>NC_135235.1:524129255-524750505 GCF_051348905.1 Ranitomeya variabilis | reverse complement strand
CGCAAACCGGAAGTGACGCGCGGCCGGAAAGAGAGGATGGTGCAGCGGGAATTTCCTTCCCCCATGCCGGCCGCATGGAGACGCCGACATCTGCAGAGGCCACCGGCAGGATCGCATGCACCAGGGGGCGTGACGGAAGGATCGAGAGCCCCCGGCAGGGGGAAGCGATCCTCATACCAGGAGCAGCGCTACACTGGTAGGCAGAGGGACCCTCGGGCGGGTGTCAGCCAGCGGGTGCCTCATGGAGGGAAGGGTGAGGCAAAGCCCCCCCGATCCACATCCCCCCGCACAGAACGGTAGCTTCCTCTCGCCGTTCCTATCCATAATGGGACAGGAAAAACACTGAAGGGTGGTAGGGGGAGGGTCCTTTTAACCTCTCGTGTTTCCTGTCCCATCATGGCTAAGAAGGACGTCCTCCAGTGTGCTGTCAGGTGGTGACCTGGAAAAACAACCAAAAAACACAACTTTGTGGAGTTTAATTTTTTTTTTTTTTTTTTTACTGTATTTCACTCCAAAACATTTACATGTTTCCCCTTAAACTACTTGAGCGTTGCTTTTGCAGTCTGCTTTGTGTCATTGTCTTGTTGGAAGGTGAACCTCTGTCCCAGCCTCAAAGCACTGACAGACTGAAACAGGTTTTACTCAAGAATATCCCTGTATTTTGCACCATCCATCTTCCCCTCAACTGAAAGCATTTTCCCTGTCTCTGCTGCTAAAAAACATCCCCACAGCATGATGTTGCCACCACTATGTTTCACTGTGGGCATGGTGTTCTTGGGATGATGAGCTGTGTTGATTTGATGCCAGACATAGCGTTTATCTTGGTGGGCAAAAAGTTAAATTTTGGTCTCATCTGACCACACCACCTTACTTCATACATTTGGGAAGTCGCCCACATGCCTTTTGGCAAACTCAAAACGAGCTTTACAAATTTGTGCATGTAAGTAAAGGTTTTTTTCAGCCCACCAGTGTATCGCATCCATTATCTGCTGACAATGTGCAGGCTCAACTCCAGAGCTTGTATCAAAGACAAGGACCTGACATGATGTAAGAGCAAGTCATATGTCAGAAAGGGGATATTATGTTTGATAGCTACGTATAATTGTGACCAATTTGTGGCAACGATGAATAGAACATGTAAGGAAAACCCAGCATCTCTTCTAAAAGCTAGGTTTTCTAGAACAATACAGCACAAGAGGTATGAACTGGGCTCTACATTTCACATACAAGTAGTTGTAATATCAACACATAAAATGATGCAACAGAATTACAAGAGAAAGGACAGAAGAAGAGAGGCAAGTATTGTAAAATGGGGACTTTTCATTCTAGTGATTGGCAGAGAATAAAAAAAAACTATGCCATAATTATATGGTCAAAACATACGCCAACTGAGAGGCTGCTGTCTGTTTCAGTTGCTCTGTTCTCTGCTTCAAGCCATCCTTGGAAAGAGTGGACAGGCGGGCATCACCTTCTGGGGGCACATATGCATCAAGTATTCCAGCTAGGAACAAAAGAAGAGCACAATGAAAGAAAGCTATTTTTCTAAAGCGGGTGTTCTCATATTTCCAAGACACAGATGTGACTTCCAATTTCTTAAAATCAAGGTCCCACAGGATTTTTTTTGGTGTTTTTCATGTTAGAGTAGGACTGGCAAGACGTAAGGACCCTTGGCGAGGGTTGCCAGCTTCCATATTGTGGCCAGAATATCAACTAAGACCTTACATATATTTATATGTTTTGTTTTGCACGTATATATTTTTTGCAGGGTTCAGTTTGACCCAAATGGTTCTGTACACTGTGGCCTCTGTTCGCACAGGATGCATTTTAGCACTGGGCAGCCCGCTTTAGGGCGTCATTAATAGGCTGATAACCAGATGCTCTGCATTTCCTGTGTGAACATGCCACATACGGAGTATCTTAGTGCACTGGTGTACCACACGGCCAAACCCTTATTTAAGGCTGGCTGTTTCATTGGGTATTGCACCTGTGCATTTGCTATTTTATTTGGGTCCGCTGCACCCTGCTTGTGCATTTGTATTTGAGGCCCATTCAGACAGGTAAGCATCTCTGCCTGTTTTTGGTGTTTTTTTCTTGAATTTTTCCTTTTTGGTGTTTTTAGGTTCACATTGCGTTAATGGGTGTCCGCTGGCAGACTCCGTTACATGGCGAAATTGTCGCAATTAACGCCATGTAACGGGTCCGTTAGCGCACCCATTGACAGCAATGTGCTAACGGGTTGCCAACGCATCGCTAGCGCATGCCATTTTCGGTACGCGCTAGCGATGTGCCGTTATTTTCTGACGGACCTCGGACGCTGCTTGCAGCGTCCGAGGTGCGCCCGAGGTCCGTTCCTCGCTAGTGCAGATCGGGGATCTGCGCTAGCGGGATCGGCAAACGCGATCCCTATAGATAACATTGCGTTAGCGCAATCCGCTAGCGCTATGCGCTTAGCGGATTGCCCTAACGCAATGTGAACCTAGCCTTAAGGATTAACCTAAAACTGTGATCCTTCATAAATGCTCCTGCACTCCTGGGTGGCTTGAAGCACCAACATACAATTGAAAACGAGTAAAAGCCGGCGCACTGAATTAATGGAGTCACTTGCACCAATTTATTTTATTCTAAACCGTGCCATACGCTGTGTGGGGAACTGCAGTGTGGTCCATTCAAATCACCTAGAGTGGAAATGCGCAGGTAAAACCGAGAAGCTGGATGAACGCTGAATCAATGCAGCAGTTTCATCCTTGTCAGGATAGATAGAGGTCCGTGAGGTCGGGTACTCATCGATCATAAAAGTGATGGCATATCCTGCAGATGTAATAAGCTAATGTCAATAATTTTCCTAATGCTGTGACCACCAAGTTTGGAGCTTTGGTTCACTCACGTGACTTGTATTTTAACCCCTTCGCGCTGGAGCCCATTTTCGTTTTTGCATTTATGCTTTTCGCTCTCTTTTTTCCCCACAGCCATAACTTTTTTATTTTTCTGTAAATTCGGCCATGTGAGGGCTTGTTTTTGAGGGACAAGTTGTACTTTTGAACGACACCATTGGTTTTACCATATCGTGTACTCAAAAACAAGAACAAAATTGCAAGTGCGGTGAAATTGCAAAAAAAGTGCAATTTCACAACGTTTTTTTTGGATTTTTTTTTTACCATGTTCACTAAATGCTAAAACTGGCCTGCCATTATGATTCTCCAGGTCATTACGAGTTCATAGACACTAAACATGTCTAGGTTCTTTTTATCTAAATGGTGAAAAAAAATCCAAAGTTTGTTAAATAGAAAAAAAAGTTGTGCCATTTTCCAATACCCGTAGTATCTCCATTTTTCGTGATCTGGGGTCGGTTGAGAGCTTATTTTTTGCGTTCCAAGCTGACGTTTTTAATGATACCATATTGGTCCAGGTACGTTCTTATGAACGCCCGTTATTGCATTTTAATGCAATGTCGTGGTGACCAAAAATGAGGGATTTTTGGTTCTTACCGTAAAATCTCTTTCTTGGAGCCTTCATTGGGGGACACAGGTAACCATGGGTGTATGCTGCTGTCACTAGGAGGCTGACACTATGCAAATAAAGAAGTAACTCCTCCCCGGCAGTATACACCCTCTGACAGGCACCAGGCAACTCAGTTGGTGCAAAAGCAGTAGTAGGAAAAGGTAATATAAAACTCAACCTATGTACCAACCCACAACAACGGCCCGTTGGCCAACACGGTACAACTTCAAGGGAGGGTGCTGTGTCCCCCAATGAAGGCTCCAAGAAAGAGATTTTACGGTAAGAACCAAAAATCCCTCTTTCTTTCTCGCCTCATTGGGGGACACAGGTAACCATGGGACGTCCAAAAGCAGTCCCTAGGGCGGGATATTCTGCAGAAAAAGAGTTAGGTCGGCCGGTGAGAGACCGCCGCCTGCAGTATCCTCCTACCCTGGCTCGCGTCCGCGGAAGCCTGAGTATGCACCTTGTAGAATTTGACAAAAGGTGTGAATGGATGACCACGTTGCGGCCTTGCAAACCTGCGAGGCCGAAGATTGGTGACCAACTGCCCAGGAAGCTCCCACAGCCCGGGTAGAGTGAGCCTTCACCCCCGAAGGAGGCTGTTTGTCTTGGACACGGTATGCCTCCAGAACCGCCGAACGAATCCAAAGAGCAATTGTGGACTTGGAGGCGGGGAGCCCCTTTCGACGCCCTTCCGAGACGACGAACAGAGGATCGGCCTGGTGAAAAGAGGCAGTTCTGGCGAGGTAAATCCGGATAGCCCTGACCACATCCAACTTGTGAAGAGATTTCTCCAAGGGATGAACCGGGGAAGGGCAAAAGGAGGGGAGGACAATGTCCTCATTGATGTGAAAAGCCGAAACTACCTTTGGTAGGAAAGAAGGAACCGGACGAAGAACCACTTTGTCCTGATGCAGGACTAGAAAGGGAGAACGACAGGATAATGCCGCCAGCTCCGACACCCTTCTAATGGAGGTGATGGCGACCAAAAAGGCTACCTTCCAGGATAGAAGAGAGAAGGAAATGTCCTGAAGCGGTTCAAAGGGCGCACGCTGGAGGGCGTCTAAGACGAGGTTGAGATCCCAAGGCTCGACAGAACGATAAGGGGGAGCTATATGAGCGACCCCCTGGATGAAGGTCCTCACCTGAGGCAGGGAGGCCAGGTCTCTTTGAAAAAGAATGGATAGAGCGGAGATCTGACCCTTCAAGGTGCTAAGGGAAAGACCCGAATCTAGACCCGTTTGAAGGAAGCTGAGAAGGGAAGGAAGGGAAAAGGTCATAGGAAACAGATTGTTGTCCTGACACCACCGGAAAAAATGATAATTACTTACGGGTAATTTGATTTTCCAGATCCATGACAGCACCGGTACATGAGAGATGGTCCCGCCCCCAAGAACAGGAAACCTGCATAGGAGATAAAAGATGGGGGCGGCACCTCTCTCCTCAGTTTGTTTACAGAGAATGTAAGGTAACCGCTATGTTAGTTTTAGGCATATAAAAAATTATATTTAACTCTAAGACTATTTATCTATTGTTATGTTAAGTGGTTATTACCCCATCTTTCATTTGTGTCTTTTTTTTTTTTTTTTTTTTTTTTGAGATTTTTTTTTTTTTTAAAGATTTTATTTTTTATTTTTTGTGAATCACACACCATCACCAAGATAGGGCGGGAACTAGAGCGGTGCTGTCATGGATCTGGAAAATCAAATTACCCGTAAGTAATTATCATTTTTTCCCTTCCCCATGACAGCACCGGTACATGAGAGGAAGAAATAGAAAGAACCTCTAGGGTGGGACAACAGCAGATAGTACTTTCCTACCAAAGGCAAGATCTGATAGCCCCAGATTCAATCTATAATGGCGGAAGAAAGTAGAGGGAGAAGACCATACTGCTGCATTACAGATTTGCTCTATCGATGCATTTGCCCTCTCTGCCCAAGATGTGGAAATAGCCCTCGTAGAGTGGGCCGTAACACCAGGTGGAGGGACCTGTCCCGAAGAGGAATAGGAAAGTGATATAGCCATACGGAGCCAACGTGCAATAGTCGATTTTGTGGCCTTTTTTCCCGTTTGCCCCCTGAAAGGAGACAAAAAGGGCTGTAGACTGTCGCCATGGTTTTGTCACTTCTATATATTGAAGAAGGCAACGTCTGACGTCCAAGCAATGGAAGGTTTCTTCTCCCTGGGATTTTGGATTGGCACAGAATGAAGGCAAGATTATCTCCTGGTCCCTGTGAAATTTCGAGTTGACCTTAGGTAAGAAGGCCAGATCAGATTTTATAATTACCCTATCCTCCAGAATTTCAGTATACGGAGGGTCAATAGATATAGCCTGAAGCTCACTAATGCGTCTGGCTGAGGTAAGGGCAATCAGGAGAACTGTTTTTAGAGTTAGCGCTTTTTCCGATATGGAGGAAAGAGGCTCGAAGGGAGAGGAGGTCAAGGCGTTTAAAACTAAATTTAAATCCCAGGGAGCGACCTTTGGACGAGGTTTGAATGGTCTGGCTGTAAAGGAGGCCCGAATGAACCTACACACCCAGGGGTGATCAGCCAATTTTTGGTCAAACAAGGCGCTAAGCGCCGAAACTTGCACTTTTAGAGTGCTGGTAGATAATCCCCTCTCCAGACCCTTTTGGAGAAACTCTAGGATTTCAGATATAGGGACCTTCTGAACGGTATCAGTTATCCCTCGGCCTGAGAATTCTAAAAATTTTCCCCATACCTTTTGGTATTTATCAGTTGTGACTTTTTTTCTACTGGACAGTAGAGTAGTAATTAACGGATCCGAGAACCCCTTTGCTAGCAGAAGTCCCCTCTCAAGTTCCAAGCAGTGAGGTGTAGGCTGTGAACCTGAGGATGTGTCACCGGACCCTGGTGCAGAAGGTCTGGGACCTCTGGAAGTATCCACGGGTCCGAGAAGGACATACGTCTGAGCCAAGTGAACCAAGCTCTCTTTGGCCAGAAGGGTGCGATTAAGATTATGCGTGATTTCTCTTCTCGGATCTTCTTCAGGACTGTAGGGATCAATGGGATCGGGGGAAACGCATAGGCTAGTTGGAATTTCCATTGGTGTAGTAACGCATCTACTCCTTCCGGGTTCTCTTTCGGGTTTAGAGAGTAGAACCTTTTTACTTTTCGATTATGCCTTGTGGAAAAAAGATCCACTTGAGGAAGCCCCCAGACTGCACAGATTTCTCCAAATATTCTTTGATTTAGCGACCACTCGCCCTGGTGCAGGACGTGATGACTCAGAAAATCTGCGACAAAGTTTTCCGACCCCTTTAAGTGTGTACTTGTGAGGGATAAAAGGTGGTTTTCGGCCCAAAGAAATAATCTTCCTGCTTCTTCCATTAGAGAACTTGATCTGGTTCCTCCCTGTCGATTTATATACGACACCGTTGTGCTGTTGTCGGACAATACTACTAAATGTTTTCCTTTGAGGTCTTCTTCTGATTGAAGAATTGCTTGCCTTACTGCTGTCAATTCCCTCAGGTTTGAGGAGGCTGATTGCATCTGTGGATCCCATAGACCCTGTAGGATCCGATCTGATAGGTGTGCTCCCCAACCTAACGGGCTCGCATCCGTGGTCAGTACCACCGGATTCTGGATTGACCATGGGACCCCTTTTTTTAGATTCCCGGAATCTAGCCACCAGCTTAGAGAGTCCCGGACATGTTGTGACAATACGATTTTTCGGTTTAGATTGTAGGGTATTCTTGTTTGTTCTGACAGGATCTCCCACTGTAGGTCTCTTGAATGAAGTTGTGCCCATTGGACCGCCGGAATTGTTGCAGTAAGCATGCCTAGGAGAGACATGGCTTCCCTCACCGAGACGTATTGGGCCACCTGTATTTGTGTTATTCTTTGTTTTATGACCTCGATTTTCCTGTCTGGAAGGATACAGACCTGTTTGATTGAATTTAATTGGATCCCCAGGAACTCCTGTATCTGGGCTGGAATCAATCTTGATTTTTTTAAGTTTATTATCCACCCTAGTTTGGTTAGTAGCTCTCGTACTGTTGTAACTGCTTTTATGCAATCTTCTTGATTGTCTGCTATCAAGAGGAAATCGTCTAAATAGGGCACTAGCAGAATGTTTTCTCTCCTTACGAAGGATGCTACTTCCGAAATTATTTTAGTAAAAATACGAGGAGCTACCGATACCCCAAAGGGGAGACATTGGTATTGTAGATGGGTGTAGACCTGCCCCAGCTGCACAACCAACCTCAGGAATTGTTGATGCTCTCTGCTGATTGGCACATGATAATAGGCATCGGTAAGGTCTATCACTGCCATATAACATCCTGGATACAGCAGTTTTACCGCCGTTCTCAGAGTCTCCATTTTGAATTTTTCTACTCGGATGAATTTGTTTAATTCTTTTAGATTGAAAATAGTTCTTAAAGATCCATCCGGTTTTGGAGTGAGGAAAAGGGTGCTGTAAAATCCCCTTCCTATTTCCTGTGAAGGTACTCTTACCAGGACTTTCTTGTCTAGAAGAAGACGAACTTCTTTTTCGAGAACTAACTGGTTCTTTTTGGCCACACGAGTAACTTTTATTCGGTGGGGAGGAAGGGAGATGAAATTTAACCGTAGACCGTCTGATAACAAGTTGATTATCCATTGGGACGGCTGTAAGGTTACCCACTGATGGACAAAAAACCGTAACCTTCCTCCCACCTGGAATATGGCGTCATTGTTTAGGATCTGGTTTTGGGGGTTTATTGAAAAGAAAACCTCTTTCTCTTTTCTCACCCCAGGGTTTCCCCCGTGTGGTTCTATCCGTTGGGCGGCCTCGGCCCCTACCTGATCCTCGAAAGGACCGACGATTGTCATACCAACGTCGTCTAAAGAAGGGAGGTGGAGGGAAGTGTTTTTTCTTGTCCGCCGCTTTTTCTAAAATCTCATCTAAAGCGCTGCCGAATAGATATTGACCCTCACAGGGGACTGCACAGAGCTTCACTTTGGATTGGAAATCAGCATTCCAGTTCTTTAACCATAACGCCCTTCTTCCTGAATTTGAAAGGGCACTAGCCCGGGCAGCAAACCGCACAGAATCAATGGCAGCGTCCGCCAGGAATCCCGCTGCATTTTGAAGTGGAGGGATGACTTCTAGAAGTCTGTCTCTTGGACATTTGTTTTTTATTTGGTCGCTAAGTTCCTCCAGCCATTTAACCATGGCACGGGCAGTACAAGTAGCCGCTACTCCAGGTTTAAACGCCCAAGTTGAGGCCTCCCAGGTTGATTTTAGAAAGGCATCCGCCTTTTTATCTAGGGGGTCTTTTAGGGCCCCCATGTCCTCGAAGGGAAGTGCTATGCCCCTGGAGGTACTTGCGATAGCCGCGTCCAACTTAGGCGCCTTTTCCCATTTCTCGCAAATTTCCTCACTAAAGGGATATTTACGTTTTAAGGCCTGGGGAACTGAAATCTTTTTATTCGGTTTTTTCCATTCTTTTTTAATGAGATTTAGAATGTTATCATGAAACGGGAAAACTTTTCGTTTCTTATCCTCCAAATTACTGAACATAGAGTCCTGAACTGTTTGCTTCTCTTTTGGCGTCTCAACCCCCAGGGTGGACCTGACCAGTTTTAGCAACTTCCCCACATCTTCTGATAAGACATAAGGCCGGCCACACTCTTCATCTGAAGAGTCCAGGTCCGAACCCTCGTCGGGCGGAAGCTCACCCAGTTCACCCTCGGATTCTACGTCAGATGCCTGGGCAGACGTAGGGAATGGGTTTACGGAGCTCTGCAATCCATGATGTTTTAACTGCTCCTTTACAGTGCTTTGTACTTCGCTTCTAACAATATCTTTTATATTCTGAAGCAAAGATGAAGACTCTTCAGACACCGTTTTTTCTATGCATGAGCGGCACATACGCTTTTCATACGTTTTGGGGAGGCTTCTATCACAGAGTGCACATACTTTATGCTTTTGTTTAGAGGTGACTTTTTTCCCCTGCATATATACAAAAAACACAGTGTCACTGACATGTTTTTTGCCTTACAAAGGCACTCACCCACCGGACCCTTAGTACCACGACAGGCTGTGGGATTTCAGCTGGGATCGTCGATTCCTTCAGATCTGCCATCCTGCAGGAGACTGTTCCCAGCGCCTGCTTGCCGCCTTGCACTTTTAAATATGGCGGGCAGGAAGCGGTGTGTGCGTCTCTGAACTTTCTCCCCCCCGGGGAGTGTCAGCACACCGCTTCTTCAGCGTATAGCGTCACTTCCGGTTCAATCCCGGAAGTTCCCCCATTCAGTCGGCGCCAGCGTCGTGATGGGTACGCTCACTTTTCTCCCTCGGCCCAGCCTCCGGCCAGGAGCGGACGCCGGGGAGTCCCCAGTGGGAAAGACGCATCTGCAGCTCCAGGTATGGAGGCGACGCGCACACGCCGCCACCGCTGCTCCCACCGCGGACCTCGGTCAGAGACCGGCAAAGCAAGGGAGACCTCTCCCCATGCAGCACCGCAGGTTCCCCGCAAGAACAGGAAACCAAACTGAGGAGAGAGGTGCCGCCCCCATCTTTTATCTCCTATGCAGGTTTCCTGTTCTTGGGGGCGGGACCATCTCTCATGTACCGGTGCTGTCATGGGGAAGGGAAAAAGGCCTTCCAACATCTGTGGTAAATACGCGAGGAAGCCGGTTTTCTCGCTCTTATCATAGTCTGGATGACGCTATGAGAAAAACCCGCATTCTTCAGGACCGCGGCCTCAACGGCCATACCGTTAAATTCAGAGACCGAGAATTCAGGTGGAAGAGGGGCCCCTGCGAAAGAAGGTCCGGAAGATCCGGAAGCCTCCACGGAACGTCCGATAGCATGTTCACCAGTTCCGCATACCAGGCCCTGCGAGGCCAATCTGGAGCTACCAAGAGTACGGGGACCTTTTCTGTCTTGATCTTTTTTACGACCCTTGGGATCAAGGGGAGGGGCGGGAACAGATATGGCATCTGGAACTGGGCCCTCGAGATCACGAGAGCGTCGTATCCGACGGCCATCGGATCCCGAGATCTGGAAACGTACTGGGGGATCTTGTGGTTTGCCCGGGAGGCCATCAAGTCGACGTCTGGAACGCCCCACCGCTGGCAAATCTGGCTGAAGATTGCGGGAAGAAGAGACCACTCGCCCGCCACGATGCCCTGGCGACTTAGAAAGTCGGCTTCCCAATTGTCCACCCCTGGGATGTGGACGGCTGACAGAGAGGGAACGTGACCCTCCGCCCAACGGAGAATTTTTGCCACTTCCGTCATGACTTGACTGCTGCGAGTCCCTCCCTGATGGTTTATGTATGCCACGGCTGTGGCGTTGTACGACTGAATGCGGACCGGCTTTCCCGAGAGGAGGGACTCCCAGCGGATGAGGGCTAGGAAGATGGCTCTGATTTCCAAGAGGTTGATAGGGAGGCACACCTCCTGAGCAGTCCAGCGGCCCTGGGCCGTGAGGTGGAGAAAGACCGCTCCCCAACCCTGGAGACTGGCGTCGGTGGTGATCACCTGCCAACGGGAGGGAGAAATGACCTCCCGTGCAGAATGGAGGTGGACAGCGTCCACCAAGAGAGAGACTGCTTCACCTTGGAAGAGAGGCGAAATGGACGGTCCAGGGAAAGCGGGTTCCTGTCCCAGGCCGACAGAAGGGCCAGCTGGAGGGGACGAGAGTGGAACTGGGCATAGGAGACCGCTTCCATAGAAGTGACCATTTTCCCCAGAACTCTCATGGCGAGGCGGAGGGACAGAGGGTTCGGGCCCTTTAGCGCTCTGACACCCCGATGAAGAGAAAGGAACTTCTCCTTGGGGAGGAAGACCTGAGCCCGAAAGGTGTCGAATTCCATGCCCAGGAACTCCAGATGCTGGGTTGGAATCAAGGAAGACTTCTGGTAGTTGATTATCCAGCCGAGGCGAACCAGCGTGTTCAGAGTAAGCTGGAGGCTCTGGCTGCAATCCCGACGGGATGAGCCCTTGATCAAGAGGTCATCGAGGTATGGGATTACCAGAATCCCTTTTGAACGCAGAATGGCCATGACAGCTGCCATGACCTTCATAAAGACCCTGGGAGCAGACGCCAGCCCGAAAGCGAGGGCCGTGAACTGGTAATGATGCTCTTGGATCGCGAACCGGAGGAACCTCTGATGCTGTACGCAAATCGGAATGTGAAGGTACGCATCCCGAATGTCCACTGAGCACAGAAACTCTCCCGGTTCCATGGACGCGACCACCGAGCGCAGAGATTCCATTCTGAAGTGCCGAATACGTAAATGGCGGTTCAACCACTTGAGATCCAAAATTGGATGGAGAGAGCCATCCTTTTTTGGAACCATGAACAGGTTTGAGTAAAAACCCAAAAACCGCTCGCGATAAGGCACCGTCACTATGACTCCTGAGGCGAGGAGCGAATCGACGGCCTGGAGAAGCCCTGTGAGATGAGAGGGCTGTTTGGGAGGACGAGAGAGCAGGAAACGACTTCCTGGGGGCGAAGAAAATTCTATTTTGTAGTCTGACGTGACGATCTCCCTGACCCAGGCGTCGTCGACTACTGATAGCCAAACCTCTGAGAACAGAAGAAGCCGGCCTTCCACCCTGGAGGGATTTCCAGGTGGGGGCGACCCGTCATTTATTAGAAAACCTGTGGCCCCGAGATCCAGATGGTTTTGCGGGGTGGCTCTTAGCTCTCCAGCGCGGTGGAGGTCTGAAAGAAGGTTTTCTTCGGTCCCCTTGCGAGGAGGAACGGTCCTGGTTGGGGTTTCCTGAGGGGGCGAAAGACCGAAAGGGACGAAAGGACTGGGGGCTCCTCCTGTTGAAGGGACGTTTCGGCTTGGACTGGGGTAAGGAGGTACTCTTACCACCCGTAGCGTCCGAGATCATTTGATCCAGCTGCGTGCCGAAGAGTCTGGAACCCTGGAAGGGCAGACCAGTGAGAGATTTCTTAGAAGCGGGGTCAGCATTCCCCGCCTTTAGCCAGAGAATCCGGCGAATGGCCACAATGTTGCTGTTAGCCCTGGTGGAGCAGGCCGCTGCATCAAGGGAGGCATTCATGAGGTATTTTCCTGCAAGAGAAATGTGATCCGCCAAATCAGACAGTTCCTCAGCAGGAGCAGAGGCCAAAATGCCCCTGCGCAGGGTCTTGGCCCAGGCTGACACAGCCTTGGCTACCCATGACGAGGCGAAACTAGGGCAAAGGGAGGCTCCGGAAGCTTCAAATGCCGATTTTGCTAGCGCCTCGATCTGTCTGTCCGTGGGGTCCTTAAGGGAAGTCGCGTCCGGGATAGCCTGGACACGGGCGGGTCGACCTTAGGAGACTCGGACCATTTAGAGACCAGGTGGGAGTGAAAAGGGTATAACACGTCTAGCCGTTTCCTGCCTGGGAAACGCTTAACAGGGTTTTCCCAGTGAGTGGAGGTAGTGTTGTCAAACTCCTTGTGATTAGGAAAAACCCTAGAGGGACGTTTAATCCATTTAAACGCAATGGAGACGTCCTGAGAGCTTGCCTCATCCTCCTTAAGATCAAGCTTCTGAATAATAGCTGAAATGAATGATAGCTGAAATAAGGCTATCGACCATATCCTGTGTTCCGGAAGTCTGATCTGCATCCGAGTCAGATTCCGACAGAGGTTACGTCAGACCCGACGTCCGCCTGCGAGGAGGGGGAATGGGCAGATAGGGGAATCCAGGTGTGGTCCAGGGAACTGGAAGAGGATCTAGATAAGGCCCTTTTTCTGTCTCTTTTGTCCGGTCTGCCTCTGTGAGGATCTAGGACAGGTGCGAGCGAATCGCCGTGTGAGGCGTTCGTGGCACTGGTGGCATTAGAGAGAAGCGGCTGGAACAGGGACTGAGACACCTTAGTCAGGTCAGACACTGATTGAGACATTGCAACAGCCCACTCCGGGGGAGGGGGGGGTGCACTCATCCCGGGACCTAGGACCTTCCTGAGGGGCTGACATGGTGGGAGGAACGCGGGACGGGCAAAACGGAGAAGGCTGACCTGAGGCCCACTTTTTCTTGCAGTGAGCGCAGGCGTAATGGATGGCCGTAGTGGCAAAGGCCGGAGTGGGGTCGGACATAGGTGGATATTACCTTGTCCAGGAGCGGAGAAATACTGCCGGGAGGAGTAGAGCCCGAGAGAGCAGTAGCGCTGAGCCTGCTGAAGGACAGCGACAGCGGTAGCCGCAGGAGTCTGTGCCTGTGTTTCCCCGAGAATCCTGTGTCCCACGCGGTGAGCAGACGCTGACAGGGAGCAGGAAGACGCAGAAAGAGCGCGGAGACAGAGCGACGCTGTGGGCGTGCACAAGCGCCGAAGGGGGGAAGCATAAGAAACGCCCCCAAGAGTGCTGAACTCCCGGCCGCAGTAATGCAGGCCGCCACAAGAGGGCGCGGAAGCGCCAAACGGAGAAAAAAGCCGGGAGAAAGAAAAAAATGGCGGGCGCGTGCGCCCACAGGTTTGAATAAAAGGGAGGGAGAACAAAGGAAGTGCCAGCGTGTGTTCCCCCGCGGCGATAGCGCATCCCGACTCCCCGAAAAACTGCAGCCCACTCCCCTATCAAAAAGAAGCCCTGGTAAGATCTAGGAGATCGCTTGCCGGACAGGGGGGGGGGGGGGGGGAGGGGGGCGTACTGTTGCTTGAAGACTCCCTACCTGGAGATGAGGAACGCATCAGGATCCCTGGAAGAGTAGAGGGTCCTGGAAGAAGTCCTCCTTCCCGCGCCACGAGCTCCGGCGCAGAAGACGGCGTCGACCCGTAACCAGGGGAAGAGGGTCACTGGAAGTGACCGCTTTCTTCCTCTCAGTCCTCTCCGAGGAGAGGGATGAGGAGGGGAAACGGGCAGGACTGGCCACCGAAGAAGAAAGTCACCCTGAACACCCGAATGGGTGACAGGCGACAAAGTCCTGCCCAGCGAGTCCGAGAGGGTGCGATGTGGGTGATAGCAACACTGCTCTCTCGGTCACTCAAAGTGGGGAAAACAGGGTGAGAAGAACTGCACCCTGTTACCCTGAAGAAAGAGTCTGAAAAAGAAAGGGGAAAAGATTAATAAAACAACAAATCCCTGTAAAAGAAATGCGGATCTGGTGTTAGATCCAGGTCCGCCTCCTAGAGACACTAAGCAAAAACTGAGTTGCCTGGTGCCTGTCGGAGGGTGTATACTGCCGGGGAGGAGTTACTTCTTCTTTATTTGCATAGTGTCAGCCTCCTAGTGACAGCAGCATACACCCATGGTTCCTGTGTCCCCCAATGAGGCGAGAAAGAAAACTTAATTCTGGCGTTTTTACCTTTTTTTCTCGCTACGCCGTTTAGCGATCAGGTTAATCCTTTTTTTTTTTTTTTGATAGATCGGGCGATTCTGAACGCAGCGATACCAAATATGTGTAGGTTTGATTTTTTTTTATTGTTTTATTTTGAATGGGGCAAAAGGGGGGTGATTTAAACTTTTATATATATATTTTTTTTTTTTTTACTTTTGGCATGCTTCAATAGTGTCCATGGGAGACAAGAAGCTGCCATAACCCGATCGCATCTGATACATAGGAGCGATGCTCAGATCACCTGTATGTGGCAGAATTACTCACTTGCTACGAGAGCTGTCCACCTGCGGATTTTGCAAAAACGGTGCGGAAAATCCGCACACGAATCCGCAACGTGTGCACATAGCAAGAGACCGCAGAAGCAACAGTAAGTCGGAAATGGGGTGGGGGAGGGTGAGTACTATCCATCCTTGTTATTTTACATCACAGGAATTGTTTGAGGTTGACTTTTCTAAAAGTGGAAAATCTTTTTAAGTAAACGACACTGAGGGTCTTTACCTGTGCAGGAGACATTAATTGGTCGTTCCAAATCTTCTTGAGGCATTATAATTCCTGCAGCCCTAGCTTTCTTCATCATCTCATCTACAGAAAGCTTATTTGCCAAATATGGGGGCTTATACATTCTCTTCTTGGTCCTTATAGGTATAATGGTAAGAGGTGAAATCAACCGGGAAGGACTGAGCATGGCAGCAAATCCCTACAAGATAAAAAGGAGGACACTGAAGTCAAGTTAGCAAATTGTCCAATCTATATGCTCTGTAAACTAGAATAAAACTGGAATTATGGAGTGATCCCTTCCTTATGCTGAAATCAGGGTCTGAGGACTGCTGTAGGATCAGCTCCTTCAGGCCACACATTGTGCATCATGAGGGGGAACTGTATTATTACATGGAGGTCATTTGAATGTGATTGTCCACCTCCGGCGCGGGTTTGACAGAACGAGGGCCTTTATTGAGTCCCATATAGGGGGCTCCCCTGGGTGAGACCCTTACAGACCAGTCTGCAGTGTTACATGCCCTGGGCACACTGCAGAGGATTGCTACACTATAGCGGCCGTCTCCAGCCTCCGCTCGGCACCTACTACTCCCAGCCTGTCAGGGCATACTAGGGGTTGTAGCTGCCTAACCGATGGGCAGCCATACTGCTCTGAAAGAACTACAAGATCCAGCAGTACGTTCTCGATGTCCAGGTGTTCCGAGTCCTAAAGTTCCATGACAGAAGATAAGCCTGGGATTCTCATGTGACAATGGCCAGGACACGGTCCCCACCCGCAGCTGCCATGATCCTGTAACAATTCTCCGGACGGAACACATTGTAAATGTGACCTCTCAGACGGAACTTACGGCTTCTCCCAGCGCCCTAACCACCCTCATGGAGGCCGCCATGTTGTGCTCGCACGGAACGCTGGGGGAAGCTGCACGGTCACATGACCAGAGCTGTCGCTGAGAGCCGCAGTGTGGGCGGGGCTTAAAGCCGACCAATAGCAACACAGCTGGAGAGTGAATGTCGGCATCTATGCAACAAGAAAGATGAGCTATAGATATGGCGGATATATAGATAATAGAAAGATAGATATGGGATAGATAGATAGATAGATAGATAGATAGATAGATAGATAGATAGATATGGGATAGATAGATAGATAGATAGATAGATAGATAGATAGATATGGGATAGATAGATAGATAGATAGATAGATAGATAGATAGATAGATAGATAGATAGATATGGGATAGATAGATAGATAGATAGATATGGGATAGATAGATAGATAGACAGATAGATAGATAGATAGATAGATAGATAGATAGATAGAGGAAGGATGGATAGATAATAGATATCTATCCCCCTATCTGTCGGAGTCCCACAGGGTTCAGTCCTTGGGCCCCTGCTCTTCTCCATTTACACTTTTGGCCTGGGACAGCTCATAGAATCTCATGGCTTTCAGTATCACCTCTATGCTGATGACACACAGATCTACATCTCTGGACCAGATATCACCTCCCTACTAACCAGAATCCCTCAATGTCTGTCCACTATTTCATCCTTCTGCTCTGCTAGATTTCTGAAACTTAACATGGACAAAACAGAATTCATCATCTTTCCCCCATCTCACGTGACCCCCCCCCAACGAACCTATCCATTACAGTAAACGGCTTCCCACTCTCCCCAGTCCCACAAGCTCGCTGCCTCGGGGTTATCCTTGACACTGAACTCTCCTTCAAACCACATATCCAAGCCCTTTCCACTTCCTGCCGACTTCAACTCAAAAATATTTCACAAATCCGTTCATTCCTCAACCAAGAATCTGCAAAAACCCTAGTCCATGCCCTCATCATCTCTCGCCTTGACTACTGCAACCTCCTGCTCTGTGGCCTCCCCTCAAACACTCTCGCACCCCTCCAATCTAGTCTAAACTCTGCTGCCCGACTAATCCGCCTGTCCCCCCGCTATTCCCCGGCCTCTCCCCTCTGTCAATCCCTTCACTGGCTCCCCATTGCCCAGACTCCAGTACAAAACCCTAACCGTGACGTACAAAGCCATCCACAACCTGTCTCCTCCATACATCTGTGACCTCGTCTCCCGGTACTTACCTACACGCAACCTCCGATCCTCACAAGATCTCCTTCTCTACTCCCCTCTTATCTCCTCTTCCCACAATCGCATACAAGATTTCTCTCACGTATCACCCCTACTCTGGAACCCTTTACCACAACACATCAGACTCTAACCTACCATCGAAACCTTCAAAAAGAACCTGAAGACCCAACTCTTCCGACAAGCCTACAACCTGCAGTAACCACCGATCGACCAAACCGCTGCATGACCAGCTCTACCCTCACCTACTGTATCCTCACCCATCCCTTGTAGATTGTGAGCCTTCGCGGGCAGGGTCCTCTCTCTTCCTGTACCAGTTATGACCTGTATTGTTTAAGATTATTGTACTTGTTTTTATTATGTATACCCCTCCTCACATGTAAAGCGCCATGGAAGAAATGGCGCTATAACAATAAATAATAATAATAATAATAGATATGGGATAGCTATAGGATCAGGGCCGTAACCACAACCGGGGCAGCCGGGGCACTGCCCCGGGGCCCCAACCACCCAAGGGGCCCCAAACTGATGTAAAAAATTGTATTTTAATACTTTAATTTCTCATAAAATACCCAGCTCCTATATTCCTGTCAGACAATGTTACCCAGGGGAGAGGAGAGACTATCATGCGTAGCAGGCTTCACCACGTTCCGCACAACCTCTAGTGACTGAAATGTTGAGGGGCCCCACTATGAAGTTTTGCCCCGGGGCCCCGAAGTTTATAGTTACGGCACTGTATAGGATGGATAGATAAGAGATAGATATAGGATAGATAGATATGATATAGATAGATATGGGATAGATAATAGATATAGGATTGATAGATTAATAGATAGATAGAGGATAAATAGATATATAGATATGAGATAGATATTAGATAATAGTAAAGGGATAGATAGATATTAGATAAATATACAGTGTGTCCCTAAAGTCATGGTGCACTTTTGACCAGTCACTGGAAAGCAACAAAAAACGATAGAAATTTGAAATGTGCTGCAAATAAAAGAAAACCTCTCCCATTTTCATACCTATTCAGTGCAGTTCGATGTGGACTCCATTTGTTGCCCTACACACATCCAAACGATAGTGAAGTTCTTGTCACACACGGGTAAGGACATCTGGTGTAACAGAGTGAAGAATGTCTGTGATTCTCTGTTTTAAGTGATTAATATTGTTGATGCGTTCAATGTACACATATTGCTTCACATAACCCCAAAAGTAAAAGGCATCAGATCTGGGGATCGTGGTGGGCATGGCTTGACAGAACCCCTGCCTATCCACCGCCGGGGGAATGTTCTATCCAGAAACTCACGAACAATGGTTGCGTAGTGTGGAGAAGTGCCGTCCTGTTGAAAGATGACACCTGGAAATTGTGGCACTGTATACAATTCCAACGTGTTTGCCGTCACAGACCGATCCGCGAACAAAAATGGGCTTATCACCTTATCATGCCTCGAGCCACACCTCACGTTCACTAAACACAATCTTCTGCAAAAATCTTGCATCATTGTCGATCTCATGAAACATATTTGTATCAAACGCGCATCGCAACAGCCGCAATTTGTACCCTGTAAAACAGACGTTTCTTTAACACCTTATGAACTGTAGTCTTGCTTAGGTGTAATTGTCGAGCACACGCACGCACAGATTTTTTAGGGCTCCTTGGGTAGCTATCCCGTATAGCCTCTACAGACTCGTCACTGACTGATGGCCTACCAGAACGGGGTTTCTCCACCAAACTGCCGATTTCCTTCAACTGCTTATCCCACCGAGTAATGTTATTCCTATGTGGTGACGCTTCGTTATAAACATGCCGATATTCACACTTTGGTCACGGATTTTAATTTAGCGAGCCACAGAATACACTGAACTTTCCTCTGTACCGTCCACATCTTGACTGGCATGGAAACCAACACAGCTGGCATAAGCTTGTGGTTGCAAGATGTCACAGACCTGGCAGTGTAATAATCAGAGTTCAGTTTATCAGGGGTTAATCTCACTGGAGGCTCAGCTACAGCTTAAATGAGTTTGTGTTGTTTGATTGGTTCTTGTTATCTCTCCTCATGAACAGGTCTGATATGATTGGGCCAGAGAAAGGGCGCCAAAATGTAAACTGTAAATATATCCTGTGACTGGTCAAAAGTGCACCATGACTTTACAGACATACTGTAGAAAATTGATAGTGTAGTGCAGCAGTGTCCACACTGATACATGGGATCTAATATGTAAATACTGTTATATGATTTGGGTTTGTTATATATATAATATATGTATTCATGTTGCACTACATTTAAATGTCATGTATATCTCTATATCTCAATGAGAACATGTGCATGAGTATGTATATGGTTTGTTGACGTATATCCCTGCTTTAAGCAACTGTGGGTTTCTATATGGACTCATAGATCCTGCGGTCCATGTATTTATGTATTATTTTTCATTATTATTCATTTCAATATGGCCATTGAGGTGATGAGTTAATGCCGATATATATGCCATTAATACTTATTTATTCATTTGATTACCATGGCTATTTACTTTTTAATACCTGTTGGCATTCTTTCCCTGAACCAAGATGGCCGCGTTACAACTTTTGCGCATGCGCCGACCACTGTGTTTTACTTGATCTCTTCAGCTTACGTCCGCCTCCTGACGCTTGGTCACATGGGCCCGTGTGCATCAGTGCTAGTGGGCGTGACTTGTTAGCGGTCATTGATTGGTATCTCTGCGGACATGCTAACTATAAATGGATGGGATATTTTAGCCTTGGCACGCCCCCTTGAGAAAGGTTTATCCGAAATGAGCGTCGGGGAGGGTGGGAGATGGCGTGGCACATTCCTCATTGTCTACTAGGTATGTTATCGTATGTACAGTACAGACCAAAAGTTTGGACACACCTTCTCATTTAAAGACTTTTCTGTATTTTCATGACTATGAAAATTATAAATTCACACTGAAGGCATCAAAACTATGAATTAACACATGTGGAATTATATACTTAACAAAAAAGTGTGGAACAACTGAAAATATGTCTTATATTCTAGGTTCTTCAAAGTAGCCACCTTTTGCTTTGATGACTGCTTTGCACACTCTTGGCATTCTCTTGATGAGCTTCAAGAGGTAGTCACCGGAAATGGGACACACTGGGACAACAGCAAGCTCTCCCGCTCGGCTGTGCGCTCGAACACGGTGAGGAACAGCTCCATATCGTCCTCAGGACTCATCTTCCTCAGCGCTGACCAGACTTTATACCGAACGAATCGAGGTCACTGGTGGGGACGTCTCTCGCAGAGCCGCAATCTGTTGCAGAATCAAATTTTTGGTTTGCTGCTGTAGCTGCTGCTGATGAAACTCCTGCAACTTCTGCTGTTGCGCTTGAGAGAGGGCCAACTGTCTTAGTATTTCCTCCATCTTGTCAGCAGGCTTGGGCTGCAGTGTTGCAGGCCTAATAACCGACATGCAGCATGCTTTGCGGTATGCCTCAGTTCACACTGTCCGCATTCTCCAACCAAATGTAGTGCAGCGGTGTCTACACTGTGCAGTGATGAGGCAGTGACCCAGGAAAGTTCAAAAGTAAATGTAGTTTAATGTTCTGCGTACTCACAAACAAAACAACAAATAGTATCCTCCGGATCGCAGCTGGGAAACAAGAGAGTCTGTATGAGTCTGGTTGCCGAGGGCGACTGCACCATCATATCATGCTGCGGGGTGCTAGGAGTTCGCTCTGCTGGATCTGTGTTAACTCACACAGGCTGAGCTTTTGCAGAGCCATCTGCTCTGCACGTTGCAAACTCCAAAACTGATACACCCCACTGTTGTGTATCCGCTTTTTGGGCTCCCCTGGTGGTTGCTGGTGGTACTGGTGACTTGTTTGCACTTTGCTGCTTCTGTTCACCTGCTTCCATCAGCGTTTGGGAGTTTCCTATTTAGCCTTGCTCTCCAGTCATTTCCTTGCCGGTCATCATTGTAACCAGAGCCTTCGGTTGCATGTTCCTGCTACTAGTCTGCTGATCAGCTAAGGCTACGTTCACATTAGCGTTAAGCTAATGTGCGTCGGGTTTGCAGCGGCGACGCATGCGTCATGCGCCCCTATACTTAACATGGGGGACGCATGCGTTTTTTTTGTTGCGTTGTGCGACACATGCGTCTTTTTTGCCGCAAGCGTCAGACCAAGAAAACGCAACAAGTTGCATTTTTCTTGCGTCCGATTTTCGGCAAAAACCGACGCATGCGTCGCAAAACGCAGCGTTTTTGCGTGCGTTTTGACGCGTTTTTGCGTGCGTTGTGCGTTGCGTCACCGACGCAACGGCGCACAATGCTAATGTGAACGTAGCCTAAGTGGACTTTGTCCTTTTGTTTTGTATCTTTAGTCCAGTTTGCAGTTTTTGTAATTCTCTGTAGCTGGAAGCTCTTGCGGGCTGAAATTGCCACTCCTGTGTCATGAATTGACACAGGAGTCTTAAAGTAATTTCAGGATGGTTTTTTGAAAGGGTTTTCAGTTGACCGTGAAGTCCTCTTTTGTATCCTTCTGCTATCTAGTAAGTGGACCTCTCTTTGCTAAATCTACTTTCATACTGTGTATGTCTTTTCCTCTTATTTCACCGTTATTACATGTGGGGGGCTGCTATCATCTTTTGGGGTATTTCCCTAGAGGTAAGCCAGGTCTGTTTCTTCCTCTACCAGGCTTAGTTAGTCCTCCGGCTGGCGCGTGGCATTTAGGAAGCCGTAGGTATGCTCCCTGGCTACTATTAGTTGTGTGGTAGATTTAGCTCACGGTCAACTCGAGTTTCCATCACCCGAGAGCTCGTTCGTTATTTATATGTTTCTTACGTTCCCTTGCCATTGGGAACCATGACAGTATGACCGGCCATGTGTTAAACTTATTGGCAGAAGAAAGGAGAGAAAAAGGAAGTCTGTAAATTTTTTTTTTTTTTTTTCTTTTTCCCTATGCTTGCTCCATAGTTGGATCAGTTGTATATCAGCTCTAATTACTGCCTTTGCCTTTCTCTCCTTATAATCCTTGAATGGCTCTGAGCTCACCTGTTTAAAGATGGATCCTCAGAGTTTGGCTGCAGGTTTAAATAATCTTGCTACGAAGGTTCAAAATTTACAAGATTTTGTTATACATACTCCTATTTCTGAACCTAAAATCCCTACACCAGAGGTGTTTTCCGGAGATAGATCTCGGTTTCTGAATTTCAAATATAATTGTAAATTATTCCTTTCTCTCAGACCTCACTCCTCAGGAGATCCTGTCCAGCAGGTTAAGATTGTAATTTCTTTGCTGCGAGGTGACCCTCAAAATTGGGCATTTTCATTGGCACCAGGGGATCCTGCGTTGCTCAATGTGGATGCGTTTTTCCTGGCTTTAGGGTTGCTTTATGAGGAACCTAATTTGGAGATTCAAGCTGAAAAAGCTTTGATAGCCCTATCTCAAGGGCAAGATGAAGCTGAGATATACTGCCAAAAATTTCGTAAATGGTCTGTGCTTACTCAGTGGAATGAGTGCGCCTTAGCGGCAAATTTCAGAGAGGGCCTTTCTGATGCCGTTAAAGATGTTATGGTCGGGTTCCCGGCGCCTACAGGTCTGAATGAGTCCATGACAATGGCAATTCAGATTGATCGGCGTTTGCGGGAGTGCAAACCCGTGCACCATTTGGCGGTATCTTCTGAAGAGACGCCAGAGAAAATGCAATGTGACAGAATTATGTCCAGAAGCGAGCGGCAGAATTATAGGCGTAAAAATGGGTTATGCTTCTATTGTGGTGATTCTGCTCATGTTATATCGGCATGCTCTAAACGTACTAGGAAGGTTGACAAGTCTATTTCAATTGGCACTTTACAGTCCAAATTTATTTTGTCTGTAACCTTGATTTGTTCATTATCAGTTATTACCGTGGATGCCTATGTGGACTCTGGAGTCTTATGGACTGGTCCTTTGCCAGGCGCTGTGGGTTTGATTTAGAGCCTCTGGAAGTCCCTATACCTCTGAAGGGTATTGATTCTACACCTTTGGCTTGTAATAAACCACAGTTCTGGACGCAAGTGACTATGCGTATGACTCCAGACCATCAGGAGGTGATTCGCTTCCTTGTGTTGTACAATTTACATGATGTTTTGGTGCTTGGATTACCATGGTTACAGTCTCATAACCCAGTCCTTGACTGGAAAGCTATGTCTGTGTTAAGCTGGGGATGTCGGGGGGCTCATGGGGACACTCCTATGGTGCCCAATTCGTCATCTATTCCATCTGAGATTCCGGCATTTTTGTCTGATTATCGTGATATTTTTGAAGAGCCTAAGATTGGTTCACTCCCTCCTCACAGGGATTGTGATTGCGCCATAGATCTGATTCCTGGCAGTAAATTTCCAAAGGGTCGTTTGTTTAACCTATCTGTACCTGAACATGCTGCTATGCGCGAGTATATTAAGGAGTCCCTGGAAAAGGGACATATTCGTCCTTCTTCATCACCTTTAGGAGCCGGTTTTTTCTTTGTCTCTAAAAAGGATGGCTCTCTGAGGCCTTGTATTGATTATCGACTCCTGAATAAAATTACAGTCAAATATCAGTATCCGTTGCCTTTGCTGACTGATTTGTTTGCTCGCATAAGGGGGGCTAAGTGGTTCTCTAAGATTGATCTTCGTGGGGCGTATAATTTGGTGCGAATTAAGCAGGGGGATGAGTGGAAAACCGCATTTAATACGCCTGAGGGCCATTTTGAGTATTTGGTAATGCCTTTCGGCCTTTCTAATGCACCTTCTGTCTTTCAGTCCTTAATGCATGATATTTTCCGTGAATATTTGGATAAATTTATGATAGTGTACTTGGATGATATTTTGATTTTTTCTGATGACTGGGAGTCTCATGTTCAGCAGGTCAGGAGGGTTTTTCAGGTTTTGCGAGAGAATTCTTTGTGTGTAAAGGGTTCAAAGTGCGTTTTTGGGGTTCAAAAAATTTCCTTTTTGGGGTACATTTTTTCCCCTTCTTCTATTGAGATGGACCCTGTCAAGGTTCGGGCTATTTACGACTGGACGCAGCCTACTTCTCTGAAGAGTCTCCAGAAATTCTTGGGCTTTGCTAATTTTTATCGTCGATTTATAGCTGGTTTTTCTGGCGTTGCTAAACCTCTGACGGATTTGACTAAAAAGGGTGCTGATGTTGCCAATTGGTCCCCTGCTGCCGTGGAGGCCTTTCGGGAGCTTAAGCGCCGCTTTTTGTCTGCCCCTGTGTTGCGCCAGCCTGATGTTTCTCTTCCCTTTCAGGTTGAGGTCGATGCTTCCGAGATTGGAGCGGGGGCGGTTTTGTCGCAGAAAAGTCCCGACTGCTCAGTGATGAGACCTTGTGCGTTCTTTTCGCGAAAATTTTCGGCCGCCGAGCGAAACTATGATGTTGGTAATCGGGAGCTTTTGGCCATGAAGTGGGCATTTGAGGAGTGGCGTCATTGGCTTGAGGGTGCCAAACATCAGGTGGTAGTTTTGACTGATCACAAGAATTTAATTTATTTGGAGTCTGCCAGGCGCCTGAATCCTAGACAGGCACGTTGGTCGTTGTTCTTTTCCCGGTTTAATTTTGTGGTCTCGTACTTACCGGGTTCTAGGAATGTGAAGGCAGATGCTCTTTCTAGGAGTTTTGAGCCTGACTCTCCTGGGAACCTGCTGGTGTCCTTAAGGATGGAGTGGTTTTGTCTGCTGTCTCTCCTGATTTGCGACGTGCTTTGCAAGAATTTCAGGCGGATAGACCTGATCGTTGTCCGTCTGGTAGACTGTTTGTTCCTGACGAGTGGACCACTAGAGTCATCTCGGAAGTTCATTCTTCTACTCTGGCAGGTCATCCGGGAATTTTTGGCACCAGAGATTTGGTGGCTAGATCCTTCTGGTGGCCTTCCCTGTCTCGAGATGTGCGTGTTTTTGTGCAGTCTTGCGGTGTGTGTGCTCGGGCCAAGCCTTGTTGTTCTAGGGCTAGTGGGTTGTTGTTGCCCTTGCCTATTCCGAAGAGGCCTTGGATGCACATCTCTATGGACTTTATCTCGGACCTCCCTGTTTCTCAGAGGATGTCTGTCATCTGGGTGGTGTGTGACCGTTTTTCTAAAATGGTTCATTTGGTGCCATTGCCTAAGTTGCCTTCCTCATCTGAGTTGGTCCCTCTGTTTTTTCAAAATGTGGTTTGCCTGCATGGTATTCCGGAAAACATCGTTTCTGACAGGGGTACCCAGTTCGTGTCTAGATTTTGGCGGGCAGTCTGTGCCAGGTTGGGCATTGATTTGTCTTTTTCGTCTGCATTCCATCCTCAGACCAATGGCCAGACGGAACGAACTAATCAAACTTTGGAGACTTATTTGAGGTGTTTTGTGTCTGCGGATCAGGATGATTGGGTTGCCTTTCTGCCGTTGGCGGAGTTTGCTCTTAATAATCGGGCTAGTTCTGCCACTTTGGTTTCTCCTTTCTTTTGCAATTCAGGGTTTCATCCGTGTTTTTCATCTGGTCAGGTTGAATCTTCGGATTGTCCTGGAGTGGATGCGGTAGTGGATCGGTTGCATCAGATTTTGGGACAAGTGGTGGATAATTTGGAATTGTCCCAGGACCAGGGAACAGACTTGGCAGGGACAAATTAATGCTGTGTTTGGCAATAGTGGTAATCTCATAACCTCTAATGGTGGTATACAATATGATGACTGTTTTCATATCATAAAAAATTTAACATATAAAAGAACACGTTCTTGGTGGAATAGAGCGTTTCTGGAGAACTATGTCCAAAGGCAACTCATTCCTAGAGGCCTAAGGATTCAAATTACACCTTCGTTCCCCATTGATGATGAGGATTTCATCAATAAATGGGAAACGATATGTAATGATACATCAAAAAAATTGATGGAGCTCCTTATACAATTCAATTTGAAAACCCTGACTGAAATTGATAAGTCCCTGGATGAAAGCCTTGTGAAGGCCAAAGGTAATCTCACCCCTGAACAATTTGATACAATCAATCCCCAACTGGAAAAATTGGTGGACCAATGGGTAAAGGACATCCAGGATAAACAAGCCAATAAACTAATGAGAGACCAAAGAGACCTTGCTAATGGGAAGATCTACAGATGGCGCAGAAATACAACAAAGGACATGACTCGGGAACGTATTATGTCTACTACTTCAAGTATAGCCAATGGTGATGTCTCTTGTGCCTCCTCTTCCGCCTCCACTTCAATGTCTGTCATCTCTACTCCCAAACGGAAAAGGGAACCTCGTTATGTGTCAACTAAACGGAATTTTAGATATTCCCCCGAAAGAAATGGAAATAATAGCAAGGTAATTAATTTGAGTCCCCACATTTTTTCAGAAAGTGAATTAGATGTATTGAATAAGGGGTTAATGTTTTGTCCCACGGGGAATTTTAATAAATTTAATGCTATCAAAGACTTGCATCTTTTTGCAAGAAAATTATTATTTAAACGCCATTTCCATAACGAGGATACTAATTTACTATTCCCCACAGAGGCGGAACAGGAGGCACTAAACACCTTGGAAGAACTAGCACGTGAACATAACGAGACTGAGGGAGGTAAGATTCCGGACTCTATAAAACCCCGTTCACGTAGGTTCCCACCTCTTTCTTCATGCTCGACCTTGGATATTTTTGTACAGACTGTGAGTAAAGAATTCAATAAGATTCCACGCTACCCTAATACTGCTAATTTGAGTAAGGAAGAGAGAAATAGTTTGACTAAACTCCGGGGAATGCAGGATATTCTTATTAAACCCGCCGACAAAGGTGGAAACATAGTAATTTGGCCTAAATCACTTTATGAAGCAGAGGCATTCAAACAACTGAGGGTTGAGCTGTGCTATAAAAAACTAACATTCAATCCTTTGGATAAATTCTCAAAGGAATTATTGGTTATCCTTAGAGAGGCTAGGGATAATGGGGTGATAACTAAGGACTTATTTTCGGCTCTACAAGTGGTAGAACCAACAATATCCACATTCTATCTATTGCCTAAAGTCCATAAGGACCAGACTGTACCACCAGGTAGGCCGATAATCTCAGGGTGTGAAAACTTTATGGAAAATATTAACAAATATATAGATTTTAGATTACAACCCTTAGTTGAGGAATTGCCATCATTTATTAAAGACACAAACGACTTCCTAAAGAAAATTGATGGCCTACACATTGATAATGACACTTTATTGGTGTCATGTGACGTAGAATCTCTCTACACAAACATACGCCATAGTGATGGCCTAAGAGCAGTCCGCTACTTTTTAGAATCCTCCTCAACATCTAGAAACATGAATGAATTGGTTTTGGAACTTCTACAATTTTCCTTGTCTCATAATTTCTTTTTGTTCAAGGGGTCCTTCTACCTGCAGCTCCAGGGCACCGCAATGGGTGCTTCATTCGCACCTGCGTATGCAAATTTATTCCTGGGGCTGTGGGAGAGGGACCTCTTGATGTCTGATTTGATGCCAGCAATGGAGCGCATCCTCTTATGGGTACGCTTCATTGATGATATTTTTATTCTTTGGCAAGGATCCGTTACATCCCTGGAATCTTTTATGCTTCAGCTAAATCAAAATCTATTAAATATACATTTAACTTATAAATGTGATCCGAATAAAATCGAATTTCTTGACGTCGAAGTAAAGAGGGGTGTGGACAATGTTCTCCAGACTGATTTATATCGTAAACCGACGGCAGTTAACTCATACTTACATGCGTCTTCATCACATCCGAAGACGATGATAAATTCTATACCCATAGGCCAATTTTTACGCCTTCGGAGAGTATGCTCAAGTGAGGAGGATTTTGTGAGACAGGCTAATACCCTGAAGGAAAGATTTTTAGAGCGTGGATACAGCCGTAGATCAGTTAAAAAGGCCTATAATCGGGCTAAACACACTACAAGACATGAGGCATTATATACTGTGAAACCTCGGAGTAAAGAACAGCCCACTAGATACATTACCCAATTTCATGGCCAGGTGGATCTAATGCGCCACTATCTGGCAAAATCATGGCCAATTTTATTGAGTGATCCGGTATTATCAAAGTATATTGGCAAATATCCGGATATCACTTTTAGGCGATCACAGAATTTGGGTGACTCTCTTGTTAAGAGTCACTATGTCGGTAATCCATCATCCTGTTCCACATTTCTAAACAAGATTAGACCCCAGCTTGGATGCAAACCTTGTGGAAAATGCGTGGCCTGTCCTAACATCATTAGGTCACAACTGTTTAAAGACAGTAAGGGTACTACAACATATGAAATTAAACATACTATTACATGCACATCACGTGCTGTAATATATTATGCGGTATGCCCCTGCCCACTCATCTACATAGGGATGACAACCCAACAATTAAAAGTACGTACAAGAGAACATGTACTGGGTATACAAGCAGCTAGGGAAATAGAGGACATCACAATGTTGAAGACTTTACCAAAACACTTCAAGACACATCACAACTGTGATGCCTCTCTTTTAAAAGTGGTTGGGATAGACATGATTGAACAAAATGAGAGAAATGGGAAGATCAGCATACCCTTGGCCCAATTAGAAACTAAATGGACTTGGCTGCTTGACACAGTATCACCTAATGGCCTTAATGAAAATATAAGTTTTGCTCCGTTTCTGTAATTTTTCTATTAATTTTTCTATTGGTTTTATACATTCTCCATTTATTGTATACCTTTTACCTTTTTAACCTTTTTAATCTATTTTTTATCTTTTGATATATTATTGGTATGGTTATGTATATGGAAAATATATATATATAATTTTTTAATACCATGATCGACATATTTTTAGCTTTTTAATTCTGTTGTCTTTTTTTCATATTAATTATATTGCTTTTATCATCTCAGGCAAAAAAATTTTTACACACCTCTTGCGGACGTATTCCAAATGTTGAGCCTCTGTGTATGGATCAGGATCGCTTCTATTCGGAGACTTGTCCTTTTCAGATCTCATGTGGCTGTCTTCTGCACCTTTATCTGATCCTAGAGGATTATATACATTGGACTGTTAGTATATAAGAAAAATTGTACATATATGTGTTATAATATTTGATCATTTTAATATGTACATGGTCTTATGTTATATTTCATTGTTGTCCTGGCACTGGTACATATTATCATTTTTTAATTATTCAACATATTTTGGTGTTTCTTTTCTAGTACTGTAGCACAGTTATCACTTTTTTTAATTGATATTCCGTTCATTGTTCATAAATATTCTCTTATTTGGCATTCACATTATATCACATATTATATCCAAGTAAGAATAGGGTGCGCACATAAAACTGATATATTATTATGTAGTATACTCCCCCTTTAGTTCACCTTCCATATAGCACTAGTTTTCGTTGTCTTACTTAAACAAATTCTTCCTTATTTTCGTCCGCAGTTACCCATGTCGCTCCTGCCGCTGTGCGCATGCGCGTCCGGCGCTCGGGTGCCTGGGTCGCGGCGTCTCTGTGTCCTAGGCAACGCCTTGTACCATCATGTGCGTCCGGTCACGTGGCGCTGCGCCCCGGACTTCCGGGTTGTCTGGGTGGCGCATGCGCCGTTCATACGGTGGGCGCTGACATCGGCGTCCCTATATAGTATTTAAAGCCCCTCGATCATGTATTTTCAATACCCCCTGACGAAGGACTGTGCGTCCGAAACGCGCGTCGGGGTGCACATAATCAGCCGTTGGCAGCCTTGGAATTTTCCCTGATAAATTGTAAGTAATCTGGCGTATTTTCTAATGCAGCACTGAGCACCTTACTTGGCCCTTATATTAGGATGCACCTTGTGATGGTAACCAGTCATTGCACATAGCACCTTACTTGTCTCCTTATTTGGCCCTTGGATTGAGATGCCCCTTGTGATGGTAATTAGTCATTGCACATAGCACTTTTTTTCTTCTATCACTTTGTCCTGATTCGGTCTATAGCACCACCTTCTGGTGGGAATTAGTTATTGCACATAGCACTTTTTTCATATAGTTATATATATTTTGGTTTACACTATTTTATCACATTTTTTTACCTGGCTGCTACCCTGCACATATATATATTTTTGTCCATTGTGTCAGGATAATACAAGCTATAGATTGCTTTTTACTATTATTTATTATATTAACTGGCTTGCCCTACTATATGCGGCTTTATTTGTGCACATTCTTGTATTGTACTATATATGATTAATACATTTTTTTATATATATATTTTTTTATGCTTGTCACTATTGCTATAAATAAATAAAAATAATTTTGTGATAATTATTCTCTGTCACTTTCTTATTGGTCCAATCTTTTGTTCTGGTGCTATTTTTCCGAATTGTCCCAGGAGAGGACTCAGCAGTTTGCTAACCGCCGTCGTCGTGTTGGCCCCCACCTTCGTGTTGGGGACTTGGTGTGGTTGTCTTCCCGTTTTGTCCCTATGAGGGTTTCTTCTCCTAAATTTAAGCCTCGGTTCATCGGTCCTTATAGGATTTTGGAGATTCTTAACCCTGTCTCCTTTCGTTTGGACCTCCCGGCATCTTTCGCTATCCATAATGTGTTCCATCGGTCGCTGTTGCGGAGATATGAGGTACCGGTGGTTCCTTCTACTGAACCTCCTGCTCCTGTGCTGGTGGAGGGTGAATTGGAGTACGTGGTAGAAAAGATCTTGGACTCCCGTATTTCCAGACGGAGACTTCAATATCTGGTTAAATGGAAGGGCTATGGTCAGGAAGATAATTCTTGGGTAACTGCCTCTGATGTTCATGCCTCGGATTTGGTTCGTGCCTTTCATAGGGCTCATCCAGATCGCCCTGGCGGTTCTTGTGAGGGTTCGGTGCCCCCTCCTTAAGGGGAGGGTACTGTTGTGTATCCGCTTTTTGGGCTCCCCTGGTGGTTGCTGGTGGTACTGGTGACTTGTTTGCACTTTGCTGCTTCTGTTCACCTGCTTCCATCAGCGTTTGGGAGTTTCCTATTTAGCCTTGCTCTCCAGTCATTTCCTTGCCGGTCATCATTGTAACCAGAGCCTTCGGTTGCATGTTCCTGCTACTAGTCTGCTGATCAGCTAAGTGGACTTTGTCCTTTTGTTTTGTATCTTTAGTCCAGTTTGCAGTTTTTGTAATTCTCTGTAGCTGGAAGCTCTTGCGGGCTGAAATTGCCACTCCTGTGTCATGAGTTGACACAGGAGTCTTAAAGTAATTTCAGGATGGTTTTTTGAAAGGGTTTTCAGTTGACCGTGAAGTCCTCTTTTGTATCCTTCTGCTATCTAGTAAGTGGACCTCTCTTTGCTAAATCTACTTTCATACTGTGTATGTCTTTTCCTCTTATTTCACCGTTATTACATGTGGGGGGCTGCTATCATCTTTTGGGGTATTTCCCTAGAGGTAAGCCAGGTCTGTTTCTTCCTCTACCAGGCTTAGTTAGTCCTCCGGCTGGCGCGTGGCATTTAGGAAGCCGTAGGTATGCTCCCTGGCTACTATTAGTTGTGTGGTAGATTTAGCTCACGGTCAACTCGAGTTTCCATCACCCGAGAGCTCGTTCGTTATTTATATATTTCTTACGTTCCCTTGCCATTGGGAACCATGACACCCCACCCTTTGCTGCAAGGCTTTTACAAAGAACCTGTGGCCATAGGCCACTTGTAAGACCTGGAAGCGGACTGCCCCACTGCCTAACTGTAGTCCATTTAAAAAATAAAAGCCAATGGCGAGTTTTCTTAAATCTACCTTGGGAAAATAGCTTCCTCAAGACCAACTCTTACTTTTATTTTGCACTGCAATCGCAGCTATGCCTGTGACTGCAATGCACTCCCGCTGCCTCAATACGCTTCTGTGCGCATCCTGGGGGACACATAGGGACCCTCGCATATAACAACGGTCACTGCCTCACAATAGATAGATAGATGAAAAAATGGAACAGCACCTTATAAATGAATTTAGGGTGCTGGGCCCTCCAAACAAATATCCATTTGTATAAATAATATAGAAGAAAAAAGGAGGCAGGGTTCCAATAAATTATGAAAAAAGTGGACTTTATTAGCCCATATGGTGTGGCAACGTTTCAGCTGTGACCAGCCTTTCATTTAGTCCATTAGGGCATGTTCATAAAGTGCATAGTGCTATATTGGTTTATGATTTGATGTAAATACACCAAAGAAAAAGCACTAAGCGAAAAATAATAAAATATATACATTTTATTATAACATCAATAAAATCAATCAAGTAAATACCATATATAACCAAGGGGAACAAAAAAATACAGAAAACCACAAGGTATGGCTGGAAAAAGTGGTAACAGTCAATATGGAGTAACCTTGGACGAAGCTTTCCTGAGCGAAACGTGCGTCGGGTGTCGTGGGTCCCAGGCTGGTGGTCTATACTGGGTAAATATGTTCCCTTTACTTGCTTTTTTCTAATGCTGCTATTATATCCTCTGATGCTTCGGCTTACAATGATTCTGAACCCTTAAAAACGTTTCCATTTGTTGATACTTATATTTATTTTTAGCTGGTACTTTGCACTTTATCTCTATATAAACTATTATTTTTTCATATATATGCACTGGCTTTGGGTTCATTGTCATTGACGGCTGTGGTATCGGTGTATTACTAATGTTTTATATATAAGTTCTTTGAATATGTGATTACTTTGCTGTCATTATGATGATGTTGATATTGTGAAGGTTACTCCATATTGACTGTTACCACTTTTTCCAGCCATACCTTGTGGTTTTCTGTATTTTTTGGTTCCCCTTGGTTATATATGGTATTTACTTGATTGATTTTATTGATGTTATAATAAAATTTATATATTTTATTATTTTTCGCTTAGTGCTTTTTCTTTGGTGTATTTATGACTACTTGCCTGGCGTAATAATGATTTAGGTGCGGTTTATAGGTGTAATAATTATGATTTGATGTGTTTAAAATTGAGATATTGACTCACCAACTTGTGTTTAACTAATCATAAACCAATATAGCACTATGCACATGTCCTAATGGACTAAATGAATTGCAGTAAAGATCATGTTGTAATAATATGCACATACCGTATATACTCGAGTATAAGCCGACCCGAGTATAAGCCGACCCCCCTAATTTTGCCACAAAAAACTGGGAAAACTTATTGACTCGAGTATAAGCCTAGGGTGGAAAATACAGCAGCTACCGGTGAATTTCAAAAATAAAATAAGATGCTCCATACCGTTCATTATTGCCCCAAAGGAGGTTCCATATAAAGCTGTGCCATATATAATGCTCCATACCGTTGATTATTGCCCCATAGATGCTCCATATATAGCTGTGCCATATAGAATGCTCTGCACCGTTCATTATGGCCCCATAGATGCCCCATATACAATGCTCTGCACCGTTCATTATGGCCCCATAGATGCTCCATATAAAGCAGTGCCATATATGCTCTGCACTGTTCATTATGGCCCCATAGATGCTCCATATAAAGCAGTGCCATATATGCTCTGCACTGTTCATTATTGCCCCATAGATGCTCCTTATTAAGCTGTGCCTTATATGCTCTGCACTGTTCATTATTGCCCCATAGATGCTCCTTATTAAGCTGTGCCTTATATGCTCTGCACTGTTCATTATTGCCCCATAGATGCTCCTTATTAAGCTGTGCCATATATGCTCTGCACTGTTCATTGTTGCCCCATAGATGTGCCATATAAATCTGTGCCATATATAATGCTCTGCACCGTTGCCCCATAGATGTGCCATATAAATTTGTGCCATATATAGTGCTCTGCACCGTTGCCCCATAGATGCTCCTTATAAAGCTGTGCCTTATATGCTCTGCACTGTTCATTGTTGCCCCATAGATGTGCCATATAAATCTGTGCCATATATAATGCTCTGCACCGTTGCCCCATAGATGTGCCATATAAATCTGTGCCATATATAATGCTCTGCACCGTTGCCCCATAGATGTGCCATATAAATCTGTGCCATATATAATGCTCTGCACCGTTGCCCCATAGATGTGCCATATAAATCTGTGCCATATATAGTGCTCTGCACCGTTGCCCCATAGGTACTCCACATAAATCTGTGCCATATATAACGCTGCTGCTGCAATAAAAAAAAAAAAACACATACTCACCTCTCTTGCTTGCAGCTCCTCAGCGTCCCGTCCCGGCGTCTCTCCGCACTGACTGATCAGGCAGAGGGCGGCGTGCACACTATATGCGTCATCGTGCCCTCTGACCTGAACAGTCAGAACAAGAGGACGCGAAGACAGAGCGGTGCCCGGCGTGTGGAACGTGGACAGGTGAATATAAAATACTCATCTAGTCCCGGCGATCCTGACGCTCCCCCTGCCTGTCACACTGTCTTCGGGTGCCGCAGCCTCTTCCTCTGTCAGCGGTCACCGGCACCGCTGATTAGAGAAATGAATAGGCGGCTCCGCCCCTATGGGAGTGGAGTCCACAATCATTTCTCTAATGAGCGGTCCCACGTGACCGCTGACAGAGGAAGAGGCTGCGGCACCCGAAGACAGTGTGACGGGCAGGGGGAGCGTCAGGATCGCCGGGACTAGGTATGCCTCAGCGCCCTCTCCCCCTCACCCGCCGACCCCACCGCCGACCGTGACTCGAGTATAAGCCGAGAGGGGCACTTTCAGCCCAAAAATTTGGGCTGAAAATCTCGGCTTATACTCGAGTATATACGGTATACTGATATGAGTCATGTATTTTATATGTAAAATTTCACTAATGAATTTATATGGGCTAATAAAGTCCACTTTTTTTTCATCATTTATTGGAGTGCTCCCTCCTTTTTTCTTATAGATAGATAGATATGGGATAGATAGATAGATAGATAGATAGATAGATAGATAGATAGATAGATAGATAGATATGAGATAGATAGATAGATAGATATGGGATAGATAGATAGATAGATAGATAGATAGATAGATAGATAGATAGATAGATAGATAGATATGAGATAGATAGATAGATAGATAGATAGATATGAGATAGATAGATAGATAGATAGATAGATAGATAGATATGAGATAGATAGATAGATAGATAGATAGATAGATAGATAGATAGATAGATAGATACGAGACAGATACACTATACAAAACTAACATAGCAGAAAGATGCCAGCCTCATGGTATTGATCCGGTATCCTCCATGTACACACAGTAAAACATGGCAGCTCTCCAGATGTGAAAGAGTGAAAAAAAGTGTGGTCTTTATTCACCCGTGTATGTGCGACATTTCCAGTCTTCAAACTGTTTGAGTCTTCCTCAAGCCAACATGTGCCAACTGACTTACTTTACAATCTTTACGCGCTCGTTATGGGCAGATTATCTGCCTGAATATATAGCTTTATCTGTGATTAAAAAAAATTACTGTTCTTTTGCAGAAACAGCACCACCCCTGACTACAGTTGTGTGTGATACTGCAGGTTGTCTCCATTCACATCAATGGGACAAAGCTTCAATACCAGACACAACCCATGGTCAGGGGTGGCCCCATTTCGTAACAAAATCAGACATGTTTTTCAACCTTGGAAAACCCTTTAAATGTCTGCTTCCATGTATTTGCTCATTCGTTTTTTCTGGTATGTGCACTTCTTATGGATCCCAAGCGCTGTTATCTCATTATTTAGTTAAGTGCATATTTTGATAAAGGTTGACATAGACTAGATGATAACCAGAGAAAACACAGGGTTCATGATCCCACATTCCACAAATGTGACATCAAATGTTTAAAGAGACTTCTAGTTAGATGTAACCCAGAGTCGCCCCTGTTAACCCTCCCAGCAGTAGCCACAAAGGGCAATCACCCTGTATCATAGTCAAATGTGTGACTATAAAAAATGTATCAAGCAGCCGTGTAGTAACATTTCCTAAACTTACAGGGGGTGTCCTCGTGATGTCAAATATTTACTTATGTATGGGAAATGTACTAATAATCGGTCTTTTGAAGTTTGCTAGTGTTTTGTCAGTTTAGCCAACCACGTCCTCTTGTAACAAAATCTTGTAACAGCAGCACTGCTCCCATCCGGAAAATGGCCATTGATGGGGGGTCATGTGGCAAGACATGTCTAACAGCATTGTCCATTGTACCAGAGGTTCAGTCAATAAGTCATAAGGTGATATCTGAAGGCAAACATGCCACAGAGCTGGTAAGGGACTACAGTATATGGACAAAAGTATTGGGGCATTCCCCTTAATCACATTGAATTCAGGTTTTCCATTCAGTCCCAGTGCTACAATTCTATATAAGGTGTATAACATCTGTCCCTTGGCTATGTAGTCTGCCTTTACTAACAGACAGAATGGCTGAAGTCAGATTGTGATATTTCTTATCTCCTAAATATTCCACTGTCATGCTGGTGGATTAAGGACCCACCGCGCCTCAAGCCAGGTTTACCCTGGAAGGGCATAACTAAACTGCTACCTGGATTTCAATGGAGCCTCTGATTGTCGCGGATTTACTTCGACAGAGAGAGGCCAGAACACCGCTGTGTCTGATTTCATGTACTCATGCACTGATTAGAAGAACTTCACCATTATATTAAACAGTGCAGGATTCTGCTAGCAGGGCACCGGTTAATCTGTTCAGTTGAGAGCTCCTGGAGCTTTCTTGCTTTGATGGTCTCAGTTGTTCATTGTTGGCCATTCCCCTCTACTATATATGTTCTTAATAGCAAAAAAAAAAAAGCAAAAAAAGTGTGGAGCGCACTCACCGGAGTAGAATTGTCAAACTTTTATTCGGACATACAAAAAGTCAGCAGGGAGGGATGTGGAAACAAACGGACGACGGCCGTTTCGTGCAGACGGCACTTCAAAGGGTCCTGACGTTGACAGGAAGCAGGGAGGATTCTTTTACCTGTGCAATTCTTATAGCTCCTCCAACTCGCAGACGTCACAGTGGATAAAACACCACTTATCAGAATATAAGTGAGAAAAACAAATAACACATACATTAAAACCATTACAAATAAGCACCGCAACATATAAGAACTATAAAATACTGATATTTTTTTCAAAGAAACGCAGACATATCTATCTTCTCATTGAGACCAAGAGGTCCCAATGCGCCTGCGCGTAATATCCACCTCGCCTCTCTTTGCAATAGAAGACGACGGAGCAAAAATATCAGAGATTGCCTGGTACGCAACCGTTTTGCCTCTAATCGTGAGAATTGGTTGAGTGACAGTGTCCCCAAAGGGAATTTCAAGTGCGGCCATTGCAGTTTTTGTATATACCATCTTACAGGCAATAAGATAAAAATTGGCCCAATTCATCACATAGTACACGATTTTATTTCCTGTAGAACCACACATATTGTATATGTAATTCTTTGCCCGTGTGGCTTTTTCTATATTGGTAAGACGATTCGGCCCCTATTCGTAAGAGTGAGGAAACATTTCAATTCCATCCGCACAGGTAAGGGGGTTCCCAGATTAATAAATCATGTGAGAGAACAACATGAAGGCAATGTTCAAGTTCTGCGTTTTGCTGGATTAGAAAAAATCTCCTTACCGCAACAAGGGGGAGATTTGCATCGTCTTCTATTGCAAAGAGAGGCGAGGTGGATATTACGCGCAGGCGCATTGGGACCTCTTGGTCTCAATGAGAAGATAGATATGACTGTGTTTCTTTGAAAAAAATATCAGTATTTTATAGTTCTTATATGTTGCGGTGCTTATTTGTAATGGTTTTAATATATGTGTTATTTGTTTTTCTCACTTATATTCTGATAAGTGGTGTTTTAACCACTGTGACGTCTGGGAGTGGGAGGAGCTATAAGAATTGCACAGGTAAAAGAATCCTCCCTGCTTCCTGTCAACGTCAGGACCCGTTGAAGTGCCGTCTGCACGAAACGGCCGTCGTCCGTTTGTTTCCACACCCCTCCCTGCTGACTTTTTGTATGTCCGAATAAAAGTTTGACAATTCTACTCCGGTGAGTGCGCTCCACACTTTTTTGCTATTATTTTGCACTGTGAATCTACTTTTTGGATGCAGCACCCAAGGTGTATATGGGGTTATATTATTACGGCTAAAGCAGCTAAGAAGGGTTAGAGACATTAGGGTCTAACGAATTGCGGCAGTGCGGAGATGTTTTTCTTGTTTTGGCTTTTATATATGTTCTTGCCTCTGGTTGCCTCTGGCAATCAGGGATTGGCAGTGCTAGTTTCATACTGCCTGGTTCTGGAGTTGTAGGTGTAGGATGTTTGAGGAGGCATTTGGAGTGTTCTTCAGAAGACTGTAGCTTGGTGATTTGTCTGTGTGCATATCCTCATACTCTCCTATTTGGTTTATCCTTCCTTTACTTCCCATTGTTCCACTCTGTTGCTTGTGAGTGCTTATTTGTATGATTGGTATTTTCATTTATCCCTGTATGTATTCCCTTGTGAGTTTGTTTTGTGTATTCGTATACACTACAACTCCCCACTTCCCTGGGTGTGTGAAGGGACATGGACCCGACGTCTACACCATCAGAAGTAATCCGGGGAGCAGGGATAGCTGCATCGCCCCTAGTTTTAGGGTTAGGGAAGGAGCCCGGGATATCCGGCAACAGTGCCGTGACATTAACACTTGCCAAAACCATTTTTTTATCCATCATGGATCCAGTTACTGCGCTGACAGGGCAACTGCAGCAACTCAGCCTGGAGGTGGCCGACCTGTACATGTTTGTTTTGTAACACCCAAACACATTTGGTTTAAGGACCACGACTCCCAGGCAACCCCTGGTGGAGCCCAAGATCACTTTCCCTGACAGGTTCTCTGGGGAACGAGACAAGTTTGTTGTTTTCAGGGAGGTCTGTAAACTTTACTTTAAATTATATTCTCAATCCACAGGAATGGAGGAGCAAAGGATGGGGATCATAATTTTTCGATTTCTCTCTTGTAGGGTGACCCCCAATCCCCAATTTTATATACGGCAAGTTTCATTACAAGCCTTAGCTGCTTTCCTGACCCCCAATCCTAGGCATTTTCTCTCACGGCAGACACACAGTCGCTTTGGATGGTTGAGGAATTTTTTCAGGCACCGGGTCATATATACAACATTTCTGTCTGTGTCTTCCTGGCCAAATCTATGTTACGTCAGCTTCAGCAGGGATACCAGCCAGCGGAGGAGTTTCAGAGGTGGTCCACAGATACTAAATGGAATGACCTCGCGCTCTGTAGCCAGGTAAGGGCTATCTCTAAGGGAAAAGGATGCCTTTGCTCTGTATCAGACTCCGGTTTCCCTTGAGGTGGCCAATGGCCATGTCTCTCATGTTCCATGGGGGAACTACAATACCCAGAGAGATTAGCAAAATTAAGATTATTCAGTCTAGAAAAAAGACGACTGAGGGGCGCTCTAATTACCATATATAAGTGTATAAGGGGACAATACAAATATCTCTCCGAGGATCTGTTTATACCAAGGAATGTGACGGTCACAAGGGGCATTCTCTGCGTCTGGAGGAGAGAAGGTTTTTCTACCAACATAGAAGAGGATTCTTTACTGTTAGGGCAGTGAGAATCTGGAATTCCTTGCCTGAGGAGGTGGTGATGGCGAACTCAGTTGAGGGGTTCAAGAGAGGCTTGGATGTCTTCCTGGAGTGTAACAATATTGTATCTTAGGCTTCTTTCACACTTCCGTCTTCCAAAACTGCACAGGATCCATCAAGACGTTGAAATGACGGATCCTGCGCAGATTGTGGAAAATGTGTGCACTGGGCTCGTCTTTCTGACGGACCCGTCGAGGCTATGTGCACCTGTTGTGTATGCGTCTTTCAAGCGGTTTTCCGCTGCAAAAACGCATACACAACTCAAACCAGGTTAAAAAAATAAAAAATCGCAGTATTCTCACCTACCGGCGTCCCGCGCAGTGACACTCCCGGTAGCTAGCGTTCCTAGTAATACATTGCGAAATCTCGTCACGAATCCCCCACCGCTACACACACTAGGTATTATTCGGTTATTTCAGCTGTATTGTCTCGATAATGACTAGTCTTTAGTGATTTATCTTATATGTACATATTTATTCCTCCATATTTATGGTTTGCTAGTCTAAAGGTACCGTCACACTCAGCGATGCTGCGGCGATATAGACAACGAGCCGGCCTAAACTAGATCGCTGGAGCGTCGCTGTTTAGGTCGCTGTAGAGATGTCAAACACAGCAACTCCAGAACGATGCAGGAGCGATCCAGTGACGTAACGGCGACTCACTTCTCGTTCTCGCTGGTTGTTAGCTCCATTACATCCATTGTTAGCGTCGTTGCTTTTGATGTCAAACATGATGATACACGCCGACCTGGCGACGAAATAAAGTTCTGGACTTCTAGCTCCGACCAGTGATGGCACAGTGGGATCCAGATCGCTGCTGCGTGTCAAACACAACGAGATCGCTATCCAGGACGCTGCAACTTCACAGATTGTTGTCGTTCTCTTTGCAAAGTTGCTGAGTGTGACGGTACCTTGAGTATACTGTTCTACGGTATGTTTATGTAGCGGGTGATACCACTGGCCCTTTTTGGGTTTTTGTACTGCCATATAGTGCTCCACTGTCCCCATCTTTGCCGCTGTACCTGCTTCTATGTATTGGTTTTTATTATATAGTTAATAAAGTTATATTTTATGGGATCTATTGACTGCGTTTCTGTGGTGATTAGGATACCCTTGAACCAGAGGTATATTACTCAGATCATTCGAGAATTAAAGGTAGGAGCCATGTGCTCAGAATTCATTGACTGTTATATGTTAAAAGGCTTGCCCTCTCTTGTGATTCTTGGACTACCTTGGCATAAGCTGCATAATTCTGTGATAGACTGGCTGACTCGGGAGGTGGTAAAGTGGAGTGAGCATTGCCATGGACACTGCTTGGGCACCCGACTAGCCAGGGTGAGTACCCAATCTCTGCCTGAATATCTGCCTAACTTCGGGAATGCATTTTCAGAACAGGAGTGTCAAGAACTTCCTCCCCAATGTCCTTATGATTCTGCCGTTAATTTTATACCTGGGGCCAACTGTCTAAGGCCGGTTTCACATTTGCGGTTGTGTCCGCAGTGTTTCTTCCGTAATAATCCGCATGCGTTGTGTTTTTCTATATTTAACATTAGGGACGCATGTGTCTGCGATCGGTTGCGTTTTGCCGCGTTTGACGACGCATGCGTCGTTTCGTCGTCTGCGGTTTGGTGCGGTAAACGCAACATGTAGTAATTTTAGAGGCGTCAATTTGCCGCCTAGAAACGTATGTGATTGTTAGTGCTACAAATGCGGCAAAAAAGCGCATTACTATCTATGGGAACGCATGCGTACACATGTCTTTGCGTACGCATGCGCTTGATGCGCTTGCGTACTTCGGACTGCGCATGTCCAGGAACTGATTTAGACATGCCCATTAAAGACACACCCTCCTGGAAATATCAAACGCATGCGCATAAAAAGCGCAAACACATGTAAAAACGCATGCAAACGCTGCGTTTTTTTACCATCATGTGTAAGCTGATACGGATAAAAAACGCTGCGTTATCAGACGTTTGCATGCGTTTGCGGTTGCGGATGATACGCTGCGGACTTAACCGCAAATGTGAAAGTAGCCTAAGAGCAGGTTATATAATATCTCTGGTCCATAGAGGCAGGACTATATCGCGGAAAGGCTGGCAAAGGGCCATATCAGATCTTCTTCATCTCCCGTGGCAGCAGGGTTTTTCTTTATCAAGGAAAAAGCTGGGGGGTTACACACTTGCCTAGATTTTCACAAGCTTAATTAGATCACAGTCTGGGATCCATATCCTCTCCATCTCATCCCGGACCTCTTTAATCAGATTGTAGGAGCAAAGTGGTTTTGAAAACTGGATCTCAGGGGTGTATAATCTCATTCCAATTAATGAGGGTTATGAGTGGAAGACAGCCTTCAATACACCTGAGGGACACTATGAAAACCTTGTGATGCCATTTGGGTTGACTAATGCTCCAGCCCTCTTTCAACACTTGGTAAATTACATTTTTAGTCACCTGGCAGGTAGATTTCTTCTGATTACATTTTATTTGTTTATCTGACCTTGAGTCACACCAGGTACGTCAAGCAAGTCTTACAGAAACTCAGAGACAATAAATTATTTGTCAAATCAGAGAAATGTATGTTCTCGGTTCAAGAGATCCCTTTTTTGGGTTATTACTTATCATCCACCATTTTTCGCATGGATCCGGCAAAAAGTCTTGGCGATATTGGATTGGGATCCTCCTGAAGACTTAAAGGTGTTACAAAGGTTTTTGAGTTTCACCAACTACTACCGTAAGTTCATCAAAAACTTTTTGGTAGTGGCCAAACCTATGATGGATATGATCAGGAAAAGGACGGAATTTTCTAAATCGTCCAATTTGGCCAGAGGCATTTCATACCTTGAAAAAATGTTTTGCATCTGCGGCAATTCTTATACAGCTTGATGTCACTCAGCCATTTATTGTAGAAGTAGACGCATCTGAGGTAGGGGTGGGGCTGTATTGTTGCAGGGTGCATCTCCTGGTAAATGGTGTCCATGTGGATTTTTTGTTGTCATCTGCCAAGCAAAACTATGATATTGATAATAGGGAATTCTTGGCATTTAAGCGGGCTTTTGAAGAGTGGCAACATTTTCTAGAGGGGGCAGTTCATCTGGTCACATAGTAACATAGTAACATAGTAACATAGTTAGTAAGGCCGAAAAAAGACATTTGTCCATCCAGTTCAGCCTATATTCCTATATTCCATCATAATAAATCCCCAGATCTACATCCTTCTACAGAACCTAATAATTGTATGATACAATATTGTTCTGCTCCAGGAAGACATCCAGGCCTCTCTTGAACCCCTCGACTGAGTTCGCCATCACCACCTCCTCAGGCAAGCAATTCCAGATTCTCACTGCCCTAACAGTAAAGAATCCTCTTCTATGTTGGTGGAAAAACCTTCTCTCCTCCAGACGCAAAGAATGCCCCCTTGTGCCCGTCACCTTCCTTGGTATAAACAGATCCTCAGCGAGATATTTGTATTGTCCCCTTATATACTTATACATGGTTATTAGATCGCCCCTCAGTCGTCTTTTTCTAGACTAAATAATCCTAATTTCGCTAATCTATCTGGGTATTGTAGTTCTCCCATCCCCTTTATTAACTTTGTTGCCCTCCTTTGTACTCTCTCTAGTTCCATTATATCCTTCCTGAGCACCGGGGCCCAAAACTGGACACAGTACTCCATGTGCGGTCTAACTAGGGATTTGTACAGAGGCAGTATAATGCTCTCATCATGTGTATCCAGACCTCTTTTAATGCACCCCATGATCCTGTTTGCCTTGGCAGCTGCTGCCTGGCACTGGCTGCTCCAGGTAAGTTTATCATTAACTAGGATCCCCAAGTCCTTCTCCCTGTCAGATTTACCCAGTGGTTTCCCGTTCAGTGTGTAATGGTGATATTGATTCCTTCTTCCCATGTGTATAACCTTACATTTATCATTGTTAAACCTCATCTGCCACCTTTCAGCCCAAGTTTCCAACTTATCCAGATCCATCTGTAGCAGAATACTATCTTGTCTTGTATTAACTGCTTTACATAGTTTTGTATCATCTGCAAATATCAATATTTTACTGTGTAAACCTTCTACCAGATCATTAATGAATATGTTGAAGAGAACAGGTCCCAATACCGACCCCTGCGGTACCCCACTGGTCACAGCGACCCAGTTAGAGACTATACCATTTATAACCACCCTCTGCTTTCTATCACTAAGCCAGTTACTAACCCATTTACACACATTTTCCCCCAGACCAAGCATTCTCATTTTGTGTACCAACCTCTTGTGCGGCACGGTATCAAACGCTTTGGAAAAATCGAGATATACCACGTCCAATGACTCACCGTGGTCTAGCCTATAGCTTACCTCTTCATAAAAACTGATTAGATTGGTTTGACATGAGCGATTTCTCATAAACCCATGCTGATATGGAGTTAAACAGTTATTCTCATTGAGATAATCCAGAATAACATCCGTCAGAAACCCTTCAAATATTTTACCAACAGTAGAGGTTAGACTTACTGGCCTATAATTTCCAGGTTCACTTTTAGAGCCCTTTTTGAATATTGGCACCACATTTGCTATCACGATAATCACTGATCATTAAAATCTTTTATAGTACGAATCTGCTTAGCGTCTGACAGCTAGACAGTCAAGATGGTCGTCGTTCTTCACCAGATTCAACTTTTTTTGTGACATGTAGACCGGGAAATAAGAACATTATGGCGGATGTCTTATCTCGATGTTTTCCTGGGGGTGAAGATAATGGTGAACCGGTTCCTATACTACAGAAAGAAGTAGTTATTACATCTATATGTTTTGAACTTGAGAAAGAGTTCGTAGAGGCTCAGAGGGATGCCCCTGCTGCCTATCCATTAGGTAAAATGTTTGTACCAGTGTATCTCTGTCTTAAAGTTCTAAGTGAAAATCGTGATTCGGTCTTGGCCAGATATCCTTGTAGTAAAGCCACCACAGATCTCCTTACTCTGTGTTTTTGGTGATCAGGGGTACACCAGGATGTTTGGGAGTGTGTAGCCGCCTGCAGTGTTTGTGCGCGTTCTAATACCCCTCACACTCGTCCGTCTGGGTCTCTCCAATGATTGGCGATTCCCAGTAGACATTGGACTCATTTATAGGTAGATTTCATCACTGATATGCCCATATCTACAGGTAATATAGCTATTTTGGTGGTGGTGCACAGATTCAGCAAGATGTCTCATTTCATTGTACTACCTGCTTTACCAAATGCCAAAACCTTGGCGCAAATTTTTATCATAGCGATCATAAAATTACATAGGATTCCTACCGATATTGTTTCTGGCTGGGGAGGTGCAATTTGTTTCCAAATTTTGGAAAGCATTTTGTGCTCATTTGGGGATCCATCTGCTGTTTTTGTTAAGCTTTACGTACACAGTCTAATGGGCAAACTGAACATGTTAACCAGAATGTTGAGACTTATCGTAGGTGTTTTGTTTCTAAAAATTAGGAGGACTGGGTAACTTTCTTACCTCTAGCAGAATTTATGGTGAATAACCATTGTCATGAGTCTACTGGTAATCTCCGTTCTTCGGAGCCTACGGGTTTCATCCTCAGCTCTACTCTTTTAATAGGAATACCTGAAGAGAAACAATTTTCATCATTTATTACATCTGTGTGGCAACAGGTTCTGAATAATTTTAAGAGGATGGGGTTCAAATATACAGTAAGTGTATGGCTGATCGGAGACATTTGGTGGGTCCGGACCTGTTTGTTGGTGATTTTGTGTAGTTGTGCTCAAGGAACATAAAGTTAAAGGTTCTTTCTTGGAAACTGGGACCCAGGTTCATCGGTCCTTATAAGATTGTGGCTGTTGTCAATCCTATAGCATTACACCTTGCTTTGGTACCCACTTTTAGGATTCATAATGTGTTTCATCGGTCTCTACTCAAAAAATACGTTGTGTTCTCTGAACCATCACAACCACCTCCATGCCCAGTCATTGTTGATGGGAATTTGGAATTTCAGATAGCTAAGATTATTGATTCTCGCTTGGTTCGTCAGTCTCTTCAGTGTCTGGCACACTGGAAAGGTTACGGTCCTGAAGAGAGAATGTGGTCACAAGCATCTGATGTCCATGTGGTCACATTGATCCAGTCTTTTCACGAGGCACACCCTGATAGACCCGGCTCTGAGATTCTGGAGGTCCCTCTTAGAAGGGGAGGTACTGTCATGGGTTTACTGTGACAGATTAGAGCCATAAGACAATAGTGTCTGATTTCACATACTCCTGTACTGATTTGAAGCACTTTACCATCATATTAAACAGAGCAGGTTTCTGCTACAAGTGCAGGTGTAAATCTGTTCAGTTGAGAGCTCCTGGAGCTTCCCTGCTTTGATGGTCTGAGACATTCAGTGTTGGCCTCTCCCCTGTGCTATCCATACTCCCCTCTGGCAATTGGGGATTGCCAGTGTTAGTTTGCATACTGCCTAGTTCTGTAGTTGGAGGTGTTGGTTGTTTCAGGAGGTATTTGGAGTGTTGTTCACAAGACTGTAGCATGGAGATTTGTCTGTGTGTATATCCTCGTCCACCCCATAGAACTAGAACTGAGATTGTCACCCAGGCCCTATTTTCCAACATCAGTGTTTGAACTCGTCTTGATGTATGGGAAAGAATTCCCACACATGCACACTAAAATCTTGTAGAAAGCCTTCCTAGGAGAATGCAAGCTCTTATAGCTGCAAGGAGCAGGGACGGGGGAGCAACTTCATATTAGTACTTATGGATTTAGAAAGGGATATCATAAAAGCTCTTTAGATGTAATGTGTAAACATCCCAATCCTTTTGTCCATATAGGTAGAAGGATAAGTTAATTTATGATGGCCTTCAGTGGTGTAACTTGGTAACTTGAAGCTTGAGGGCCCAAAACTACCATAAGTCTTTAATGGGAAACTGTCACCAGTTTTCTCATATAACAAGTAAAACTATCACCTTATTCAGCGCCTGTGCTGCATTCCATAAATGCTTATATCAACCTGACTCCCCTTGTATACCACCCCAAAAACCTTTTTAAGTTTTCCTGCTCTGTATGGTAATCTGGTCAGTCCGATAGGCATGGTTTTGAGCATCTCCATCCCTCCATCCAGCTGCTGCTCGTTGTCCTCCTTCTTTAATCGACATGGACGACGCCTCCCCATCCATATTGCTGGGCGAAATCTTGTGCCTGTGCACAGAAATCACGCTTGGCAGATTTTGCCCAGCAATGTGGATGACGCAAGGTGTCATCCACGTCAATTAAAGAAGGAGGACAATGAGCAGCAGCCAGGGAGAGGGATGGAGATGCCCGAAACCATGCCACAACCGACTTGATTACCATACAGAAAGGGAGAGAAGTTTTTGGGGGGAGTCAGTGGGTTATATAAGCATTTATGTGTATGCAGCACAAGCGCTGAATAAGGTGGTAGTCTTAGTTGATATATGACAAAACTGGTGACAGGTTCCCTTTAATAGTAATTGTCATTTCATATGGGTCATAGGAACCTTTTTGGATCCCCTAGGTTGCAGGGCCTGGGTGTGATTGCAACCCCTGCATATTATAGCTTCGCTCCTGGTGGTCGTATACCTGTTTCATATAGGCATTTTAAGCCTGATCAGTGCTCTACCCTACATGGCCATCTCATTATCAGTAAACAAGATATGTGGAATTAGACCTAGCGTTTGCAAAGGATTCTGCACATTATCGAAAAATATGCGATACAGGAAAAGGTGGGAATTTTTATTTTCTCAATGGGTTGTTCTCTTTATATGTAATACCTGTACCTAATGTAAGATTGATGCAATAGTCACAATGGTGGAGTAATGAATTGTCAAAAAGTTATGCACATGGTAGCTTGGGTGCTTTTCATTGGACCTCCATGGACTGGCGTACCATTAGCCACTGGCCTTCACCATTTTTATTCCTGTACAAGGAACTTAATTTACCAAGAGGCTCCATAGTTGGGTTCATAAAGTGACTGCTGGCTGTTGGAGTGGGTTGGCACAAGATGGTCAGGAAGCCAAGTCCAGTACCAGAAGGTAAGGAATAAGAACAGAATCATCAGGCAGCAAAACAGTTAGAAACAGAAATCAAGCTATCAAGACTGGAGAAGATAAACGGGAGTGAACCAGAGTAAGGTAAATTTATAACTGGTACTCAAGGTAGGGAGCAAGGGGATTACCGTACATAGTGTGAGGCCCAATGCAAATCTCAGAGAAGGGTGTAATTAGAAACCCAAAACCCATATTCAGGAATTAACCCCCAAAATTCCCTGTCAAGTCCCCAAGAATATTAAGCCGAACTGCAGCACTGTCTCCAGAACTGAGCATTGCCCATAATGACAGTGTGGCACCACCTCATGTCACAAGCAGAGAGTGATTACGTGGATGTAACATGCAGATATCGACATTTATTCTTTATTTATATATCACGCCATTAGTTCCACAACGCTTTACAGATATCTGCATGTCATAACATTTGATTCTTATTCACTAAATATTATACAAATAAAATATAAATATGAGATTTTTGTTATTATAGAACAGAATAACAGAATTCAAAACACAAATGTAGACTACTTAATAACTGTACAGTTGAGATGCAGCAACTCTCATCTTTGACCTCTTACCATTTCTTCCTCTGTTATGCAGAGCATTGCACAGATAAGCAAGTTCTTGATTACAGAACCCATATTGTTGCTGTGAAGTTTTCACCAAATACTTCATTGAATCCAGGGGCAACATCGGCAACACCAGCAGACCGCTCGCTCAAATCCATGACCTAGCGAGCATCTTCATAATTTGACACTCCTAAAACTAACATCCTGTCATTTCCTCTCTGAAGTTATAAGATAGAGGGGTGTAGGGTGCCAGAATGGAAAAAAAAAGAAAGACATATCTGACATTACAGTGAGTAAATAACAAAAAGCAAAAATACAGGAAAACTAAAGAGCAGCTGAACGAGACGAAACGTCAAGCAGCACTGAATAGAAAAGACTGGACAGGAGGACACTGAAGAAACAAGCTATATTATAGGCTCTGATGAAATCTGATTCTTCATTATAAGACACTATTAAGAGACACTGGAGATTTCAGAAAGAGCGTCTTCAACCCAACGATCATTGAGGAAGCTTTCAAGATCAAGACTTCAAGGAAGATCTCATATCAAGAGGAACCTTGGAGAACAAGAACAACATATAGAAAAGATAATCTGTCATTTTCTACAGCTTGCTACACACACCAAGGCTGAAGTATGTAAAATTCCTGGAAAAGAGTGAAAGGAGTTGGAAAAGGGTTAGTACAAGGAAATGTGAAGAGAATATGAGGATCTGCACATATTGACTTTCACATATGTATAGACCAAACCCAATCACGATCTAAGGGACATACCATTTTTGGAATCCTATATGCGCTCCCATTATAAAGAACTGCCTGCATTTAATTTATCTTTTGACAGACCTGACCTTGGTTTATCAATGTCTTCCCCAACTGCCACCCCTGAGGCCCCAATCAAGCTTGGGGTTTGTGCCAAATCCTTAGTGTCTTTGGCATACGTCCTTCTACTTTTGGCTGGAATTTTGGGGAACACTTTGGTCATAAGGGTACTGAGGAGCATCCGTGATGGACGAAGTGTTCAAGCCTCACTTAGTCACCACATATGTAGCCTTGCGTGCTGTGACATTTTGCAGCTAGTATTGGGCATCCCAGCTGAGTTGTATGGCAGTATCTGGAGTCCTTTTCCTTGGCCGCTGGGATCCGTTGGATGCTCTGGCTTCTATTACTTATGGGAAGTGCTTTGCTATGCGGCTATATTTAATGTATTGTCTTTGAGTTATGATAGGCACCGTGCAACCTGTCAACCTTTAAGCCTTCACATACGTCAGTCATCGAGGGTACGCTTACGCATTTGCTTTCTATGGATAGTTTCTTTGATTGCTGGTCTGCCTATACTTTTTTCAATAGGAGTGGAAAACATCAATGTTAAAGCAGTTGAAGAAAAGCAAGTGTCAGTGTGTACCCCATTGAGCCCATGGGTAGAGCTATTTAAGGCAAGTGTCTGGGCGTCCTTCCTCACATACCTAGGTGTATTATTAGTGGTGGCCATAACCTGCTGGAACATCAGGAGAACTCTACAAGGGAACAGGAACAACAGTTTGGCAATTAGAGGACCTAATGGATCTATACAGCAATTGGGCAGGTTCAGCGGTGGAAATGTGGCTGTCCGCAGACAAAATGCCAGACTGCTAGGTAAGTTCTGACCTAGTAAAATGTGGGTTCCTATGGCCATCTGCTGCATTTTTTTCTTGTGCTAGTTTACTAAAAATTCCATCCCAGGGCAGGCACAGCTATACAATGAGGGCTCATGGGAGAACAGGAGAAATATTAAGTTTCGTGTTCTCTATGCAAAGTTTTCTTTCCCTCACTAAATGTATTAATAGACCTATTTCATCAGCAAATTTGCAGTCAGTTCTGAAGACCAAAGACTTACTATTGAGCTCATTGTCAGTATTGGATCGTGGCACTTAGCTGAGGACTTCTGACCTTCATTTTAGCGATTTGTGGAGGTCTCGGGATGCTGCTACTTAGGAAATGTCAGTGTGTTTCACTCTTTGCTATAAGTTAAACCTTCCTTAACCTTACCCTTTACATGATTTTTTTTATTGGACCTATACATAATTTATGCAAATAATTTATTATTAACAAGGCTAATTTGTGGTAGGCAGTAAATTTGTTCTGGTGTGAAACATTTGATACTCTATTGAGCTGTTATTTTGTGGAGTATTACGATCTCGCTGTAATCTTCTTTGAAAGTTGGGAGGTATGCTTAAATGAGTATTCCTATCTGGTACATATATGGCATATCCACAGACTATGCCGTAATTGTATAGCAATTGCGGGCTGTACTAGTTAGCACCTACATAAATGGGCTCTTCGCCTGTGCCGCACCAGTGGAGTGATGGTCAGAATTCCCATTATTTTGTATAAGTATATCAACCCCTCCCTACTCTTTATGAGATATGTACAGTTCCCATTAATAGGACTCACATCTATTGTCCATTTATAGCATATCTTTTGGATGTGCCATAAATGTATAAGATGATAGTACCCCTTTAAGTTATTGTGACAACCACTAACTGTATCCCACATAATAGCCATAGAGGTTGTCAGCCACCTTTCCACAGGACATAACTTTTACATAACTCTGTAATGGTACTGTAATATTTTTCGGATTACATAGGTATTACAATTTTATCCATGAGTAAGGAAGATTAATAAGCAGTGAGATACGTCACCACCAGATACATTTGAAATACCCCTTATTCTCTATTCTCACATTTTTTTCACAATATAGGTCACCCACTCATTTTATTCTTTGCATCTTATTCTGCTTTTTGGTAAAGCCACTAGGTGTAGTATGTGCTCACAGCATGAAGCTACCATATATCCTTATAACTACAGACTACTCATTTCCCATGGCTTGAACTATAATCTGTCCCTGACCAAGAGGACCACGCTGCCATCCTATAGATGTGGACATTTGTTTCTTTTGTGAAAAATTGTCTCAAAAAGCCAGATTTTTATATTTTTATCCTGCATTTTGTTATTTTTTTATGTGTATGTTTTCATATATAGGTACCAAATATAATGAATATTTCTGGACACATCTATTGTAACACACTCTCTCTAATTCCAGGCTGTATTGTAGGTGTGCTGGCTGTGTGTTGGCTACCATTCCAATCACGGAGACTAATGACGGTACTGAGGAATAAAGATCAATGGACAGAGACTTATTACCGCTCTTATATCACCTTACAGCCCATTACTAATAGTTTCTACTACCTCAGTGCTTGTCTTACCCCACTGTTGTACAACTTGACATCCCGTAACTTTCGCAGAGCCTTCCTACATAGCATCACACCCTGCACAAAACGGTCTCCAGAATCTGGATCCTGGGAGATACATGAAAGAGACCAAGGAATCCGGCTCTCCACAGTAGGCCAAGAAGCAAGTGATATGTTATAGATTCTAGTGTTGGCTTTTTATTCACATGTGTCTTGTTCTATTTGATTGCTCCAAATGACAATACCTGATTTGTTGTATATCCTCCTGCATACGAGATATATAACTGGCTGTAAGGCTAGCAGTGTTGCTTTTATCCTTTGCCCCAACAATTTTAAGCCAGCCAACTAATTTACAAGAGATGTGTAGATTGGTCATGTCAGATTTTGGATCACCTATCACTTCTTCTCCTGGTGATAAGCCGCTGGCAGGGAGAATCTCAGGGAGATTTGGGACTGGCCCATAGATCCTAACAGCTTATTTTCATATAATGAAAATGTGTATTTCTCTGAAATATGACATTGGATCTCAGATATCAATGTATGATTTTAATCAGTTTCCTATGACTTGCATGTTCATATAGACAGCTTAGGAGAGTTGACCCTAAAGTGTCCATTAATATAATGCACGTGCCCAGCCTTAGGCTATGTTCACAATTTGCTTTATTGTGGTGTTCTCTTTCTGCCGCCAAAACCTGCTGTCTTGGTAGTAAATAACCTGCTTTACAAAAGGCAGGTTTTACTGCTTTTTTGCTGTTTGTATTTTTTACTGTGTTTTGGTGCAGTTTATATGTGTCGAGTAACAGTACATGTTTAGGAAAGTTATCTTCATTCACAAAAAAAAAAGCAGCCTAAAACCCCACATAGCTGTTTTTTGCAGTATTTTTGCACTTTCCCATTTGTTTTTTATGGTGAAAAAAAGCTGAAAGAAGTGACATGCTGCAGTTTTCAAATAAGCAGCAGTTTACCAATTCAGTTAGGAAAAAAAGCAATGTTGTACATTCAAATTTCTGAAGTCTCATAGCTTTTGCTTCTACTGTAAGAAGCAGCTTATAATTTACATTACAAAAATGCTGCAAAAACACAATGTGTAAACATAGCCTTACTCTCCTCCTATCTTCTATTTTATACCCCATTGTATACATTCAAGAACACCTAAAATAAGAGAGCGGATTTTTTAATATGCAGTAGGAGGTGGGACATAAAGATAATAATAAGATCTTCATATACAATATATTTTGTCCCTTTCTCTTGAAAAACAAAGAAAAATACATTATGTCTAATGATAATACAATTAGCTTGATTGACAAGTGCATATCCCAGCAATGTTCCATTTAAAAAGTCAGCATACAAGACCTTCTCACAAAGTTAGAATATCATCAAAAAGTTAATTTATTTCACTTCTTCAATACAAAAAGTGAAAGTCATATATTATATAGAGTCATTACAAACAGAGTGATCTACTTCAAGTGTTTATTTCTGTTAATGTTGATGGTTATGGCTTACAGCCAATGAAAACCCAAAAGTCATTATCTCAGTAAATTAGAATACCGTACTTTATAACACCAGCTTGAAAAATGATTTTAAAATTCGAAATGTTAGTCTACTGAAATGTACGTTCAGTAAATGCTCTCAATGCTTGGTCGGGGCTCCTTTTGCATCAATTACTGCATCAATGCAGTGTGGCATGAAGGCAAACAGCCTTTGGCACTGCTGAGGTGTTATGGAAGCCCAGGTTGCTTTGATAGCAGCTCATCTGCATTGTTGATTCTGGTGTCTCTCATCTTCTTCTTGACAATACCCCAAAGATTCTCTAAGCTCATGCGAGTTTTCTGGCCAATCAAGCACAGTAACACTGTTGTTTTTAAACCAGGTATTGGTACTTTTGACAAAGTGGACAGGTGCCAAGCCCTGATGGAGAATGAAATTTCCATCTCCAAAAAGCTTGTAGGCAGAGGGAAGCATAAAGCGCTCTAAAATTTCCTGGTAGACGGCTGCGCTGACTTTGGTCTGGATAAAACCTGTGGGACCAACACCAGCAGATGACATGGCTCACCAAACCATCACTGATTGTGAAAACTTCACACTAGACCTCAAGCAGCTTGGATTGTGTGCCTCTCCACTCTTCCTCCAGACTCTGGGACCTTGATTTCCAAATGAAATGCAAAATTTACTTTAATCTGAAAACAACACCTTGGACCACTGAGCAACAGTCCAGTTCTTTTTCTCCTTGGCCCAGGTAAGACACTTCTGGGCTTGTCTATTGGTCATGACGTGCTTGACACAAGGAATGTGACACTTGTAGCCCATGTCCTGGATACGTCTGTGTGTGGTGGCTCTTGAAGCAATGGCTACAGCAGCAGTCCACTCCTTGTGAATCTCCCCCACATTTTTTAATGGCCTTTTCTCAAAAATCCTTTCAAGGCTGCGGTTATACCAGTCACTTGTGCACCTTTATCCACCATACTTTTTCCTTTCACTCCACCTTCCTTTAATATTCTTGAATACAGCACTCTGTGAACAGGCAGCTTCTTTAGCAATGAACTTTTGTGGCTTACCCTCCTTGTGGAGTTTGTCAATGACTGCCTTCTGGACATCTGTCAAGTCATCAGTTTTCCCCATGATTGAGGAGCCTACTGAAACAGTCTAAGGAACATTTTTGAATGCTTAGGAAGCCTTTGCAGGTGTTTTTTGTTAATTATTTTAATTTACTGAGATAATGACTTTTGGGTTTTCATTGGTTGTAAGTTATAATCATCAACATTAACAGAAATAAACACTTGAAATAGATCACTCTGTTTGACTCTATATAATATATGAGTTTCACTTTTTGTACAACTGAAATAAATTAACTTTTTGATGATATTCTAATTTTGTGAGAAGCACCTGTAGATCCACAAAAATCTCAGCTGTTAAGATGTTGCCATCAAGATGTGGTAATTGACATTAACTTTCTCCTTTTTCCTACGTTATTGGGAAAAAGGAGTGAATTAGAATTGAAGCAAGTAAACTTGTATAATGCTACATAATATGATTTATATTTGATTTTATACTTTAGAGCTTTGTTTTATTCTCCTAAAATAATGTTTTATGTTCTGATGTAATATTTCAGCATTTAAAGGGAGTTATTAGCTATTCATATTGTAAGTAATAACTTGGTGATCACCGAAGGTTCAACTGCAGTGGCTACAAGTGTTACACGTGGAGGAAAGACAATTATGGCAGCTAAATAGGAAAGGGTTCTTTACAGTAAGAGCAATCAGACTGGAATGCCGACCACAAGAGCTAGAAATGGCAGTTACTATAACAACATTTAAAAAAAGGTCTGGATGCTTTTTTACCAAAACATGACATTGTGAGTTATAAATAATCTAGCAATATAAAATATATATCTTTGAAGATAGGTTGAACTTAGGCTAGTTTCACATTTGCGTTTAAAAACGCAGCGTTTAAAACGCAAACGCAGGTGGTGAAAAAAACGCATGTAAACGCGTGCAAACGCTGCGTTTTTTAGACGCATGCGTTTTCTCATGCGGTAAAAAAACCGCAGCGTTTTGACGCCTTTACATGCGTTTTTTCCTGCGTTTGCGTTTTTGAAACGCATGCTGAGAAGTGTGTGACAGCTGCCAATCATCAAAATCATCTAGAAAACCCACTATAAATAGAAAAACCAAGGTTTGGGTTAGGGGTAGGGTTAGGATCCCTAGGGTTAGGGTTAGGGTTAGGGTTAGGGTTAGGATTAGGGTTGAGCGAAACAGATCGGCCAATTTCAAAAGTCGCCGACTTTTGGCAAAGTCGGGTTTCGTGAAACCCGACCCGATCTCATTGTGGGTGTTGTGAACTCTGTTTTCAGGCTCCCTCTTGTGGTCACTGGTGGTATGGTGTGACTTTTGCTTTGGGCTCCCCCTGGTGGCTTTGTTTGTTATCCTGCTGGTCTCTGGCTATCAGCTGGTTCGTTATCCTCTGGGAGGTTCCTATATAGCTCTGTTTTACTTTCACTTGTTGCCAGCTGTCGATGTAATCAGTGCTACTCAGATTCCTTCTGACTACCTTGCCCCAGTCCATCCAGGACAAGCTAAGTTTTGTTTGCTCATTTTTTGATCAGCAGTGTTTATCATGTTTTCTTGTCCAGCTTGCTAAAATGTGATTCCCTCGCTTGCTGGATGCTCTAGTGGACTGGGTTTCTCCCCACACACCGTTGGTTGGTGCGTGGGTTCTTGAAATCTCAGGATGGATATTTTGTAAGGGTTTTTTATTGATCGCATAGACCCCTGCTCTATTTTCTGCTTTCTAGTACTAGTGGGCCTCTTTTGCTGAATCTGATTTCATCCCTACGTATGTGCCTTCTTCTTACTTCACCGTTAATGTTTGTTGGGGGCTTCTAGATCTTTGGGGATTATTTCTCTGGAGGCAAGCGGGGTCTTTCTTTCTCGTTAGGGGTAGCTAGTTCCTCAGGCTGGCTCGAGACGTCTAGGAATTTTTTAGGCACGTTCACCGGCTACCTCTAGTTGTGTTGGATAGGTTCAGATTTGCGATCAGTCCAGTTACCATCTCCCTAGAGCTTGTCCTTAGTTTATTCACTTGCTGGTCTATTCGTGATCCTCAGCCACTAAGGATCATAACATGTGGGATCGGGTCGGCGATCTTCGCTCCAAAGTCGGGTTTCGTTTTATATATATATATATATATATATATATATATATATATATGTCATTGAGACACACATATACACTCACCGGCCACTTTATTAGGTACACCATGCTAGTAACGGGTTGGACCCCCTTTTGCCTTCAGAACTGCCTCAATTCTTCGTGGCATAGATTCAACAAGGTGCTGGAAGCATTCCTCAGAGATTTTGGTCCATATTGACATGATGGCATCACACAGTTGCCGCAGATTTGTCGGTTGCACATCCCAAAGATGCTCCATACAAGGCAGGATGGATCCATGCTTTCATGTTGTTTACGCCAAATTCTGACCCTACCATCCGAATGTCGCAGCAGAAATCGAGACTCATCAGACCAAGCAACGTTTTTCCAATCTTCTACTGTCCAATTTCGATGAGCTTGTACAAATTGTAGCCTCAGTTTCCTGTTCTTAGCTGAAAGGAGTGGTACCCGGTGTGGTCTTCTGCTGCTGTAGCCCATCTGCCTCAAAGTTCGACGCACTGTGCGTTCAGAGATGCTCTTAGGCCTACCTTGGTTGTAACGGGTGGCGATTTGAGTCACTGTTGCCTTTCTATCAGCTCGAACCAGTCTGCCCATTCTCCTCTGACCTCTGGCATCAACAAGGCATTTCCGCCCACAGAACTGCCACTCACTGGATTTTTTTTCTTTTTCGGACCATTCTCTGTAAGCCCTAGAGATGGTTGTGCGTGAAAATCCCAGTAGATCAGCAGTTTCTGAAATACTCAGACCAGCCCTTCTGGCACCAACAACCATGCCACGTTCAAAGGCACTCAAATCACCTTTCTTCCCCATACTGATGCTCGGTTTGAACTGCAGGAGATTGTCTTGACCATGTCTACATGCCTAAATGCACTGAGTTGCCGCCATGTGATTGGCTGATTAGAAATTAAGTGTTAACAAGAAGTTGGACAGGTGTACCTAATAAAGTGGCCGGTGAGTGTATATATATATATATATATATATATTTATATTTACTTCAGCGCGATATAGCAGAAAAGCCGGTAATTCAATTGCCGGCTTTTCATTTCTCCTGCCTAAACCCAACATGATATGAGACATGGTTTACATACAGTAAACCATGTCATATCCCCCTTTTTTTTGCATATTCCACACTACTAATGTTAGTAGTGTGTATGTGCAAAATTTCGGCGCTGTAGCTATTAAATTTAAGGGTTAAATCGCGGAAAAAATTGGCGTGGGCTCCCGCGCAATTTTCTCCGCCAGAGTGGTAAAGCCAGTGACTGAGGGCAGATTTTAATAGCCTGGAGAGGGTCCACGGTTATTGGCCCCCCTGGCTAAAAACATCTGCCCCCAGCCACCCCAGAAAAGGCACATCTGGAAGATGCGCCTATTCTGGCACTTGGCCACTCTCTTCCCACTCCCGTGTAGCGGTGGGATATGGGGTAATGAAGGGTTAATGTCACCTTGCTATTGTAAGGTGACATTAAGCCAGATTAATAATGGAGAGGCGTCAATTATGACACCTATCCATTATTAATCCAATTGTATAAAATGGTTAAAAAAATCACACACACAATATTGCAAAGTATTTTAATGAAATAAACACACAGGTTGTTGTAATATTTTATTATTCTCTTAATCCAGCTGAAGACCCTCGTTCTGTAACAAATTAAAAATAATAAACCAACAATATACATACCTTCCGTAGATCTGTAACGTCCCACGATGTAAATCCATCTGAAGGGGTTAAATCATTTTACAGCCAGGAGCTGTGCTAATGCACTCCCTCCTGCCTGTAAAACCTCGGGTAATGAATGGAAAGCAGTTTGATCTGTAGTTACCTTGAGTCGCGGTGATGCGCCCTCTGCTGGATGTCCTCATATGACCTCGAGCCTGGGAACTTTTACCAGGCTCCAGTTCATGAGGACATCCAGCAGAGGGCGCATCACCGCGAATGAAGGTAACTACAGGTCATTGACCTACATTACCTTCATTCCCCGGGGTTTTACAGGCACGAGCACAGCTGCATTATAGCAGAGCTCCTGCCTGTAAAATATTTTAACCCCTTCAGATGGATTTACATTGTGGGACGTTACAGATCTACGGAAGGTATGTATATTGTTGGTTTATTATTTTTAATTTGCTACAGAACGAGGGTCTTCAGGTGGATTGAGAGAGCAATAAAATATTACAACAACCTGTGTGTTTATTTCATTAAAATACTTTGCAATATTGTGTGTTTTTTTTAACCATTTCATACAATTGGATTAATAATGGATAGGTGTCATAATTGACGCCTCTCCATTATTAATTTGGCTTAATGTCACCTTACAATAGTAAGGTGACATTAACCCTTCATTACCCCATATCCCACTGCTACACGGGAGTGGGAAGAGAGTGGCCAAGTGCCAGAATAGGCGCATCTTCCAGATGTGCCTTTTCTGGGGTGGCTGGGGGCAGATGTTTGTAGCCAGGGGGGCCAATAACCGTGGACCCTCTCCAGGCTATTAATATCTGCCCTCAGTCACTGGCTTTACCACTCTGGCGGAGAAAATTGCGCGGGAGCCCATGCCAATTTTTTTCCGCGATTTAACCCTTAAATTTAATAGCTACAGCGCCGAATTTTGCACATACAAACTACTAACATTAGTAGTGTGGAATATGCAAAAAAAGGGGAAATGACATGGTTTACTGTATGTAAACCATGTCTCATATGTCGGGTTTAGGCAGGAGAAATGAAAAGCCGGCAATTGAATTACCGGCTTTTCTGCTATATCGCGCTGAAGTAAATATAAAAATATATAGATTTCCCAATGACTTGCATTGGGTTTCGTATTTCGATTCCCCGACCCCGACTTTTCAAGAAGATCGGCCGATTTCACTCAACTCGACTTTTGAGAAAGTTGGGTTTCGCGAAACCCGACTCGACCTCAAAAAAGGAAAAGTCGCCCAACCCTAGTTAGGATCCCTAGGGTTAGGGTTAGGATCCTTATCACCTTGATGGTGGGGGGTGGCTTATCAGTGTGTATTCTTGTTTTTTTCTATTGAAACGCATGCGTTTAAAACGCAACCAAACGCATGTGCTTAAAAACGCATGCGTTTACATAGACAGCAATACTTTTTTTGCCGCAAAAAATGCATGCGTTTTTTTGCCGCAAAAAAACGCCTCTAGAAATTACTACATGTTGCATTTCTGCAACCAAACGCAAGCATAGAAACGACGCATGCGTTGTCAAACACGGCAAAACGCATACAAAAAAAGCATGCGTTTTTAATGTTAAATATAGGAAAAAAACGCATGCTTTTTTTGCGCTAAAATGCAGCGGCAAAAAACGCAAATGTGAAACCAGCCTTACGTAATTATGTGAACTGTACATTAGGAAGATGCTTGAAATGTAATTCCCTATAATATTACAATTACAATTTTACAAGTAATTTCCCCTTATTTTTTTCTGTGTAAATTGCTAGCTATAAATCCAATCTCTGGATTTAAAAGTGCAAAACACTCCTGAAACACTTGCATGCTTAATCTGTATTTCTTGTGGTGCCTAAGGGAAGCCATAAAGATAGGCGCCTGCTTGGTAACAAGTGCAGTTATTTGCCTCTATAATGAAGTGAATTACCAATGATGAAAGGGTTAATACTTGGGTCCTGCATCAGTAATAGCCCTTGCAGTAACCATGACAACTGTTATGAGGTCATAAACAAGTGTGATAAAGAAGATTCCATAATAGAAGGCCGAGCTGCAACATTCAGCTCCATTACTGATGCGCCTGAGGATGTTGAGCTTGACCACCCCATGTAATGTGCCGACCTTGGTGAAATTTGGAGGTGCTAGCAGGGAAAGGGTTTGTCTGCTTTAGATACTCCCAGGGCATGGGAAGGTAACCGAGGGGGGTCCCCAGCACAGGATCCCCTTCTGTTACCATCTACAAAGAGCTGCTCTCCTTTGGGAGTTCATGGAAGCACTTATGACTTTAATGGGTGATAAATTGGGATGGGAGAAGGGGGAGGGGATATTTCTCCTATTAGGGGTTATGCATTATGAATAATCCCTGCAGCCAAAAGTCAAAATTTATGAGAGGTGGACCTGGATCTGTAAGGAAGAAATGGTTCGTCCATCTGGGCAATCAGATCAACTAAATTGGGTCCAACAACTAATGTGGTGACTGATATCGCAGCCAGATCTCTCCCACATCTGGTTTATTACATTTATAGTCTATATTTGTTATGTCGTTCTCTGTAAATCTGGTAAAATGTAACAAGTTTTAACATTTGTACATCTGTTATATATCGGCACTAACTCTCTAAGCCCAAGGTAAGGGCGATTCTTCAGCCAAGGTTTCCTAGAGGTTTCCACCACAGGGGTTTTTTCCTCTCCTGAGTGCTGGAGGGTGACTCTTCGTGAGTCGGGGGTTGTGCCATTTTTGGTGTCATGTGAATGTAAATAAAATTGAGAACATTTGACACCAAACTACAATGCTTTGTGTATTTATTTTGTGTGCGTCTGTGTGATTCATTTTGTTTGGGAGTTGGGGTCCATCACATGTCACTGTGTCATAGGGCCGGCCATTTGCCTTCCAGTTTTGCCCCAGGTGTTGCTCCTGCTTTGCTGAATATCATGGAGCAGAGAAGACAAGCAAGTGTGCACTCATCATTGGAATAAGGACTTATATTACAGCAGGATTACAAGCAGCTTCCTCACCTCATTCACACAGTGAGTATTTTGGCCAGTATTTTACATCAGTATTTGTCAGCTAAAAAAACAGACAGGAGCAAACACTGAGAAAAATAATAACAATGATTTTCACCTCTTCTGTGTTTTGGATCCACTCCTGGAGTCTGTTAACAAATACTGATGCAAAATATCGCCATGTAAAAGTGCTGTAAATCCTTACAGACTTTATCATTACATCGATGACGGCGCTGCAGTCAGTAACTTAGCTCAGTGACTCTGCTTGAGTTGACATCATAAGCTGCTGAGCTCACTAATTGTCTGCAGCGCTGTCGATGTGAAGTCAGCGCCGCAGACAATAACAGATACCATGGGTGGCACCAGAGATTCAGCCCTGGAGCAGGGGAGAGTGTGTAAAGTACAGGGGAAAGATTTGACTTTTCTGAATACCTTTCATAAAAACCAACGCATTTCGAACCAGAACTAAGAACATTGTAACGTTTGAAACGCATTGGTTCTTATTGAAAGTGTTCACTTCAACCTTTTGCAAAATTGTATATTTTTTCACTTTTTTAATGGATTAAATTTTAAAAAATTATATTCTGGAAGCTGGATCCTTTACCGTTCTTGGACTTGTTTACTTTTTTAATACTACAAAAATTGAGATGTTTTGAATTTTTGAAATCTTGCGAATTATATGTGTTTAATTTGCGGGATTTCCCCATACACTTTAATGAGATGCCGAAAATTTGCATATAAAAAATTCATATGGGGCAAAAAAATGGATGTAATACACATGCACTCATAACATTATCAATAAAGCATTATCAACGCTCACAGCAAACAGGAAGTTTACAAAAACAAAGTAATTTTAATTAAAAAAATCATATTCAAAAAGAAGCAAGAGAGAAACTGAAAAAAATGCAATAAAAACATGTAAAAAACACTCAAAAGGCAACAAAGAAACACAAATAACCCAATCTGGCAAGTTGAAGAAAGAAATTCTGCAGGAAATCTACAGCGTCAAAATCTCACCAAATACTCATTGTAGAAACATAGCCTTAGAGAGTAATTTCACTGATTGTGAGATGGGAGATGAGAGACAAGTCTGCTGCCAATGAGAGAGAATTTGTGGTCTATATTATGAGATTGTCCAGCTAAGAAAAAAGTGCACAAAACACCCCGAAAACAAAACATTTTGATATGGTATCTTGAAGAATACTAAGGAATATAGGTGTGTCCTTTGTCCATGATCCTCGTGGTCAGTGTCGTTACAGAGAACATGTCTTGCTCTTGCCTCCGGACGGTTGTTATACCCTGCAGTAACTGACAAGCCATGGATATGAATAAGCGCTGTATTGTGAGCGGCAGCCAGGGCCGTAGTCATGGCCCACATAGGTGTCTGCTTTAGCGTGCCCTGACCACCCGCATCACATATATACAGTCCCACTTGCCTGGTTCTCAGAGGCCTCCCTTAGACGCAGGGAGACTTCTTCACATAGAGAGACAGAGGCCAAATCCAACTTAAAACATAGAACTTTGCTTGTTTCCAATAGCAGCACGTCCACATCAGTTACAGCATCAACACAGAGTTCTGCACAGTTCACATCATTCGCTTACCCTGTGCTCTTCCCTATGTCCTTTAGGTTGTACCCGGTTTGTCCCGTCTCGACCGATACCGCAGCGTCCTCCCTGTTCAGCTTTGCAATGTTCAGGTGTTCCTTTGTCCGTTTTGCGCTGGACATAAGGGCATCTGCCAAAGTAGAAAGCTGCCACATTTTGGAGCGACGTGCGTTTCTGTTCTGCGGTGACTTCTGTTATCACCTCTGCTTTAACTTCCGCTGTTTCTGGTGCTCTCACTTCTGCTGTCCTGGACAACTAGGCTTCACACTTAACGTTATGTGGCCCACTGCTTAGCTGGGGGTCCCTAGGCCCAGCTGACCAACATGGGCTCTCTAGCCTGACTGTCCCAAAACCAGAAAATCCTCCTGTCTTACCCACAGTTGGCCCCTCCTAAGTTAACTGTTACTGTTCCTGAGTTCCTATCTCTAATCTGTGTGCTATAATGCCCCCTCTAGTGGCTAACCCAGACTTAGAGCTGCTTAAAATGTACAGAAACTGTCCAATACCCCATCACCATTTTCTTTTCGCCCAAAATTTAGAAAATTTAAGGGAAGCGACAGTTTAATAAAGAGACACAAGTCTCCTTTAGGAGCCTCTGAAAGCCTGCAATGGTGTTTGTCCAGCACCGGACAATGTAAAGTGCTAACAAATATATATGCCCTATTTAAAGGGAACCTATCACCCCGTTTTTTTCGGTATGAGATAAAAATACTGTTAAATAGGGCCTGAGCTGTGCATTACAATAGTGTAGTTTGTGGACCCCGATTCCCCACCTATGCTGCCGAAATACGTTACCAAAGTAGTCATTTTCGCCTGTCAATCAGGCTGGTCAGGTCGGATGGGCGTGGCTTCTTCCCCCAGATATTGCGTAGTTTTCCGTTGGTGGCGTAGTGGTGTGCGCATGTCCAAGGTCCCCAATCCTGCACGGGGGGGTGAAAATAGCAGCGATGTCCGTTATTCCATTGGTGGTCGGTGGGCGCGGCCATCTTCCTTTGGCCGCGTGTGCGCAGAAGCGGCGCTCTGCTGGCCGCGGCTTCAGGAAAATGGCCGCGGGATGCCGCGCGTGCGCAGATGGAGATCGCAGCGGCCATTTTCCTGAAGCCGCGGCCAGCAGAGCGCCGCTTCTGCGCACGCGCGGCCAAAGGAAGATGGCCGCGCCCACCGACCATCAATGGAATAACGGACATCGCTGCTATTTTCACCCCCCCGTGCAGGATTGGGGACGTTGGACATGCGCACACCACTACGCCACCAACGGAAAACTACGCAATATCTGGGGGAAGAAGCCACGCCCATCCGACCTGACCAGCCTGATTGACAGGCGAAAATGACTACTTTGGTAACGTATTTCGGCAGCATAGGTGGGGAATCGGGGTCCACAAACTACACTATTGTAATGCACAGCTCAGGCCATATTTAACAGTATTTTTATCTCATACCGAAAAAAACGGGGTGATAGGTTCCCTTTAACTAACAATTTGTGAACAGGCATATATGCTGACAAGGGACAACTGAAAACTGGACTGGACGTGGTTGCTGACTGTTGTGTCTGTGCAACTGCAGGTTGTGGGCAAGAGGTATCAGCGCCTCCTTCCTGGACAGCAAATTGGGAAGGGTGTAACACAGAGGAATTTAATTACTCCATGCATTTTTATCAGGTACATAAAGCACCCATCCGGAGTTACTTCATTGATGCAAGAAATGTAATTTGTAAAACAGTAACAGAAAACACACCAAAAACAGGCAGACATGCTTACCTGTCTAAATGGGCCTCAATACAAATGCACAAGCAGGGTGCAGCGAACCCAAACAAAATAGCAAATGCACAGGTGCAATACCTAATGAAACAGCCAGCCTTCAATCAGGGATTGGCCGTGTGGTACACCAATGCACTAAGATACATACTCTGTATGTGGCGTGTTCACACAAGAAATGCAGAGCATCTGGTTCTCAGCCTATTAATGACGCCCTATGGCGGGCTGCCCAAATGGTTCTGTACACTGTGGCCTTGGTATAAAACAGTAACAGACCTACATAGTGTCCTGATGGCACCGAAAAATGCTATGTTGACAGCATGGAATCTCATTTATTCGGGAAACTTTTTTGAAAGTTTTTTTCCTCTTAATACAGTATATTGCAATCATATTGTATATGACTGTGTACTTGCAATTGCTCATTTTGCTTTTCTGCCCAGCTAATTCTTCTTTTTTCCATTAGCTCTATATCACGTGATGTAGAATTTTTCTAATGATGACTCATGCATGGAAGAGAAGCTTCCTGTTTCTACACAGAGCTTAGAAGGATTCAGCTAGTCTGTTTTTACTCACGTGATGTGATAGACCTCATAGAAAAAAAAATAATTAACTGGGAAGAAGAGAAAAATAAAATGAAAGGCGGAAGGGAAAAATGAGCATTGTAAGTACACAGTGCCGTATAATATGATGATTGCCATATAATAAGAGGAGTGCGTTTTAAAATTTAGTTTCCTCCAGTTGACACATTTTGTGATGCCGTCAGATATTATTGCTTTTCTTCTAGAGTTTATTTAGGTGTCTGGTTCATGTAGGAAACTGGGCTCATCATATGTGTTTCTCTTCAAGAACTGCAATGAGAAATCATATCTATCCCCTTATATGGATACATTTTGGTCAATGATTTTTAAACGATTTTTGTCATTTTTTTGTCACGATGTACATTTTTACCATAAGTGTGGTTTTTGTTTGAAAGGATTGAAAAAGATCAACATTTTCCAACTTCTACCTATTTGACAGTGAAAAGTGAACAGCATTATGATGCCACACGGATAGCGTCAATTTATCTATAAAAAAGCTGGACATGTGAAACAAAGCCAGCAGTGGTTTGATACAAAACTATACTACCCAGCATGGTTCCAGATCGATAGTGATATTAATAACCTTAATTTTGCGCAGGATACTTTTTTCAGTTTCTTATTTCACAAACCACATAAGGAATCATCTCATCCCATTTTCAAGGCTATAATACAAGCTTGGAATACTCTCCTTAAACCTCCAAGAAAATTTTTTGATAAATCAGAACAAATTATTAATTTTCCTCTTCATCTATAGACATTGATATATAATCTTCCACTTTCAAAATTTTGGGCCAAATCAGGCATTAAAAAGGTTGGAAATATCTATAACGGGACTAATTTCCTCACTTTTAGCGAAATTAAGACTAAATTTAACTTACCCTCATCTGAATTAATATCCTTTTTAACCCTAAAAGAACACATACAGAAATTACTGACTAGCGAACCATTAAATCTAAAAAATCTTTCTTTATTACTGTGTAGTGTAAAGACCAAACATATATGGAGTCTAAATAACCTCTACAGTCATTTCAATAGAGATATTTCTAGTTTTAAAAATATATACATGAAAAAATGCGAATCGGACCTCAACATTTCTGTACAAGTTGAGCAATGGAACAAGGCCATTAAAGATACATACATGTCTACCATTTCAATGGCTCTACAAGTGTCCTACTTCAAAGTAATTACACTTTGTTACTACAGACCAACTAGGCTTGTGCATATACAGGGTGGTCCAAAAATAGGTGGACAAAAAATAACATTTATTTTGATTTATATATAAAATTATATTTACTAACACAAGCAGAAAATTGACAATTAATTTTTTTCTGATCAATAATATAAAGGCCTTTAAATTTTATCAACGCAGGTGCTCAAACTGTTTTCATCACAATTTGCACAGCTTTGAAGTCTGCCTCTTACGCTTCGACAAACATTTTTGTACAAGTCTCTTTGGGTATTAATTTCTTGAAATGCATCTCTTATGTAATTTTTCAAATCACTGACACTTTTTGGTTTTCGACTATAAACTTTGTCCTTGAGTACTCCCCAAAAGAAAAAATCCATTGGGGTCAAGTCTGGTGAGCCAATCAAGTGGGCCTCTTCGGCCAATCCATTTATTAGGAAATGTTTCATCAAGATACGCTCGGACTACTCTTGAATAATGTGGAGGGGCCCCATCTTGTTGGAAATAAAGGATATTTGAATTAGGCTGTTGCTGTAAGTGGGGAACAACTTGATTTATTAGAATTTCGAGATACTTATCTCCTGTGACTGTTCCATAAAAAAAATGGTCCAAAAACACCAAAACGTGAAATACCACCCCAAACATTGACACCAGGCTTATTTAGTTCTTGCTCTAATGTTAAATGCATGTTCTCATTATACCAGTAAATACAATTATGTCTGTTAATATGGCCAGATAATTTGAAAGAAGCTTCATTACTCCACATAATGTTATCTAAAATTAATGGATTTTCTTCAATTTCTTTAAGCATTATCTCACTAAATTGCAGCCGCCTGTCTGGATCATCCTCCAATAAACCATGAATTAGATGTGGACGATAAGCTTTCCACCCAATAGATTTCAGGATTCGCATGATGGAAGCTCGTGAAATTCCAAATTCTAAAGAGACTCTTCTGGTGGACTTTTTTGACTCTGAACAAATGTTTCAGCAACAAGTTGTTTATTATTTTCTGTACAGGCTGTTTTGGGTCGACCAGTTTTTGGAGCATTAAGGATTGAGCCAGTGGCATCGAATTTGTCACGAATGCAGTAAATGGTTTGTCTCTTTGGGGCTTGAGTACCAAATGTTTCAACCAAATTTGCTCTAACTGTTTCAGCCTTTTGAGATTTCCAATACTCTTTTAAAATCCATTTTCTTTGATCTGTATTTAAATTATTTGCCATTATGGGTTATCTGAATTATCTGAAAAGAAAACAGAATTGAGGGAGATTTATCTGGGAAAACTTATCTGTGAAACGGACTCAGCTGCCCTTAGCAACCAACCAGATTCCACCTTTCATTTTCCGAAGAGTCTGAAGAATGAAAAGTGGAATCTGAATCGTTGCTAAGGGTAACTGAGTTAGTTTCACTTTACACCATGTTTGATAAATCTCCCCCTTCATAAACCTATTACACATACTGTCCACCTACTTTTGGACCACCCTGTATATCAGGATCACTCTCCTTTGTGCTGGAGGAAATGCGGATATCAGGGAAACCTCATCTTTTTTGGGGCTGCCCGAAAATAAAACTTCTGTGGTCAAAAGTTTCATTTCATATTAATTCATTTGTTAAAAATTTTGTGATTACTCCCCAGAGGGCTCTCCTTTCTCTGGACATGTAAGGAATTGATCCTAAGGTTAAATACATCCTAATACATTTATTTCTAGTAGTCAAAAGTACAATAGTACTCTAGTGGAAAAAATCGGATTCACCCAAGTTTACGGATATTCTGGATAAAATCTATGAGCATAGTGCATTAGAATGGAGATCCGCAGCCAACACCAACGGTATTAAAAAATATCTGAAAATGGAAGATTTGGAATGACAAATTTTGTAAAGAGTAAATCTTTTGTGGTCATGCAAAATGGATAAAAATTGATACTTTTATATCTCTTTCCAATACATTGCATAAGAATAATGTTATTATATTCTATTCAAATGATCATATTTAGTGACTTGTTACTCAATATACTTTTTTTGTTTATTCTAAATTGATATTTGGTTCTCTAATTTTATTGATTCCCTTTCCCTTACCCTCCTTTTCCAAAGTTAACCCCTTCCTCCTCTTCCCTTCCCTTTATCCATTAACTTTTCTTTTACAAAATTTCAATGAAAATATTTAAAAGAAAAAGCTGGACATGTGAGCATGCCCATAGACTATAATGAGTACTTGTTTATAATGGATAGAACACCATGAGCATATTGGATGAGTGAAAATTATCTAATATTTCTTTATTCTCTCTTATACTCATCATCGATTACAGGCTGTTAATAGCCAACAGCTGCATTCACAATTTTACAGAATAAATAGCAGTAATTTCTGACTCAGTGCCTTGAGGTTTAGATTATTGATTCTTAGAATAGGTATTATCAGATCAGTGGGACTCTTCACACCCCATAAAGATCAGCACAAGTGCTGTTAGAATGAGTCACAGCACTTGTGCAAGCACTACAACTATAACAATGAGCGAATATACTCGGTACTCGAGATTTCTCGAGCACGCTCGGGTGTCCTCAGAGTATTTTTAGTGCTCGGAGATTTAGTTTTCATCGCCGCAGCTGAATGATTTACATCTGTTAGCCAGCATAAGTGCATGTGGGGGTTGCCTGGTTGCTAGGGAATCCCCATATGTAATCAATCTGGCTAAGAGATGTAAATCATTCAGCTTAGGTGTGGAAAACTAAATCTCCGAGCACTAAAAAATACTCGGAGGTCACCCGAGCGTGCTCGGGAAATCTCGAGTAATGAGTATATTCGCTCATCACTAACTACAACCAGTGTCGGACTGGGGTGACAAGGGCCCACCAGTAACATTGACTTTGGGGGGACCCACTTTTCACCTGCATGCAAATATTATACTACCTTCATTCACAAATTTACCTATATCTCTATATAATAATAAACTGGGTAGCGTGGATAATAAATGATCAGATGCTGTTTTTCTGTAGAGTGAATCAAGTGAATTATGCCAAGTACTGCCCATACAGTGGGGTTGGAGGCCCAGATCTACACAGGGGCCCACCGGAGGATTCCTCTGTTACCCTGTTGGCTAGTCCAAGCCTGGCTACAACCCATCCAGAGAACTGGGCTCTAAAACCCTCTTTGAATTGAACAGTGGTTGAGTGAGCGCACTTTTAACCCCTTCCCGACCTGTGACACAGCGTATGCGTCATGAAAGTCGGTGCCAATCCGACCTGTGACGTATATGCTGTGTCACAGAATGATAGCGTTCCTGCAGGCCGGGTGAAAGGGTTAACTCCAATTTCACCCGACCTACAGGAACAGGGGGAGTGGTACTTCAGCCCTGCGGGGTGGCTTCGCCCCCCCGTGGCTACGATCACTCTGATTGGCTGTTGAAAGTGAAACAGCCAATCAGAGCAATCTGTAATATTTCACCTATGAAAATTGGTGAAATATTACAATCCAGCAATGGCCGATGCTGCAATAGCATCGGCCATGGCTGAAGACCCCGATCTGGCCCCCCCACCGACTGACGGCGGCGATCTGCAGCCGCAGTCAGTGTTCCCTACCCCTCCGTCCTCTTCTAAGCGCCTTCCTCTCCCCTCCGCCCCTCCCCCGTCCTCTCCTCCGCTGTCTGATCGCACCCCCCCCATACTTACCTAGTCCCGGTGTCCCTCCCGGTGTCCTCGGTCTTCTCGCATGGGCGCCGCCATCTTGGAAAATGGTGGGCGCATGTGCAGTGCGCCCGCCGAATCTGCCGGCCGGCAGATTCGTTCCCTGTACATTTTGATCGCTGTAATAGGTTCTATCACAGCGATCAAAATAAAAAAATAGTAAATAACCCCTCCCTTTATCACCCCCATAGGTAGGGACAATAATAAAATACAGAAAATATAATTATTTTTGTTTTTCCGTTAGGGTTAGGGTTGCACTTAGGGTTAGGGTTGCGGTTAGGGTTGCACTTAGGGCTAGGGTTGCACTTAGGGCTAGGGTTGCACTTAGGGCTAGGGTTGCACTTAGGGCTAGGGTTGCACTTAGGGTTGCACTTAGGGTTAGGGTTGCACTTAGGGTTAGGGTTGCACTTAGGGCTAGGGTTGCACTTAGGGTTGCACTTAGGGTTAGGGTTGCACTTAGGGCTAGGGTTGCACTTAGGGCTAGGGCTAGAATTAGGGTTAGGGTTACAATTAGGGTTAGAATTATGGCTAGGGTTGTAATTATGGTTAGAATTAGGATATGTGCACACGGTGCAGATTTGGCTGTGGATCCGCAGCGGATTGGTCGCTGTGGATTCGTAGCAGTTTTCCATCACGTTTACAGTACCACATAAACCTATGGAAAACCAAAACCGCTGTGCCCATGGTGCGGAAAATACAGCACGGAAATGCTGCGTTGTATTTTCCGCAGCATGTCAATTCTTTGTGCGGATTCCGCAGCGTTTTACACTTGCTCCATAATAGGAATCCGCAGGTGAAATCCACACAAAAAACACTGGAAATCCGCAGTAAATCCGCAGGTAAAGCGCAGTGCCTTTTACCTGCAGATTTTTCAAAAATGGTGCGGAAAAATCCGCACACAAATCCGCAACGTGGGCACATAGCCTTAGGGTTAGGGTTGGAATTAGAGTTAGGGTTGGAATTAGGGTTAAGACTAGGGTTAGGGGTGTGTTGCGGTTAGGGTTGGGATTAGGGTTAGGGGTGTGTTGGGGTTAGTGTTGGAGTTAGAATTGAGGGGTTTCCACTGTTTAGGCACATCAGGGGGTCTCCAAACGCGACATGGCGCCACCATTGATTCCAGCCAATCTTGCGTTGAAAAAGTCAAATGGTGCTCTCTCCCTTCTGAACCCCAACGTGTGCCCAAACAGTGGTTTAACCCCACATATGGGGTACCAGAATACTCAGAAGAAACTGGACAACAACTTTTGGGGTCCAATTTCTCCTGTAACCCTTGGGAAAATAAAAAATTGCGGGCTAAAAAAATTATTTTTGAGGAAAGAAAAATGAATTTTTTCTGCGTTATAAACTTCTGTGAAGCACTTGGGGGTTCAAAGTGCTCACCACACATCTAGATAAGTTCCTTTGGGGGTCTAGTTTCCAAAATGGGGTCACTTGTGGGGGATTTCTACTGTTTAGGCACATCAGGGGCTCTGCAAACGCAACGTGACGCCCGCAGAGCATTCCATCAAAGTCTGCATTTCAAAACGTCACTACTTCCCTTCCGAACCCCGACGTGTGCCCAAACAGTGGTTTACCCCCACATATGGGGTATCAGCGTACTCAGGAGCAACTGGACAACAACTTTTGGGGTCAAATGTCTCCTGTTACCCTTGGGAAAATAAAAAATTGCGGGCTAAAAAGTCATTTTTGAGAAAATAAAAATTATTTTTTATTTTTGTGGCTCTGCGTTATAAACTTCTGTGAAGCACTTTGGGGTTCAAAGTGCTCACCACACATCTAGATTAGTTTCTTGGGAGGTCTAGTTTCCAAAATGGGGCCACTTGTGGGGGAGCTCCAATGTTTAGGCACACAGGGGCTCTCCAAACGCGACATGGTGTGCGCTAATGATTGGAGCTAATTTTCCATTCAAAAAGCCAAATGGCGTGCCTTCCCTTCCGAGCCCTGCCGTGCGCCCAAACAGTGGTTTACCCCCACATGGGGCATCAGCGTACTCAGGATAAACTGGACAACAACATTTGGGGTCCAATTTCTCCTGTTACCCTTGGGAAAATAAAAAATTCCGGGCTAAAAATCATTTTTGAGGAAAGAAAAATTATTTTTTATTTTCACGGCTCTGCGTTATAAACTTCTGTGAAGCACCTGGGGGTTTAAAGTGCTCAGTATGCATCTAGATAAGTTTCTTGGGGGGTCTAGTTTCCAAAATGGGGTCACTTGTGGGGGAGCTCCAATGTTTAGGCACACAGGGGCTCTCCAAACGCGACATGGTGTCCGCTAATGATTAGAGCTAATTTTCCATTCAAAAAGTCAAATGGCGCGCCTTCCCTTCCGAGCCTTGCCGTGCGCCCAAACAGTGGTTTACCCCCACATATGAGGTATCGGCGTACTCAGGAGAAATTGCCCAACAAATTTTAGGATCCATTTTATCCTGTTGCCCATGTGAAAATGAAAATATTGAGGCTAAAAGAATTTTTTTGTGAAAAAAAAGTACTTTTTCATTTTTACGGATCAATTTGTGAAGCACCTGGGGGTTTAAAGTGCTCACTATGCATCTAGATAAGTTCCTTGGGGCGTCTAGTTTCCAAAATGGGGTCACTTGTGGGGAGCTCCAATGTTTAGGCACACGGGGGCTCTCCAAACACGACATGGTGTCCGCTAAAGATTGGAGCCAAATTTTCATTCAAAAAGTCAAATGGCGCTCCTTCCCTTCCGAGCCCTGCCGTGCGCCCAAACAGTGGTTTACCCCCACATATGAGGAATCAGCGTACTCAGGACAAATTGGACAACAACTTTCGTGGTCCAGTTTCTCCTTTTACCCTTGGGAAAATAAAAAAATTGTTGCTAAAAGATCATTTTTGTGACTAAAAAGTTAAATGTTCATTTTTTCCTTCCATGTTGCTTCTGCTGCTGTGAAACACCTGAAGGGTTAACAAACTTCTTGAATGTGGTTTTGAGCACCTTCAGGGGTGTAGTTTTTAGAATGGTGTCACTTTTGGGTATTTTCAGCCATATAGAACCTTCAAACTGACTTCAAATGTGAGGTGGTCCCTAAAAAAAATGGTTTTGCAAATTTTGTTGTAAAAATGAGAAATCACTGGTCAAATTTTAACCCTTATAACTTTCTAGCAAAAAAAACCCTTTGTTTCCAAAATTGTGCTGATGTAAAGTAGACATGTGGGAAATGTTACTTATTAACTATTTTGTGTCACATAACTCTCTGATTTAACAGAATAAAAATTCAAAATGTGAAAATTGCGAAATTTTCAAAATTTTCGCCAAATTTCCGTTTTTTTCACAAATAAACGCAGAAATTATCGACCTAAATTTACCACTAACATGAAGCCCAATATGTCATGAAAAAACAATCTCAGAATCGCTAGGATCCGTTGAAGCGTTCCTGAGTTATTACCTCATAAAGGGACACTGGTCAGAATTGCAAAAAAAGGCCAGGTCATTAAGGTCAAAATAGGCTGGGTCATGAAGGGGTTAATAGTTTAATTGTCAGTGAGACTGTTGTGAAAATTCTGAGCACTGTACTCGGCTATCTCCTGCAGTCCCATAAAGGAATAGAGCTGAGGTGCACATGCTCATCCTCTCCTTTATACATATGGAGCTGTTCGGAGCCCTGTTCCCAGGATAACTTGGGGTCCTTGAAGTCAGAACCCTACTGATCAGCAAGTTATCGCTTATTCTGTAGACAGATACCTTCGAAACTTGGTACAAACCCTTTAACTTATTTCACTGTAGTAGTGTAGCATCGGGTGGTTTCGTCAAACTCAATCTGACAGGTGGGCCCGCCCCTATCAAAGTGTATCAAAGTGTGTAACCCCTCCCCGCCCTCTCAGCCAGCTGTCCCTCCGGCTGGCTGCCAGCTTTTGATATAGTCTGATATTGTTAATTTGATACAGTGATTATTATCCCAGTATTTGTTTTATATTAGATTTTGCTATTGTTAATTTGATGCAGCGATTGCATTCTGTAATCAGGGCAGTGTGTTTTATTACCAATGAGAAAATTGTGTTTTATAACACACTGTGCCCATTATATAATTATATCCTAGTTGTTTGTGAGCTTGGTTCTGTAAGATGTATTTTAGAAACAGTGCTGACCACTACACATTTAGAATGAAGCAGCGACAACATAATTTTTCAGCGTGTCCAGGGGTTGTGTTAGGTGTGATAACGCCCCACCCTGTACAGATAATGTCCATGCAAAGCGCGGTCAGCTAACCACAATCACACCGGTTAACAGATAAAATAGATAGCCACAAGCACAGAGACGCCCCACCCTGTACAGATAATGTCCATGGTATAATTCTCAATATTATGAAAAATGACAGTCATTGTATGAGTTTTAAAAGACTTTATTAAAGTATGTAGCAGACACAATACATTGTATGTGGATTACAGCATGATATACAATAACATACAGCCAGGGGCGATGTGATGCTCGGGGAGCTGACCACTACACATTTAGAATGAAGCACCGGCAGCATGGTTTTTCAGCACAGAGACGCCACACCCTGTACAGATAATGGCAGCCAGCTGTCCCTCTGATACGATTCTGCAATGTTAGCTAAATCTCAATACAACTGTGCACAAAGACACATACATTTTTGATGAAAAAGATGACGAGTGTTATAACGGTTCTTTAAAGTTGCTAATTTTGATGACACAAACTCTGATACGATTCTGCAATGTTAGCTAAATCTCAATACAACTGTGCAGAAAGACACATACATTTTTGATGAAAAAGATGACGGGTGTTATAACGGTTCTTTAAAGTTGCTAATTTTGATGCCACAAACTCTGATACGATTTCTTTGCAAGTCAGAAGTGAAATGTTGTAAAAGCTTCTTGAATGGTAACCCGAGCGCTAAATGGTGCAGCACATATATGCAATAATGTCCGCATACACGACTATACATATCTTGGATTTGGGCGTCTTGATAACAATACGAGTCACAATTCTTGTTCAGGAATGCCACAAAATCGCGTGGGAAGATAATATTGTCCGCACGAAACCCATAACTATCAAAAAATATGCCCGTCTTATCATCGCAGAGTACGATTAATACTCAGTGGCGTCCAGCTTAATTCGCCGGGTCTGTATTCACGATATATGCCGCGGGTCTCTGAGTCACTCTTTCTTCCGGAAGCAAATCACACGGAAACACACCGGCGAATATGCGGTCTGTATAATTATCGGCCTTCAGTATCGCTGTAAGCTGCAGACTGTCCATCGTTACTTAATTAAAATTGTACAAGATCTCACGCCTATTATTAATTTCCAGAATGGTGTGGTTGACTGCAAAAACAATCATATTTATCATGTGGGGTGTCGCTATCGCAAAGCGGACTTCAGCACGTAGGTTACCTGTTTTAGGCTGGTTTCACACTTGCATTTTGATCTGCAGCGTTTTTTAAAAAAACGCATGTGGTGAAAAAACGCATGTAAACGCGGCAAAACGCCGCATTTTTTAGACGCATGCGTTTTTGCATGCAGAAAAAAAAACGCGGCGTTTTGCCGCGTTTACATGCGTTTTTTCCTGCGTTTGCATTTTTTAAACGCATGCTGAGAAGTGTGTGACAGCTGCCAATCATCAAAATCAACTAGAAAACCCACTATAAACAGAAATAGCTAGGGTTAGGGTTATGGATAGGGTTAGGGTTAGGATCCCTAGGGTTAGGGTTAGGGGTAGCTTTTTATTAGAAGAATGTCCTGGTCACCAGGTCACTGATAAGCCACACCCCACCATCAAGGTGATAAAGGGATCCAAACCCTAACCCTGACAAGCCAACCCCCACCATCAAGGTGATAAAGGGATCCAAACCCTACCCCTAACCCTAACCCTGACAAGCCACCCCCCACCATCAAGGTGATAAAGGGATACAAACCCTAACCCTACCCCTAACCCTGACAAGCCACCCCCCACCATCAAGGTGATAAAGGGATCCAAACCCTAACCCTGACAAGCCACCCCCCACCATCAAGGTGATAAAGGGATCCAAACCCTAACCCTAACCCTGACAAGCCACCCCCCACCATCAAGGTGATAAAGGGATCCTAACCCTAACCCTACCCCTACCCCTAACCCTAACCCTAGGGATCCTAGGGATCCATAGGAATTGGCTATTATGTTGACCTGTTGACCAGGAGATTCTTCTAATAAAAAGCTTTGTTCAATGTGGACACCCCAAGATATACGGTATTGCTATAGAGTACTAAAAATATAAACTCGTAGAGTATTGACTGTCATATAGGGTTAGGGGTAGGGGTAGGGTTTGGATCCCTTTATCACCTTGATGGTGGGGGTGGCTTGTCAGGGTTAGGGGTAGGGTTAGGGTTTTCTTGCTTTTTCTTGTGTTTAGGGTTAGGGTTTTCTTGTTTTTTCTTGTGTTTTCTTGTGTTTTTCTATAAAAACGCATGCATTTTTAACGCAAGCAAACGCATGTGCTTAAAAACGCATGCGTTTACATAGACAGCAATACATTTTTTTGCCGTGAATAAACGCATGCGTTTTTTTGCGGCAAAAAAACGCCGCTAAAAATTACTACAGGTTGCATTTCTGCAACTAAACGCACGCGTCAAAAAAACGCATGCGTTGCCGAAAACGTGTCAAAACGCATGCTAAAAAAACGCATGCGTTTTTAATGTTAAGTATAGAAAAAAAACGCATGCATTTTTTAGCGCTAAAACGCAGAGGACAAAAAGGCAAGTGTGAAACCAGCCTTAATGAGCGAGAAATGGCCTCCAGGCTCTTGATCAGGCGATAAATCAAAAGCAAATAGAGTGAATCCAGCCATAAATTCTTCACGATCTATCGCCATGGCACAATCAGCCTTTTGCTTACCAGATATATGGGCAAGCGCCATATATTCTCTGATGGCTAAATCATCATTAAAATTAGGATTATAAGGTCTCGCGGGTATCTGCTGGCCGTCCAGATATAAAGCACCGTGGTTGACGTGGTAGTGGTGGAATTGCAGGGGGGTTTTCGAGTAAGAACAGCTGAAGGCATCATTATCTACAAAGCCCAATATAACAGTTTTTGGTATCTAGCCTAGGAAGAGGTTCTCGTGGTTCATGATCTGTGTCCCTGTGGCGATGCTGTACACTTTCATGCATGTTCGGTCAATAGCGTACTTGGCGGTTGCGGATAGGAGGGCCTGGCTGTGACCGATTCGGACAGCCGGAGATACCTGCACTCTTCACATAGAGAGCCGCTTGTGAGATTTGCACCTTCAGCGGCTCGGCTTCTGCGGACATGAGGCAGAAAGCATCCTTATTTCTTGTTAACTAAACCTTAAGGTCAAGACCATTCAATATTTACTTTGGTTGATTAAATATATCCCCAAAAATGGGCCCCAAGAGGTCGATGGGCTTTGAGCGAGAAGCTGCATTGGCTCTTTTGATAAACCCTGCATTTGCGCCATCCAAGCTCCGGTCATTATGATGGCCCGCAGTGTCTTTATAGAACAAACCGGCTGCAAATTGTGATGACAGCGTCTGCGAGCTGTAATTTAAAAGGGTCTCTATGTACGCTCTATAGCTGTAGAGATTGTCCGATTGTGAGATAAGTCGATCTCCCAGAGTAATATCGACCTGGTTAAAAAGGGTGGCTAGAGGATAGTTTATGAGAGCCACACGCGCACCATCGGCGATAGCTGTATTATCTTGCTTCACGATGCGACAGCTTATGTACAGCAGCGTGTTGTTCAGATCATAATAATAATCGCCGCTCCCAGATATGAAAAATTCCAAAGGACCATTGTCTGACAGAGCCGCAACCGGCTGTACTTCTACAAATAGAGATTTCTCTATACTTGTTTGTGTCGGGGGTACGTCAAAAATATCCAGTTCAGATTTTGCGCACTCTACAGAAGCGTCATGCAGGAAAGCCATGATAACTGTTTAGAAGATGTCGTCCGCAGAGCGTCTTACTCGTTTCTGACGGGGGCGTCTCTTGGTGGTAGTTTTATTCATGAGCATCGGCGGTAAAGGCGGGCAAGCGCGCCTCTTTCTTTTTTGTGCTTTTTTAGCGACATAAATTATCCCTGATTCGTCTTGCTGTGGTTGTGTATTTATCCGTTTAATAAGGGCCGTTGAGGCGGTCGTGACGGCGTCCGTCGCGATGTTCCGGACCGCCGTCTTTATGTGTGGTTTTACTAATTCTAGTCCTTTTCTGAAAAGCGTCACGGCGCGGCAAAATAAGCCTTTAAATATCCCGGCCAGGCCAGAGCCATACATGTACTCGCTCCCGCGGAACCCCTCTAGCCCGTGCCCCGACTGGGCAGTATAGTAGCGGGCATAAACAGCGGGATCTCCATACACCCTTTGAGACACCATTTTATCGTGTCAATACTGTCGCGGTCTAAAATGTAATCGCACCATACACTTTCTGTATCTGAATTTAACCGGCGTACCCTGGTCCGACATGACTGTAATGTTTATGGAGTCAAAGTATTGTTTGCACAGCGGTATGTAATCGGGCCGCGAGTAGCGCACCGTGACAATATCATTATCATCGCCGCTAACTTCTACGGTACGTATCAGTTGAACGTAACTGTCCCCTACAAGCTGATGCTGAATTATATCAGTGTATACAAAAAGCGAATAAAAGCCAGCCTTTGAATCGGGGTAAAAGCGGCGATTCCACGGCATTAAAGCAACGGGGGAGTCATCGATGGTCTGTAGGCCGAAAATAAATTTTAGCTTAGTACCCAGAGCAAACTGTATAGGGGCTGGGTCGGGCAGGATCACCTCTCAGCGTAGCTCATCATACCGTGTTCTGTAGGCCGGCGTGGATAAATTCAGCGCTTCTATTCGGGCATTGACCGCGCCAACCAGCTTATGAATGTTCGAGTAAAATCCTGATTTTATGTGATAATGTTCTAACGGATCGTTGTTTTTAGCCGCGTAGAAGTTCCCTTCAAAAGCCTCAAACGTGTTCCACGTATGGGGGTACTGTATTTCCGTTAGCGCCACTTCATAAGCGGCTGAAAGTTGAACGGCCCTCGCTAACTTGGTATTGTAGCTCGATATGGTGTTTTCGGGGTAGATTTTGATTGAGGAATTGCTGGGTAATGTGACGAAAAACGAACCAGCTTCCATGGCTATATATCTGTCAACTCCGAAGCCGGGATCCAACTATTAAATTTTTCGGGGTACCCCAGCCATTTGACAAAGCAGTGACTCACACCCCCGACACGTTTTTTTCTCAAAATCTTTTCTACTCTGTAGACACGATTCTCATCCATAGGTATTTTTTGCAGCTCTTCCTTATAAAATGACCCCTCTACAGCGTCGCGGGCTAAATCACTAATTTTATAAAGAGATTTATGAAATTTATTGGAGACGCCGGTAATTAAAAAAATCTCTTCGCTGTACGTTTTCTCATAGGACTTACAGAATGGTCCCTTATAGCGGGAAATTCTCACATGATCTCCAACTTTTAAAGACGGTTTAATCGGTTTATTAGTAATAGTAGAACTGTAAATATTGCGCCAGGATTGCATCGCGTTTTGCCCACTTCAGCGGGACTACAGCGTATGGTAGAATGATAAGTATGATTGTAGCTATGCACCAAATCCGGAAAAATATCAATATACCTAAAGGTATTATGCTTCGTAAGATAGCGCCACATACGGGTTTTTAATGTGCGATTAAAGCGCTCTACCATAGCTGCCTTCACATCATAGTTGGTAAAAAAGTGGTGAATATTATGCATATTACATAGTTGCTTGAGTTGTGAATTTATAAATTCTTTGCCGCGATCCGTCTGCAATTTCTTCGGTATGCGCTTATCATTTTGAAATATTAATTCGAACGATCTGGCTACACTCGCACCGGTCTTGTTTGATAAGGCCACACACCATGCGTATCAATCACCGTCAGGATGTATTTGACATTATCATTTTCCCTTGAATAGTCAATTAAACTTACGAGATCCGCTTGCCACTGCGCATCAATGTCCGAGACGTAAATTTTATTTGTCAAAAAGCGTTTTCTAACAGGTTTGTGTAGAGTGTAGGCATCTTGTTTATTCAGCCAGCCAGTCACATCAGATTTCTTTATTCCGCGGGCTCTTGTCTCTCTAAATAATTTGTCAATTCCGCAGAATGACCCGGGGGCTTTAGGTGTAAAATATTGTTTTTCTAATATGTCATCATACGATTTAGACGTCATGATTGAATAAATGATTGTGTCTCAATAATCAACAACCGCAGGCCTCTTTCAGAAATTCAGCTGTATAAAATTTCCGGATTTAATCCGACTATATCATGCTTGAGTTAATACAACCAATAATTGTCTGTATGGGTGTGTTCTGGGTGTTAACAGAAGGCGTGTGGCGGGGCGTAACTGGGTGTGTTTCTGGGTGTTAACAGTTGGCTTGTTTTCTGACACTCAGTATAAATTCAGCTGTCTGTACCACTGCAGTACACAGCCAGAAAAAGGCAGACCAGGCTAATCTCTGAGCTCTTCTAAATGTAAGTATATACAGAGCGCCGCATTATTCTATTTTGCCTTATTATTCGCAAATGCTTAATTATATTTAAATATGTATAGCTAAAACCATAATTAAAGTTGTTATTTGTTTTAATAAGTTAGTATTATATTGATGGTTAGCGGCATTATATGTTTTAATAATTTAACCGTATATTTATTATGACATAATTTGTGTAATACAGTAGTTAATAGCTGTTAATACATCCTAACTAGCGTATTCACCGTTTACTTATTACATATGATTTGCATGACAGACATATTTATACAGTAGGCGCAAATTTAGTTGCGCTGTATAATATAGTTTTATGGCATAACCCGTATTTATGGTGTAAAATTAATTTAGAAAGGCTTATCTGTATTACCTATGTTTTGCTTAGTATAAACATATTTATGCAGCAGGTGCTAATTTAGTTGCGCTGTATAATATAGTTTACTGTATAATCCGTATTTATGGTGTAAAATTAATATAGAAAGACTTAGCCGTGTTACCTATGTTTTGCTTAGTATAAACATATTTATGCAGCAGGCGCAAATTTAGTTACGCTGTATAATATAGTTTACTGTATAATCCGTATTTATGGTGTAAAATTAATATAGATAGCACAAAAATTTACACAGATAATTTATTTTAGATGGAATCCCAAAATTTTTTGGATTTTTCCGACCAAGTTGAGGATTCGCTATTAGGTATGTTTCAAGCTTTATATAAATGCATCTGTTAGTGTGCCATTCTAAGTAAGGGCTGTTTTGTATATTATTTTTATATTGTTTTATTCTTTCTTGTTTAAGATGAATTTATCAGGACCATCCCCGATGATTTTTTAAACAGCTTCAGCGTGCCTGCTCTGGAGTGTGATACAGCTGGAGCTGAGTATAGTAACACTAATGAAGCTGACGCAGCGGTGTGGGATTTGGCGCAAGACATCATAGGTGCGTTGTGTCTGTGTGTATATATATATATCTTTTAAGTATTTAGACGTGTAAATATATATTATTTACAGATGTCGACCTGAATATCTTTTAAGTATTTAGACGTGTAAATATATATTAATTATTTACAGATGTCGACCTGATTCCAGAACCAATTACCTCGGAACACAATCAGATGTCCGCTGAAGACCTGTTGTACCAGGCACCCACACCGAGAAACAGCCCTGTTTCTAGAACCCCTAAAAAACCGCGAGGGCCAGCGAGCAAGAAAGGAAAAGGTAGCAATCGTATGAAAACGCGTTTTTGCACAACCGCTCTGAGAAAATCCACCACGCCTCTACTAAGTCCTATATCTTTACACTGTGTTCCAAATTATTATGCACAAAGAGTTTAGGAGTGTTAAGGTTCGAATTTTTTTGTTTGTCATTTAAACTCATTGATGGTGATGTGTGTCAGGGCTCTTTATATCACTGAAAGCAATTGCAGATACCTGTGCAAATTAGTTTGGCAGGTGTGTCCAAATAAAGGCAAGACTACTTAATAAGGCTGTTCCACATTATTAAGCAGCCTTCATTTTTTGCCAAAATGGGAAAGAAAAAGGATGTGTCGGCTGCTGAGAAGCAACAAATTGTGGAGTATTTAGGTCAAGGCATGACTACAATCAACATTGCCAAGACACTTCATCGTGATCATCGCACAATCAAGAAGTATGTAGCTGATTCCCAGCACACACGTGTGCGTGCTGATAAGGAAAAATTGAGGACTCTTTCCAACAGGCAATTGCGTAAGGTTAAAAGAGCAGCTGCAAAAATGCCTTGTCATAGCAGCAGACAAGTTTTTGAAGCTGCTGGTGCCTCCAACGTCCCCAGAACAACAAGATGCAGGGTCCTTCAGAGGTTTGCAGCTGTGCATAAGCCATCCTGTCGACCACCTCTATCCATTGCACACAAGCAGAAATGGCTCCAGTGGGCCAAACGATACATGAAGACTGACTTCCAAACTGTTTTGTTCACCGATGAGTGCCGTGCAATGCTTGATGGTCCAGATGGTTGGAGTGGAGGATAGCTGTTTGATGGACACCCCATGAAAACACGGCTAAGGCGCCAACAAGGAGGAGGTGGAGTAATGTTTTGGGCTGGAATCATGGGGAGAGAGATTGTCGGCCCCTTTATGATCCCTGAAGGGGTAAAGATGAACTCCATAATCTATGTGGAGTTTCTAAAACAACACTTCTGCCATGGTTCAAGAGGAAGAACCGTGCTTTCCGCAGCAAGATCATTTTCATGCATGATAATGCACCGTTTCATGCTGCAAAAAACATCTGCATCTCTGGCTGCTATGGGCATAAAAGAGGACAAACTTATGGTGTGGCCACCATCTTCCCCTGACCTCAACCCCATTGAGAACCTCTGGAGCATCATCAAAAGGAGTGTCTATGATGGCGGGAGGCAGTTCACATCTAAGCAACAGCTCTGGGAGGGTATTGTGTCCACATGCAAAACAATTGAAGCAGAAACCATCCAAAAACTGACAAGTTCAATGGACGAGAGAGTTCAGAAGCTTCTTTCGAACAAGGGGTCCTATGTGCAAATGTAACATCACCTACAATAAACTTTTCACTTGAAAACTGTTTGATTTCATTTTGTAATAAGCTGATAATGCTTATAACTTCACAATTGACCATTTTTTTTGTTCAAAATAAAAAAAAGGTTGAAAACTCTGCTGTGCATAATAATTTGGAACATGCATTTTGAGTGTTTATTTTTTTTAAAAGATACTGTTTTCATAGGCAGTTTGTTCCAAAACATTGCAATTATACTAGAATAGTAGATGACTGGAAAATAACAATGACTGCAATTCAGATAGGTAACTTAGAGAAAATATGAGGAAATATTATTTGCATAATAATTTGGAACACAGTGTATTTATAGCTTGTAAACTGAAGCCTAGAAGAATTTTCACAAAAGAGAATATACCGCTGCTAATGGAGAACCTCACAGAAGCTCCAGAAGCTGCCACGGCAATCATCCACCCCACATCGCTAGTCCGTAAGTGTATATTTTGATATACATGCACAGTCTCTGTACAATCAATGATACACGTGCTTCTCCAATGAGATCCTGGTTCCACACATATCTGACACATGTATAATCTTTCCTGCAGCTAAGCGCCGCGACATGCGGCGGTCTCGCACATATCTGACACATGTATAATCTTTCCCGCAGCTAAGCGCAGCGACATGCGGCGGTCTCGCACATATCTGACACATATATAATCTTTCCCGCAACTAAGCGCAGCGACATGCGGCGGTCTCACACATATCTGACACATGTATAATCTTTCCTGCAGCTAAAAGCAAAGTCATGAGAAAAACACCTCCAGCACCTCTATAGCCGCTACAGCTCTCCGAGAATGGCGCAGTACCAGTGTGGACAGCAATACAGTCGGCTAATGGAGTTGTTAGAACACCCCCGGTATCACCGATCTGTGTGGTGCAGGGCGCAGGAAACCCTGCACCGGCGGGCCATCGTAAAATACTCCATTCAAGTGCTGGACAGCCATCGACCAGCCGTGTGAACGACCCACCGCGACTATGCCCAGAAGTGGTAGAGGCACCCCGAAAACATAAGCGAAAAACAAAGCATATTACAGAGCCACCAACCACATCCAGCGCCGTGGGTACCACAGCTCCGATGGCTGGTGAAGCGCTTGATCGCGCGATTGATCAGCTCGCTGATGGTAAGCAATCATCCGTAGAACCACTCATTATACGTATGGCACACACTATGCAACCGCCAGCGGCATGTCTAACTGTACCGGCTAATTCCTCTGGGGCCGACCCCTCAGGAGCCTCTAATTTGGGTGGCACATCTCATGTCTGTGTATCTAACTCTGTTAATGTTAAGAAACGGTTAAAGAGGTCGTTACCATCGGCTGTTAAGGTGTGTAAAAAGCCAAGGATTCAGGCGGCATCTACAAATCTGCTGCATGAATCCATCGGCTGGGGCACCACTGAAATGCCTGTGTTTCAGGAACAGTTCATCCGCTACTTACGCTACAAACTCTGGGTCCCCAAAATAATGTTTTTTTGTGATACTTTTGAAAAATTATTATCAACACTAATCCCAACACATGCTAATAAGGCCGAACTATATGCACTCCGGAATCTGCAGCTGGATGGGGAGACAACATCTGCAGCTAGCCCATTATGACTGATATGGTCGGGCACGGCCTGCTTAAACCACCTAAACCAACACTACCCAGGTATAATAGGGCTAGAGTTATAAAAAGGACTCTAAAATTGTTGGCCAGCGCTAAACGCGCGCTATGCGCTAGGAGGCATCGTGGTGTCACGTGTCCTGCAATAGCTCTACAGACTACCCAGTTATCGTCACAAGAGTCAGATCACCATTCACATAGCCATGATAACTCTGCAAATGTCCTGCATGCATCTACACAAAATTCACAAGCCTCAGATGCTGGCTTTGTCGCTGGTGGTGATGTGTTGTACCCCGATCATACAGTATTTTTACAACGCATCTATCATCATCAAAGGGCTCTCCGCAATTTCAACGGTCATATACATACAAATCATTTTAGATTTGTAAATTTGGAGCGTGTACGATCATTTGAAAAGGGCGTGAATATTGTTCATGACGGTATTCAGGCATTACTGGATAGAATCATCAGGGACATTGAACCTGGCGACTTTGTACAGTTAAGGTTTGAAGGTGGCGATACTTTAGACCCTATTTTCACTACAAAACAAACCAGGGAAGATTTTAATTTTGAATCTTTTTTAAATGCCGTTGCCAGCACACTTCAAAGTAACGCTGAATGCATATCATCCAATTCGCTAAAGCTAGTCGTCACCATCATTAAAAACCGACGCGGTGGTGTAAAACAAAAAAGGCGCTTGAAATCTATAGCGAGCAGTCGGATCATTAAACAAAAGAGGCAATGGCTGTATGATTTTAACAATTACACGACAAATCTGTGTTTGGCTGCTAGTGTGTGCGCCCTGATGGACGACACGGATCTCGCTGATGGTGTTTTACTGAGCCGCTCTAAAAACATATACACAGCACTGGGCATCCCTGATGATCAATTAGTGAGTTTTAGTGACATCCCTGCATTTGAAAAATATTTGTGGATCACCAATAAAGTACTGTACTATAGTCAGGGTGATTGGCGTTACTTTCAGAGCGACAATACAGCTAATAGTAAAACCGTATTCATATTGTTCCATGATAATCACTACTACGGTATCAAAAATATGAAGGGTTTTATCGGTGCTGATTACTTTTGTGAGCTATGCAATTCAGTGTTTCATCACAAGAACAAGCATTCCTGTCAGTATTTTTGTAAAGCCTGTCAGAGAGAGGATTGTGTAGAAAGCTGTGCCGACCAACAGCCCAGGTGCCCTGTTTGCAGAGTTTATTGCCGCTCGAGCGAGTGCTTGGATTATCACACACAATTGGCTGTAGGCGACCCAGCATTCTGCAGGCTTAAAACATTTTGTGATAAAGGCAACCGTTTTGTTCTCAGAAATAGTGAAACTGAGCATAAATGTGATGGTTTGCGCTGTCCTGTATGCCGCAGCCGCATAAATAAATTCGATGCTCATCTTTGTTACATGCGGAAGTATGTAGCACAGGATGAGTCAGATTGTTATATCTTTTATGATTTTGAATGTATGCAGGAGACAGGCACGCACATCCCGAATTACATTTATGCTACTACGTTGTATGGTCACCCCTCCTGGGAGTTTGAGGGTGATACATGTACACATGACTTTGTACAGTTCTTTACAAGTGGCAAATTTTCAGATCATACATTTATTGCCCACAATGGCGGTAGATACGACTCATACTTTATTGTTAAGGAGCTGATTTCTGAAAAACTACAAGTACAGTTAATAACCCAAGGTGGCCGTCTCTTGTGTGTGACGCTACCCGATCTGTCTATAAGGTTCATAGACTCTCTAAATTTTATCCCCATGAAACTCAGTAAATTACCACAGGCCATGGGCTTTTCAGGAGGCAAAGGCCATTTTCCACACTTTTTTAACACCGGAGAAAACCAAAATTATGTAGGCCCCATACCAGATGTAAAATATTATGGGGTAGAGTACATGTCACCTGGTGAGAAGTCAGAGTTCCTGGAGTGGTATGCGACACAGGTAAAAACAACTTTTGACTTCAAGGCTGAGCTAAAATCTTATTGCAAACAAGATGTTGAAATTCTGAGACACGCCTGCGAGATCTATAGAGAGCGTATTATGCAAATGACACAGAAAAATGTCAAAAAATACTGTAAGCGTCAAAAGCAAACAATTGTAGTGAGCAGATGTGTTGATCCTTTTCAGCTCCTCACCCTGGCCTCGGTGTGTATGGCAATGTACCGATTTAAATTTCTTCCAAAAAAGACCATCGCCATTTTGCCAGGTGATAATTATCACAAGGCAAAAAAGCGCTACTCGTCACCTGCTATACAGTGGTTCATGTATGTAGCCCACTCTGAGAACATCGACATACAGCACGCTTTGAGAGGCGGTGAAAAACAAGTTGGGAAATATTTTCTAGATGGTTATGCCTATGTTAACGGCCAACACATAGCCTTTGAATTTCAGGGTTGTTTTTACCACGGTTGCCCCGTGTGCTATAATGAAAATGACACGAATAAGGTCACAAACACGTCCTACGGCCAGTTATATTACACCTGTTTAGCTAAAAAGCGTTACTTACAGTGCTGCGGGTACACAGTAAGAGTGATATGGGAGCATGCGTGGAATGAAATGGTTGAAAATGATTCTAACCTTCAAATATTTCTCCACCAGATGGAATTCCCCGTTCGTTTAGACCCCCGTGATGCGCTTTATGGCGGCCGAACTAACGCCATTAAGCTCTATCACCATCTGGAAGAAGGGGAGACTTTACATTACTACGATTTCACCAGTCTGTACCCCTTTGTAAACAAAACTAAAACATACCCTGTAGGCCATCCAGACATCATCTATGACAATTTTGGATTCATTAAAAAATACTTTGGCATTGCTAAAGTCAAGGTCTATCCACCGAGAGATTTATTTTTTCCAGTTCTACCGGTAAAACTCAACAAAAAATTAATGTTTCCCCTTTGCTACACTTGCGCTGTAAATTCCCAGGCAGGTGTTTGTGCTCATAGTGATGAAGAACGTGCCCTGACAGGCACCTGGTGCACTATAGAGCTCGAGATGGCGATAGAAAAAGGGTATCGGATCGCGCACATCTATGAAATATGGCATTTTCCTAAAACCACTGATGAACTGTTTGCTCCCTACATTAAATTACATCTTAGGGATAAGCAGGAAGCCTCTGGTTACCCTAGCTGGTGCACTGATGAGGACAAGAAAAGGCAGTACATTGACTCCTTTCTTGAAAAAGAAGGTGTCCAATTACGCCCTGAAAATATAGCTGTCAATCCTGCTAAGAGACAGATCTCCAAGCTTTTCTTAAATTCTTTATGGGGAAAGTTTGCTCAGAGATCTAATCTATCATGTACCAGTAATGTTAGGGACCCAGATGAGCTTTTTAAGTATTTGTTCCTGCCTTACTATGACATCTCGATGTTACATTTCCTTGATGATGACACCGCAACTATTAACTGGAAATACGCAAAAGGCCACCACACACTCAACAAAAACACAAACATTTTTATAGCGTGTTTTACAACAGCGTATGCCCGGTTAGAGCTCTATTCGCTGCTGGACCGGCTGCAGGAGAGGTGCCTTTATCACGACACAGATTCAGTTATTTTTGTACAGCGAGACGGTGAGTGGCAGCCGCCTTTAGGCGATTACCTGGGGGAACTGACCAGTGAAATACCCGATGGTACACACATCACAGAATTTGTATCCGCGGGCCCCAAAATTTATGGATTTTAAACTCAACACCGGTAAAACTGTATTAAAAGTTAAGGGGATAACACTAAATGTCGGTAACTCTCAATCTATTAATTTCAACAGTCTAAAAGATCTAGTTCTGGACTACCAGCGCAATTCTGACACAGAAACTCAAACGTATTGTCGTACAGCAGCCGTCCATTGTGAGAAATAAAAAGTACTGGGAGATTGAAACAAGACCATTACGCAAAACACAAAAGTGCGTTTACACAAAGCGGCGCCTAATTGACGATTTTACCATCCTGCCTTTTGGCTATTAGTCGCGTATTGTGGTGATGGATACACGCCTGCAACACCCATTCTCATGCATTCTAGCAGGGCCGTCTAATTCTGGAAAGAGCTATTTTGTAAAACAACTGCTATATAATATTGAAACTAATTTTTCTCAGAAACCTGATAATATTGTTTGGTTTTATTCGTGTTGGCAGAAACTATATGATGAAATCTCTCTCTCTTTTCCCAACGCCAGATTTGTGGAGGGTCTGCCGAATACATTCGTAGATGACGAATTATTCCCGCCGGAGAAGGTGAATTTGGCTATTGTTGATGATCTCATGGAGAGTGCTAGTGAAAATTGTGAGATAGAAAAAGCCTTTAGCAAGTATGTGCACCCAGGGGCGTAACGACCGCGGTCGCAGCGGTCGCCATTGCGACCGGGCCCCGCAGGTCAGGGGCCCCGGGCCGGCAGGTCAGGTCAGGGCCGGGCTGGACATCGGGCACTTCTGGCAAATGCCAGAAGAGCCGATGCCAGTAGTGGGCCGCTGCACTGTTCCTCCAAACCCCCCCCCCCCCCCGCCGCCGCCGCCGCCGCCGCCGCCGCATTTAACTATACCGGCGTCTATGACACCGGTATAGTTCAATGCAATGATGGAGGAGAGCGTCACCTGACGCTCCCTCTCCCATCATTCCCCGCTCTGCCTCTGACAGTACACTGCGGGTGCGCGATGATGTCATATCATCGCGCACCTGCAGTGTCCTGGGCAGACTGCAGCCACCAGGAGCAGCGCGGGCAAAAGGAAAGGTGAGGAGAGTTTTTTTTTTCTTTTTCACCGGACTGTGGGGCCATTATCGGGGGGGGGGGGGGGGAGATGAGATGCGGGCTGTGCTCTATATACCCCTGTGCTGGCTGTGCTCTATATACCCCTGTGCTGGCTGTGCTCTATATACCCCTGTGCTGGCTGTGCTGCATATACCCCTGTGCGGGCTCTGCTGTATATACCCCTGTGTGGGCTCTGCTGTATATACCCCTGTGCGGGCTGTGCTCTATATACCCCTGTGCGGGCTGTGCTCTATATACCCCTGTGCTGGCTGTGCTCTATATACCCCTGTGCTGGCTGTGCTCTATATACCCCTGTGCTGGCTGTGCTGCATATACCCCTGTGCGGGCTCTGCTGTATATACCCCTGTGTGGGCTCTGCTGTATATACCCCTGTGTGGGCTCTGCTGTATATACCCCTGTGCGGGCTGTGCTCTATATACCCCTGTGCGGGCTGTGCTGTATATACCCCTGTGCGGGCTGTGCTGTATATACCCCTGTGCGGGCTGTGCTGTATATACCCCTGTGCGGGCTCTGCTGTATATACCCCTGTGCGGGCTGTGCTGTATATATCCCTGTGCGGGCTGTGCTGTATATATCCCTGTGCGGGCTGTGCTGTATATATCCCTGTGCGGGCTGTGCTCTATATACCCCTGTGCGGGCTGTGCTCTATATACCCCTGTGCGGGCTCTGCTGTATATACCCCTGTGCGGGCTCTGCTGTATATACCCCTGTGCGGGCTGTGCTCTATATACCCCTGTGCGGGCTGTGCTCTATATACCCCTGTGCTGGCTGTGCTGCATATACCCCTGTGCGGGCTCTGCTGTATATATCCCTGTGCGGGCTGTGCTGTATATACCCCTGTGCGGGCTGTGCTCTATATACCCCTGTGCGGGCTGTGCTCTATATACCCCTGTGCTGGCTGTGCTCTATATACCCCTGTGCCGGCTGTGCTGTATATACCCCTGTGCCGGCTGTGCTGTATATACCCCTGTGCGGGCTTTGCTGTATATACCCCTGTGCGGGCTCTGCTGTATATACCCCTGTGCGGGCTGTGCTGTATATACCCCTGTGCGGGCTGTGCTCTATATACCCCTGTGCTGGCTGTGCTGTATATACCCCTGTGCGGGCTGTGCTGTATATACCCCTGTGCGGGCTGTGCTGTATATACCCCTGTGCGGGCTGTGCTGTATATACCCCTGTGCGGGCTGTGCTCTATATACCCCTGTGCTGGCTCTGCTGTATATACCACTGTGCGGGCTGTGCTGTATATACCCCTGTGCCGGCTGTGCTGTATATACCCCTGTGCTGGCTGTGCTGTATATACCCCTGTGCGGGCTGTGCTGTATATACCCCTGTGCGGGCTGTGCTCTATATACCCCTGTGCGGGCTGTGCTCTATATACCCCTGTGCGGGCTGTGCTGTATATACCCCTGTGCGGGCTGTGCTGTATATACCCCTGTGCGGGCTGTGCTGTATATACCCCTGTGCGGGCTCTGCTCTATATACCCCTGTGCGGGCTCTGCTCTATATACCCCTGTGCTGGCTGTGCTGTATATACCCCTGTGCGGGCTCTGCTGTATATACCCCTGTGCGGGCTCTGCTGTATATACCCCTGTGCGGGCTGTGCTGTATATACCCCTGTGCGGGCTGTGCTCTATATACCCCTGTGCGGGCTGTGCTCTATATACCCCTGTGCGGGCTGTGCTGGATATACCACTGTGCGGGCTGTGCTGTATATACCACTGTGCGGGCTCTGCTGTATATACCCCTGTGCGGGCTGTGCTGTATATACCCCTGTGCGGGCTGTGCTGTATATACCCCTGTGTGGGCTGTGCTGGATATACCCCTGTGCGGGCTGTGCTGTATATACCCCTGTGTGGGCTGTGCTCTATATACCCCTGTGCGGGCTGTGCTGTATATACCCTTGTGCGGGCTGTGCTGGATATACCACTGTGCGGGCTGTGCTGTATATACCCCTGTGCGGGCTGTGCTGTATATACCCCTGTGCGGGCTGTGCTGGATATACCACTGTGCGGGCTGTGCTGTATATACCCCTGTGCGGGCTGTGCTGTATATACCCCTGTGCGGGCTGTGCTGTATATACCCCTGTGTGGGCTGTGCTGGATATACCCCTGTGCGGGCTGTGCTGTATATACCCCTGTGCGGGCTGTGCTGTATATACCCCTGTGCGGGCTGTGCTGTATATACCCCTGTGCGGGCTGTGCTGTATATACCCCTGTGCGGGCTGTGCTGTATATACCCCTGTGCGGGCTGTGCTGTATTTACCCCTGTGCGGGCTGTGCTGTATATACCACTGTGCGGGCTGTGCTGTACATACCACTGTGCGGGCTGTGCTGTACATACCACTGTGCGGGCTGTGCTGTATATACCACTGTGCGGGCTGTGCTGGATATACCACTGTGCGGGCTGTGCTGGATATACCACTGTGCGGGCTGTGCTGGATATACCACTGTGCGGGCTGTGCTGGATATACCACTGTGCGGGCTGTGCTGGATATACCACTGTGCGGGCTGTGCTGGATATACCACTGTGCGGGCTGTGCTGGATATACCACTGTGCGGGCTGTGCTGGATATACCACTGTGCGGGCTGTGCTGGCACCCAACACCATGTTGCAGTGCAGGAGATTCCTGCAACAGTCCGAGGCGTATCTAGGGGAAGGGGGTGGGGGGGCGTCACGGAGGTAGGGGGGGGGCCCCATTTGGAAGTTCGCACCGGGGCCCATAACTTTGTAGTTACGCCACTGTGTGCACCACAGAAATCTCAGCATTTTCTACCTGGTACAAAACATATTTTGTCAGGGTAAGAAAAGCCGCACGATAAATTTAAACACAAAGTACATGGTGCTTTTTAATAACCCCCGAGATAAATTACAAATTTTAACTCTAGCTCGTCAGATGTATCCCGGAAAAACACGTTTTTTCCTAGAAGCTTTTGAGGATGCCACGCGGGAGCCTTATGGGTATTTGCTTGTAGATTTGAGAGCTAATACCCCTGAGGATCTGCGCTTAAGGACCGGATTGTTTCCACCAGCGTTGCCTGCTGTCTATGTTCAAAAGAAAAACACTTCTAAAAAGTGAATTTTACCCGGTATCAGACATTCTACGCTGTGTGCGTTGTGATGTAAAGATGTCTGAGAGACTCCGTCGTAACTGGGCTCTCTTAAAAACTCTGGTGAAAGCAACCCCCGCTGTCCGAAAGTCTATTTTGCGCAATGCAAGCAATGATTTAATTACAGCCATAGGCGAGATTGCTTTAAACATCTTAAAAGGCAGGATTCCTCTGAAAGAGCGGCAAAAAGGCATATTAAAGAAGTGGTGTAAAGCTATAAGAACCCTGAGCGACAGATCTCAGTCCATAAAGAAAAAGAAGCGGCTACTAAAGCAGGCCGGCGGGTTTATCGGCCCTCTTTTAGCTTTTGCAATTCCAATAATAACAAGCCTGCTTGCAGGAAAATAATGGAGCATACAGAGAAAATGTATCTAGTGCCCAAACAGGAGCTAGACAAACTAAGGCCCAGTACTACAGATAACATACGCGACAGTGTTATTCGGCACCTTGATGGTGAAATTAGCGCCATTTTACAACGTCGTGACATTCCCGATGATGTGAAAATTAAAATGTATAGCTCTGTGCTACAGCGCTACTTGGTACATACGAGGCACAGCTCAAAAGAAGTAACGGCTTTAAATCTCGTTAGCACTCCTGATCCTGATCAGCAACAATTGGCAAATACCGACTCTGATAAAAATCAAGAGGTCGCTGAAATTGTCAGCCATATAAACCAAAGATATAAAAAGAATGCTGAATTTTTACTAAACAGGTTACTGCAGAATAAAAATGTTACAGCCTGGAATAATAAAGCTGAATTTATTTTCAAAGGATCCGTAATACCAGGGTCTAACTTACTGGATTTGGTACGTAGTACAACGCAGAGTCATGCTCTGACCGGCAGAAATTTACCGCGGGGTTGGGATTCATTTATGCAAGCTATGGCCGAGCTAAATATACCGTCTACAGTTGTGGGTAACCCCACTACTAGGAAGCTTTTAGATGAATTAAAAATTTCCAGCAGTGAGACACACGCTGTATCTACGCCACAGAAGCTAGCTCCGACGCCACGTACAATTCAATCTTTACATTCCCCGTCATTAGGTACCACACGCGGAACTCTGCTACCTAAAAAAAGGTCTCTTCCGATGCTACAAACCATGTGGCTCACGATGTAAAGAATGTACTGGATAAATGCTGTACATGGCTTGTAAAACTATATTATTTATTTTGTAAGAAGTGTAATGATGTATGTTCATTGTACTTGTGATACTATTTATTTATTTTGTAAGAAGTGAGTTGATGTATGATCATTGTACTATTTAATGTTTTTGCTTTTATACTCTAAGAATTTTTATAGTATTGAAATGTCTTTGAGATGTATTTATTTACAATAAAATCTTTTAAACTTTTACAATATCGTGTCTTTGTTTTTTTTATAATCGTATAAAACACACCGCTTCACACTTGCGGGTGTTGTAATATGGCCACATACATAATGTGCCCAATTGAGTTGGACGACTTATATGTAAGCCGGTCACGGTTGGGAATTGACAACTAATCTCGGTCAGCTCCTTGAGCAGCACTTGCAAATAAGAGTAAACTTAATACAACATATAATGACCAAGTAGTCTTTTGACAGAGACATACCATTGGTAATAAAACACACTGCCCTGATTACAGAATGCAATCGCTGTATCAAATTAACAATAGCAAAATCTAATATAAAACAAATACTGGGATAATAATCACTGTATCAAATTAACAATATCAGACTATATCAAAAGCTGGCAGCCAGCCGGAGGGACAGCTGGCTGACAGGGCGGGGAGGGGTTACACACTTTGATAGGGGTGGGCCCACCTGTCAGATTGAGTTTGACGAAACCACCCGATGCTACACTACTCACTGTATTGACCAATAAACTTCTAAATATTAAAATAAATGATATTTAACTCTACTTATAATGGAAACAACCTTGCACTTCTGTATCCATCATAAGACCAATACTGTGGACATCTGACAGACTCCAATGATTTACAGGGTGGGTGTGGGGATCTATTGTAGTTTCTCTTATTTTGATGGGAAGAATTATGCTACATGTAACGCTGAATGTCAGACCTGCTGGAACTTCCAATATGTAAATCACTCAGTATGCTACACACACTGGTTATGGATTGTATTCACAGTATCAACGTATAAGCCAGAGGTGATTCCCGGGGACCAAACTGTTAAGGACGGTCTTTTAATTTCTTATTACTCTGCGAGCACGTGCACTCAGTGTTCACTATAGGATGCTGCGGCCCATGCAATAGAAGATTACATTGGTAAGGACGTACTTTGTGGGTGGAGTGAGCGCGGAATTCACTTCTGTCCCACAGAAGACAGCAGCAGCAATGTGTATGCCCCAACCCAGTGTCTCCAGGGATGTATATGCCCCAGACTCGGTGTCTCCTGTCATGTGTATGCCCCAGCCCCGGTGTCTCCTGTCATGTGTATGTCCCAGTCCCGGTGACTCCTGTCATTTGTATGCCTCAGCACAGGTGTCTCCTGTCATATGTATGCCCTGGTGTCTCTTGTCTGGTGTATAAACTGCAGCCTCAGTGTTTCCTGTGTGATGTATGTACAGCAGTTTCAGTATCTCCTGTGTGATGTACAGTGGGGGAAATACGTATTTGATCCCTTGCTGATTTTGTAAGTTTGCCCACTGACAAAGACATGAACAGTCTATAATTTTATGGGTAGGCTAATTTTAACATTGAGAGATAGAATATCAAAAATAAAATCCAGAAATTACCATTATATAAATTATATAAATTTATTTGCATTTTTTTAAATGCTTGTGTTCTGTAAATGTAATGTGAGCAGTGATCAATCAATTTTCCACTGTGACAAGACCTGTAGTGTAATATACATCTGTGTTCGGTACAACTTACTGCTTCGAGATCTTCATAAAACTTATCATCGCAAAGAGTCGCCTGTGCTCCAGACTGATGTAAACCTAGGAAAGCATTTGCGAGCAGCAACATCATCAATACCACCTAACATTACACCTCACCAAAGTGAAGCAGTTTCAGCCATCACATTAGGAGTGAGCTAATTAAATGTTTAAACAAATATAGCAGGGTAATTTTCAAGTTGGTAATTTTGTGTGGCCCCCGAAGAATGGTATAAATATCCAAATGACATTTGGCAGATAAAAGATTCCCCACCCCTGGTATAGACCATTGCAGACAGCTTCACAGATTTTTTCTGTGTGAAATAATGCTAGAAATTAGCTATGAGTGAAAAAGAGATTATGATTTTCCATGCATAGGGTAGTTAAGCATTTGAAGCAGAAATTTGTGTGTCAAAAACGTGTGCATTGGCAGGAAAATGCCAAACAAAAAAACATGCTTATAAGATGCGTTTTTTCCCGATCATTATGAAAAATGCTGAAAGAATTGTCATGCTCCAGATTTGAAACAGCTTCAAATCTATAAGGAAAAAATAATGATATCAGAAATCTCATTCACTTCAAATCCTTCAGTTTTTGTGGCAAAAGTGCACCGAAAAAAATGCAGCAAATACTTAATATTTGCACATATCCATATATCACTTTTGTATTGTGTATATATATACAGTGAGGGAAACAAGTATTTGATCCCTTGCTGATTTTGCAAGTTTGCCCACTGACAAAGACATGAACAGTCTATAATTTTAAGGGTAGATTAATTTTAACTTTGAGAGATAGAATATCAAAAATAAAATCCAGAAAATCGCATTGTGTAGATTATATAAATTTATTTGCATTTTGAAGTGAGAAATAAGTATTTGATCCCCTAACAACCATTAAGAGTTTTGGCTCCTACAGACTAGTTAGACGCTCCTAATCAACTCATTACTTGCATTAAAGACAATTGTTTTACATAGTAACCTTTATGAAAAGACTCCTGTCTACAGACTCAATTAATCAGTCAAAGTCTAACCTCTACAACATGGGCAAGACAAAAGAGCGTTATAAGGATGTCAGGAACAAGATCATATGCATGTAGAAAAGCCGCGGAGACACCATCACGTGTTTCTCAACGCAAGCAATGAATAGCCAGGTCTTTCACTGGGAAGGAACAACCACGGGAAGGGCAGCATCCAGTAAAGGAAAACCACCTTCCCGTGGTTGTTCCTTCCCGGTGAAAGACCTGGCTATTCATTGCTTGCGTTGAGAAACACGTGATGGTGTCTCCGCGGCTTTTCTACATGCATTTGCATATTTCCCATTAGGGATGTGGGCAGTGTTCTGGATCACTGCGTTGAGAAACACGTGATGGTGTCTCCGCGGTGTTGGATGTTTTGATCTCCCCGAGGTCATTCACCCTTATGTTTATAGGAACAAGATCATAGACCTGCACAAAGGTGGAATGGGCTACAAAACCATAAGTAAGAAACTGGGTAAGAAGGAGACAACTGTTGGTGCAATAGTAAGAAACTAGAAGAAATACAAAATGACTGTCAATCGACCTCGATCTTGGGCACTATGCAAAGTCTCACCTCATGGGGTATCCTTAATCATGAGGAAGGTGAGAGATCAGCCTAAAACTACATGAGGGAAATTGTTAATGATCTCAAAGCAGCTGGAACCACAGTCACCAAGAAAACTATTGGTAACACATTACGCCGTAAAGGTTTGAAATCCTGCAGTGCCCGCAAGGTCCCCCTGCTCAAGAAGACACATGTGCAGGCCCATCTGAAGTTTGCCAATGAACACCTGGATTCTGTGAGTGATTGGGAGAAGGTGCTGTGGTCAGATGACAACATGTTTGGCATCTTTGGCATTAACTCAACTTGCCGTGTTTGGAAGAAGACAAATGCTGCCTATGACCCAAAGAACATTGTCCCCACTGTCAAGTATGGAGGTGGAAACATTATGTTTTGTGGGTGTTTCTCTGCTAAGGGCACAGGAATACTTCACTGCATCAATGGGAGGATGGATGGAGCCAAGTACCGTGAAATCCTGAGTGACAACCTCCTTCTTTCCACCAGGACATTAAAAATGGGTCATTGCTGGATCTCCCAGCAAGACAATGACCCAAAACATACAGCCAAGGCAACAAAGGAGTGGCTCATAAAGAAGCACATTAAGGTCATGGAGTGGCCTAGCCAGGCTCCAGACCTTAATCCCATAGAAAACTTATAGAGGGAGTTGAAGCTCCGAGTTGTCAAGCAACAGCTTCAAAATCTTAATGATTTAGAGATGATCTGCAAAGAGCAATGGACCAAAATTACTCCAGTCATGTGTGTAAACCTCATCATCAACTATAAAAAGTTGACTACTTTGCTTGCCAACAAGTGTTTTGCCACCAAGTATTAAGTCTTGTTTGCCAGAGGGATTAAATACTTATTTCTCACTGCAAAATGCTAATAAAATTATAGAATTTATACAATGTGATTTTCTGGATTTTATTTTTGATATTCTATCTCTCAATGTTAAAATTAACCTACCCTTAAAATTATAGAAAGTTCACGTCTTTGTCAGTGGGCAAACTTACAAAATCAGCAAGGGATCGAATACTTATTTCCCCAACTGTATATATACCAACCTGTGTTTTTATAGGGAAAGTCCCTGGATTACATCTTTAATAAAAAATAAAAAAAAACTCTGATAAATTACCTGTCAAATATGTAAAAAAAAAAAAAAGCCCTAAGGCCCAGCTAAGCTATGTGTGAACAAGTCCTCAGGGCTGCTCGTGACATACCTATGGTCTATACGACACATATCAGATCACGGATTAGAACCTATTATTATATATATATATATATATAGACCAAAAGAAAGTGTCTCTGCTGTCACAAGTTGCCGAGTTTATTCAGATTTCCATGCTGTCTGCCTCTTCTCACTCTCTCCGAGAATAACATGTAATTTACACAGTGAGATGCCACCTCTGACTAAAATACATACACCGCCGGGAGACCGCCAAGCCGATGCTGAGCACCACATACAATGCATGACTTTGAACAGGGTCGTCTGTAACAATGTAATTGAAATTCACTGTGAGAAGAGAGAGTAATGGTGGGGTAAATAATTGAATTCTAAGCATATCCTTATATTAGTCCGATTTCTAAAAAAGAAATGTTCTGATCTTGTAGAGATTGTGCTACTACTTCCAGCAGCCATGGCTCAATAACTGAGGATAGGCAGCAGCTCACTGCAGGGCCAGTCCTCACTCCACAATAACATTTCACCATTTTACTACAGTGTTCATTATTAAAAGGTTATTCCCACATCGCGAGGATATGCCATCATTAGGTGCATACCATTGGTGCAACCAGTACAGCAGCATAGGAGCCCAAGAAGTAAGGGGGCCCATTTCCGTTCCCGAAGCAGGTGAAATTGTGCATTATGACAAGCATTTGGACTGCAAAGGGCCCATATACTGCTTTCACTCAGGGGCCCTTTTCTGTCTGTATCCGCCTGTGGCCATCACTATATGGCTATGGCATGCCTGTTCTGTGGAACCCCCACAAAACATAAAAATAAGAGGGCTGCAAAGCAGGCACTCCGGTATACTTTGCAGGGAACTTGAACGGAGCCACATTGACCTAAATGGAATCCATTGTTGTGGAGGTCCCAGATATCAGAAGCCCACCAACGTCACAAAATGGCAATATCACTTTAAAGGCATTATGAAACAAACAAAAAAATCCCTAAACTTTCAAATATACTGAATTCCTAAATTCAGTCCTTGTCCCCAGCTAGATGGCTGTCAGCTGAATAATCATTTGACTGATTTCAGCTGTGAGCACAATTGAAGCTCTCACCACCGTATCAGAGCCACTCCAGCAGCGTGATCCGGGCATGTGATTGCGCTGCTGACGTCACTCACCTGCGCCCAGAGGCGCCGATGGGGGGTAAGTACTCCACGTTAGTGGAGCTGAAGACACCTAGGATTGGAGGGGTAGGTGTGATTACTGTGTGTGTGTAGTATTTACGATGTGTGTATGGGGGTTTAGTTACTGTGTGTATGAGGGTATTTATTGCTGTGGGGGGGGAGTATTTACTGCCAGGGTTGAGGTATTTACTGTGGGGGAGGTATTTACTGTGTGGGGGAGGAATTTACTGTGTGGGGGAGGTATTCACTGCCATGGGAGAAGGTATTTGCTCTGTGGGGTGTATTTACTGTGTGGGGGGGAGGTATTTGCTGTGGGGGGGAGCCATTTACTGTGTGGGTGAAATATTTGCTGTGGGGGGAGCTATTTACTGTGTGGGTGAGGAATTTACTGTGGGGAAGGTATTTAGTGTGTGTGAGGTATTTACTGTGGGGGGAGGTATTTACTGTGGGGGAGGTATTTACTGTGGGGGAGGTATTTAGTGTGTGTGAGGTATTTACTGTGGGGGGAGGTATTTACTGTGGGGGGAGGTATTTAGTGTGTGTGAGGTATTTACTGTGGGGGGAGGTATTTACTGTGGGGGAGGTATTTACTGTGGGGGGCGGTATTTAGTGTGTGTGGGTATTTACTGTGGGGGGAGGTAATTACTGTAGGGGAGGTATTTAGTGTGTGGGGGGTATTTACTGTGGGGGGAGGTATTTACTCTGTGGGGTGTATTTACTGTATGTGTTGGGGGGGCGAAGTATTTACTGTTTGGGGGTATTTACTGTGTGGGGGAGACTTACTGTAGCGGGCCTTGGAGAGATTTACTGTGATGGGGTATTTACTGTAATGGGCCTGGGGAAGATTTAGGGTAACGGGCCTGGGGGAGATTTATTGTGTGTGGAGGAGACTTACTGTAATGGGGCCAAGGGGAGCTTTGCTGTGATGGGGTTATTTAGTGTAACGGGCCAATTATTTAATCAGAGCCTAAGCGTAGGGCAGATATTTTTATTCAGGGGCATTATAATGACACTGCTATCTTTAAGGGCATCATGTGGGGATGTGCTGCAGAAGACCGGAGAAGATGGAAGTCTGCAGAGACAGGCTGTGGATGAGAAAACTCATCATGGTGTCTGAACAAGATGAAGAATAATAACTCCAGAGACAACGTCATCTATAAGGTACCTGGATGTAAATGTTTTTGTGATACTGACTAATTCTCATATTTTTATTTGTTAGGAGCATTAAAGAAGTTGTCGAAGTTTGTGATAAGTCTGCAGTCATTCTATGTGACTGCAGACTTCTGAATTCCCACAGTGCGTACTGCACGCTGTCAGGATTCTCTCGTGCCAGCGATTTGCATACATGTGGTCACATGCCGACTAGACATGCGTGGCCTCACTCAATGAAAATGAATTGAGCGAGCCTGGACACGTCTAGATGGAATGTGGCCAGAAGTATACAAATCACATATTTGTGCAAGGGAGAATCCTAAAAGTGAGCAGTGCATGCGCTGTGAGAAATCAGAATCTGCAGTCACCTATAGTGACAGAGGACTTTCATCTCCAATCTGGAGGAGCCCTTTAATTATAAAATGAAGCCCTGTAGCATGTCAATCCTAATAGTGTGTAATATCCTCACTGTCAGGATTCAACTCTGCAGGTTCCAACAGTTATCACATGATTACGTCACTCATGCGATTTTCATACTTACAGTCATGTGACAACAAGCTTCTCTTCCCGCTTCTGTTTTTAACTGAACATTGAATTAGGGAGAGAAGCTCGTCGGCACGTGACTAAGTGTACACATCCTATATGTGCTTTAGGGGGAAGAACTGAGTTCTCGCTCCAGGTGCCAGAAAATCTAGATACACCTCTGCCAGTTGCTGGCCTCTGATTGGCCGGCAGCTTGCATTGGTATTACTGTGCAGAGAATCTCTGAGCGGCAATACATTTCAATTGAATGTGCATCCAAGGGCACACATTCTACTGAAATAAAGTGCTGTCTGCGTAAAAATGTAACTTTGTCCTTCAAACAATGCGTTCCCCCAATTGAATTTTTTTTCTATATGCGGCCCATATACCCAGCCGAGTTTAAGACCCCTGTATTAGATCGTCGGACGAGTCCACCAACATTGACAGGTTTGTTCGACGTTAGTCTCATGTAATTAAAAGCTTTTTTCCTCTTTTTAAGACTAACAGCAGCATAAGTTGGCTTTTTAAAGGGGTTCTCCAGAAATAGAAAAAAAATACAGTGCCTTGAAAAAGTATTCATACTCCGTGAATTTTTCCACATTTTTTCACGTTACACCCATAAACTTAAATGCATTTTATTGGGATTTTGTGTGATATACCAACACAAAAAGGCAAGTATTTGTTAAGTGCAAAGGAAATGACCCATAGTTTTATAATTATGTAACATATGTACTGTATATCTGAAATTGTGATGTGCATTTGTATTCAGTCTCCCAAAGTCAATACTTTGTAGGACATTTTGATGCAATCACTGCTGCAGGCGGTATGCCTCTACCAGCTTTGCACATCTAGAGGTGGAAATTTTTGCCCATTCTTTATTGCCAACTATCTCTAGCTCAGTGAGATTAGATGGAGGCATCTGTGAACAGCAATTTTCAAATCTTACCACAAGATTCTAACTCTGGCAGTATTTTTACTGTCGTCCTGCTAGAGAAGGGGTGGGGAACCTTTTTCCAGCCGAGGGCCATTTGGAAATTACTACCATCATTCGGGAGCAACACAAAAATGATCACCTTGAAAATTACCCCGCTATATATAGTCAAATAATAATAATAATCTTTATTTTTATATAGCGCTAACATATTCCGCAGCGCTTTACAGACATTATCATCACTGTCCCCAATGGGGCTCACAATCTAAATCAGTATGTGTTTGGAATGTGGGAGGAAATCGGAGTGCCCGGAGGAAACCCACGCAAACACGGAGAGAACATACAAACTCTTTGCAGATGTTGTCCTTGTACATATGACCAGGTTTTAAATACGTCAGATAGGGATTACATACATTAGTTATGACTGCTCTGATATGGGTATACCTTGACGTTTGGTAGAGCGGCTTAATATACATTTTTTGCAAAAAACGTATCAACCAAATACCCTGGTTTTTTCCATCTTTTAACTAGCACTTGCTGTCCACTGTGATTTTTTTGCAACAGAGTGTGTTTGGTTTTACTGTGCTTTTTTGTGTTTTCAAGTCTCTTGGTGGTGTGAACATGTCTCTACGGGCTTGTTCACTGTGCGCAGCTCATGTGTTCTGGTATTACATGTATATAGATCACACAGAAGACGCTGGGACTACTGTTTATAGATCACATAGGAGATGCTGAGACAGCTGTATATACATCACATAGGAGACGATGGGACTGCTGTATAAGAATCACATAGGAGACACTGTGACTGCTGTCTATACATCACATAGGAGACACTGGGACTGCTGTATATGCATCACATAGGAGATGCTGAGACTGCTGTCTCTATATCACATAGAGGATGCTGAGTCAGCTGTATATACATCACATAGGAGATGCAGGGACTGATGTATATACACCACATAGGAAACACAGGGACTGCTGTATATACATCACACAGGAGACGCTGAGGCAGCTGTTAATACATCACATAGACGCTGGGACTGCTATATATACATCACATAGGAGACGCTGGGACTGCTGTACATACATAACATAGGAAACATTGAGACTGCTGTATATGCATCACAGGAGACTCTGGGGTCATATAAATTACAGGAGGGGCTGGGGGGCATAGATATCATAGGAGATGCTGGGACATATTCATCACCGGGGAGGCTGGGGGGTTATATACATAACTAGGAAGCACAGACAGCACAGGGGGTATATATGTCCCTGGGGGAATAGACATCACTGGTGGGGTCCCATGCATCACTGAGGGCTATATACAGCACTGGGAGCTATATATATCACTGGGGGCTATATACAGCACTGGAGAGATATACAGTACTTGGGGGATATGCATCACTTTTGGGTAAATACAGCTCTGGGGAATATACACATAACTTGGGGGCACGTACAGCCCTGGGAGGGATATACAGCACTGGGGGAGAGGGGTATATGCAGCACTGGGGGGGGGGCTGGCATCGCCAAGGAGGCACATAGATCACCGGGGGGACACAGTGATCACTGGGGGATGGTATGAAGAATACAGGGGGGTAGAGACATCACATGGGAGCACAGATATAACAGGGGATCTTCTGGTACCTTCCCCTCTGCTTTCAAACATGCCACAATCACACCTATCCTCAAAAAGCCATCCCTTGACCCGAGCGCCATGTCTAGCTACCGCCACATATATTTGCTCCCATTTGCTTCCACTACTTGAGCAGCATGTCCACGCTGAACTTTCCTCTCACCTTGCATCTAACTCTCTCTTCGACAACCTACAATCTGGCTTCTGTCCCCACCATTCCACTGAGACTGCCCTGACCAAACTTACGAACGACTTACTTATAGCCAAAGCTACAGACAATTCTCTATACTCCTCCTTCTAGACCTGTCCTCTGCCTTCAACACAGTTGACCTCTGCCTTCTACTACAGATCCTCTCTTCCTTTGGTGTCAAAGACCTCACCCTATCCTGGATCTCCTCATACCTCACCAGCTGCACATTTAGCGTTTCCTACTCCCATACTACCTCTTCATCTCGCCCCCTCTCTGTTAGTGTCCCTCAAGGCTCTGTCCTAGGACCCCTTCTCTTCTCAATCTATACCCTTGACCTGGGACAACTCAAAGTCCTATGGCTTCCAGTACCATCCATATGCCGATGACACTCAGATCTACCTCTCTGGCCCAGATGTCACCTCTCTGCTCTCCAGAATCCCAGAGTGTCTATCAGCCATATCCTCCTTCTTCTCCTCTCGCTTCCTCAAACTCAATGTGGACAAATCTGAACTAATTATCTTTCCTCCATCTCGCACACCATTCCTACCTGATCTATCAAAATAAGTTAATTCATACTTTCCCCTGTCCCTGTAATCCGCTGCCTCAGAGTAATCCTTGACTCTGCCCTGTCCTTTAAACCGCACTTCCAAGCTCTCGCCACCTCCTGTCACCTCCAGCTCAAAAATATTTCCAGAATCCGACATTTCCTCAACCCTCACTCTACCAAAATGCTTGTGCATGCCCTAATCATCTCCCGCCTCGACTACTGCAACATCCTCCTCTGTGGTCTACCTTCTAAGGCTACTTTCACACTAGCGTCGTACGACGCACGACGAATTGTGTCGTTGCGACGTACCGACGCTAGCAGTGAATGCGCCGCACAATGGGGGCAGCGGATGCTGTTTTTCAACTCTTCCGCTGCCCCATTGTGAGGTGCGGGGAGGAGGGGGCGGTGTTCCGGCCACGCATGTGCGTTCGGAAATGCTGGACACGACGCACCCAAAAACGTTACATGCAACGTTTTTTGGTGGCGACGGTCCGACGCAACACGACGCAACCGTCGCACGACGGTTGCGACGTGTCACACTGCGTCGTTAATGCTAGTCTATGGAGAAAAAACGCATCCTGCAAGCACTTCTGCAGGATGCGTTTTTTCTACAAAACGACGCATAGCGACGTGCAGTGCACAACGCTAGTGTGAAAGTAGCCTAAAACTCTTGCACCCCTCCAGTCCGTCCTTAACTCTGCTGCCCGACTAATTAATCTCTCTCCTCGCTACCCTCCTGCTTCCCCTCTTTGCAAATCCCTTCACTGGCTCCAAATTTCCCAGCGTATCCAGTTTAAACTACTAACACTGACCTACAAAGCCATCCATAACCTTCCTCCTTCGTATATTTCTGAACTAATCCCTGGGGGAAGGCGCGAAGATCACAGGGGGGTACAGAGATCACATGGGAGCACAAATATCACAGGAGGGTACATAGCATGGGGGCACAGGAATCACAGGTGGCACAAAGCTGCGAGCCACAGAGATAACAGGGGTGCACATGGCCGAGGGGCACAGAGATCACAGGGGGCATATAACTAGGGGGCACAGAGCTCACAGGGGGGATAGAGATCACAGGGGAGAGCACAGAGATCACAGGGGGTACAGATCACAGGGGTTGCACAGATCACAGGGGGAACAGAGATCACAGGTGGGCATATAGCTAAGGGCCACAGAGATCACAGGGGGCACATCACAGGGGAGGCACATAGATCACAGGGGAGGCACATAGATCACAGGGGAGGCAGAGATCACAGGGGGTACACATCACAGGGGTTGCACAGAGATCACAGGGGGCACATAGCTGGAGGGCACAGATCACAGAGGGAATAGATATCACATGGGGCACATAGCTGGAGGGCACAAAGATCACAGGGGGGCACATCACAGGGGAGGCACAGAGATCACAGGGGGGCACAGATCACAGGGGTTGTACAGATCACAGGGGGGCACAGAGATCACATGGGGCATATAGCTGGGAAGCACAGAGATCACAGGGGCATATAGTTGGGGAGCACAGATCACAGGGTGCACAGAGATCACATGGGTCACATAGCTGGGGGGCACAGATCACAGGGGGCACATAGCTGAGGGGCACAGATCACCAGCAGACAGGCACAGAGCTACCAGCACAGAGATCCCTGGGGAGGCATAGAGCTGTGGGGCACAGATATCCCTGGGGAGACACAGAACAGCAGGGCACAGAGATCTCTTGGGGGGCACAGAGCTGAAGGGCACAGAGATCCCTGGGGAGGCACAGAGCAGCGAGGCACAGAGATCCCTGGGGAGGAACAGAGCTGCCGGCACAGATATCACTCTGGACTCTCTGGCAACAGATCCACTTCCAGGACAGGAGGACAGGAGCGCATTGGGCACTAACCCCACCCACCCCGATGACGTCAATCAATCATGTGCAGGCAGGCAGCGTTCTGTAATGAATGTTGCGTGCCGTGCACTTGGAAGTTAAAGGGCCGGCAGTCAGCAGGATACGGCTGCCCCCCGAGAAATGCGGACTCCAGCGACCTGCCCGCGGGCCGCATGAAAATGCACCTGCCTGAGGTTCCCCACCCCTGTGCTAGAGAGTGAACCAACGCCACAGTCACAAGTCTTTTGCAGCCTCTAACAAGTTTTCCTCTAGGAGCTCCATCCATCTTCAAATCAACTCTGACCAGCTTCCCTGACCCTCCTGAAGTACAGCATGACTGCGTATCCCAAGATTGGACCTTCGAGACCCGCATAGTGCCTTCCCCCGACCACATTTACCCAAAGAAATGCTTCCTACCCTCAATAAAGACGTGACAATTATTTCTTTGGATAATTTGGCCACAGCGGCCATTTTATTAACAAAACAAACATAAATAACACCATTTATACATTTGTATAAAAAACTTGAGGGGAGGGTTCTTGGAGCTAATAAATCTGGCACCCAATAGGCAAAAGCCCAAACCAACTTTTAAGTGAAAACCTTCTTTACCCTCGCCGTAACCACCAGCTCGAGGGCACCATGTAACCCGTTTTCCGGGCAAACAAACCCCAAAGCTCCCGAGGTAAACACCCCGTCCAGAGCCAGTAAACCAAAGCCAGATCAACCCCATAAAAACACCAACTCCAAGAACCCCGCCCCCCGCCAACCAGCCACTGTGACGACATTACAACTCGAACCCCTACGGAACAGACTTATTAAAATCCCGAATCCCCTTACTACTCCCCCCCCCCCCCCAAGCCCGACAAAAACCCAAAGCAAGAACTAAAAAACAAGGGTGGGTGGGTGGTTTTCACACTTCGCTGAATAAAAGGTAATGGCCCCCTTTCCCACACTTTTCCTTACAAACCCGCCCCACAAGTTACGGACCACCCCCTTTCCCTCCCAACCCTTGAACCAATCCCCACTGCCCCTGCCTTATTTTAAACGATGCTCCCCCAAGTTCCCTTGGCAACGCAGTCATGGGGGGCTTTCGTTTAACTGCGTTCCTACAGCCCCCCCCGCTTGACTGTGTATCCCAAGATTGGACCTTCGAGACCCGCATAGTGCCTTCCCCCGACCACATTTAGCCAAAGAAATGCTTCCTACCCTCAATAAAGACGTGACAATTATTTCTTTGGATAATTTGGCCACAGCGTCCATTTTATTAACAAAACAAACATAAATAACAGTATTTATACATTTGTATAAAAAACTTGAGGGGAGGGTTCTTGGAGCTAATAAATCTGGCACCCAATAGGCAAAAGCCCAAACCAACTTTTAAGTGAAAACCTTCTTTACCCTCAGCCGTAACCACCAGCTCGAGGGCACCATGTAACCCGTTTTCCGGGCAAACAAACCCCAAAGCTCCCGAGGTAAACACCCCATCCAGAGCCAGTAAACCAAAGCCAGATCAACCCCATAAAAACACCAACTCCAAGAACCCCGCCCCCCGTCAACCACGAGCAGCACTGAACACCTCAGGCTCGCGAGTGCCCCACCACCGCCATGGCTCTCTCAACGCCCTCCTGTATGGCCAACATCCACAAATCCAGACCAATATCGTTCAAATGAACGCCATCACGCCTCCAAAAATTTCCCACACCAGCCTCCAATTCAAAGTGCCGAACTGCCACACCCCCATTCTGGTAGACAAAGCTTGCCACGGCCCTGTTCAGCTTCACCCGGGCCCTATTGATCCCCTTAAGGGAACGAACCACCCTCCACGTTTTTCTGGGCACGATGTCAGACCAGACTGTCACCATCCCTGGAAAGGATACCCACAATCTCAAGAAATCAAAACGGATATCCCGAATCAGCTCTCGTATCGGCTTAGACCCCAAATCATTCCCACCCAAATGCACCACAACAATGTCCGGGGAACGATCCAAACTAGCAGCGTGGGCAAACTCGGATAGTATCCTGCACCACAACATGTCCCGAAAACCCAACCATCGGACCAACACCGCATCCCTCTTAAAAACCAGTTGCCTACCATCACGCCTAGCATCAGCACGAATCGCACCCCAATGCACAAAAGAATGTCCAAATATCCAGGCCAGCAGTGGGGTCCGACCTGCAAAATACAACAACAATTAATAGCCACCAAACCAGTAACCAACATCAATGTCGAACATAAGACAGGTACCGATTAGACGCCCACCTGCCAATACGCTTAATAACCTCCGGCCCCAAAACCAAACCAGCAGCCTCAGACGCCGCCCCAATCCGAAACGAGTGTGACCCAAAGGAAAATGGGTCAAGGCCCAACGATGTCAGCCCTTTTCTCAATACCGCCGTGAACTGAAACCGCAACAAAAATTCACCTTGTCGGTGCCGCAAAAGTGGGCCAGACCTGCCAGGCCACAATCCCCAATAATCCTCCAAACACCGATGAGGGCACATCAAACCCCCAACCACCTTCCCTAAAACCACACGCTTCCCTTTTCCCAACTGATCGGTCTTTGACCGCCTAATCCAAAAGGCGATTCCACCAGACCAAAATTCCACATCCTCTGCTAACAAACCCCCCGCTTTAAACCGATTAGGGGACACCAACTCTCCAAGTCTCAACGCCCCGAAAAAAGCCAATGAAAACGCCAACTGAAACAAAACAGCCTCAAAATGAGAACTACAAAGTTCCCACAACGCCTCCCCCAAACGCTCCAACGTCGCAAAAGATATGGGCCTACTCGCATCGCAAGTTGACGAACCCTTCCGAAAACCCTTCAATGCCTGCCAAATCAAGAAATCCTTAGTAACATCCACGGAACCCTGAAGCTTGAAACCGAAAGCCAAACCAGCTATAAATTTATTCAGCTTCGACACCGACCAACCCCATTCCTCCGCCGACCCAATCAAAAGCAAAATCGCCATCACCTTGTCACCATCCGATTCAACCGAACCCAACTGCTCCAACCACCCTTCCCACATATGCCATGATGATTCGTAACCTGACCACATCCTGCCCGACACCGAGGCCTGTATCAACCGACCTCCTCGTCCACAACAATCCGCCACAAATGAGAAGGGCATGGTGTTCCTGCTTCCTCCGCTTCTGGCGCTAACTCCCGAAAACGCTCCCACTGCAAACGAGACAAAGCATCGGCAATAGAATTTTGAACGCCGGGAACATATACCGCCGAAATCCAGGTATTCAACTCCAGGCACCGCAAAACTAACTCCCGAACCAGTCTGATTACTGGGGGAGAGGAAGAAGAAAGACTATTACTCACCGCCACCACACTCAAATTATCACAATGGAAACGAACCCGCCTATCCTGGAACGTACGACCCCAAATGAACACCGAAACCACAATTGGAAAAAGCTCAAGCAACGCCAAATTTCTAGTTAAACCAGTTGCACACCACCAATCAGGCCATCCACCAACACTCCATTTACCTGCACAATAGGCCCCATAGCCAACACTGCCAGCTGCGTCCGTAAAAATTTCACAATCAAAATCATTCAAATCTTCCTGTTGAATCAAAGCCCTGCCATTATAATTATCCAAAAAACGCCGCCAAATGACTAAATCCTCCCTATGCTCCCTACTCAAACGTACAAAATGATGTGCGGAACGCACTCCTGCAGTCGCCCTGGACAATCGCCTGCAAAATATTCTGCCCATAGGCATGATACGGCACGCAAAATTCAAACGCCCCAACAGCGACTGCAACTCTTTTAACGTAACCTTTTCACATCTCAGCAACTCCTGCCGTAAAGCCGAAAACTTCTCTTCAGGTAACCTGCACTCCATCCTCTCCGAGTCTATGAGAATACCCAAAAAACTCAAAACCGTGCAAGGGCCCTCCGTTTTTTCCCGCGCTAAAGGCACACCAAACTGTCTCGCCACCCATTCCATGCTAGCCAACAAATTTCCACACAACAAAGAATCCGGCGGGCCGACAAACAAAGAATCATCCAAGTAGTGGATAACAGACGGAACCTGGGAAACATCCCGAACAACCCACTCAAGAAAAGTACTAAAGGACTCAAACAACGAACATGAAATCGAACAACGCATAGGCAAACACCTATCCAAATAAAAGCCCCCGTTCCAAAAACATCCCAACAACGGGATACTATCGGGGTGAACCGGAAGCAATCGGAAAGCCGATTCAACATCCGTCTTAGCCATTAACGCGCCAGCTCCATACCTACGCACCCATTGTACCGCGGCATCGAAAGAAGTATATATCACGGTACAAAGCTCCTCCGCGATGCCGTCATTAACTGACTGGCCCTTCGGATACGACAGATGCTGGATCAAACGAAACTTATTAAGCTCTTTTTTAGGGACAACCCCAAGAGGCGACAACCACCCCTTCCATTGGTAAAACACTAAACGGCCCCGCCATACGCCCTAACTCAACCTCCTTCGCCAATTTAGCCATAACTACGTCCGCCCATAAATTAGCTGACCTCAAATTCTTTTTTAAAAATGGGATAGTATGAGCCGGATGAGGAATCCGAAAACCCTCAGAAAAACCGTCCCACAGTAGCCTCGCCTTTTCCCGATCTGGATACCTACTTAGATAAGGGGCCATCCTTTGAACCTTCACTGGTGTCACCCCCTTGACCGCCTCCCACTGCTGGTTTACCCCTTGCTTTTTTAAAACATTTGGCCGCTCCATGCGAGGCCCCACTGCAGTGAGAACAGACATGCTTGAACTTGCATGTACTGCCATATTTGCATTGGCCATCATTAAACTGCCAACACGTCCATGTTTTGTCCTTAGCCCCTTGTGACCCCTGTCCCCCAGCTCCCTGTCCAGACTGCTGACCGCTACCCCCTCCCCCCCCATGAAAGGACTGCCCAAACCGCGTTGGAGCCATAACTTTCAACCACAACCCTATATCTTTCTGATCCCATTTTATCTCAGGCCTGACTGCCTTCCTTTGCCGAAACTGCTCATCATACCGCAGCCACGCCTGGCCCCCGTACGCCCTGTATGCCTCCCCTATAGCATCCTGGTAGCAAAACAGGCCCGAACAGTTCTCCGGAAACTTTTCCCCGATAACACTTGCCAAAATTGAAAACGCCTGCTGCCAATTCACAAACGTCTGCGGTATTAATCGCCAGCGCCTCTTTTCTTCCTCCTCCTTTTTACTATCCTCCTTCTTACCCTTTCCTAAATTAAACTTCTCCAAAGGCAGGAGGGAGAAAATCTCCACATATTCATCTTTCCAAATTTTTTCTTTTATTTCTTTCTTTAAATGAGCCCCTAACGGCCCCTCAAAATACACATAAACCTCTCCCTTAGCTCTATCATCTAATTTAATTGTATCCCCTTTGTCCTTTTCCGTTTGAACTGAGACCGACACCCCTGCCGCCGACGCTTGCTCAACGCCACTCGCTCCATCAGACCCCACAACCACTCTAGCACCCTGGCCAGACGCCGGCAACCATGCACCTACTGGAGACGACCGCGCACTATCAAGGCCCCTCCCATCCAATCTCCGCAAAATCTGAGACATACCCGCCAAAAGCTCCCTGACCCCTGGAACCCCAAAAGTGCTAGCCCCTCCTCTCCCTGCCAAATCGCCCCCCCCATACCAGCTATCCCCAGACCGTACACCACTATCCCTCACTGCAAAAGAATCAGCCTCATACTCACGAAGCTGCGCAGGTGCTGTGTCCCCTCCAGCCGTGCGATCACCGAATTCTCATGGGTCACTCCCGGATCCGGAATCCTCCGCGCCGCTGTGTTGCTCCTGGCCCGCGCCCCTGGCCTCCTTGTCACCAGGGGGGACCGGAGCAGAAGAGATGGACCTCTCCCTCGACCTCCTGGGCGACCTGGACCGGGCGGCTGCCAGCCCGTCTCCAAGCCTATCTTCCTGCTGGGCCCTGCCACGAGCCCCAGCCGCTGCCACACTGCACCCTCTCCAAACTGGGCCAGGCCGAGGGGTTGAAATACGCCTGCCCGTCGCCCTGCCGCTCGGAACGCCGGTCCTGCCAGGCACCCGGGGTGGGTCAGACCCCAGTTTACCCACCGCCGAACCAGTGCCTCCATCGCTGCTGCTTCTCTGCGCCGCCGCTGCTCCCTGGGGTCTCCTCCTCGTCGCTGTAGCCATCACCGGCGCCGCAGCGCGTGCTGCTCCTCGCCGGGTAATGCTCCTGCTCACCGCCGCCATGTTTGCCCTTTGACCGGATCCTCTGCAGGCACTTCCGGTGCGGCCTGCGTGTCTCTTCTGGCCTGCACCGCCACTGCTCCCAACCGCCGCCCAGCGCCAGCAGCGCCGGCCGGAGGATTCCTGCCAGAGGGCGGGCCGGGGTGGATAGGTGACCCGCGGCCCGCGCCCTCCGCAGGGTCCCGAGAGGGGCTCCGTGGCCGGCGGCTGCCGCGCGCACCAAGCTCCGGGGACAAACGCTCCGGGGGACGGGTTCTCCTTGATCTGGTCCCCTGGACTCCAGGACTGCCCAGCAACGATGCCAGCTGATCCTCCAGCCAGCCGCCGCGCCTGGACCGCGCCATCTCCTGCAGCTGCCCCAGAATGGATTCCACGGAAGACATCGTGCACGTCTTCACACTTCGCTGAATAAAAGGTAATGGCCCCCTTTCCCGCACTTTTCCTTACAAACCCGCCCCACAAATTACGGACCACCCCCTTTCCCTCCCAACCCTTGAACAAATCCCCACTGCCCCTGCCTTATTTCAAACGATGCTCCCCCAAGTTCCCTTGGCAACGCAGTCATGGGGGGCTTTCGTTTAACTGCGTTCCTACAGCCCCCCCCGCTTCCCCGCTCCGGTGCTGAGAAGAAGCACTTCTCCATCATTTTAAATGTGTTTATTTCTTCTGGCAGAACAGGGGTTAATCGGTCATGTTGGAAATCCCTGTGCTCACAGCTGTGCTTAGTTAGCCACTCCTTTTCCCTTTATAATCTGGGCTCTGTTAGAAATCCTCGTCAAAGCTAGCATTTGCTGCATGGCTATCGGAGGGAAAGGAGTTGGTATGAGAAGGAGAGTTGAAGGAGTTATTAGTGACTGATGCTTGCTTTGTATGCGTGGTAATTCCTTATCCTTTTCTGTTTTTGTTTCTTCTCCCGTGTGCCCAGACAGGGGTTTACCCCCACATATGGGGTATCAGCGTACTCAGGACAAATTGGACAACAACTTTTGGGGTCCAAGTTTTCCTGTTACCCTTGGGAAAATACAAAACCGGGGGCTAAAAAATAATTTTTTGTGGAAAAAAAAAGGATTTATTTTTATTTTCACGGCTCTGTGTTATAAACTGTAGTGAAACACTTGTGGGTTCAAAGTTCTCACAACACATCTGGATAAGTTCCTTGGGGGGACTAATTTCCAATATGGGGTCACTTGTGGGTGGTTTCTGTTGTTTAGGTACATCAGGGGCTCTGCAAATGCAAAGTGATGCCTGCAGACCAATCCATCTAGGTCTGCATTCCAAACGGCGCACCTTCCCTTCCGAGCTCTGCCAGGCACCCAAATGGTGGTTCACCCCCACATATGGGGTATCAGTGTACTCAGGACAAATTGGACAACAATGTTTGGGGTCCAATTTCTTCTGTTACCCTTGGGAAAATACAAAACTGGGGGCTAAAAAATAATTTTTGTGGAAATTTTTTTTTTTTTATTTTCACGGCTCTGCGTTATAAACTGTAGTGAAACACTTGGAGGTTCTAAGTTTTCACAACACATCTAAATAAGTTCCTAAGGGGGTCTTCTTTCCAAAATGATGTCACTTGTGGGGGTTTCAATGTTTAGGCACATCAAGGGCTCTCCAAAAGCGACATGGTGTCCTATCTCAATTCCAGTCAATTTTGCATTGAAAAGTCAAACGGCGCTCCTTCCTTTCCGAGCTCTGCAATGCACCCAAACAGTGATTTACCCTCACTTATGGGGTATCAGCGTACTCAGGACAAATTTTACAACAACTTTTGGGGTCCAATTTCTCCTGTTACCCTTGGTAAAATAAAACAAATTTGAGCTGAAGTACATTTTTTGTGAAAAAAAGTTAAATGTTAATTTTTTTTTAAACATTCCAAAAATTCCTGTGCAACACCTGAAGGGTTAATAAACTTCTTGAATGTGATTTTGAGCACCTTGAGATGTGCAGTTTTTAGAATGGTGTCAAACTTGGTTATTTTCTATCATATAGACCCCTCAAAGTGACTTAAAATGTAGTATATAAAAGGTTGCAGCGCTGAACGGCACTCACATTATGAAGTGTAGTCCTGTGCAAGGAATGGCCACTTGCATGCCGGTGTCTTCGTCCACAGTCCAGTGATATTTACAATGGGAGCGTCCTCCCTAGGGTTGCAGTCCCCCTGAAGAGACCCGCCGCCGTGATTCAGCGTTGGCCACGGCCGATGGCGCCGCTGACAGCGTAGCGAGGTGAGCGGGGGGCGTGGTAGGATGGTGACGTCACCTGTCCGTTAGTGACGGACGTGTGTAGGGGCAATCCCTATGACTTAAAATGTGATGTGGTCCCTAAAAAAAAAATGGTGTTGTAAAAATGAGAAATTGCTGGTCAACTTTTAACCCTTATAACTCCCTAACAAAAAAAAAATAGAATTATTCTTACCGTTAATTCGGTTTCTAGGAACCTTCCACGACGGCATACGGAGGTTGTCTCTTTGCCCTAATGGGGAACAGGAAATACGGAGAGGTTAAAAGGCCCTCCCACCTCCCCCTCACCAGTGACTTATAACTGAAAACCATAGCACCAGTTTACCTTGAATGCCAGATTTAAATCCAGGAGTATAGGGAGGGAACTAGCGCCGTCGTGGAAGGTTCCTAGAAACCGAATTAACGGTAAGAATAATTCTATTTTCTCTAGTCACCTTCCACGACGGCATACGGAGGAATACCAACTAATTTGGCGCTAGGGAGGGACAACGGCCTGGAGTACTTTCCGGCCGAAGGCTAAATCCTTGTTGGGCATTATGTCCAATCTGTAATGTCTGGAGAAAGTATGCAACGAAGACCATGTAGCTGCCCCTGCAGATTTGTTCTGCTAATGCACCTGCTCTTTCTGCCCAGGAGACTGAGGTTGATCTAGTCGAATGAGCCTTGATTCCCACTGGAGGAGTTTTATTTTGAGCAAGATATGCTTCTGCTATCGCTTTCTTGATCCAGTTAGCAATAGTACTTTTTGCTACTTTTTTCCCTTTATTTTGTCCTGATGGATGGACAAATAGATTTTGATCAAGTCTGTAAGAGCCGGATTGCTCTAGGTAAAATAATACAATGCGCCTGACGTCCAGCGTATGAAACCTCTCTTCTTTTGGATTTGTTGGATTTTGGCAAAAAGAAGGCAGAACAATTTCCTTGGAGCGGTGGAAATCTGATACGACTTTTGGAAGAAAGGAAGGGTCGAGGCGCAGTATTATAGAGTCATCTCTAATTGATAAATATGGTTCTCTCATTGAGAGGGCCTGTAGCTCTCCCACCCTCCTTGCTGAGGTAATGGCCACTAGAAAAATTGTTTTATAGATAAGATTTTTCTGAGAGCAGGAGGTTAATGGTTCAAAGGGTGGACCTGTAAGTCCTTGTAACACCAGATTAAGGTCCCATAATGGTACTGTTATCTGTTTTTTAGGGTTCATCCTAGAAGCTGATATCATGAACCTCTTAATCCAGCGATGAATTGCCAGATCCTGATCAAATATTGAACTGAGGGTGGAAACTTGGGCCTTTAGGGTGCTAGGCCTGAGGCCTATTTCTAAGCCTTTTTGCAGAAAGTCTAGAATTTGTGATAAATTCGGATTGAAAGGATCTGGTACTTCAGGAAGACAAAATGATGAGAATTTCTTCCAGACTTTATTATATATAGCATTGGTTACTGGTTTCCTTGATTTTTGAAGTGTGGAAACCACTGGTTCTGATAGTCCTTTGGCTCTCAACACCTGGGCCTCAGTAGCCATGCCGCCAGATTCCATTTGTGGGCATCTAGGAGATGGATTGGCCTTTGAGAAAGAAGGTCTTCTTCCATCGGAAACTGGATCGGACCATCCACCTGTAAATCCACTATCAGGTTGTACCAGCTCCTCTTTGGCCACAACGGGGCTACCAATATAGTTGGTGTCCGTTCTTCCCGAACTTTCTGCAAGACTTTTGCCAATATCGGAATTGGTGGAAACGCATAGGCCAGCTGGAAATTCCATTTCTGGGCCAGTGCATCCACTCCTCTGGAGCCATCCCTGGGGTTTAGGGAGAAGAAGGCTTCGACTTTCGCGTTTTGGCGGGATGCAAAGAGGTCGATTTCTGGAAGACCCCATTTGTTCACAAGCATCTCGAAACTTCGATTGCTTAAACACCATTCCCCCGGATGTACGTCCTGGCGACTTAGATAGTCTGCTTGAGTGTTGGATGAGCCTTTCAGGTGAACTGCCATCAGGGATAATAGATGTCTTTCCGCCCAGGAACATAATCGGCTAGATATGTTCTTCAGGTTGTTGTTCTTTGAACTGCCCTGATGTCTGATGTGAGCCACCGCAGTCATATTGTCCGAATATACACGATCGTGATGTCCCTTGATAAGGTGACCCCCTACTAGCAAAGCTTCCTCTACAGCCTTTAGTTCTCTGTAGTTGGATGATTTCCTGCTTGTTGTCTGGTCCCAGAGACCTTGGAAAAAGGTGTGATTTATCATGGCCCCCCAGCCTCTTTCGCTGGCATCTGTTGTCACTGTAGTCAATGGGACTTGTGTCCAACAGACTCCTTTTTGTAAGTTTTTTGGGGCTACCCACCATGCCAGGGAGGCCTTGACATGACCCGGTGTGTACAACTTCTTGTTCAAAGAACTGGGATGACCGTTCCAATTCTGCAGGATATGTGCCTGAAGAATTCTGGAATGGGCTTGGGCCCATGGTACCGATTGGATGCGGGATGTCATGGATCCTAGGAGAGACATGCCTTCTCTGATTGTAGGGGATCTGGTGTCTCTGAACGTCTTGACCTTCGATAGTAGGGATAGACGATGGTCCAATGGAAGAAAGGACATTTGTCTTGCAGAGTCCAGAAGAACTCCTAGGAATTTCCTGCATTTGGAGGGCCGTAGCTGTGATTTTTCCAGATTCGAAACCCATCCAAGAGACGCCAGGATATTGAGAGTCTTCAACACATGAGACTCCAAGGTTTGTTTGGTGGAAGCCACTAACAAAAGGTCGTCTAGGTAAGGTACTATACAGACGCCTTGCCTCCGGATAAAGGAGACTACTTCCCCCATTATTTTGGAAAAAACTCTGGGTGCAGAGGAGATCCCAAACGGAAGGACGCTGAACTGATAGTGCTCTATCAGACGTCCCTTCTGTACTGCAAATTTGAGATACTGTCGATGTCTCTGGTGAATGGGGATGTGAAAGTATGCATCTTTCAGATCGATAGTAGCCATGAAGGAGTGCAGGCTTATCAAGGGAATGGCATTTTTCACGGATTCCATCTTGAATTTTCGGTATTTTACATGCCGGTTGAGGCCTTTCAGATTTATAATAATACGGGACTCGCCTGAAGGTTTGGGCACCAGAAAAAGACGGGAGTAATGCCCCCGATCTCTCTCTGATCCCGGAACCTGAGATATCACATTTGACATCTTTAGGGCCCCGAGACCCGACTCTAATATGGACTGGTCTTTTAAGGAGGGAAGAGAGGTAATCTTTAGACCCCGTGAGGGGGAGGAAATTAATTCCATTAGAAGACCCTCTTTGATGACGTTGAGGACCCAGGGGCAATTGGTGATGTTTTGCCACTGAAGTACAAATTTTGAGAGTCTCCCCCCACCGGGTCGAAGTCACCGCTTCTCTTGCTGAGACTGTTGCTGCTGTTGTTGGGGGATAAGGATATTTCTCCCCCATCCCTTCGGTTAACTCCATCTCCCGGACTTGCCTTTTCCTCTCTGAGAGGTTTGGGTCTGAAAGGGACGAAAAAATTTCTTTTTGGGAGCTTTTTGTTCTGGGAGGGCTTTCTTCTTATCGGTTGCCTTTTCCAAGATGTCACCTAGGGAAGGCCCGAAGACATAGTTACCCTTAAACGGTATGGCGCACAATTTGGCCTTGGAGGTGATATCACCAGACCACATTTTTAGCCAAAGCGCCCTTCTGGCTGAATTAGTCTACACTAATGATCTAGCAGCAATTCTGATAGTTTCCATAGAGGCATCCGCTAAGAAACCCATGGCTCTGAGAAGACTGGGTAGAGAGTCTAACAATTCAGCTCTAGAAGTGCCCTGGGTTATGTGGGATTCCAGCTCTCCCAACCAGCGGAAAAGTGCTCTAGCTACACATGTTGACGCAATATTGGCTTTGAGGGCTACCGTGGAAGTCTCCCACGATTTTTTTTAACAGACTTTCTATTTTCCTGTCCATAGGATCTTTTAATTGTGACGAGTCTTCGAACGGAAGAGCCGTTCTCTTAGCCACTCTTGCCACTTGTGAATCAACTTTGGGGATATCCCATTTGGCTGAATCCCCTTCTAAGGGGAATCTATGCTTCATCTTGGATGGGGTACTGAGACGTTTTTCAGGTAGTTCCCACTCCTGATCAATCATATCAGATATATTGGAATGAATTGGGAAACCCACCCGTTTACCCTTAGTTATACCACCAAACATCTGGTCCTGTATGGACTGTGGTTCTGACTCTTCCTCCAGCCCCATAGTACTGCGTACGGCAGATACTAAATCCTCAATCCATTCTGAAGAAAAAAGATATTTCCTAGCTTCAGAGGTTATAGGGGACGTATGTTCCTCTCGTCGACCTGAGGATGAGGCATAGGTCTGATTCAGATTCAGAATCCTCATCCTGGATCTTTATTTTCTTAGCTGGAGAGAGTGGCGGTGGGGGTGGAGGGGTAAAGGCCGCTAGGGAAGATTGCACCTCCTGTTTGACTAGGGAGCGGATTTCTTCCAATAGAGTAGGTTGCTCTGCTCTGACAACCTTGTCAGTACAGGTTCTGCAGAGTTTTTTCTCCCATAATGGGGGCAGCTTAATGTTACAGATGGCACACTTCTTTTTAGTAGTAGTTTTAGAGGTGCACTTTTCTCCCTGTAACAAGAGGAGAGAGAGTCATAACTAATAATATCCCTCTAATCACTAGCTAAGGACCCCTGTCCCTGCAGCACTTACTATGGCAGGGGCAGCGCTGGGCTCTGCAGGCGCAGGGCAGGTACTGCTATCCATGACAGGACAGTCTTACCTGTGACGTTTTCCGGCAGGTTATATGCTGTGCAGCATGTCCCTGCCCCCAGCGGTTAACGAAATCCTCCTCCCCTCCATGGTCCCGGGTGGAGGAACGGCGTCCTGCACAAGGCGCCGCCGGCGGAAGTGCCTCCAGAGAGCGCAGAACAGACCGGAAGTGATGCGCGCGATCACTTACGGGTCGCCAGCAGCGTGCAGAGGAGAGGAGACCGTAGAGCTCAGGGAGGACTTCGGTCAGGATCGCTGGCCTGCTTTGCCCTCACGGGGGAGCGGGAAGGCCAGGGAACAGTCCCGAGGACACCGCAGCGCGGCACGACGGGAGCACCAGGGGGGAGGTAAGATACGACCCCATGCTGCCCGGTTTTTGTTTTTTTTTCTAAAATAGGCAGAGCCTCAGTAGGTGCAGTAGTTACCGGCCACCACAGCACACGAAAGAAACCTCTCTCTGTCCCATAGGGAACAGGAAATACACTGGTGAGGGGGAGGTGGGAGGGCCTTTTAACCTCTCCGTATTTCCTGTTCCCCATTAGGGCAAAGAGACAACCTCCGTATGCCGTCGTGGAAGGTGACTAGAGAAATTTTGGTTCCAAAATTGTGCTGATGTAAAGTAGACATGTGGGAAATGTTACTTATTAAGTATTTTGTGTGACATATCTCTGATTTAATTGCATAAAAATTCAAAGTTGGGAAATTGCATTGTTTTTTTTACAAATAAATGCAGGTAATATCAATGAAATGTTACCACTATCATGAAGTACAATATGTCACGAGAAAACAGTGTCAGAATCATCAGGATCCGTTGAGGCGTTCCAGAGTTATAACCTCATAAAGAGACAGTGGTCAGAATTGTAAAAATTGGCCCAGTCATTAACGTGCAAACCACCCTTGGGGGTAAAGTGGTTAAAATATTTAGAAAAACATCATTTCCTTTACACTACAAAAATACTAGCTACTTTGTGTTGGTACATCACAGGTGTGCACAACATTTTTTGTTCCAAGGTCCGCATTGCCATAATGAACCAATCACAAGAGCCGCAAAGAATGTAAAAGCGCATTTACATGAATACATTATCAGAACCACCATCAGAACATTAGTACATCACCAGAACCAAAATAAAAATTTGAGGAGGATTTGGAGAGATTCTTCTCCAAAAACCAAGTGTGAACATACACCAACTTACACTGAGTTTTTGGAACAAAAACTCACCAAATCCTCCTTATAATCTCAAAACTCTTATGAGGATTTTTATGTTTTAACATAGCAATGACGCACGTTTTGGATTGCTACATATGTACAAGATCAGAACCACCATCAGCACATGAATGCAGCATTAGAACCACCGTCAGTACATGAATGCAGGGTCAAAACCGCCATCAGTACATGAATGGAGCACTAAAACCAGAATCAGTACATGAGTGCAACGCCAGAACCACTGTTGGTAGACGAAGGCAGAGCTAGAAACACTGTCAGTACATGAATGCAGCACCAGAACTACCATATACTGTATATACATGAATACAGCACCAAAACCATTGTCAGTTCGTGAAATCATCACTAAAACCACCATCAAAACATGAATAAATCATCAAGCTTATGTAGTGCAGCGGTAGCACCGTACGCAGTGAAGAGGCAGTGACCCACGTGTAACTTCACACAGTCCATTCCTCACAAGTGCATAGAACACATGTTTAGTTCACATAAATATTGCGCTACATAATACACAGCATCTTCCAAGTCACAGTCCTTACACACACCGGCCTTCCCTCTGTGGAAGATTTCAAAGAAGTGCTTTTTACATTTACACCATTCTTACTTTTAGGCTGTGTGCACACGTTGCGTTTTTTTAGCGTTTTTTTCGCTATAAAAACGCATAAAAACGCATACATTATGCATCCCATCATTTTGAATGCATTCCGCAATTTTTGTGCACATGATGCGTTTTTTTTCTGCAAAAAAAGCATAGCGGTAAAAAACGCATCATGTTCATTAATTTTGCGGATTTTTCCCGCTATTTAATGCATTGGGAAGCTCCGGAAAAAAAACGCGACAAAAAAACGCAAAAACCACATGCGGATTTCTTGCAGAAAATGTCCAGTTTTGCTCAGGAAATTTCTGCAAGAAATCCTGAACGTGTGCACATAGCCTTACAAACATAGTCAGCACACTGCGATTAACGAATACATGAACGCCAATATTGCTATAAACGATAACGTAAGGTACTTGCCATATTTTGATCAAAGAATGCAAAAGTCATCCAACCGTGTGAAGGTATACCCAACTATGCATGGTTCCTAACCAATAAATGCACTACCTCTCCAAGTCCAATCAGGCCCCATGTGAATGGGGAGTGAAAAGGAAACCAGGCGTAGCTCGCAATAACACCCTGTGTGGGAAAGATGTTCACCACCACAGGACTAAGGTTAGGCTCCCTGCTGGCTGAGGGCACTGAGAATCAGTAGAGATTGTCCTTTGCTTAGATGATAAAACAGGATGGAGCAACTGGTTAATTAAGAGCCATACCATACCTGAACTATTTTTCTAGGCAACTTGTGCTTATACACGTATGCCTGGCAACCTGGTGACATCACAAGTAAGTTTCACAATGTATGCAAACAAGTGTTTTACTCTAACATGACAATTCAGCTACAAGACTAGTCATTATCAATCATGAAAAAGTGCGCATACTGTATTTATACCAAACAATGACATATGTCTGAGTCACAAACCATAACATAATCAAAAACAGACCATGGTCAAGAAATAATGAATATACAAAATAAAGAATAAACTAAAAACATCATCAAGTATGGATACATAAGGCCGGCCTCACACTAGCGAGTTTTACGGACGTATGAGCGCATAAACTACGTCCGTAAAATACGCATAACACACGGCCCAATGATTCCCTATGGCCCAGCTCCTATCAGCCGTATTTTACTGATCCATATTATACGGTCTTGTACGGCCGTACAAAATCGCAGCATGCAGCGTTTGTCACCGTATTGCGCATAAAAATCGCCAATGAAAGTCTATGGGGTCGAGAAAAATACGGATTACACACGGACCAGCAGTGTGACCTGTGTTATGACCCCAATGGCAGAGGGTCTCAAAAGTACATACCAAGTCTGCAAACACAAAAAACCAGCTCATAGGGCAGTGGTAACTGGGCTGACCATATATCTAATCCTAGCACCACAAATAGCAGCAGCCGGGGAACGTGCCTACGTTGGTTCTAGACGTCTCGCGCCAGCCGGAGAACTGTTGTGAAATTGGATTTTGGGCTCCCCCGGTGGCCACTGGTGGAATTGAACTGGTGTGCATCATCCTCTCTGTTCACCTGTTTCCATCAGGATGTGGGAGTCGCTATTTAGCCTTGCTCCTCTGTCACTTCCATGCCGGTCAACATTGTAATCAGAAGCCTTTCTGTGCATGTTCCTGCTGCTAGACAACTCCCAGCTAAGTTGGACTTAGTCCTTGTTTGTTTTTGCATTTTGTTCCAGTTCACAGCTGTAGTTTCGTTTCTGTGTCTGGAAAGCTCTTGTGATCTGAAATTGCCACTCTGATGTTATGAGTTAATACTAGAGTCTTAAAGTAATTTCAGGATGGTATTTTGATAGGGTTTTCAGCTGACCATGAAAGTGCCCTTTCTGTCTTCCTGCTATCTAGTAAGCGGACCTCAATTTTGCTAAACCTATGTTCATACTACGTTTGTCATTTCATCTAAAATCACCGCCAATATTTGTGGGGGCCTCTGTCTGCCTTTCGGGGAAATTTCTCTAGAGGTGAGCCAGGACTATATTTTCCTCTGCCAGGATTAGTTAGTCCTCCGGCCGGCGCTGGGCGTCTAGGGATAAAACGCAGGCTACGCTACCCGGCTACTGTTAGTTGTGCGGCAGGTTTAGTTCATGGTCAGTTTAGTTTCCATCCTTCCAAGAGCTAGTTCGTATGTTTGCTGGGCTATGTTCTCTTGCCATTGAGAACCATAACAGTTTGACCGGCCATAAAGGGTTAAATTAATTGACAGAGAAAGGAGAGAAAAGAGAAGTCTGCTGAAGATTTTTTTTTTTTTTTTCTCAGTTCTGAGTGTGCTTGTAATTGAATCTCTTGCAAGTCTGCCTATATTGCAGCCTTTCTCTCTCTCTCTCCTTCTAATCCTGGAATGGCTCTGTGTTCACCTGTTTAAAATGGATATTCAGAGTTTAGCTGCAGGTTTGAATAATCTCACCACGAAAGTTCAAAACTTACAAGATTTTGTTGTTCATGTTCCTATATCTGAACCTAGAATTCCTTTGCCTGAATTTTTCTCGGGGAATAGATCTTGCTTTCAAAATTTCAAAAATAATTGCAAGTTGTTTTTGTCCCTGAAATCTCGCTCTGCTGGAGATCCTGCTCAGCAGGTCAGGATTGTGATTTCTTTGCTCCGGGGCGACCCTCAGGATTGGGCTTTTGCATTGGCTCCAGGGGATCCTGCGTTGCTCAATGTGGATGCGTTTTTTCTGGCCTTGGGGTTGCTTTATGAGGAACCTCAGTTAGAACTTCAGGCGGAAAAGGCCTTGATGTCCCTATCTCAGGGGCAAGACGAAGCTGAAATATACTGCCAGAAATTCCGTAAATGGGCTGTGCTTACTCAGTGGAATGAGTGCGCCCTGGCGGCGAATTTCAGAGAGGGTCTCTCTGATGCCATTAAGGATGTTATGGTGGGGTTCCCTGTGCCTGCGGGTCTGAATGAGTCCATGACAATGGCTATCCAGATCGATAGGCGTCTGCGGGAGCGCAAACCTGTGCACCATTTGGCGGTGTCTACTGAGAAGACGCCAGAGAATATGCAATGTGATAGAATTCTGTCCAGAAGTGAACGGCAGAATTTTAGACGAAAAAATGGGTTGTGCTTCTATTGCGGTGATTCAACTCATGTTATATCAGCATGCTCTAAGCGTACTAAGAAGCTTGATAAGTCTGTTTCAATTGGCACTTTACAGTCTAAGTTTATTCTATCTGTGACCCTGATTTGTTCTTTATCATCTATTACCGCGGATGCCTATGTCGACTCTGGCGCCGCTTTGAGTCTTATGGATTGGTCCTTTGCCAAACGCTGTGGGTATGATTTGGAGCCTCTTGAAACTCCTATACCCCTGAAGGGGATTTACTCCACCCCATTGGCTAGCAATAAACCACAATACTGGACACAAGTAACTATGCGGATTAATCCGGATCACCAGGAGATTATTCGCTTTCTTGTGCTGTATAACCTACATGATGTGTTGGTGCTTGGATTGCCATGGCTGCAATCTCATAACCCAGTCCTTGACTGGAAAGCTATGTCTGTGTTAAGCTGGGGATGTAAGGGGACGCATGGGGACGTACCTGTGGTTTCCATTTCATCATCTATTCCCTCTGAGATTCCTGAATTCTTGACTGAATATCGTGACGTTTTTGAAGAACCTAAGCTTGGTTCATTACCTCCGCACCGGGAGTGCGATTGTGCCATAGATTTGATTCCGGGTAGTAAATACCCTAAGGGTCGTTTATTTAATCTGTCTGTGCCTGAACATGCTGCTATGCGAGAATATATAAAGGAGTCCTTGGAAAAGGGACATATTCGTCCTTCGTCATCTCCCTTAGGAGCCGGTTTTTTCTTTGTGGCTAAGAAAGATGGCTCTTTGAGGCCGTGCATTGATTATCGGCTTTTGAATAAAATCACGGTTAAATATCAATATCCGTTGCCACTGCTGACTGATTTGTTTGCTCGCATAAAGGGGGCCAAGTGGTTCTCTAAGATAGATCTTCGTGGGGCGTATAATTTGGTGCGAATTAAGCAGGGGGATGAGTGGAAAACCGCATTTAATACGCCCGAGGGCCACTTTGAGTATTTGGTGATGCCTTTTGGTCTTTCAAATGCCCCTTCAGTCTTTCAGTCCTTTATGCATGACATTTTCCGTGATTATTTGGATAAATTTATGATTGTGTATCTGGATGATATTTTGATTTTTTCGGATGACTGGGACTCTCATGTCCAGCAGGTCAGGAGGGTTTTTCAGGTTTTGCGGTCTAATTCCTTGTGTGTGAAGGGTTCTAAGTGCGTTTTTGGGGTTCAAAAGATTTCCTTTTTGGGATATATTTTTTCCCCCTCTTCCATCGAGATGGATCCTGTCAAGGTTCAGGCTATTTGTGATTGGACGCAACCCTCTTCTCTTAAGAGTCTTCAGAAATTTTTGGGCTTTGCTAACTTTTATCGTCGATTTATTGCTGGTTTTTCTGATGTTGTTAAACCATTGACTGATTTGACTAAGAAGGGTGCTGATGTTGCTGATTGGTCCCCTGCTGCTGTGGAGGCCTTTCGGGAGCTTAAGCGCCGCTTTTCTTCCGCCCCTGTGTTGCGTCAGCCTGATGTTGCTCTTCCTTTTCAGGTTGAGGTCGACGCTTCTGAAATCGGAGCTGGGGCGGTTTTGTCGCAGAGAAGTTCCGATTGCTCCGTGATGAGACCTTGTGCTTTTTTCTCGCGTAAATTTTCGCCCGCCGAGCGGAATTATGATGTTGGGAATCGGGAGCTTTTGGCCATGAAGTGGGCTTTTGAGGAGTGGCGTCATTGGCTTGAGGGGGCTAGACATCAGGTGGTGGTATTGACTGACCACAAAAATCTAATTTATCTTGAGTCCGCCAGACGCCTGAATCCTAGACAGGCGCGCTGGTCGTTGTTTTTCTCTCGGTTTAATTTTGTGGTGTCCTACCTGCCGGGTTCTAAGAATGTTAAGGCGGATGCCCTTTCTAGGAGTTTTGAGCCTGACTCCCCTGGTAATTCTGAACCTACAGGTATCCTTAAGGATGGAGTGATATTGTCTGCCGTTTCTCCAGACCTGCGGCGGGCCTTGCAGGAGTTTCAGGCGGATAGACCTGATCGTTGCCCACCTGGTAGACTGTTTGTTCCTGATGATTGGACCAGTAAAGTCATTTCTGAGGTTCATTCTTCTGCGTTGGCAGGTCATCCTGGAATCTTTGGTACCAGGATTTGGTGGCAAGGTCCTTCTGGTGGCCTTCCCTGTCTCGAGATGTGCGAGGCTTCGTGCAGTCTTGTGACGTTTGTGCTCGGGCCAAGCCTTGTTGTTCTCGGGCTAGTGGATTGTTGTTGCCCTTGCCTATCCCGAAGAGGCCCTGGACGCACATCTCGATGGATTTTATTTCGGATCTTCCTGTTTCTCAGAAGATGTCTGTCATCTGGGTGGTGTGTGATCGTTTCTCTAAGATGGTCCATTTGGTTCCCCTGCCTAAGTTGCCTTCTTCTTCCGAGTTGGTTCCTCTGTTTTTTCAAAATGTGGTCCGTTTGCATGGTATTCCGGAGAATATCGTTTCTGACAGAGGTACCCAATTTGTGTCTAGATTTTGGCGAGCATTCTGTGCTAGGATGGGCATAGATTTGTCTTTCTCGTCTGCTTTCCATCCTCAGACTAATGGCCAGACCGAGCGGACGAATCAGACCTTGGAGACATATTTGAGGTGTTTTGTGTCTGCAGATCAGGATGATTGGGTTGCTTTTTTGCCTTTAGCGGAGTTTGCCCTCAATAATCGGGCCAGTTCTGCCACCTTGGTGTCTCCCTTTTTCTGTAATTCGGGGTTTCATCCTCGATTTTCTTCTGGTCAGGTGGAATCTTCGGATTGTCCTGGAGTGGATGCTGTGGTGGAGAGGTTGCATCAGATTTGGGGGCAGGTAGTGGACAATTTGAAGTTGTCCCAGGAGAAGACTCAGCTTTTTGCCAACCGCCGGCGTCGGGTTGGTCCTCGGCTTTGTGTTGGGGACTTGGTGTGGTTGTCTTCTCGTTTTGTCCCTATGAGGGTTTCTTCTCCCAAGTTTAAGCCTCGGTTCATCGGCCCGTACAAGATATTGGAGATTCTTAACCCTGTGTCCTTCCGTTTGGACCTCCCTGCATCTTTTTCTATTCATAATGTTTTTCATCGGTCATTATTGCGCAGGTATGAGGTACCGGTTGTGCCTTCCGTTGAGCCTCCTGCTCCGGTGTTGGTTGAGGGCGAGTTGGAGTACGTTGTGGAAAAAATCTTGGACTCCCGTGTTTCCAGACGGAAACTCCAGTATCTGGTCAAATGGAAGGGATACGGTCAGGAGGATAATTCTTGGGTGACTGCCTCTGATGTTCATGCCTCCGATTTGGTCCGTGCCTTTCATAGGGCTCATCCTGATCGCCCTGGTGGTTCTGGTGAGGGTTCGGTGCCCCCTCCTTGAGGGGGGGGGGTACTGTTGTGAAATTGGATTTTGGGCTCCCCCGGTGGCCACTGGTGGAATTGAACTGGTGTGCATCATCCTCTCTGTTCACCTGTTTCCATCAGGATGTGGGAGTCGCTATTTAGCCTTGCTCCTCTGTCACTTCCATGCCGGTCAACATTGTAATCAGAAGCCTTTCTGTGCATGTTCCTGCTGCTAGACAACTCCCAGCTAAGTTGGACTTAGTCCTTGTTTGTTTTTGCATTTTGTTCCAGTTCACAGCTGTAGTTTCGTTTCTGTGTCTGGAAAGCTCTTGTGATCTGAAATTGCCACTCTGATGTTATGAGTTAATACTAGAGTCTTAAAGTAATTTCAGGATGGTATTTTGATAGGGTTTTCAGCTGACCATGAAAGTGCCCTTTCTGTCTTCCTGCTATCTAGTAAGCGGACCTCAATTTTGCTAAACCTATTTTCATACTACGTTTGTCATTTCATCTAAAATCACCGCCAATATTTGTGGGGGCCTCTGTCTGCCTTTCGGGGAAATTTCTCTAGAGGTGAGCCAGGACTATATTTTCCTCTGCCAGGATTAGTTAGTCCTCCGGCCGGCGCTGGGCGTCTAGGGATAAAACGCAGGCTACGCTACCCGGCTACTGTTAGTTGTGCGGCAGGTTTAGTTCATGGTCAGTTTAGTTTCCATCCTTCCAAGAGCTAGTTCGTATGTTTGCTGGGCTATGTTCTCTTGCCATTGAGAACCATAACAGAGAACTAACTAACCCTAGAAGGGAAAAGATAGACCTTTCTTGCCTCCAGAGAAAAGACCCCAAAAGTTGGATACAAGCCCCCAACAAATAATAACGGTGAGGTAAGGAGAAAAGACAAACGTAAGAATGAACTAGATATTTAGCAAAGAGAGGCCCACTGACTAATAGCAGAATATAGTAAGATGACTTATACGGTCAGCAAAAACCCTATCAAAATTTCCACGCTGGATATTCAAGAACCCCCGAACCGTCTAACGGCCCGGGGGGAGAACACCAGCCCCCTAGAGCTTCCAGCAAAATCAGGAATCACATTTAGTACAAGCTGGACAAAAATTAGAGCAATGCAAATAACCAAAAAACAAGGAAGCAGGACTTAGCTTAATTTTGAAAGATCCAGGACCAGCGGACAGGAGCAAACAGAAAGGAACTGATTACAACGATGCCAGGCACTGGACTGAGAATCCAAGAAGTTTATATAGCAACACCCCTGGACTAACGACCCAGGTGGGTGCCAAACTGAGGAAAGACAATCCCAGAGTCATATCACTAGTGACCACAAGAGGGAGCCAAAAAGTCTAATTCACAACAGTACCCCCCCCTTAAGGAGGGGTCACCGAACCCTCACCAAGACCACCAGGGCGATCAGGATGAGCAGCGTGAAAGGCACGAACTAAATCGGCCGCATGCACATCAGAGGCAACCACCCAGGAATTATCCTCCTGACCATAGCCCTTCCACTTGACCAGATACTGAAGCCTCCGCCTGGAGAAACGAGAATCCAAGATCTTCTCCACCACGTACTCCAACTCGCCCTCAACCAACACTGGAGCAGGAGGCTCAACAGAAGGAACCACAGGTACAACGTACCGCCGCAACAAAGACCTATGGAACACGTTGTGAATGGCAAACGACATCGGAAGATCCAAGCGAAAGGACACAGGATTAAGGATTTCCAATATCTTGTAAGGACCGATGAAGCGAGGCTTAAATTTAGGAGAGGAGACCTTCATAGGAACAAATCGAGAAGACAGCCATACCAAATCCCCAACACGAAGTCGGGGACCCACACCGCGGCGGCGGTTGGCAAAACGCTGAGCCTTCTCCTGTGACAACTTCAAGTTGTCCACCACATGATTCCAGATCTGCTGCAACCTATCCACCACGGAATCTACCCCAGGACAGTCAGAAGGCTCCACATGTCCCGAGGAAAAACGAGGATGGAAACCAGAGTTGCAAAAAAAAGGCGAAACCAAGGTAGCGGAACTAGCCCGATTATTAAGGGCAAACTCAGCCAACGGCAAGAAGGTCACCCAATCATCCTGATCTGCAGAAACAAAACACCTCAAATAAGCCTCCAGAGTCTGATTAGTTCGCTCCGTTTGTCCATTAGTTTGAGGATGAAAGGCAGACGAAAACGACAAATCAATGCCCATCTTAGCACAAAAGGATCGCCAGAACCTGGAAACAAACTGGGATCCTCTGTCAGACACGATATTCTCAGGAATGCCGTGTAAACGAACCACATTCTGAAAGAACAAGGGAACCAGATCGGAAGAGGAAGGCAGTTTAGGCAAAGACACCAAATGGACCATCTTGGAAAAGCGATCACATACCACCCAGATGACAGACATTCCGTGAGACACCGGAAGATCTGAAATGAAATCCATGGAAATGTGTGTCCAAGGCCTCTTTGGGACAGGCAAGGGCAAGAGCAAGCCGCTGGCACGAGAACAGCAAGGCTTAGCCCGAGCACAAGTCCCACAGGACTGCACAAATGACCGCACATCCCGTGACAAGGAAGGCCACCAAAAGGACCTAGCCACCAGATCTCTGGTGCCAAAAATTCCCGGATGCCCTGCCAACACCGAGGAATGAACCTCGGAAATGACTCTGCTGGTCCACTTATCAGGAACAAACAGTCTGTCAGGTGGACAAGAGTCAGGTCTACCAGCCTGAAATCTCTGCAACACACGTCGCAAATCCGGAGAAATGGCTGACAAGATTACTCCCTCTTTAAGAATACCAACTGGTTCTGCGACTCCAGGAGAGTCAGGCACAAAGCTCCTTGAAAGAGCATCAGCCTTCACATTCTTTGAACCTGGTAAATACGAGACCACAAAGTCAAAACGGGAGAAAAACAATGACCAACGGGCCTGTCTAGGACTCAGGCGTTTAGCAGACTCGAGATACATCAGATTCTTGTGATCAGTCAAGACCACCACACAATGCTTAGCACCCTCGAGCCAATGACGCCACTCCTCAAATGCCCACTTCATGGCCAGCAACTCCCGATTGCCAACATCATAATTCCGCTCAGCAGGCGAAAACTTCCTAGAGAAGAAAGCACATGGTCTCATTACAGAGCAACCAGGGCCTCTCTGCGACAAAACGGCCCCTGCCCCAATCTCAGAAGCATCCACTTCAACCTGAAAGGGAAGTGAGACATCAGGCTGGCACAAAACAGGCGCCGAAGTAAGCCGGCGCTTCAACTCTTGAAAAGCTTCCACGGCTGCAGGAGCCCAGTTAGCAACATCAGAACCTTTCTTGGTCATGTCCGTCAAAGGTTTAACAACGCTAGAAAAATTAGCGATAAAACGACGGTAGAAGTTAGCAAAACCCAAGAACTTCTGAAGACTCTTAACTGACGTGGGTTGAGTCCAATCATGAATAGCTCGGACCTTGACTGGGTCCATCTCCACCGCAGAAGGGGAAAAAATAAAACCCAAAAAGGGAACCTTCTGCACTCCAAAGAGACACTTCGAGCCCTTAACAAACAAAGCATTCTCACGCAAAACCTGAAACACCATCCTGACCTGCTCTACATGCGAGTCCCAATCATCAGAAAAAAAACAGAATATCATCCAGATAAACAATCATAAATTTATCCAGATACTTCCGGAAAATATCATGCATAAAGGACTGAAACACTGAAGGAGCATTAGAGAGCCCGAGAGGCATCACCAAGTACTCAAAATGACCTTCGGGCGTATTAAATGCAGTTTTCCATTCATCTCCTTGCTTAATGCGCACAAGGTTGTACGCACCACGAAGATCTATCTTGGTGAACCACTTGACACCTTTAATCCGGGCAAACAAGTCCGACAACAGAGGCAAAGGATACTGAAATTTAACAGTGATTTTATTCAGAAGCCGATAGTCAATACAAGGTCTCAAAGATCCGTCCTTCTTGGCCACAAAAAAGAATCCCGCACCAAGAGGGGAAGAGGATGGACGGATATGCCCCTTCTCCAGAGATTCCTTGATATACGAACGCATTGCAGTATGCTCAGGTACAGACAGATTAAATAATCTTCCCTTAGGAAATTTACTACCTGGAATCAAATCTATAGCGCAGTCACAGTCCCTATGAGGAGGAAGAGCACTGGAGCTGGACTCGCTGAATACATCCTGGTAATCAGACAAATACTCAGGAACTTCCGAAGGAGTAGAGGAAGCAATAGACACCGGCGGGGAATCACCATGAATTCCCTGACAGCCCCAACTTGACACAGACATTGCCTTCCAATCCAAGACTGGATTATGGGTCTGTAACCATGGCAGTCCCAAAACGACCAAATCATGCATTTTATACAGAACAAGAAAACGAATCACCTCCCGATGTTCAGGAGTCATGCACATGGTTACCTGTGTCCAAAACTGCGGTTTATTTTCCGCCAATGGCGTAGCATCAATACCTCTAAGAGGAATAGGATTTACCAACGGTTCAAGAACAAAACCACAGCGCTTGGCAAACGACAGATCCATAAGACTCAGGGCAGCACCTGAATCCACAAACGCCATAACAGGGTAGGAGGACAATGAGCAAATTAAAGTCACAGACAAAATAAATTTAGGTTGCAAATTACCAATGGCGACAGGACTAACAACCCTAGTTAGGCGTTTAGAGCATGCTGATATAACATGTGTAGAATCACCACAGTAAAAACACAACCCATTCTGACGTCTATGATTTTTCCGTTCATTTCTAGTCTGAATTCTACCACATTGCATTAAATCAGGTGTTTGTTCAGACAACACCACCAGAGAATTCGCAGCTTTGCGCTCCCGCAAACGCCGGTCAATTTGAATAGCCAGCGCCATGGAATCATTCAGACCTGTAGGAATGGAGAAACCCACCATCACATTCTTAATGGCTTCAGAAAGGCCATTTCTGAAATTTGCGGCCAGAGCACACTCATTCCACTGAGTAAGCACGGACCATTTCCGAAATTTTTGGCAATACACTTCAGCTTCATCCTGCCCCTGAGAAATAGCCAACAAGGCTTTTTCTGCCTGAATTTCAAGATTGGGTTCCTCGTAAAGCAATCCGAGCGCCAGAAAAAACGCATCAATATTTGCCAATGCCGGATCTCCTGGCGCTAGCGAGAAGGCCCAATCCTGAGGGTCGCCCCGTAAGAAAGAGATAACAATTTTTACTTGCTGAGCTGAATCTCCAGATGAACGGGGTCTCAGAGATAGAAACAATTTACAATTATTCCTGAAATTCCTAAACTTAAAATCGGTCTCTAGAGAACAGCTCAGGAATAGGTATTTTAGGTTCAGACATTGGACTACTGGTAACAAAATCTTGTATACCCTGCACACGAGCAGCAAGCTGATCCACACTTGTAATCAAAGTCTGGACATTCATGTCTGCAGCAAGCACAAGCCACTCAGAGGTAAAGGGGAGGAAAAAAGAGAGGAAAGAAAAAAAAAAAAAAAAACTCAAACTTTCCTTTCTTGTAATCCCACTTCTGCAATGCATTAAACATTCAACCTTGGCCTGGCATACTGTTATGACCCCAATGGCAGAGGGTCTCAAAAGTACATACCAAGTCTGCAAACACAAAAAACCAGCTCATAGGGCAGTGGTAACTGGGCTGACCATATATCTAATCCTAGCACCACAAATAGCAGCAGCCGGGGAACGTGCCTACGTTGGTTCTAGACGTCTCGCGCCAGCCGGAGAACTAACTATCCCTAGAAGGGAAAAGATAGACCTTTCTTGCCTCCAGAGAAAAGACCCCAAAAGTTGGATACAAGCCCCCAACAAATAATAACGGTGAGGTAAGGAGAAAAGACAAACGTAAGAATGAACTAGATATTTAGCAAAGAGAGGCCCACTGACTAATAGCAGAATATAGTAAGATGACTTATACGGTCAGCAAAAACCCTATCAAAATTTCCACGCTGGATATTCAAGAACCCCCGAACCGTCTAACGGCCCGGGGGGAGAACACCAGCCCCCTAGAGCTTCCAGCAAAATCAGGAATCACATTTAGTACAAGCTGGACAAAAATTAGAGCAATGCAAATAACCAAAAAACAAGGAAGCAGGACTTAGCTTAATTTTGCAAGATCCAGGACCAGCAGACAGGAGCAAACAGAAAGGAACTGATTACAACGATGCCAGGCACTGGACTGAGAATCCAAGAAGTTTATATAGCAACACCCCTGGACTAACGACCCAGGTGGGTGCCAAACTGAGGAAAGACAATCCCAGAGTCATATCACTAGTGACCACAAGAGGGAGCCAAAAAAGTCTAATTCACAACAGACCTGCGAGAAATACGCATCGGTGTTAGAGAGAAAAGCCGGTAATTCAATTGCCGGCTTTTCATTTCTCCTTCCCAAACCCGACAGGATATGAGACATGGTTTACATACAGTAAACCATCTCATATCCCTTTTTTTTGCATATTCCACACTACTAATGTTAGTAGTGTGTATGTGCAAAATTTTGGCGCTGTAGCTGCTAAAATAAAGGGTTAAATGGCGGAAAAAATTGGCGTGGGCTCCCGCGCAATTTTCTCCGCCAGAGTGGTAAAGCCAGTGACTGAGGGCAGATATTAATAGCCTAGAGAGGGTCCATGGTTATTGCCCCCCCCCAGCTACAAACATCTGCCCCCAGCGACCCCAGAAAAGGCACATCTGGAAGATGCGCCTATTCTGGCACTTGGCCACTCTCTTCCCACTCCCGTGTAGCGGTAGGATATGGGGTAATAAAGGGTTAATGTCACCTTGCTATTGTCAGGTGACATTAAGCCAGATTAATAATGGAGAGGCGTCAATTATGACACCTATCCATTATTAATCCAATAGTATGAAATGGTTAATAAAACACACACACATTATTACAAATTCCTTTAATGAAATAAAGACACAGGTTGTTGTAATATTTTATTATTCTCTTAATTTAACCCTTTATTTTACAAGCTACAGTGCCCAAATTTTGCACATACACACTACTAACATTAGTAGTGTGGAATATGCAAAAAAAAAAAAAGGGATATGAGATGGTTTACTGTATGTAAACCTGGTCTCATATCCTGTCGAGTTTGGGAAGGAGAAATGAAAAGCAGGCAATTGAATTACCGGCTTTTCACATACGGTGTATCGCGCTGAATTAAAGGGAACCTGTCACCTGAATTTGGCGGGACCAGTTTTGGGTCATATGGGCGGGGTTTTCGGGTGTTTGATTCACCCTTTCCTTACCAGCTGGCTGCATGCTGGCCGCAATATTGGATTGAAGTTCATTCTCTGTCCTCTGGAGTACAAGCAATATTGCCTTGCGCAGGCGTGTACTCCGGAGGACAGAGAATGAACTTCAATCCAATATTGCGGCCAGCATGCAGCCAGCGGGTAAGGAAAGGGTGAATCAAACACCAGAAAACCCCGCCCATATGACCCAAAACTGGTCCCGCCAAATTCAGGTGACAGGTTCCCTTTAAATATAAATACAGTATATATATATATATATATATATATATATATATATATATATATATATATATATAACGCTGGGAGCGTCACTCTGTCCGAAGCCTCTATAGACTGCGCAAGCGCCGGCGCAGTCTGGACCCCACAGAGTGACGCTCCCAGGAGATCGCGGTATGCGTAAGCGCTGAACGCACACCGCAATCTCCAACGGAGAAGCAGGGACGAGCCAGGAGGCGGAGGGTGAGTATATTTACCTGTCCCGTTCCACTGCTGCGCGCTGCTCCATCCTCCACCTGCGACGTTCAGTTCAGAGGGCGCGATGACGCGCTTAATGCGCGCCACCCTCTGACTGAACAGTCACAGGCAGAGGACCCCGGAAGACAGAGGAACGCAGCAGTGGAACGGGGGACAGGTAAATATAGCAAGTGCCGGGGGCCTGAGCTAGCGGCGACTCCGGTATCTGACCCCCACAGCGCGCCGGTGTCGCCGCCTGCTCAGGCCCCCAGCACTCGGCGCCCAGCACAGCCGCCCGCACTCTCAGCACCACCCCGCACAGCCGCCCGCACTCACCACCGCCAGGCACAGCCACCCGCACTCTCAGCACCGCCACGGACAGCCGCCCGAACTCACCACCGCCACGCACAGCCGCCCGCACTCACCACCGCCACGCACAGCCGCCCGCACTCACCACCGCCACGCACAGCCGCTCGCACTCACCACCGCCACGCACAGCCGCCCGCACTCAGCACAGCCGCCCGCACTCAGCACAGCCACGCACAGCCTCCCGCACTCAGCACAGCCTCCCGCACTCAGCACAGCCACGCACAGCCTCCCGCACTCAGCACAGCCACGCACAGCCTCCCGCACTCAGCACAGCCACGCACAGCCTCCCGCACTCAGCACAGCCACGCACAGCCTCCCGCACTCAGCACAGCCACGCACAGCCTCCCGCACTCAGCACAGCCACGCACAGCCTCCCGCACTCAGCACAGCCTCCCGCACTCAGCACAGCCACGCACAGCCTCCCGCACTCAGCACAGCCTCCCGCACTCAGCACAGCCACGCACAGCCTCCCGCACTCAGCACAGCCACGCACAGCCTCCCGCACTCAGCACAGCCACGCACAGCCTCCCGCACTCAGCACAGCCACGCACAGCCTCCCGCACTCAGCACAGCCACGCACAGCCTCCCGCACTCAGCACAGCCACGCACAGCCGCCGGCACTCAGCACAGCCGCCGGCACTCAGCACAGCCACGCACAGCCTCCCGCACTCAGCACAGCCACGCACAGCCTCCCGCACTCAGCACAGCCACGCACAGCCTCCCGCACTCAGCACAGCCTCCCGCACTCAGCACAGCCACGCACAGCCGCCGGCACTCAGCACAGCCGCCGGCACTCAGCACAGCCGCCGGCACTCAGCACAGCCGCCGGCACTCAGCACAGCCGCCGGCACTCAGCACAGCCGCCGGCACTCACCACTGCCACGCACAGCCGCCCGCACTCTCACACCGCCCCGCACAGCCGCCCGCACTCAGCACCGCCGCCCGCACTCAGCACCGCCGCCCGCACTCAGCACCGCCGCCCGCACTCAGCACAGCCGCCCGCACTCAGCACAGCCGCCCGCACTCAGCACAGCCGCCCGCACTCAGCACAGCCGCCCGCACTCAGCACAGCCGCCCGCACTCGGGCAGTAGAGCTGGAGAGAGAAAGATGAGAGCAACATATGGCAGAATGGAAACAGGAACAGGCAGAATGGGTGCAGCACATTACAACAGAATGGGGGCACAGGATGGGAGCAGCACATGACAAAATGGGGGCGCAGGATGGGAGCACCACATGACAGAATGGGAGCGCAGGATGGGAGCAGCACATGACAGAATGATTGCGCATGATGGCAGCAGCACATGACAGAATGGGGGCACACACATGACAGGATGGGGGTGCAGGATGGGAGCACATGACAGAATGGGAGCAGCACATGACAGGATGGGGGCACAGGATGGGAGCAGCACATGACAGAATGGGGGCACAGGATGGGAGCAGCACATGACAGAATGGGGGCGCACACACATGACAGGATGGGGTGTAGGATGGAGCAGCATATCACAGGATAGGGGCGCAGGATGGGAGCACATGACAGGATGGAGACGCAGGATGGAGCAGCACATAATAGGATGGGGGCGCAGGATGGGAGCACATGACAGGATGGGGATGCAGGATGGAGCACCACATGACAGGATGGGGGTGCAGGATGGAGCAGCACATGACAGGATGGGAGAGCAAGATGGGAGCAGCACATGACAGGATGGAGACCATATACCAATATAAATGCTCGCCACCCGGGCGTAGAACGGGTTCAATAGCTAGTATATATATATATATATATATATATATATATATATATATATATATATATATATCTCAATGACATATATATATATATATATATATATATATATATATATATATATATATATATATATATATACTGTATATATGTTTTAACGAACATTTGAGCACATAAATCCATTAGATGTCGGTTTTGCAAGCCTGCGAGAAAATATCGCAGTACGGATGCCATACGGATTACATACGGAGGATGCCATGCGCAAAATACGCTGATACACCCTGCCTACGGATGACATACGGATCACTTTTTTGGGGCCTTTTCTGCGTATTACGGCCATAAAAAACAGACCGTATTTACATACGCTGAGTGTGAGGCCGGCCTAAGGCTCACATTAAAGAAACACTCCTCTTCCCTTCAAAGTTTATCCTCTTAACATACTGCAGTCATCATATTATATAGCACTGTGTGCTTCAATTGCTTATTTTCCCTTCTACCCAGTTAATTGCAACATTGAGTTTTTCACAAATAAACACAAGTAATATCGAAGAAATGTTACCACTATCATGAAGTACACCATGTCATGAAAAAACAATCTCAGAATCAGTGGGATACATTGAAGCGTTCCACAGCCATTACCTCATAAAGTGACAGTGGTCAGAATTGAAACAATTTGGCCTGGTCAGGAAGGTGAAAACAGGCTTGGGGGGTAAAGGGGTTTAATATAATAAAAGACAAACTGCAATAGATGCATAGAACAAAATGTATGCCATCATCATAATGTGCACAGAGCAGTCATCGCTCCTGATCCAGCTTTGTATGATTTTTCACATGACAAAAACTCGGCATTTTATCAATATATATGTGCACGGTCAGGATGGATGTTGAGACAGCTGTTCAACATAGTGAGCCGCTATAAAAAAAGAGACATATACTGCTTGGTGTTTTTTTTTTAGGCGTCCCTCTGTGCAGGAAACTGAGATCTGCTGCACTTTCCTATAGAGTTAAACAACGGTACGTGGCAGTAGAACCTGCCTGCCAAGTTCCTTCATAAACTGTGTGGAAGCGTACCGAGAACTGATGTTGTTTTGAAGACAATAAGAGGTCACAGTAAATATCGATTTCTCTTTTTATCAATCAAAAAAATACAAAGTGAATGAACAAAACATTTACATTTACACCATTCTTACTTTTACGGTATGTGCACACGATGCAGATTTAGTGCAGAAACGCTGCAGAACTGCACTGTGATTTACAGTACAATGTAAATCAATGTGAAAAAAAAAAAAAGCTGTGCACATGGTGCAGAAAAATCTGCGCAGAAACGCTGCAGATTTTAAAGAAGTGCTTGTCACTTCTTTTGTGCAGTTCTGCAGCGTTTCTGCACCCCTCCATTATAGAAATAAAATCTGCACAAAACACGCACTAAAAATGCATAAAAAAACGCAGCTGCGGATTCTGCCAGGAGATGCAGATTTTGTGCAGAAAATTCTGCACCTCTTTTCTTATGTGTGCACATAGCCTTAGGCTGTGTGCACACGTTGCGTTTTTTTAGCGTTTTTTCGCTATAAAAACGCATAAAAAAACGCATACATTATGCATCCCATCATTTAGAATGCATTCCGCAATTTTTGTGCACATGATACGTTTTTTTCTGCAAAAAAAAAAAAAACGCATCGCGGTAAAAAAACACATCATGTTCATTAATTTTGCGGTTTTTTTGCGTTTTTCCCTCCATTTAATGCATTGGGAAGCTCCAGAAAAAACGCGCAAAAAAGCGTAAAAAACGTGAAAAAACCACATGCGGATTTCTTGCAGAAAATGTCCGGTTTTGCTCAGGAAATTTCTGCAAGAAATCCTGAACGTGTGCACATAGCCTTACAAACATAGTCAGCACACTGCGATTAACGAATACATGAACGCCAATATTGCTATAAACGATAACGTAAGGTACTTGCCATTTTTTGATCAAACAATGCAAAAGTCATCCAACCGTGTGAAGGTATACCCAACTGTGCATGGTTCCTAACCAATAAATGCACTACCTCTCCGAGTCCAATCAGGCCCCATGTGAATGGGGAGTGAAAAGGAAACCAGGCGTAGCTCGCAATAACACCCTGTGTGGGAAAGATGGGAGGATAAGGGTGCGGAGCCCTGGAGTGCGCTGACGCACCATGTATGTATATGTTCCTATATTGGCCACATAGTGGATTTGTGCATTTGTACATTAATTTAATACTAAAGGTGTGAGCCCTATTTTTTCTTTCTTGTGCAGAACATTCTTTGCAGCATTTTCTCCACACCTAAACATTTAGCACAGTACTGTACAGCAACCATCTTCATCATCAACACGTGGGAATACAAGAAGAGCAGTACCTTCCCACACAATCTATGGTCCTCACAAGATCTGATTCTCTACCATCCGAACGTCTTCAAGACCTTTGCCAAGTACCCCATCCTCTGAAAACCTATGTCCCAACATGCCTGATTGTCTCCACACTCGGAACCTTCAGGCACAACCTGAAAACTCATCTCTTCAGGAAAGCTACAGCCTGTAATGACCCCGCTGCCAACTCCAAAGCTGCCGCAGCCTCCAATATCCTGTCTCCCTCCCATTACCTTGTAGATTATAAGCCTGTGATGGCAGGGTCTTCTCCCTGGTGCTCCAAAAATAGTGAGAATAAAAGGGCAAGGCAAATCAGGGAGGTCATAGTAGAGATCCCAGCGACATCAGCTGTCTGCAAAAGAGAGTCCTTCTGCAACATAAGCCTGCAGCTGTTGTATACTCCAAGGGAGAAGTTTTAAACAAAGCCAACTCAATAGTTGGTAGTCCTGATAGTTTAAGCGATGGTCTGGGGGTCATAAAGGGTTGGCCAGTCTAGGACAACGCCTTCTCAATCCTTATGTTTCCCCCTTGTAAAATAATAACACCTACACTCATCTCAGGTGCTGTTCCAGTAGTGTCATCTCTGGATCTCCCGGGGGAAGCCCTCACTTCCCCCAGATCTATGTGATTTGTCTGAAAGGGGCCAGAGTGAAGCAGAGCAGGGATTACATGACATAATGTCACACAAGCCCCAGGAGTGCCAGTGCCGACACTGCTGGAACAGCGCCAGAGGGGAGTGTGCTATTATTTTACAAGGGAAAAACATGAGTATTAAAGGGAACCTGTCACCCCCTCAGGCGTTTGTAACTAAAAGAGCCACCTTGTGCAGCACTAATGCTGCATTCTGACAAGGTGGCTCTTTAGTTATGATGCCTGCACACGCAGAAATAAACACTTATAATATGTGCCCCCTCATACCCTGAAATCGCCAGGGAGCCTGGACTTTCCTTCCTAATCAGACGCAGCACAGCCGTCACTCCGGGCCTGTGCGCGCCGGGCGCCGCCTCCTCTTCCAGCATTATCGTCCCCGGCACCTGCGCTGTAAGTACGAAGGGCAGCGCAACTGCGCACGCCCGAAAAAAAAACTTAACGAGCAGGCGCCGGGGACGATAATGCTGCAAGAGGAGGCGGCGCCCGGCGCGCACAGGCCCGGAGTGACGGCTGTGCTGCGTCTGATTAGGAAGGAATGTCCCGCCTCCCTGGCGATTTCAGGGTATGAGGGGGCACATTTTATAAGTGTTTATTTCAGCGTGTGCAGACATCATAACTAAAAGAGCCACCTTGTCAGAATGCAGCATTAGTGCTGCACAAGGTGGCTCTTTTAGTTACAAACGCCTGAGGGGGGTGACAGGTTCCCTTTAAGAAGGGGTTGTCCAAGTAGAGGATAATCCCTTTTAATGTTCCAATTTGGTGGTCTGCAATAGTGTGCATATCTCAATTGTCAAAGCTTATGAAGAAAAAAGCCTCAGTTGTGTCTGGGCAGCGTTCAGACCACAGTGCAGTGTTCCTGACTCTGAAGGGGGCATTGATCTGAATTCCTTTTGGTGGATTATTTCAGGAGCCACCAACATCAGTAATGGGGACACAGACATGGTGGGACCCCGGGGGGTCTGTACTTGCACCAGTGTGGTTAATTTGCCACCAATGCTTTAGGGCTCATCAGAACCAAAACAGAACATAAAGTAATAAGTTACACAGCCACAAAAGCTCAGTCTGACAAGATACAGTGCCAACACTGAATCACATGAGCACAACTCCTGCACCTATTACACGGCCACAGCTCCTGCACCTATTACACGACCACAGCTCCTGCACCTATTACACGGCCACAGCTCCTGCACCTATTACACGGCCACAGCTCCTGCACCTATTACACGGCCACAGCTCCTGCACCTATTACACGGCCACAGCTCCTGCACCTATTACACGGCCACAGCTCCTGCACCTATTACACGGCCACAGCTCCTGCACCTATTACACGGCCACAGCTCCTGCACCTATTGCACGGCCACAGCTCCTGCACCTATTGCACGGCCACAGCTCCTGCACCTATTACATGGCCACAGCTCCTACACAGATTACGTGGCCACAGCTCCTGCACAGATTACATGGCCACAGCTCCTGCATAGACTATATGGCCACAGCTCCTGCACAGATTAGACCGCCACAGCTCCTGCACCTATTACACGGCCACAGCTCCTGCACAGATTACAAGGCCACAGCTCCTGTACCTATTACACGTCCACAGCTCCTGCACATACTACACGGACACAGCTCCTGCATAGATTATATGGCCACAGCTCCTGCACCTTTTACATGGCCACAGCTCCTGCACCTATTAAATGGCCACAGCTCCTGCACAGATTACAAGGCCACAGCTCCTGCACCTATTACAAGGCCACAGCTCCTGCACAGATTACACGGCCACAGCTCCTACAGATTACACAGCCACAGCTCCTACACAGATTACACAGCCACAGCTCCTACACAGATTACACAGCCACAGCTCCTACACAGATTACACAGCCACAGCTCCTACACAGATTACACTGCCACAGCTCTTGCACCTACTACACGGCCTCAGCTCCTGCATCTACTACACAGCAATAGCTCCTGCACCTATTACACGGCCACAGCTCCTGCACAGATTAAATGGCCACAGCTCCTGCACCTACTACACGGCCACCGCTCCAACACCTAATACACAGCCACAGCTCGTGCACCGATTACACGGCCACAGCTCGTGCACCGATTAGTCACAGCTCCTGCTCTGATTGCACTGATGATTACACGGCCACTGCCCCTGCACTGATCACAGCTCCTGCACGGATTACAGTCACAGCTCCAGCTCTGATTACACTGCCACAGCTCTTGCACTGATGATTACACGGCCACCGCCCCTGCACTGATCACAGCTCCTGCACCTATTACACGGCCACAGCTCCTGCACAGATTACACGGCCACCGCTCCTGCACTGATGACAGCTCTTGCACTGATGATTACACGGCCACAGCTCCTGCACCTATTACATGGCCATAGCTCCTGCACAGACTACATGGACACAGCGCCTGCACAGACTACACGGCCACAGCTCCTGCACAGATGACACGGCCACAGCTCTTGCACCTACTACACGGCGATAGATCCTGCACCTACTACACGGCCACAGCTCCTGCACAGATGGCACGGCCACAGCTTCTGCACAGATTACACGGCCACAGCTCCTGCACCGATTACACGGCCACAGCTCGTGCACCGATTAGTCACAGCTCCTGCTCTGATTGCACTGATGATTACACGGCCCCTGCACTGATCACAGCTCCTGCACCGATTAGTCACAGCTCCAGCTCTGATTACACTGCCACAGCTCTTGCACTGATGATTACACGGCCACTGCCCCTGCACTGATCACAGCTCCTGCACAGATTACACGGCCACCGCTCCTGCACTGATGACAGCTCTTGCACTGATGATTACATGGCCACAGCTCCTGCACCTATTACATGGCCACAGCTCCTGCACAGACTACACGGCCACAGCTCCTGCACAGACTACACGGCCACAGCTCCTGCACAGATGACATGGCCACAGCTCCTGCACCTATTACACGGCCACAGCTCCTGCACCTATTACACGGCCACAGCTCTTGCACCTACTACACGGCAATAGATCCTGCACCTACTACACGGCCACAGCTCCTGTACAGATGACACGGCCACAGCTCCTGCACAGATGACACGGCCACAGCTCCTGCACAGATGACACGGCCACAGCTCCTGCACAGATGACATGGCCACAGCTCCTGCACAGATGACACGGCCACAGCTCCTGCACCTATTACACGGCCACAGCTCCTGCACCTATTACACGGCCACAGCTCCTGCACCTATTACACGGACAGAGCTCCTGCACCTATTACACGGCCACAGCGCCTGCACCTAACACACAGCCACAGCTCCTGGACCGATTACACAGCCACAGCTCCTGCACTGATTACACGGCCATAGCTCCTGCACTTATTACACGGCCACAGCTCTTGCACTGATGATTACACTGCCACAGCTCCTGTACAGAGAACTCTGCCACAGCTCCTGCACCTATTAGGCTACGTTCACATTAGCGTTGTGCGGCGCAGCGTCGGGCGCAGCCGCAGCGACGCCTGCGTCATGCGCCCCTATATTTAACATGGGGGGCGCATGGACATGCGTTGTCTTGCGTTTTGTGATGCATGCGTCATTTTGGCGCAACTGTCAGGGCGCAGAGGACGCTGCATGATGCAGTTTTTTCTGCGCCAAAAATCATGCAAAAAATGAACACATGCGCCAGAAAACGCTGCGTTGTGCATGCGTTGTGTCGCCGACGCTGCGCCGCACAACGCAAATGTGAACCTATACGGCCACAGCTTCTGCTCTGATTACACGGCCACAGCTCTTGCAATGATGATTACACGGACACAGCTCCTGCACAGATTACGCGGACACCGCCCCTGCACTGATCACAGTTCTTGCACTGATGATTACACGGCCACAGCTCCTGTTCCTGCAATGGTACTGACAACCCCATCCACTGACTGCAGGGATAAACGCAGGAGCATTGTGGTTCCAGCACGTGACAGAACGTAATGGAAGGGCGTGGCACGTGTCTACAGAATACTAGTCAGGGAGTGACCCGTATAGTGGGCGGGGTGTCATAGCGCAGAGGGCGGGGTTACATTCCCTCTCTCTTGCCTTATCCTGGGCGGGGCTGGAGGTCTTGGGGTGTGCCTCGCGCTGTGGGCGGGGCACTCTGCGGTTGGAGCCGCCACAATTGACGCGGTTACGTCGTGTTTTTGCGCGGCTCCGCCCCTCTCGTTCGCTCAGTCAGTCTGTCAGTCGGTAGAGGCTCGTCTGGGTCCGTTCAGTCCAGTGCACGGTCCGGGCAGCAGGGTTTTCTTTTTTCCTCAATTTGTGACAGGCCGCAGGGCTTCTGTTCTTATCATGCCGGACCGCAGACTTTTCGAGCGGCTCCCCAGCGACGTGAGGCCCGTCAACTATGGGCTGTGTCTCAAGCCCGATCTCATAGACTTCACCTTCGAGGGGAAACTGGAGGCTGCTGTGGAGGTAAAAGCTGCGGGGGCTGCACACATGGGCTAGTAATGAATGTGTATGGGTGGATGTGTGAGTTCTGTGCACAGGTACATCCGTCTGTTGTTCTCTGTTATATGCCCCTGCTTGTAGTACAGCTGTGGGGTCCCAGCCATGGCCCTCTCCATGCATGGACGTGCTCCGTGTGGGGTCTCCTAGGTGGGTGTGTATATCATGTATGTGTGTCCTCTTCTCCCCTCGCAGTGAATCATGTGTTACTCATGGACTTTACACAGCAGAAGTTGTAGGGCAGGGAGTGACCGAGCCTCCACATGGAGTCCTGCAGTGCTCGGTGTGATCGGTGCAGCTCCTCTCTCCTTACACTGTGGGTTTTGGCTGCCCCCCGGCACACTGATGCCCCCCCAGCACACTGATGCCCCCCCCAGCACACTGATGCCCCCCCCCCAGCACACTGATGCCCCCCCCCCAGCACACTGATGCCCCCCCCCCAGCACACTGATGCCCCCCCCAGCACACTGATGCCCCCCCCAGCACACTGATGCCGCCCCCCCAGCACACTGATGCCGCCCCCCCAGCACACTGATGCCCCCCCCCAGCACACTGATGCCCCCCCCCCAGCACACTGATGCCCCCCCCCCAGCACACTGATGCCCCCCCCAGCACACTGATGCCCCCCCCAGCACACTGATGCCCCCCCCCCAGCACACTGATGCCCCAGTAATTGGGTGGTCAGCAGACGTGTAATCATAGGCAGCCGCTCCTTCCCAATATTAGGACATCTATTGATCATGTGTAGCCCTACATGCAGGTCTAGTACTGATGGTGATTGGTCTTCTCTGGTGAAGCATCTTACAGGGAACCAGTCCTAAATCTAAAGTGCCTGCTGCAGAGGCACATGACCCAGAGCCTGGCAGGTATGTCCTAGGCCTCATTCACACGTGTGTAAACAGGGGGAAATGATACCAGTGTCATCAGTGTGTCCTCAGTGGTTTTAGATATAAATTACTAAGCTTTTCCTATACTTTACAATGTTGTCCGTCATGCTGTGTCCATGGTTTTTACTGACCCATAGACTTGGCCTTTTACATTCATGCTGCCAGAAAAATACAGACATGTGAGTAACTCCATAGATTATAGTGGATATTAGAGAAAAAAAATCCAGGTATCCCATAAAAACGAATTTACTTGTAAATCATTTAAAAATATCTCAATCGGCATAAAGAGTCACCAGCCCCCAATGCATTGCAGTGATTGAAGACTGCATGGTTTGAAACGTGTCTGCCGCAGTTTATATAACCCCCTTGGGGGCTCGAGACTCTTTATGCCGATTGAGATATTTTTAATGATTTTCAAGTACATTTGTTTTTATGGAATACCTGGATTTACCGATTGGTTTTCCTGCTGCACCACTGAAGTTCTGTGCCTTGGATTCCTCTCTATATTTGGGTGAGCTGACAATACCTTTCCTTTTAATAAATCATAGTGTTTACGTGTTGTATTCGAGAAAACAAACAAACTAAACAGATGCAGCGTATATGTGCGACAGACGTGTATGAGGCCTTACTCTGAGATGCCCCCTAGGGACCACAGGAAGACACCGGACTAGTCCAGCCCATCCAGGTGATAGGTGTGTCTATGTACTCACACAGGAGAGACCCCTCAGTTACCTGGAGCAGTGTGGGAGAAGCCGTCTGGGGACCACATTAGTCCAGTCACGTCTCTCCCTACGGGTCCCAGCTGGCTTTTCAAACTGTTTTCTGTGTTTCTGAGTAAAATATCCCTGGCTGCAATTGTACAGCCAGGTTTTGATTCGTGCTGCCCATGGATCAGGCAGCTTGAATGTAATGACCAGTTCTCGTTTAAGTGATTTTCCAGGATAAACTTATGTTTGAGCCAAGGCTTGTGAAGGCATTAAGTAACCAACAGAGCTGTTAAAGGGGTTTTCCCCCTTCCAAAAATGTTCATCCCCAGCTGCTGTATGTTATAACCTAAAAACAGTCCTTTACTCACCATCACCAGGTCCAGTACTGTCTCTGGTGTTGTTCCTGCTGTCTGGTATTAGCCACATGACTGATGACACTTCGACAGCATGGCAGTCAATCAATGAGTTCAGCAGTATTGAAAAGAGGTGTTCTGTCTACACACAGAGCTACCGAACTCACTGATTGGCTGCTGTGCTGTCGCTGTGACATCCGTGCCGCAGCCAATACCGAACACCAGGGCTGGTTCCTGGACCTGGGGATGGTGAGCATAGGAAACTTGTTATTTTATAACAAAGTGCAGCCAGGGACAAATATTTTCTGAAATTGGACAACCCCTTAAATCAACCTATCTGTGTCCAGCACCGCCTCTCCTTCACTGCTCCCCACTACACTGCTACAGTGCTGGTAACCACTGCAGTCAGTCACTGAGCTCATGGCGGAGAGGCAGTGTTGGACACAGGGAATATGAGTTACAACTGGTTTTTTTTTATTCCATGTACATGACTTTGACAAAATAAATGGGATTTCCAGGATAAACTTTTAACATTCTCCTACCTCGTTGCACACTCATATTGGAATCTGTCTGTCCTACTTGTCTCCATCCACCGCTGATTATACCAGAGAAACACAGCATTGGGTGTATTAAAATCCGTCATGTCTAAAGGCCCCGTCTCACTAAGCGATTTACCAACGATCACGACCAGCGATACGACCTGGCCGTGATCGTTGGTAAGTCGTTCTGTGGTCGCTGGGGAGCTGTCAGACAGCTCTCTCCAGCGACCAACGATCAGGGGAACGACTTCGGCATCGTTGAAACTGTCTTCAACGATGCCGAAGTCCCCCTGCAGCACCCGGGTAACCAGGGTAAACATCGGGTTACTAAGCGCAGGGCCGCGCTTAGTAACCCGATGTTTACCCTGGTTACCAAAAAAACCAAACAGTACATACTCGCCTTTCGGTGTCCAGGTCCCTTGCCGTCTGCTTCCTGCTCTGACTGAGATCCGGCCGTACAGTGAGAGCAGAGCGCAGCGGTGACGTCACTGCTGTGCTCTCACTTCTCACTGTACGGCCGGCAGTCAGTGAGAGCAGGAAGCAGACGGCAAGGGATCTGGACACCGAAAGGCGAGTATGTACTGTTTGTTTTTTTTGGTAACCAGGGTAAACATCGGGTTACTAAGCGCGGCCCTGCTCTTAGTAACCCGATGTTTACCCTGGTTACCAGTGAAGACATCGCTGGATCGGTGTCACACACACCGATTCAGCGATGTCAGCGGGGCCTCAACGACCAAAAAAAGGTCCAGGCCATTCCGACACGACCAGCGATCTCACAGCAGGGGCCTGATCGCTGGTACGTGTCACACATAGCGAGATCGCTATGGAGGTCGCTGTTGCGTCACAAAACTTGTGACTCAGCAGCGATCTCGCTAGCGATCTCGCTATGTGAGACGGGGCCTTTATTATTCTTGTGTAATAACTGTGTTCATTTGGATCTCAATGACATTATCTGATTAGTATAAGCAGCTGTGATTAAAGGTACCGTTAAGGCCCCGTCTCACTAAGCGATTTACCAACGATCACGACCAGCGATATGACCTGGCCGTGATCGTTGGTAAGTCGTTGTGTGGTCGCTGGGGAGATGTCACACAGACCGGTCTCTCCAGCGACCAACGATCAGGGGAACGACTTCGGCATCGTTGAAACTGTCTTCAACGATGCCGAAGTCCCCCTGCAGCACCCGGGTAACCAGGGTAAACATCGGGTTACTAAGCGCAGGGCCGCGCTTAGTAACCCGATGTTTAGCCTGGTTACCAGCGTAAATGTAAAAAAAAACAAACAGTACATACTCGCCTTTCGGTGTCCAGGTCCCTCGCCATCTACTTCCTGCTCTGACTGAGATCCGGCCGTACAGTGAGAGCAGAGCGCAGCGGTGACGTCACCGCTGTGCTCTCACTTCTCGCTGTACGGCGGCAGTCAGTGATTACCCTGGTTACCAGTGAAGACATCGCTGGATCGGTGTCACACACACCGATTCAGCGATGTCAGCGGGGCCTCAACGACCAAAAAAAGGTCCAGGCCATTCCGACACGACCAGCGATCTCGCAGCAGGGGCCTGATCGCTGGTACGTGTCACACATAGCGAGATCGCTATGGAGGTCGCTGTTACGTCACAAAACTTGTGACTCAGCAGCGATCTCGCTAGCGATCTCGCTATGTGAGACGGGGCCTTTACACTAAGCAACTTACCAGCGATCGCGACCAGCGACGTGATCGCTGGTAAGTTGCTGTGTGGTCGCTGGGGAGCTGTCACACAGACAGCTCTCTCCAGCGACCAAGCGACTTCGGCATCGCTGAAACTGTCTTCAGCGATGCCGAAGTCCCCGTGTAAAAAAAAAAAAAAAACACTACATACGCACCTTCTGTCGTCCTTCATGTCCCTCGGCGCTTGCCGCACTGACTGTGTCTCAGCGCCGGCCGGCCGTAACAGCGGTGCCCAGCGGTGAACCGCTGTTACTGCAGGTTCACCGCTGGGCTCTGCTTTACGGCCGGACGGCGCTGAGACAGTCAGTACGGCAAGCTCCAGGGGACGTGACGGACAACAGACGGTGAGTATGTAGTGTTTTTTTTTTTTACTTTTACCATGGTATCCATGGTAAATATCGGGTTACTAAGCGCGGCCCTGCGCTTAGTAACCCGATGTTTACCATGGATACCAGTGAAGACATCGCTGGATCGGCGTCACACACGGCGATCCAGCGGTGTCAGCGGGAGAGTTGCGATGAAAGAAAGTTCGTCCACTCTCCCTGCAACCAGCGATATCCCAGCAGGATCCAGATCGCTGCTGCGTGCCAAACATAGCGATATCGCTATGCAGGACGCTGCAACGTCACGGATCGCTGGCGATATCGCCTAGTGTGACGGTACCTTTAGTCTCTGTTTTGTTCCTATTAGGCTAGATTTAAAGGGGTATTTCCATCTCTGACAATTCTGGCATGTCAACAGTGTATATCATCACTAATACTTGGGGTCCCACTTTTGGGACATGCATCTGTAGGAGTTGGGCCCCGTCCTATACTTTCTGGAAAAGAGGTGGCTGCACGTGCTTGCCTCCCACCGTTAATTTGTATGGGAGTTCCAAAAGATTCTGTGGTGTAATAAGAGTAACTCAATGTCCTCTTTTTCTTGTATTGGTTATAACCCTCTTCTATCATTGTATTGCACTATCTTCCATGTAACCTATGACAATACCTCTGAGGGATTATAAATTGTGGTTGTATATACATGGAGCCATGGTATATGGCTTGTGCAGGAGCCCAAAGAATAATAAGAATCGTAGAACAGTGCCCAGCAGTATGTGTTGTACAGGGCCAACATGACTCGTGCATTTATCTTCCAGTGGAGACACTTCTGCTCCATTATTTCTTGTCCAGATTTCACACATTTTAGACTTTGGATGCTTGAGAATCAGGGCGTACGTTTTACTTGTTTTGTCCATGTGGTCATAATAGGAGAATGTGTTAGGAAACTCGTAGATGTGGCGCCCTGGAAATGTTGTGGCATGGGCAGCGTGACAAGAAGTGTCTGCTGTTGTCCAAGAGTATAATTGGCGGTTCAGCATGTGCCAGCCAATCATAGCTATGTCAAAAAAATAAATAAATGACAGCAACGTTTAAAGGAATTGTCTGGACCTGGGGTACAGGACTACTGCCACTCCGTGACTTCAGATTTGTGAATCACACTGGGATCGGACGGTAACGTGACTGCAAGTAAGTGGTTTGTATACTTCCGGCCACTTTCAGACTAGACATGTCTGACCTCACTTATTGTACTTGCATTGATTGAGGCTGTGCACATCTAGTCTGCATGTGACCGCATGTGTGAAAATCACATACTTAGGGTATGTGTCCATGTTCAGGATTTGGTCAGGATCTTATGCAGGTAAAATCCTGACCAACTCTGCACCTGAGGTCACTGGCAGGTCACCTGCGTTGTTCTTGAGTTGTTTCAGCATTGTAAGGACATGCTGCGTTCTGAAAAGATGCGCCGCATGTCCGTTTCCGCGGGTCTGCCGCATGCGTCTTTTAATGAAATCTCCTCCACTATGCTGTAACATCTGGACGCTGCGTGTTTGACGCTGCGGCTCTACGTAGCGTCAAACACGCAGCGTTTCCTGAACGTGGAAACATACCCTTACAGTTACACACCTGCCGGCACCAGCGAGTTCTCATAGCACGTTCTGGATAGAACCTGAAGCTTAGAATTTATTTCTCGTTTGCACACAAAAATAAATCAGGCTCCATGTGATGGTAAAAATTGCCATGCTGACCAAACTATTGAAAACTGGATCCAGAATGCTGCGGTATTGCTCCAAACAGGCTACTATGTGATAAAATATACATGCCCTTTGCCCCAGCAGCACTGCCTTGGTGGGCCCAGCTTGTGTTTATTGGCTAATAAACCTTATAAAGACAAGGAAGCTTATGCCAATTAAAAGCAGATATATTTTTATTTAATCAAAAATTATTTAAAAATCTTAGCATTATATTTAAAGGAAGCCTGTCACCTCCCCCGTCGTTTTTAATCAAAAGAGCCTTGTGCAGCACTAATGCTGCATTCTGTCAAGGTGGCTCTTTGAGTTGGGGTCCCTTCTAATCCTGCAATGTTCAGTTTTTTAATTAGGGGCTGAGGTATGGCTGGGAGGCGTTTGTGTCCGGGGGGAAAAGACATGCCCCCGGACAGACTACAGGTATGGGGGGCTAATTAAAAAAACAAATATTGCAGCATTAGAAGGGACCCCAAATAAAAGAGCCACCTTGACTGAATGCAGCATTAGTGCTGCACATGGTGGCTCTTTTAGTTAAAAACGCCGGGGGGGGGGGGGGGGGGTAGAGGGGGACAGGTTCCCCTTAAGTGAATAAAGGAAAGTACAAATGCAGACTTAAGGGACTCCTGAACTTGGCGGGCTCTGTTTATGGTCCGATGGGCGATGTTTTCTGTGCTTTTATTCACCCCTTCCTTTCCCACCGGCCGCAATATTGTCTTGAATTGGAATCATTCAATATTGTCTTTAATCGCACTAATGCGAAAAGCATTAGTGCGCATGCGCCGGCGCACTATGTCCCGGAAGTATTTCGCTGCGTTCCGGGACATAGTGCGCCGGAGCATGCGCACTAATGCTTTTTGGCTTTGCCCGCAGTTGGGCAAAGCATACTGCGCGTGCGCACGGCAAGATTGACTTGCGCACGCGTGTACTACGGAGGCAACCTAATCCAATTCAAGACAATATTGCGGCTGGCGGGAGAGGAAGGGGTGAATGAAAGCACAGAAAACACCGCCCATCGGACCGTAAACAGAGCCTGCCAAATTCAGGTGACAGTCCCTTTAAGCTGCCTGCATTAGGAATATCCTGAAGCCTAAAATGAAAGTATCAGGAGGTATACAAAAACATACAATATCACAAATTCAAATACATTCAAATGATATCATGCAATAGCAAAATGCATAGAAATTACAGAGACAGAGGTCTTAAGAAAAGGTGCATGACTTTTTTTATTTTTATAAAAAGGCTTGAAAGTTCATATGCATATACACTGTGTCAGGGTTCTTACCACCTGATGGGCAGTATGGCAGTGAAAGAGACATAGTAGCAGCAATGCAATGTGAAAGTCTGATGTCCAAAGATATGAGCCTACAAGTATAAATATAGAGGACTGTTTGTAGGAACCACATATAAATAGGGGTAAAAAAAATGGAATACATTTATGTAGGGCACAATGACCCAATGTGACCAAATGGATAAGCAATAATGCTCCTATTTGAATCGGTGGACACTATAGAGGTGTATACGTGCAAAAGGTAAAGTGTCTCTAGTGCATTAGGCTGGAAAGAGTATATTACCTGGCAGTGCAGCGCAGGGCCCCAACGCGCGTTTTGCGTGATGCTTCATCCTGGGGGGTAGCACTGCACTAGACACTTTACCTTTTGCACTTTGTGTTTAGGCTTGTAATAGGTGGAATTGTGTTTATTAGCTGTCCACCACATCCACCTGACCACTGCAGCTAGTAACTGTTGACAACAGCAATGTCAGCATGGGCGTCACAAAACTGCTGAGGCCAGTGATTGAATGTAGCGGGCACCTGGTTGGCATGTCATTCCTGCAGTACAATTAAAGGGATTTACCAGGTGAGTAGTAGCTTTGATTTAATGCAGTGTTGTATAATCATGACAACACCTTAAAATCAGATGAAATGAGGTTTTGTTATGAGAAGTTCCAAGTTGTAAACGTCTCAGGATTGTGATGAAAACGTTTTTTTTCCCTTCCCCATGACAGCATCGGTACATGAGATGGTCCCGCCCCCAAGAACAGGAAACCTGCATAGGAGATAAAAGATGGGGGCGGCACCTCTCTCCTCAGTTTGGTTTCCTGTTCTTGCGGGGAACCTGCGGTGCTGCATGGGGAGAGGTCTCCCTCGCTAAGCCGGTCTCTGAACCGAGGTCCGCGGTGGGAGCAGCGGCGGCGGCGTACGCGTGTCGCCTCCATACCTGGAGCTGCAGGTGCGTCCTTCCCACTGCGGACTCCCCGGCGTTCGCTCCTGGCCGGAGGCTGGGCCGGGGGAGAAAAATGAGCGTGCCCATCACGACGCTGGCGCCGACTGAATGGGGAACTTCCGGGTGTAACCGGAAGTGACGCTACACGCTGAAGAAGCGGTGTGCTGACACTCCCCGGGGGGGAGGAAGTTCAGGGGCGCACACACCGCTTCCTGCCCGCCTATATTTAAATCTACAAGGCGGCAAGCTGGCGCTGGGAACAGTCTCCTGCAAGATGGCAGATCTGAAGGAATCAGCGATCCCAGCAGACATCCCACAGCCTGTCGTGGTACTGAGGGTCCGGTGGGTGAGTGCCTTTGTAAGGCAAAGACATGTCAGTGACATTGTGTTTTTTGTATATATGCAGGGAAAGAAAGTTGCCTCTAAACAAAAGCATAAAGTATGTGCACTCTGTGATAGAAGCCTTCCCAAAACGTATGAAAAGCGTATGTGCCGCTCATGCATAGAGAAAACTGTGTCTGAAGAATCATCATCATTGCTTCAGAATATAAAAGATATTGTTAGAAGCGAAGTACAATGTACGGTAAAGGAGCAGTTAAAACAACATGGGTTGCAGAGCTCCGTAAACCCGCCCTCTATGTCTGCCCGGGCATCTGATGTAGAATCCGAGGGTGAACTGGGTGAGCTTCCGCCCGAGGAGGTTTCGGACCTGGACTCTTCAGATGAAGAGTGTGGCCGGCCTTATGTCTTATCAGAAGATGTGGGGAAGTTGCTAAAACTGGTCAGGTCCACCCTGGGGGTTGAGACGCCAAAGGAGAAGCAAACAGTTCAGGACTCTATGTTCAGTAATTTGGAGGATAGGAAACGGAAAGTTTTCCCATTTCATGATAACATACTAAATCTCATTAAAAAAGAATGGAAAAAAACGAATAAAAGAATTTCAGTTCCCCAGGCCTTGAAACGTAAATATCCCTTTAGTGAGGAAATTTGCGAGAAATGGGAAAAGGCGCCTAAGTTGGACGCGGCTATCGCAAGTACCTCCAGGGGCATAGCACTTCCCTTTGAGGACATGGGGGCCCTAAAAGACCCCCTAGATAAAAAGGCGGATGCCTTTCTAAAATCAGCCTGGGAAGCCTCAACTTGGGCGTTTAAACCTGGAGTAGCGGCTACTTGTACTGCCCGTGCCATGGTTAAATGGCTGGAGGAACTAAGCGACCAAATAAAAAACAAATGTCCAAGAGACAGACTTCTAGAAGTCATCCCTCCACTTCAAAATGCAGCAGGATTCCTGGCGGACGCTGCCATTGATTCTGTTCGGTTTTCTGCCCGGGCGGGTGCCCTTTCTAATTCAGGTAGAAGGGCGTTGTGGTTAAAAAATTGGAACGCTGATTTCCAATCTAAAGTGAAGCTCTGTGCGGTCCCCTGTGAGGGCCAATATTTATTCGGCAGCGCTTTAGATGAGATCTTAGAAAAAGCGGTGGACAAGAAAAAGCACTTCCCTCCACCTCCCTTCTTTAAACGACGTTGGTATGACAATCGTCGGTCCTTTCGAGGATCAGGTAGGGGCCGAGGCCGCCCAACGGATAGAACCACACGGGGAAAACCCTGGGGGGAGAAAAGAGAAAGAGGGTTTCTTTTCAATAAACCCCCAAAACTGGATCCCAAACAATGACGCCATATTTCAGGTGGGAGGAAGGTTACGTTTTTTTGTCCATCAGTGGGTAACCTTACAGCCGTCCCAATGGATAATCAACTTATCAGACGGCCTACGACTAAATTTCATCTCCCTGCCTCCCCACCGAATAAAAGTTACTCGTGTGGCCAAAAAGAACCAGTTAGTTCTCGAAAAAGAAGTTCGTCTTCTTTTAGACAAAAAAGTCCTGGTAAGGGTACCTCCACAGGAAATAGGAAGGGGATTTTACAGCACCCTTTTCCTCACTCCAAAACCGGATGGATCTTTAAGAACTATTTTCAACCTAAAAGAATTAAACAAATTCATCCGGGTAGAAAAATTCAAAATGGAGACTCTGAGAACGGCGGTAAAACTGTTGTATCCAGGATGTTATATGGCAGTGATAGACCTTACCGATGCCTATTATCATGTGCCGATCAGCAGAGAACATCAACAATTCCTGAGGTTGGTTGTGCAGCTGGGGCAAGTCTACACCCATCTACAATACCAATGTCTCCCCTTTGGGGTATCGGTAGCTCCTCGTATTTTTACCAAAATAATTTCGGAAGTAGCATCCTTCATAAGGAGAGAGAACATTCTGTTAGTGCCCTATTTAGACGATTTCCTCCTGATAGCAGACAATCAAGAAGATTGCATAAAAGCAGTTACAACAGTACGAGAGCTACTAACCAAACTAGGGTGGATAATAAACTTAAAAAAATCAAGATTGATTCCAGCCCAGATACAGGAGTTCCTGGGGATCCAATTAAATTCAATCAAACAGGTCTGTATCCTTCCAGACAGGAAAGTCGAGGCCATAAAACAACGTATAACACAAATACAGGTGGCCCAATACGTCTCGGTAAGGGAAGCCATGTCCCTCCTAGGCATGCTTACTGCAACAATTCCGGCAGTCCAATGGGCACAACTTCATTCAAGGGACCTACAGTGGGAGATCCTGTCAGAACAAACAAGAATACCCTACAATCTAAACCGGAAAATCGTATTGTCACGACATGTTCGGGACTCTCTAAGCTGGTGGCTAGATTCCGGAAATCTAAAAAAAGGGGTCCCATGGTCAATCCACAATCCGGTGATACTGACCACAGATGCGAGCCCGTTAGGTTGGGGAGCACACCTATCGGATCGGATCCTACAGGGTCTATGGGATCCACAGATGCAATTAGCCTCCTCAAACCTGAAGGAATTGACAGCAGTAAGGCAAGCAATTCTTCAAACAGAAGAAGATCTCAAAGGAAAACATTTAGTAGTATTGTCCGACAACAGCACAACGGTGTCGTATATAAATCGACAGGGAGGAACCAGATCAAGTTCCCTAATGGAAGAAGCAGGAAGACTATTTCTTTGGGCCGAAAACCACCTTTTATCCCTCACGAGTACACACTTAAAGGGGTCGGACAACTTTGTCGCAGATTTTCTGAGTCGTCACGTCCTGCACCAGGGCGAGTGGTCACTAAATCAAAGAATATTTGGAGAAATCTGTGCAATCTGGGGACTTCCTCAAGTGGATCTTTTCTCTACAAGGCAGAATCGAAAAGTAGAAAGATTCTACTCTCTAAACCCGAAAGAGAACCCGGAAGGAGTAGATGCGTTACTACACCAATGGAGATTCCATCTAGCCTATGCGTTTCCCCCGATCCCATTAATCCCTACAGTCCTGAAGAAGATCCGAGAAGAGAAATCACGCATAATCTTAATCGCACCCTTCTGGCCAAAGAGAGCTTGGTTCACTTGGCTCAGACGTATGTCCATCTCGGACCCGTGGATACTTCCAGAGGTTCCAAACCTTCTGCACCAGGGTCCGGTGACACATCCTCAGGTTCACAGCCTACACCTCACTGCTTGGAACTTGAGAGGGGACTGCTGCTAGCAAAGGGGTTCTCGGATCCGTTAATTACTACTCTACTGTCCAGTAGAAAAAGTCACAACTGATAAATACCAAAAGGTATGGGGAAAATTTTTAGAATTCTCGGGCCGAGGGATAACTGATACCGTTCAGAAAGTCCCTATATCTGAAATCCTAGAGTTTCTCCAAAAGGGTCTGGAGAGGGGATTATCTACCAGCACTCTAAAAGTGCAAGTCTCGGCGCTTAGCGCCTTGTTTGACCAAAAATTGGCTGATCACCCTTGGGTGTGTAGGTTTATTCGGGCCTCTTTTACAGCCAGACCATTCAAACCTCGTCCAAAGGTCGCTCCCTGGGATTTAAATTTAGTTTTAAACGCCTTGACCTCCTCTCCCTTCGAGCCTCTTTCCTCCATATTGGAAAAAGCGCTAACTTTAAAAACAGTTCTCCTGATTGCCCTTACCTCAGCCAGACGCATTAGTGAGCTTCAGGCTATATCTATAGACCCTCCTTATACTACATTTCTGGAGGATAGGGTAATTATAAAATCTGATCCGGCCTTCTTACCAAAGGTAAACTCGAAATTTCACAGGGACCAGGAGATAGTCTTGCCTTCATTTTGTGCCAATCCAAAATCCCAGGGAGAAGAAACCTTCCATTGCTTGGACGTCAGACGTTGCCTACTTCAATATATAGAAGTGACGAAACCATGGCGACAGTCTTCAGCCCTTTTTTGTCTCCTTTCAGGGGGCAAACGGGAAAAAAGGCCACAAAATCAACCATTGCACGATGGCTCCGTATGGCTATATCACTTTCCTATTCCTCTGCGGGGCAGGTCCCTCCACCTGGTGTTACGGCCCACTCTACTAGGGCTATTTCCACATCTTGGGCAGAGAGGGCAAATGCGTCTATAGAGCAAATCTGTAATGCAGCAGTATGGTCTTCACCCTCTACTTTCTTCCGCCATTATAGATTAAATCTAGGGCTGTCAGATCTTGCCTTTGGTAGAAAAGTACTATCTGCCGTTGTCCCACCCTAGAGGTTCTTTCTATTTCTTCCTCTCATGTACCGGTGCTGTCATGGGGAAGGGAAAAAATGATAATTACTTACGGGTAATTTGATTTTCCAGATCCATGACAGCACCGCTCTAGTTCCCGCCCTATCTTGGTGATGGTGTGTGATTCACAAAAAAAAAAAAAAAAATCTTAAAAAAAAAAAAAAAAACCCCACAAGCGAAAGATGGGGTAATAACCACTTAACATAACAATAGATAAATAGTCTTAGAGTTAAGTATAATTTATATATGCCTAAAACTAACATAGCGGTTACCTTACATTCTCTGTAAACAAACTGAGGAGAGAGGTGCCGCCCCCATCTTTTATCTCCTATGCAGGTTTCCTGTTCTTGGGGGCGGGACCATCTCTCATGTACCGGTGCTGTCATGGATCTGGAAAATCAAATTACCCGTAAGTAATTATCATTTTTCTGAAGCAAATTGCAGAGCAAAAGGCCTTGGGAGGTGCCAAAGACCTGAGCCTAAAGCAGTAATGGCACTGATCACTTGTGTGCAGCTAGAATATTAATTTTTCTGGTCATATGTTGCCACATGAAAGTGCCAGGTCAATATGTGGCAGCAATCCAATTTTAATCCAGTTGTAATGACTCTATATAATATATGAATTACACTTATTGTATTGAAGAACTGAAATAAATTAAAGGGAACCTGTCACCAGGTTTGGCCGATATGAGTTACAGCCACCACCTTTCAGGGCTTATGTGCAGTATTCTATAATGCTGTATGTAAGCCCCCGATCCGACCTGCAAGAGAAGAAAAATAAGTAAATAAGGGGGGAGGGGGGGGGGGAAGGGGGGGGTGGCGCGCGGTCCGGTCCGATGGGTGTCGCAGGTCCTGGTTTGGCACCTCCCATCTTCTTGCGATGCCGCCCTCCTGCTTGCTTCATGGCTCCCCAGCATCACGCTCCTGCGGAGGCGTACTTATCTGTCCTGTTGAGGGCAGGGTAAGTACTGCAGTGCGCAGGCGCCAGGCCTCTCTGACCTTTCCTGGTGCCTGCGTACTGCAGTACTTTGCTTTACCCTTTGGGTAAAGGGACATGTCCTGTATCCGTATATCCTACAGACTCCCCTCCCGGTATATTCAGACATTGGGTCTGTTACTTCTGTTTCCTACATGTCGCTTTTTGTTTCTGCAGTATGCAGACATATTTATAAACCCCACTGATTCAGAACTATGGAGCAGTCACAAAAAATCTGAACATACCCTCATTAAGCTGTCCTACCTGCAGAGAGTGGCCTTGTCATGAGGGTGGTCTCCCTCTGACACCCTCGTTATACATCGGGTCAATCATTGAATAAACCTCTCCTTATTGCTTGTAAATTGAGAGCTTGTTCAGTGTGACAGATCCACCTTAACTGGAAATGCCTCTTGCTTACTGGTGATGTTTGGGGAGATTATCAATCAGTCCCTAGAGATTGTATAAAACTTGCTCTGTTCGCCACGAAAAAAGAAAAAAGTCCATTGGCAGCTTAACCCAGAGGATTGTAGCTAGCGTTATCCTAAATGATCATTGTCTGGCTGTCACGTGCAAGCTTTTCCCTTTTGTCTAATAAGCTTTTTCCTTCCTGACTTGCGTGAGTCCATTGATCTTCTTCCAGGGTGTAAAGTACAAGGCTCTGTGTACATGTTTAGCCTGTTGTTTTCTGGCCTTGCAGCCCTGATTGTACCCCCTACATATAGATTCCTTCTCTGTGCACTTGCAGAACCATAGGTAGCATGTGGTTTCACTGGGTGCGCTGTTTAGATTTTTGCCCTGTGCAGCAGGTGCAGCCTGTCTTTCAGGTATCCCATCTGTAATTAAGTAGATATTTCACCGGTGAGAGTTGAACCTTTCCATTTTATATCCTAGTAATCTCTCATTTAGGCCGGCGTCACACTAGCGAGTTTTACGGACGTAAGAGCGCAGAAAATACGTCTGTAAAACTCGCCAAACAAACGGCACAATTATTCTCAATGGGTCTGGTCCTATCAACCGTATATTACGGATCCGTATTATACGGCTTTCTACGGTCGTACAAAATCGCAGCATGCTGCGTTTGTCAGCGTATTGCGCAAATAATACGCCAATGAAAGTCTATGGGGGCGAGAAAAATACGGATTCCATACGGACCAGCAGTGTGACTTGCGAGAAATACGCATCGGTGTTAGTGAAAAGCCGGTAATTCAATTGCCGGCTTTTCATTTCTCCTTCCCAAACCCGACAGGATATGAGACATGGTTTACATACAGTAAACCATCTCATACCCCCTTTTTTTTGCATATTCCACACTACTAATGTTAGTAGTGTGTATGTGCAAAATTTGGTTGCTGTAGCTGCTAAAATAAAGGGTTAAATGGCGGAAAAAATTGGCGTGGGCTCCCGTGCAATTTTCTCCACCAGAATGGTAAAGCCAGTGACTGAGGGCAGATATTAATAGCCTAGAGAGGGTCCATGGTTATTGCCCCCCCCCCCCCCCCCCCCCCCCCCGGCTACAAACATCTGCCCCCAGCCACCCCAGAAAAGGCACATCTGGAAGATGCCCCTATTCTGGCACTTGGCCACTCTCTTCCCACTCCCGTGTAGCGGTTGGATATGGGGTAATGAAGGGTTAATGCCACCTTGCTATTGTAAGGTGACATTAAGCCAGGTTAATAATGGAGAGGCATCAATTATGACACCTATCCATTATTAATCCAATTGTATGAAAGGGTTAAAAAACACACACACATTATTAAAAATTATTTTAATGAAATAAACACACCGGTTGTTTTAATATTTTATTGCTCTCTCAATCCACCTGAAGACCCTCGCTTGGCAAAATAATAAACCCACAATATACATACCATCCGAGGATCTGTCAGGTCCCACGATGTAAATCCTTCTGAAGGGGTGAGATGTAGCTCTGAACTTTACTTGCATACTTGTGGTTAATGTGGGTTAATTAGCTGTTCTGTCTTGGAGTAGACAGTATTTTATAGTTAAAAGGGTTGTCCACTTCTCAAACGACCTCTTCTGAATCACTGGTTCTCCCAGTAAAATACTACCTATACTCGCCTTCTTTGTTGGCCCAGTTCCAGCGGTGTAAGCTCTGCGGCTTCTGTGACATGTTATGTCATGTGATCCCTACTGCCGATTGGCAGCCGCAGAGATCAGCAGGGAAGTGGTCTTTATTGGCCACAGGAATTGTAGAACATAACGATCTCGCATGGGAGAGCCAGTGCCGACTCCGCTGGAACAGCATCGGGGGTGGATATAGGTGTCATTTTTCGTGGGGAAACATGGGATTTGAGAAGGGGTTGTCCGAGTAGTGAACAACCCCTTTAATGCTTTCCAGCCTTCAAGATCAATTTAACTCTGGCACAAATGTTAGTTAGCTAATGGGGGCTTTATGACATTGAATTCTAAAGACTATGATAATGCAGTGCTATGGAGGCATACAGTGCATGCAAAGATCCCACTTACCCCAAGAAATTCAGCTTGTGCCATGGTTTTCCACTCTACAAGCAATGTATGCCCATAATGTGGTATGAAAGGGGCCTCACATAAACATCATTATTACCTGTCGTGCAAGATTTCACTTTCTAGGTACACAGTAGAAATCACATATAATTATCGTAAGTCTATGAAGCATTCTAAGATTATGTAACTCCTCCTGGTTACTTCAGATGCATGCCTGTCCAACCTGTTCTGCCAAACTTCTATGTATACTGCCAAGTTGTCATTGATATATGGCTACGGGTTGTAAGAGTCTGGGATGGTTCCTGCTGATATTGGCATTACTTTGTATTATGTGCTTAAAAGGAACCTGTCGCCAAGTGAAAAGTGGGAAGTTTTTGCTCTTTTATTCTTGCTCCCCCCCCCCGGGTATTCTGTGTATTTGTTTTTTTGTTCCTTAAATTCACCATACAGTTCCAGAGATATGGGCTTTTTTATTTAGTTGTAATTTTTATAGTCTTTGCTAAGTGGGTGTGGCTCACTGAGTTCTTTTGGGGCGTGTCTTTGGACTGCTTTGCATGATTATTCTCAGCACCACCCTTTTGTAAGGACTAGTGATGAGCGAGTGTACTCGTTGCTCGGGTGACCTCCGAGTATTTATGACTGCTCGCAGATTTAGTTTTCATCGTGGCAGCTGAATGATTTACAGCTACTAGCCAGGCTGAGTACATGTGGGGGTTGCCTGGTTGCTAGGGAATCCTTACATGTAATCAAGCAGGCTAATAGGTGTAAATCATTCAGCTGCAAATGAAAACTAAATCTCCGAGGAGTCATAAATACTCGGAGGTCACCCGAGCAACGAGTACACTCGCTCATCACTAGTAAGGACCTTAAAAGCAGCAATAAATAAATAATATACCCATATCTCTGTAACCGGATGGCAGAATAAAAAAACAGACAGACAAAACAAAGACAGATTACTCAGGAAATCAGCTGGTATAAAAGAGCAAAAACTGCCCACTCTTGACCTTGTGACAGGTCCTCTGAATTTCAACATGTCCATGCTTTGTTTTCAATGCCAGAATTTTCTGGCAGTGGTTTATTTCCTATTGTGAACACACACATGCCCATTTGGCTGATTTGAGCATGAACGTGTATGAGGAAGGGAAGAAGCATGCCAGCTGGTATATGGGCACCTTTAGTCAGACCTGGCCATATAAACACACGTAATGAAAGCTAATGTCATGCCCACTGATGGACTGGGGGAAGTATATGACACATGGACTTAGTGACCACCAAACATGCAAGTAATGCCACTATAGGAAGGGAGCCAGTCCTCCGGTTTTACCCCAGACCTTTCACTGCTATAGAAAAGAAGAGCCAAAGAAGTCCCAAAATAAAATATCAAATTTATCAAAATACACATACATAAAGGTAATAGTAGTAATCAAATTGGAGACAAAGCAAATAGTGATTCTCACAGGTGTAAAGCACAGGGTCCACCTATAATATAGTGGAAGGGGGGGGGAGATAATAGCAGCAGATAGGATAAAGTGCATGTGCAACCCAACCATTGGTATCCCTAAGCAAATATAGGTTTGAATGAAGACACAGACCCACCTGGTCTAATGCCCAATTAGTGTATAGTAAGTATCAATAAATAATAAAATATGTAAGTAGGTTGAGCAAAAAAATGGGTGATGGAGTCAACAACAGAAAGTAGACTAAGTAAAAGGGTGTGTATCACTTTAAGGGAACACATCAAGTTTTTAAATGCGCCTGCACCTGCCCTCACTGCTATGTATGACCTGACAAAGATCTTTGTTAATGTATATCCATTAATCACCTTAGACGATGGCTCCCATTTCAGTATGCTAATGTCATATACAGACCTTCCACGGCTTCTGCAGATTTATCACTTATACAGCCCGTGTACTATTGATTTACATGAATGACGCTGCTCATGCACAGTACTAGCGCCTATATAGGGGACTTGATCAGTACATGCATGTTCTCCCACCCCACGTTCAGAGTCATTGGCTTTCTTATTCATGGGGACCAGACTATGCTCAGGATGACTATGGCCACATAAAGGAAAACAAACTGCATGTGTCAGTTCTCTGCAGGGGCATGTTGGCATCAAGCTAAAAATAAAAAAATTCTTTCTACTTTTTTTTTTTATATCTGTAGAGAGCTTCTTGCCAATGAATGATATGGTGGATTTACCTACAAGAATGGTTTCACACATCCATGAGACTGAAAACCTGATGTATTGGTTAGGCCTGGTGATCCGAACTGTACACTGTCCATGTGAAAGTGCCACCATTGCCCAGTGTAAACTTGTGCAGAGCTCAAACTGCTCTTCTGTAAATGGGGACAATAATGGGAGCTGTGGGGAGTGACTGACTGTATGAAAACCCTACAATATATGCAGAATGGACTCTGTATTGCCACTTGGTTCTCGTTATGGGGCAGAATATCTGCCAGTGTAAGCCAACAAAAGGACATTTTTCAGACAGGTACCCCTCTTCTGGTTCTATTCTCAAACTGAATGGCAGTATGAAGCCACTGAACCCGCTTGCCAAAATATCTGTAAATCTGGATCTCTGACACAGCATTACAGTTAGGTCCATATATATTTGGACAGAGACAACATTATTCTAATTTTGGTTCTAGACATTACCACAATAAATTTTAAACAAAATGATTCAGATGCAGTTGAAGTTCAGACTTTCAGCTTTCATTTGAGGGTATCCACATTAAAATTGGATGAAGGGTTTAGGAGTTTCAGCTCCTTAATATGTGCCACCCTGTTTTTAAAGGGACCAAAAGTAATTGGACAGATTAAATAATTGTAAATAAAATGTTCATTTCTAGTACTTGGTTGAAAATCCTTTGTTGGCAATGATTGCCTGAAGTCTTGAACTCATGGACATCACCAGACGCTGTGTTTCCTCCTTTTTGATGCTCTGCCAGGCCTTCACTGCGGTGGTTTTCAGTTGCAGTTTGTTTGTGAGCCTTTCTGTCTGAAGTTTAGTCTATAACAAGTGAAATGCATGCTCAATTGGGTTCAGATCAGCTGACTGACTTGGCCATTCAAGAATATTCCACTTCTTTGCTTTAATAAACTCCTGAGTTGCTTTGGCTTTATGTTTTGGGTCATTGTCCATCTGTAGTATGAAACGACAACCAACCAGTTTGGCTGCATTTGGCTGGATCTGAGCACACAGTATGGCTCTGAATACCTCAGAATTCATTCGGCTGCTTCTGTCCTGTGTCACATCATCAATAAACACTAGTGACCCAGTGCCACTGGCAGCCATGCATGCCCAAGCCATCACATTGCCTCTGCAGTGTTTTACAGATGATGTGGTATGCTTTGGATCATGAGCTGTACCACGCCTTCGCCATACTTTTCTCTTTCCATCATTCTGGTAGAGGTTGATCTTGGTTTCATCTGTCCAAAGAATGTTCTTCCAGAACTGTGCTGGCTTTTTTAGATGTTTTTTAGCAAAGTCCAGTATAGCCTTTTTATTCTTGATGTTTATGAGTGGCTTGCACCGTGCAGTGAACCCTCTGTATTTACTTTCATGCAGTCTTCTCTTTATGGTAGATTTGGATATTGATACGCCGACCTCCTGGAGAGTGCTGTTCACTTGGTTGGCTGTTGTGAAGAGGTTTCTCTTCACCATGGAGATTATTCTGCGATCATCCACCGCTGTTGTCTTCCGTGGGCACCCAGGTCTTTTTGCATTGATGAGTTCACCAGTGCTTTCTTTCTTTCTCATGATGTACCAAACTGTAGATTTTGCCACTCCTAATATTGTAGCAATTTTTCAGATGTTTTTTTTTTATGTTTTCGCAGCTTAAGGATGGCTTGTTTCACCTGCATGGAGAGCTCCTTTGACCGCATGTTTACTTCACAGCAAAACCTTCCAAATGCAAGCACCACACCTCAAATCAACTCCAGGCCTTTTATCTGCTTAATTCAGAATGACATAATGAAGGGATTGCCCACAACTGTCCATGAAATAGCCTTGGAGTCAATTGTCCAATTACTTTTGGTCCCTTTAAAAACAGGGTGGCACATGTTAAGGAGCGGAAGCTCCTAAACCCTTCATCCAATTTTAATATGGATACCCTCAAATGAAAGCTGAAAGTCTGATCTTCAACTGCATCTGAATTGTTTTGTTTAAAATTCATTGTGGTAATGTCTATAACCAAAATTAGAAAAAGGTTATCTCTGTCCAAATATATATGGACCTAACTGTATGTTATATTCACTCTACCTGTTAGGACACGGCTGTCATTTTAGCCATTCTTTTATCTTGCAACTCTTCCCGAATCTGGAATGGATCCCATACCATTCACGTGGTCACACATTCTGGCATTGGTGCACCAGGAAGCTTGTTATATTGGCATATCAGACCAATGGTGTAGATCAATGCAGTGGTCAAAATCCACGGAAAAGAGACACAAAAATGGAAATGATTTTTGTCAAGAAATGTGAATAAGCTTTGGGTGGAAGTAATCACCTTGTTGGTGCACGCATTCAGGTTATTGAGTGAACTTTCCCCAGAAAGGTCCAGACCTTGCTGCGGGTTTTTTATGCAGAGTCCTGTTGCTGCGTGGAAATTTCCTTAATGACACGGCCTAGTCTCTGTGACTGAATCTAATTAATGTATGACATGCTGGCCCTGCCTGCCCTCTGAAGCCAGAGCAAATCCACTAGATCAATTGCTTGTCTCCTTTGAACTCTGCTTTCTAGTCAGCCTAGGCACTTCATCATGGAGATGATAGCTGGTTTACCCAGCCCTCTAATCACCAGAATAGTGGAAATCGCGCCCTGTTGTTCATGCTATAGCATTGTAAGGCAGGCACCACCTTGGGCACTGGATCAAGAAGTGCTGAGGGTATCTTTTTCATGAAAAAAAAATCACCTTTGCTGCACTAATGCCCTTTAAACAATGTGTTACTCAATCTGGGTGGAGCAAGGTCCTCCATTACTGATCATGCATGGGTTTGTAGTTTTCCTATGGCACTGATGGGAAATCTGTATTCTGGGAAGGTCCCTGTGCATGTATAGGCAGATATTCCACTGAGAAGTGTTACCTTCCAGTGAGTTAAGTGCCCACACACAGAGCCTTATAGTAATTAATAGTATGTGTATTTTTCTGTGCAGGTTAAGAATGCCACAAATCAGATTGTTATGAACTGTGCGGACATTGACATCATCACGGCTTCATATGCCCCAGAAGGAGATGAAGGTAAGTTACCTAAAGGGGTAATCCGATCCCAACATATAGATAACCTCTCTATAACAGATCATTGTGGATCCCACACCCGGCACCCCTACTGATAAGCTGTTTTTTTTTTTTTTCTCCAGCGGCTGTCATATGTATATTTCTTTAATGGAACTGATGCTGTTGGAGAAAATAGCTGATTGTTGGGGGTTCTATATGTTGACCCACTACTGATAGGGTATTGATGAGCTGTTCTATGTAATGTGTTGTGACCGGGACCGGACAACCGCTTTAAGGATTCTTTTCCCTAATGGCTCTGAGTGTTAATCGTTACTAGTTGAGTTATATTAAACATGGGGCAGCACGGTGGCTCAGTGGTTAGCACAGCAGCCTTGCAGCGGTGGAGTCCTGGGTTCTAATCCCACCAAGGACAACATCTGCAAGGAGTTTGTATGTTCTCCCTGTGTTTGTGAGTTTCCTCCGGGTTCTCCGGTTTCCTCCCACACTCCAATACACACTGATAGGGAATCTAGATTGAGCCCCAATGGGGACAGTGATGATAATGTGTGCAAACTATAAAGCGCTGCGGAGTATGTTAGCGCTATATAAAAATAAAGATTATTATTACTGAGGAGCAGCAGTGACACAGTCTGTAACTGTGCCAACATTAAAGGGCATCTGTCGGCACAGAATGACTTTTCAAGCCAAGTGCAAGCTCTTGTGCACCCTTGGCAGGGCTGAAAATGTAAATAGACCTTCACATCTGCTTGTTGTCCCTCTTTCTCCACCCTCTTCTTTGATTGACAGCTCTGGCTTAATAGGGCAAGAAAAGGGTAGAGCTAGATGGAAACCAAGCAGGTGAGAAGGTGCACTTAAATGATTGGCCCTGCCATGATGACAGTGCGTTTGACCTCTTTGTAGTTTTCTGGGAAATTGCAGTTGTTACCCAAAAAATCGCATGATTATGAAGTCATCTTTGAAAACTGCGCCATTCTGCAGTAAAGTCTCATTGATGCAATTGGTGCTATCATGGGGTAGACAACTGTGTCCATTCTCAGCCTAAGCGCTCGCTCACATGAGCGATGATTCTCTTCCGAGAGAATTAGATTGAGTATTGTAATGACACTCGGCTCAGTCTGATCAGAGCTTAATTTCTCCATCTTTTCTATTGTCTCCGTCAACGTAAATTGAACTTCATTTGGATGACTTGTATGGGCGCGCGTGATCCGATTTTTCAGAACCACTAACAGCATGCTGCAATTTTTCTTTTTCTCTGATGCCCAATTAGCACGGGGACAAAATGCATATCTGCCCTTTCCCATAGTATAGAATTGGTCCGAGTACTATCCGATAAACATTGCATAGCACTCTGCCATGTCATGTGCTCATGTGAGTGAGCCCTAAGGGTATATTAACACATGAAACTATTCTGCTGTGAATTTTAATTTACAAAATGGTCATCATCTGTCATAGATTGGGAGAATTTCAGCATAAAATGAAATGCTGCAGATATAACATCAGCCACACAGGCCAACAGCTCCTTTTTTTTTTTTTTTCCTGCGGGGTGTGGATGGTTTTTGGGACAATCTTGTCCAATTTGCTTGTCATTTTCTGGCGATCTTTCTGCCCTCAAAACCAGATGGAAAATCTGCAGCGTATTCACTTTGTGTAACATACCCGACAAGTGTAACTTCTATGGACTCAGTCATCCTACTGCAAAAATTAAGAGGGCTGTCATTGAGTAAGTGGGGGAAGTGACTACTAATGATCCCTTTGTATTGTGAAAGCTGATGTTGTGGCACTTCCAAAATTAGCTGCAGTGGTCCTGTGAGGGCAGTTGAATATTTCTCTACAACTGTTAAGTCCAGGATGGGGTGAGGTGCAGTTTTTTGCCTAGTATTGAACTATTTAGCTGGTACTGATACCCACACTTAGTTTCCAAGTTGAGACCTGATTCCAGTATGTGAAATATTCGGCACTGGTAATACTTAATTTTACTGGTGCCCCAGGGTATTAAGAGCATTGTCTACAAACCAACGTCCTCAAAAAAGGACCCAGTGAAGTATGAGAGAATTCTGAAGGTGGTGATGAACCATTTCGTGTGTTGTTTTTTTTTGTATTAGTAATCGTAGATCTAAAAAGTCCCAGTATTACTGAAAAGTAATATTTTTCTATAAATATTGGTTGCATAGGGGAAGTCCACTGAGCCATTGAATGTAGTTTCAGAAGGAAGCGCAGGGCTGATCGTGACATACATGACTTTTGTTGAGTACAGCAAATGACAGATGAGCTTGCAGAGGGTCAAGCAGGGGAAGAGGAAGCGAATCAAGTGACTGCAGCGCCTGATGAATTAGCTTTGAAATGCTTGGGAGGAAAGAGCTACTTTAGAATGGGCAAAAAAGCTGATGGTACTATGCTTAAGGAGCAGAAAGTGTATGCAGCAGGTCCCATCATATATTGTAAGTGCGATGTGTGAAGGCTCATTGGCATGAAGGTGACTCCTATGTGATAAAATGTGAGGTTTACATCTGCTTGTGGCATCTGGTGTGTGAGTGGCCTGGGAGGTCCTTGTATAGGGCAGGGATACATCATGGTGTGTGACAGCTCTAATGGGAGAGAATTCCAAGTATGAAGATGGTGAAGGAGGACGTTCTGATGGAACGGAGATCTCCTTGCAGTTATGGGCTTCATGTTGGCACAGTTTAACTCATTCCTGAAAGGATGGCTATCACATCTGTGGGCCATTTGTGATTTATTTTTATTTGATAAGTTATATCTGAGGGGTGCTGAGGACAGAGACATTTAGTATGTGGTCCTGTAATGTACTCTCCTGCGCTATAGCAGTACTACGGTAGATGTAATGGTCACTGTACTTTCAGAAAGCTTGATCTCATTTGGCGATTTGCAAATCAATTGTTATTTCTTCTGTCTTAACTTGTTGACCACTGCCTATTGCCAAATGTTCCCCATCTCTAGCAGCAGAGACACAGATGGCTTAGAGGATTACTAGTGTGCACAGCTTTGTCATTTTGCTCCTGCTCTCCTGTCTGATACACTGCATACAAAGAGGGATGTGGGCTTTTATCTAGGTGCAGGAAAGACATTGGGTAATGCAGGGGCAGTGCAAGCTGGAAAAGAAAGAAAAGGAAGTTCCTGCATCTGTAGTGCTGGCAGAATGCTGATGAAGAGAAACTGCTAATAGTTGGTGGCAAGTTACAGAGCCTGAGAATCGGGACAGCTGATGTGTGCACCAAAATCAATTTCTACTTTATGTGGGAGATAAAATCCAGACTTTATTTTTGATATTCTATCTCTCAATGTTAAAATTAACCTACCCATAAAATTATAGACTGTGCATGTCTTTGTCAGTGGGCAAACAAACAAAATCAGCAAGGGATCAAATACTTTTCCCCCCACTGTAGATGGAGATTTAGGATAAAAATTAATTTGAACTCCAGACCATCCCTTCAATATTAGAAGTGTTATACGTCTACAGCCCATAATTGTGATACGAAGACTGCACTTACTGTAAAATAATTAGAGACTCATCCATTTTATTTTACCGATGGGTGAGTGGGGGGGGGGGCTGTTTTCATGGCCAGTCTGGGATTTTTTGGGCAACTGACAACCCTGATGGTGCATCCTTACCTGCATCATGAGAATGTTGTGGCACATTTTGTTTTCTGATGTATTCCACATGAATCCATGAGAATAAAAACGTAACTAGAAGTTCTGTATAAATGTATATGGGTGCCTATTACTGCCCTGTGCAACTCTAACCCTAAGGAGAGCTATGATATGGTTGTGTGCATGAAACCTAAACTTGGCCATACACATTAGAAGGCGGAATCTACCAATTTCAGCAGACTGTGGGTATGGGGCTGGGAGGATAGTGAGTATTGTTACCTGCACCTAATTTCTACTAGAAATGTTCGGCCATCATCACTATGCTAGACTATATTATACACTACCAGAGATAACTCTGCATGGTCTGTGTAAAGACCTTGTTGTCTCCGGTTGCATTTACTGTTGGCCTCAGTAATGCTCTGCTAGCATTCAATACATTGGATAGCAACTTGGAGCTGATTTTTTTTTTATTTTTGTATTTTTCCTGCAGCTCGTGACTTTTCAGGTGTAGCTTGTAGCCCTGTGATGAAGCTGCTAAAAATGATTGTCACTGTATATTAATGGAGCAAACCTGCTGAATGACGATCAGATCTGCACAATTTGACCCTCTGCTACTACAAGCCATGGAGGGATGGGGGATCATCCTTCTCAGTCACTGCCACACCTGTTACATACAGATCTGACACAGAAGCAAAACTGTTAATTTTCCACAAGCTATTAGAATTTTTATAGCACTTTTATTCTTTCACTCCTTACTTAACAAGACAAGCACATGTAGCACCAGAAATGCCAGGCAGAGATATGTCTTTATGATGCAGATTTTCTCCAGGTGCCCTTTACCCATTGACTCAAAAATTGTCATTGTCCTGTATGTTTAGTGGATCTGTTAACCAGATTTCACAATACAAACTGCATACATTAAGACTTGATGAGACTACTGTACTTACCGTAAAATCCATGTCCGTATAGCTGTTTACTCCTTTACAAAAGTTCACCTCAGCCCCCATCTATCTTGCCTGATTTGTGTTCATCCTCACTGCGGCTGCTGAGCTCTCTGCTCTGTACAAGCTGCATCGGTCACTCGGGCTGGGTGGATGCAGACTGAATACACTTGTACTCATAAGCTATTTAATTCTATAGTTGGATTCTTAAAAACTCATCTTAAAGGGAATCTGTCACCTCATTTTTCGCATATAAGCTGCGGCCATTGCCATTAGGGGCTTATCTACAGCATTCTATAATGCTGTAGATAAGCCCCCAATGTAACCTGAAAGAGAAGAAAAGCAAGTTAGATTTTGCTCACCCAGGGGCGGTCCGGGTCTGATGGGCGTCTCGGGTCCGGCGCCTCCCACCTAAATACAATGATGTCCTCTTCCTTGCTTCTGTCGCAGCTCCGGTGCAGGTGTACTGATTTGCCCTGTTGAGGGCAGAGCAAAGTACTGCAGTGCGCAGGCGCTGGGAAAGGTCAAAGAGGCCCAACACCTGCGCACTGCGGCCAACACCTGCGCACTGCAGTACTTTATGCTGCCCTCAACAGGGCAAATCAGTACACCTGCACCGGAGCCGCGGCAGAAGCAAGGAAGAGGACATCATTGTATGAAGATGGGAGGCGCCGGACCCACGATGCCCATCGGACCAGGACCACCCCTGGGTGAGCAAAATCTAACTTGTTTTTCTTATCTTTCAGGATACATCGGGGGGCTTATCTACAGCATTACAGAATGCTGTAGATAAGCCCCTGATGGTGGTAGCTGCAGCTTATATGTGAAAAATGAGGTGACAGATTCCTTTTAATATCAGGATCCTATTTCCTGACATGGATTGTCACGGTACGTACACCAGCCTCAATAGATCTAAGATCTTTTTAATAATTTATGCAGATTCTAATGTGAAATCTGGTAGCTGGTGTCTTTGGATTTGCAAGCTTTTGCCTTTCCTTGAGAAACACATAGGATTGGGAATAAGGGGGATGTCGAGATGTACTCTTGAGATCAGAGCACGGCTCTGTATAAATGACTGTGGAGTATCGCTAATGCCTGCCATCATTGTCTAAACTCTGAATGATAATTTATTGGACTCAAACAGGCACACACATCCAGGATCTCTAATGCATCCTGCCTGCTACCCCATCCCCTTCCAACACTCCATTTTTTTTTCAGATTGAAAATATACAGAATACTGAATGTAAGCCAGATGTTGCTGGCCCGGGAAACCGGACGTGTCCAATGATGGAGTTGAATGAGATGAACAGGTCACTGAATACACAATCATTTCTGTGGTTTATAAAAGCCCATGCAAAGAGCGAAGATATAATGGCTTTGTATGAGTGCAGCGTGCATTTCTTATTATTTATTATGCTTATTTATATAGCGCCATCATATTCCACAGCGCTTTGCAGACATTATAATCCCTCTCCCATTGGGGCTCACAAAATGGACTCCCTATCAGTATTGTCCTTGGAGTGTAGGAAGAAACCCACACAAACACGGGGAGAACATAAAAACTTGCAAATGTTGTCCTTGGTGGGATTTGAACCCAGGACCCCAGCGCTGCAAGGCTCCAGTGCTATCCACTGAAACAATGTGGTATTGTATCATTAGTTAATTGTACAAACTCCAGGTTTATGGCATGGTGTACATCAGTGGTGGATGACCATTTTTTTCCAGCTTGTACTAGTTTCAAGGGTCCTATTAAAACTTAAAGGGGTTCTCTTATGAAGAAAACCCCTGCCTATAATGATTTATCTGCAGTAGTGGCTCCCATCCCATTAGAGGACTACAAGGATTGGCATATAACTGAATGGCCGCCAGTTCATACAGCTGCAGGGCATATGCCTGGCAGACCGCAGCTTCACCCGGCATGATCGGCTAATCGCCCTGGGGGCTGCATTCTGAAAGTGGTTCTTTCTTGTGAGACCACTCATTTCAGTGACAATTATGGCACATCAGCCACCTCCACTCCTCCTCCTTTCTCAGGGCCGGCAGAAAATCATACTATCCATAGTTCCCCCATTAGCGTAAGACCGCAAATCTAGAATTTGTTGGAAAAATATTTCTGAAGAAAATTTGCAGGAATACACGGGGACTTTTGTAACATTTCTTCCACATTCCTGCTGCTGTAATATGATGTGGATTATCTGTGCTCCAGTGTTATTTAGTCTCTCTGAGGGTCCCCACGTGTCCTCCGAGTCTTGCCCCTATATTCATGTTAAGTGCAGGAAGCTGTGTCGTCACCTGATTGCAGTCTCCACATCAGAAGGATTCTGCTTGCCTTTGACTGCCATGTTTTTCTGCACCATCTGGCCTGTGTCCTGGTGGTTGGTCCACTACATTGTGGCCCCCGGGCGGCAGGTTTCACACACTTGGCGTCGATAATAAAAATGGGTTGCATGTATATAGCAGTTTGAGATTGGTTTTCATATTGAAACCAGCAAAGATCAGCCATGTCTCTTGTACCATCTTCTGTGACCGAGAGGTAACCATTTTGGATTTGATTATTTTGATCTGTGATGCTGTAATTTACAAGCCATTAGTGCATCAGGTTATTAAGGAGACAAATGCACTAATGGAGCTTTCTGGCCGTGCCAGAGAGCAGAGCTAAGCTGGATTTATACTGTCAGTGCTGGGGGAGGAGGGTGCAGGGTTGTGTGTCTGCAATCCGCAGTATACAAGCATGCACCTCCTGCACAGCTCTCACAAATTCTAAAGGCCTGGAGTGGACAGACAAACCTACATCTGCCAGTAAAGGGCTGCCTGTCAATGGCCAGTCATTTTGGTTAATAAGCATCACGTAAAATTGGCTTGGTTCCCCCACAGTTTTCCATGCTCCTCTCCTACCAGCACATCACAGGTTTAGTCTTGCCACGGACATTCCTTGGTCGGCTGCCAAATGGCTAGGACGCATCAGTGAAACATTTCCAGCATACTATACTAACCCGATAGACGTGCTAACCCCTGTCATGCCATAAGCTGCATTGCACTGGGTATCCTGGTATGGACTTGGAACAGTACAATCAGATATCTGCTGCCACAGCCAGCCTTCTGGTGTCCCTATTATAGGACAGCTTTCCATGCTGGTACCAGTTGTGCACCTGTGGAGCGCATGGTAGCTCTATATCCAGTGTGGTCCTCGTTGGTTGAGTCTGAGAATACATTCATCATTACAGAAATGGTGTGCACATTTCCCCAAGGGGCCCGCTCATTGACTGAGGATTACAGTTCTTGATGTATCTGCCTAGTGGGAACAGATTGGCACCATGTGAAGGTGAGCAGAGAAGCCTCCATAGACGGCCTGTAGATCACATCATACACATTGCTGCCCGCTGTGCACTGCTGTCATCGCTCTCTGACTCGGTGTCAGAATGCCATCTGTCGTCTCCTGCAGCCACAGCCAGGAGCAAGGTTTAATGCAGGAGAATCTTTCAGAATTATCCTACTCCCCAACTGTTTATATGGTCAGGCTCCTCTTTAAAAAGATAATGTCATCCACACCTTAATTTATGCAATTTGTTGCACGAATGAGCTTTAATGCATATGCAAATGAGGGTTAAGTGCTCTAGGCCTGTTCAGAGCATTTCCCAAGCCTCTGCGTCTCTTGCTTTTTTTCTCTGCCCAACCCCACTATTTTCTGCTTGACTGACAGCTCACTATCTTGACTACATAGCTGGTGAGTTGTCAGTCAAGCACTGGAAGGTGGATGTTGTCGGAAATAAAGCAAAGGCGGCAGAGGCTTGAGACGTTTGACAAAATCAATTAAATCAGCGATTATTTCATCAAGGAACAACAGATTGCACCAGTAAAGGTGTGGATGACCATATCTTTCAAGGAGAAAGATGACCATATAAACAGTTTGGGGTGGATCGTTCTGACAAATTCCTTTATGCATTTCATTGCATTTGTTACAAGTATTAAAGGGGTTTGTCCGGCCTTAGGCTACAAGTCTGCAGTCACTCTGTGACTGTAGCTGTGAATCCTCACATCCCGCGTGCTGTAAGTGAGGATTCTCCGGTGCTGATGGTGAGTGTGTGACCACAAGTATGTGGTTTGCTGGGTACAAGTGTATTGAGCGAGGCTGGATAGTCTAGTCGGAATGTGGCTGGGAGTATGCAAATTGCATGACCGCCCGCTGACAGCGCCGTCACTAGAGAATGCTTACAGCGCTCAGTGCGAATATTTTTTTTAACCATAAAATTTTCATTCCATCAAACATGGCACCACAAAACAGGGTCGCACAAGCACCCAGTCTCTGCATAGTGTGCATGAACAACAAACGACATAAATGATGTAAGGCTATAAATGACCTTAATTTTACAAAGACGTAAATGACAAAGACAAGACAAGACAGTAAGGAGTAGAAGGAGGGGAGGGGAAGAAAAAGGGAAAAACCTCAGTTAAATCGACCTAATCAAATCCGAACTCAGCCGCACTACAGGTCGGATCCCGCTGCATAATGCATTAGCAGCACTCCTGCCGAAAGCAGCTTTAACCCTGTGGACGCCGGCGGGGGACGTGACAGACATCAGAATGTGAGTATGTACTGTGTTTTATTTTTTTTAACTTTTACAATGGTAACCAGGGTAAATATCGGGTTACTAAGCGCGGCCCTGCACTTAGTAACCCGATATTTACCCTGGTTACAAGTGAACACATCGCTGGATCGGCGTCACACACGCGGATCCAGCGATGACAGCTGGTGATCAGCGACCAAAAAATGGTCCTGATCATTCCCCAACGACCAACGATCTCCCAGCAGGAACCTGATCGTTGGTCGCTGTCACACATAACGAGATCGTTAGCAGGATCGTTGCTACGTCACCAAAAGCGTGACGTTGCAACGATATCGTTAACGATATCGTTATGTGTGACTCAGCCTTAAGCTCAGTGTCTGTTTATTTAAATGTCTATTATTATTATTATTTATTTATTTTTATAGCACCATTAAATCCATGGTGCTGTACATGAGTAAGGGGTTACATACAGAGTTATAGATATCGTTTACAGTAAACAAATTTACATTGACATACTGGTACAGAGGGGAGAGGACCCTGTCCTTGCGGACTTACATTCTACGCGATAATGGGGAAGAGCCAGAAGGTCGGGGGTGAGGCGGCAGAATGGTTATTGCAGGCTGTAGGCTTTCCTGAAGAGATGGGTTTTCAGGTTCTGTCTGAAGTATCCGAGGGTGGTGTATAATCTGACGTGTTGAGGCGTGGAATGGATGGGGGATATTTGAGAGAAATCTTGGAGGTGGTTGTGTGAGGAATGAATGTGTGGAGGAGAGTAGGAGGTCTTGGGAGGAGCGACAATTACTGAGGGAAGATATTGGGAGATTAGTTCAGAGATATAGGGAGAGACAGGTTGTGGATGGCTTTGTAGATCAGTGTTGGTAGTTTGAACTGGATTCGTTGGGGAATTGGGAGCCAGTGGGGGATTTGCAGAGGGGAGAAATGGGAGTATCGAGGAGAGAGGTGGATTAGCCGGGCAACAGAGTTGTGGACAGACTGGAGTGGTGCAAAAGAGGGAGGCCACAGAGGAGGGTGTTGCAGTAATTGAGGCGTGAGATAATGAGGGCATGCACAAGAGTATTAGTAGATTGAGGGCTGAGGAAGGGATGGATTCTGGCAATATTTTTGAGTTGGAGGCGACAGGAGGTGGCAAGAGTTTGAACGTGCGGTTTGAAGGACAGGGCAGAGTCGAGAGTTACTCCGATGCAGCGGATTACAGGTGCGGGAGAGTGTGATGCTGTTTACCATAATAGATAGATAGGGTAGGGGGGATACGCGGGGTGGGGGGAAGATGATGAGTTCGGTTTTGTCTACATTGAGTTTTAGGGAGCGAGAGTGTATGTATCACACCATGCCTGGACTCGTTACTGTATAGAATTGGGTTTCCTCAAATATCTTGTCATATCGGCCTGATGAAAAGACGTAAGCAGTCTCGAAAGCTTGCTTTGTAACATCATTCACTATATTTTGTTAGCCATTAAAAGGTATCACACCCACAAGATTCCTATTTTGTTTCTCCCACTGAGAACAAAAGGAAGGAAACATTCCCAAGAAATGGTAAATGATGATAAAGAGCCACTCATGTTCGGCTCTCTCTCCGTTCACAGCTGCCACTAGACTGGTTGGGGCCTTCTGGTCTGAAGATGGCTCTGGGTCTAGGACCTGCATCTATCCGATATCTCTAGCTTTTATTGCATATTCAGAAATGTGTACCCCTTTAATATAGATAACTGGATAATGAGGCTAATTCTCACCTGATCCTTGTGTGCAACTTTCCCTTGTCCTCTTCCACATCTGCATGAAATGGGGCACACTGCAAGATGGGGGGTCGATTAACAATGGGCGGGGCTTATATATGCTCCTCCCAGCTGACTTTTGTGGAAGTCAGTAATACATTTCCTGGCCATGAAACTTTTGTGTCATGTAAATATCAGCTATTATATAAAAGATATGCCGTAATGTGGAATAGCAAACAATGCAAAGCTAGAGAATGTGTAAAAGTAGCTGATGTATCATAAGTAGACATGAGCGCACTCGTGGAAGTTTGGGTTCTGGTACCCGACCGTTAGTTTAGTCGGTGTCCCACCCCTCTCTCCTAAGCTAAACCCTTAAGTTCAGGTTCGCTCATCTCTAATCATAGGTAATTGGAACTGTCCTATAATGTATGTGATAATAATTGCTTCCCCGTATTTGAATCTTTTTTTTCCCTTTGCGTCTACATATAGTGCTGAATGTTTCTGTATGGATCGCGTCTGCCACATAGCCGTGCCGAAACCGTTGCCCTGGCCGCACAACCGCTTGGATTACAATGTCGGCTGTGTATAAAGAGAGCTGTCTGTCTGCTGTTTTGTGCTGACATAAGTCTATAGTACGCCCTAATGTGCCAGGTATGAGCTCAGCTCTGCTCTGGATGCCAGCTTAGTCTACTGTCATCGGCGGGCTCAGTGCCAGTCTGACAATGCCCCTATTGCAGAGAATTAATCCATTTAGTCCGTGGGTGCAAAGTTTTCATGGTATTTGTTTCCCTTTTTTCCATTTTCTGTCTGGGGACTTGGGCTGTGGAGATAGCAATAGAGAATGAATAGAGGCTCTCCGCTCCTAGCTTTGCTAAATAATAAGGTGTGAGGCCTCCGCCAGCAGTATTATTGGGACGATTGCCCCCTCTCTGAGCAGCACTATTAAATACTTGTCTGAATTCATGGTTTTCCTTTTAGAATAATTGCTTGGGCTTCAGAGAAAGCTACAAATGTACACACGCATTAGACTTATTTAAAATGACAGTGAACATAATGGCAACATGTATAGTAAATATCCTTGTTCTACTTTTGTCTCACGTTATAATCCCTAGGTGTAAAAAAAAAAAAAAAAAACATCCTAGGAGACATCCATTTTGCATTTTTTGTTTTTACGGATATTAAACCCTCTCGCGTCCCCTCTTAATATAGATTAGGTTAGAGGTGAACCCCTATTTTTTTTGTCTTCAAGACTGTGTTCTAGGAGCTTGCAAAAAGGCTTGCAGACTGACTCATAGACTTGTAGGCTCATCTGGTTCATAAGCACCGACACCTGCATATGTGTCATGGGAATTCACGTGGGTGTTGAGAGAAGGCAGGAGGGTGTCTGTGGTAATTGGGCTATCGTAACCCTGTATACCCCCAGGTATCTATATTCATATAGCTGCATGCTTGTCAAAGGAAAAGGGATCATAGCAGACACTAGGAAAACCATGTAGCTGATGTTAAAGGTAATCTGTCCTCAATTTGTATTAACCAAATTGGACTTCTACCACCCCTGTGAAGTGCCCTGATGATTTTCTTTAAAGTGAATCTGTCAGCAGGCTTTCTATGTAACATAAGCGCAGCATAATGTAGGGGCGGACTCAGATTCCATCTATGTATTATTTACTGGTCTTTATGCTGTCGTTTTGATACAATTACTGTTTTCTCTTCTGCAGAGCTCTGAACGCTGAGCCCTATAATACCCGGCCCCCACCACTGATGAGTAGCTTTTGGTCAATCAATGGTGAGGGCGGGAAGTAGTTGTCTAGGAGGCACGAGGCAGCTAGACCTGCAGTGATTTTTTTCCTGATAAAACACTGATTTTATTGAAGCAATAACACACAGCCTAGTAAGTGACACATCACTGGAAATAGGGTCTCAGCCACTACATTATGCTGCTATCAGATTACAATCTGCTGACAGATTCCCTTTAAATACTCCGTCTCTTTCCACTGGTGTTGATCATGATTGTGTATGATGTTCTATGTCGCTGGAGGCAGAGTATCGACAGTCAACCTAAGAGGGTGGGAGGGGTGTAGAGAAAGCGAGCACCCAGCAGACACTGCTTTATCATTAATGTATGATTGATAACATATATGTATCCAGTACACATGGCTCCTGACCAGCTATCCTGCTGCATGGTAAAAACTATAGCCGGGATAAAAGGTGGCAAGTGGCAGATAATTTCCTTTTGTAATTAGAAAACCATTGGAATAGCATTGAATGTGTTCTCAAAAAGAGTGCAAGTTTGATCCATAATGTCTGTCTGTTCGTATAACCTGATTTATTTTTTTTCTCTAGAGATCCACGCCACAGGTTTTAACTACCAGAATGAAGATGAGAAAGTGACTCTGTCCTTCCCCAGTACATTACAAAAGGGTAAGAGATCCGCTGATCAAAAGTCATTGCTGTATTGTACTTCTGGTGCCTGGTGTGATTAGCTGAGTGGCCCCTTAAGGAGTCTCCTCTGTGGTGCCCCCCGGCTAATCCTGCTCAGAGGCGCCCTACTTAGGCTCAAAAGCGGGCAAAGTCTTCTATATGTTCTCCCTCTAGGTGTCGTGTATATGTGCTAGTCCTCTTCTGGGATCACAGGTCTTTGATCAGACTTAATTGCCGTTTTAGATTTGGAATTCTACTTTCATGTTTCCCAGACGCCTCCTGATGGCTGTAACATTTAGTCCTGTCCATGTACGTGCTCTTCTTCTGCACCCTGGTTATTGAGATCCCGCTGTTCACCATCTAATGGTATTAGGGCTGTGTAGGGAATCTCCCGCCTCTGGTTTATGCTTTCTTATGTATGTTAGGTACCGGGATGCTGAAGATTGATTTTGTCGGAGAGCTGAATGATAAGATGAAGGGTTTCTATCGCAGTAAATATTCCACAACATCTGGAGAAGTTCGCTATGCTGCCGTCACTCAGTTTGAGGTAAGGTAATATGTATCCTTGGTTGGATTACTGGAGTCACAGTATGGGTCAGCCTGAAGGGGTATTACGGCTAAGCTCCATTACCCATCGGAATGGCCGGTAACATCCCGTCTGTTACTACCTCTAATATACTCACTTCGCGTCAGGTAGCGGTGGATGTGACATCACTGGCCCCGCTAATCTGATGTGGGGGCAGAATATTCCTTTTAATGAGGTGTTTGTACCGGTCATAGAATGGAATAGGCTGCAGTAACTTGTAACATTTCTAATAGGGTTGAATAGAAGGAAACAGTCCAAAAGGATCAATGTTCACATTGTACAGCAGTGGCCACACAGTGTTTAGTTTACGCACGGACATAGCCATAGTAATGAAGAAAAGGAATCCAGTAATAGACTAGATTCTGATAAAATACTGCATTGAATAGAAATATTAAATAGAAGACTCAGTCAGTCCTAGGCCCAAAAGAATGCCCATATGGTCTCTGGCAGGGTGGTGGTACTCAGCATTTTTTAGACTGTTCGCGTGCTGCACTTACATACAGTGGCGACCAAAAGCTTTGCTTCTTTTTTTTTTTTGTGATTTACTTCTGTCTGGTTGTTTTGATTCCATTTTCCTGGTGATGAATTTGTCATGATGCAAGACCTTGGTTAAGACTAAAATACTTTATAATGTAAGTATGGTCATTTAATTAAAGAGAACTGACTGCCAAAAGTTTTACATGTACTATTTATTGATCACAACACAGATAGTATTCATTGTTTACAATGCCATAACTTAGTATTTTGTAGCATAGCCTCTTGCTTAAATTAGTGCACCACACCGACAGGACATTGAAACCACTAGGCTATTTCGGACCTCCTGAGAGATCTTGCCCCATTCCATTTTGCAAATCTGCAAATAATTCTTCTTTTTTGCTATGGGTACGGGCCCCAACTCGTCACTCTAAGGGTTAGTTCACAGGGCGTTTTTTGCTGCTTTTTTTTCTGCAGCAAAACCTGATCTTCTTGGCAGGAAAGAAGCTGCGTCAAAAAACGCAGGTTTAGGTGCGTTTTTGGTGCGTTTTTTGTTGTGCATTTGTTGCGTTTTTGGTGCGTTTTTTTTTTCTCTTTGTCCATGCTAATGTCCTTGGATTTTCAGTAGCAAAAACGCAGCAAATAATGATACCTGCATTTTTGCTGCACTTTTTTTCAACACCCATTCAAGTCAATGGGTGAAAAAACGCAGCAAAAACGCTGAAAGAAGTGACATGCTCTATGTCCAAAAAAAAGCGGCAAAGCACAAAATATTGATGAAGCAAAAAACCAATGTGTGTGCATGAGATTTCTGAAATCTCATAGGCTTTGCTGGTATTGTAAAAAGCAGCTGAATATTAGCCTAAAAAACGCTCTGTGTGAACTTACCCTAACTCATCCCAAAGGTGCTCTATAGGGTTTAAATCAGGTGATTGGCTTGGCCATTGCAACAAGCGAACATTTTTTTTTTTTCTAACCAATTTTTGAGTAAATTGGATATGTGCTTAGGATCATTGTCTTACTGGAATTACCAGCCCCTGCCTACTTTGATTTTACCATGTGGCAGCATTACATTCTCCAGTATATCCTTGTACATGGTAGCATTTATATTTCCATCAATTCTATGCAGAGTGCCAATGGCAGATACAGAAAAGTAGCCCCAAACCATGACATTGCCCCCACCATGTTTCACTGTAGGTGTTTGGTTCCTTACATCATTACGTTATCCAATTGAACGGTACATATAGTGCTTACCATCACTACCAAACAGATTGAACTTGGATTCATCCGGCCACAGCACCTTGGACCGATCTGTCGCTTTACATTGGCTGTGTTCTTGGCAAACTCAAGTCAGCCCTTCCGATTCTTAGCAGAGTTGAAAGACTTCTTCACTAGAACTCGTGCATTCAACCCTACTGCTCTTAGGCGTCGTACCACAGTTTGGTGACTCACTTTGACTCCCATGTTCTTTGTTCATTTCGTGTGAAATCTGTACAGAACTTTTGACATCAGATACTGACTTTTTATTAATAATGTGATCAACTTTGGAAAAATTTACATAAAGGGATAAAACGATGTCAAACACAATTTTCATCTTAACAATTTTTCTTAATAACTGACAATCATTTGCTTCCGGTTCATTAAAATTACCAGGAAAATGACATCATAACCAGAGTGAAGTAATTATTCTTTAACCCTGGTCTTTATCTTTGGTGGTGGATTTTAATTTTTTGCTCCCCTTCTCAGAGCCATAACTTTTTTATTTTTTGTTCAAAATGGCCATGTGAGGGCTTCTTTTTACCATGTCGTGTAATAGAAAAAGGGGGAAAAAATTCCAAGTGCGGTGAAATCGCAAAAAAAAAGTGCAATCCCACACTTGTTTTTTGTTTGGCTTTTTTACTAGGTTCACTAAATGCTATAACTGACCTGCCATTATGATTTTCCAGGTCGTTACAAGTTCGTAGATACCAAACATGTCTAGGTTCTTTTTTTTTTTTTATCTCAGTGGTGAAAAAAAAATTCCAAAGTTTGAAAGGAAAAAAAAAAAAAAAATTGCCATTTTCCGAAACCCATAGCGTCTCCATTATTCGGGATCTGGGGCTGTTTAAGGGCTTATTTTTTGCGCACCGAGCTGACATTTTTATTGATGCCATTTTGGTGTAGATACGATCTTTTGATCGCCCATTATTGCATTTTATTGCAATGTTGCAACTACCCAAAATAAATAATCGTGGCGTTTTCAATTTTTTTTCCTCGCTACTCCCAATTCCAGCCATGCTAAAGCATCCCCAGATCAACACCTGGTCGTCTAATTGATAGACGGAGACCTGGAGAGGCGTACAAGTGTCTTGTACCCACTGTCAAAACTGGTGGAGTATTGGTTATGATCTGGGGATGCTTCAGCAAGGCTGGAATTGGGCAGGTTAATCTTTGGGAAGGACGTATGAATCAAGCCTCGTATAAGGTTATCCTGGAAAAGCAGTTGATTCCTTTTGCTCAGGCAATGTTCCCCAACTCTGAGGACTGTTTTTTCCAGCAGGACAATGCGCCATGCCACACAGCTAGGTCAATCAAGGTGTGGATGAAGGACCATCACATCAAATCCCTGTCATAACCAGCCCAATCTCCAGATCTGAACCCCACTGAAAACCTCTGGAATGTAATAAAGATGGATAGTCAAAAGCAATCAAACAAAGAAATGCTTACGTTTTTGTACCAGGACTACCCAAAAGCAGTGTGAAAGACTGGTGGCAAGCATGCCAAGACACATGAGAGCTGTGATTAAAAAATCATGGTTATTCTACAAAATATTGATTTCTGAACTCTTCCGGAGTTAAAACATTAGTATTGTTGTTTCTAAATGATTATGAACTTGTTTTTTTTTTTTTGCATTATTTGAGGTCTGCAAGCAATCCATTTTTTTTTTGTTATTTTGACCATTTTCAGAAAATAAATACAAAATGTATTGCTTGGAACTTCAGAGACATGTTGTCAATAGTTTATAGAATAAAATATTTTACTCAAAAGTATACCTATAAAGAGAACAATCAGACAAACTGAAAATTTTGCAGTGGTCTCTTAATTTTTGCCAGAGCTGTATGTATATAATATTATATACCGGTATGTTATTTATAACTGTATTATTATCCTTCCTGTGTATTGCCACCTCTCTATTTTATTAATACTGCCCTATTCCTCCCCTTAATGGCATGAAATCTACCTGTTTTTTTTTCTTTTCCAGGCCACAGATGCACGCAGAGCTTTTCCCTGCTGGGATGAACCGGCTATCAAGGCAACCTTTGACGTTATTTTGATTGTCCCCAAAGATCGTGTAGCTTTGTCAAACATGGTAAATTTTATGTTCACTCCTCAAGTGCATCTTATAAAGCCAAATACGTAGTTTTTTCTATTTAGCCTCAGTTTTACACATGGTTTTTATCAGTGCTGTAAAATTGTGACCTCCCCCCTTCCTCACCTGTTGACTGGAGCATTAGGAAAACAGTAAAAGATTATATGTGACACTACTCCCCATTGCACTGTCCTCATGAGACGTAGGCTGTTCACAGTGGGAGGCTGCCATCATACCAAGATCAGGAGCAGCTAAAGTAAAGATCTGTCTGAGGGTTTTGAGGCTATTCAGGCATTGTTTTATTTGCATTGCCTTCAAAGGGGTTTTCTGGAATTTCACAACATTTGCTGCTGATTAGGAAATGTTCCAAAATTTCTAGTCACTGCTTACCATTCAAATCCATAGCTGCTCAGTGCCACCTTTCCAGTGGTCTCCTCAGTCCTGCATCATTATGTGCAGAACCAGTAGGGTCCGCCAGAACAGCAGTGCTGAAGCAGGAGGGGAATCCACTGGGATACATTCTTTTACAACTTTTCCTACTCTTCCAAAACCGGGGTAGTGATAATAATAAATATAATAATAATCTTTATTTTTATATAGCGCTAACATATTCCGCAGCGCTTTACAGTTTTTTGCACACATTATCATCACTGTCCCCGATGGGGCTCACAATCTAGATTCCCTATCAGTATGTCTTTGGACATTGATGTAGCCAAATATTGTTTGTGATTTTGTTTTTTCCTCTTTTTGTTCAAAGCGCCATAATTTTGTTTTTGTTTTTATTTTTCCATTTACATAGATGCATGAGGGATTTTTATTCTAGGTTTAAAATAACACCATAAATGCTACCATATAATGTACTATAAAACGGGGAAAAAATTAAGTGGAGTAAAATGGTGAAAAAATTCTGCCTTTGTTTTTTTGGGTTTTGTTTTTTACACCATTCGTTGTGTAATTAAAATTTACATGACAACATGTTTTTCAAAGTTAGTATGATTATGACAATACTATATGTAAACAGGTTTTTTTTAATGTTTTAACTGTTAAAAAAAAATTCTATAGTTTGTAAAGATAGATCACAAATAACAATTTGGTTTGTATTTTCTTTCTGCTGATATATTTGTATGAAAGCTGTTCTTTCATGCCATCTAATTAATTTAAATTGTAGCATTTTGTGGTACATTGACATTTTGATCACTTTTATTGCATTTTTTGGGGAGTGGCTGGGGTGATGCCGTGCTTCAGCCTTAATGGATGTAGCAATACCAAATAAGCTTTTTATAACTTTTTAATTTTTTTGGTGGGTAGAAAGGGGTGGCTTACACTTTTTTTTTTTTCTATTTTGTGCAAACTTTTTTTTTTTTTTACTCTTCACTTTATTTTTAGGTTAAACAAGAGCACCAACATGTGTCAGCAGGAGCCTTAAAGGGGTATTCACATTTCCAAGATCCTATCCCAATATATAGTAGGTGTAATGACATTTGAAAATATTTTCAATTAGAAATGTAGTAGTTTTTATGATTTTCTGTGTCTTTCCTCATGTGCAGGCATTGCAAGACCTTAGGTATCCATGGTTATGACCAGTAGCAAGCAACTAGCTAACTGTCACTAAATCAGTGGTCATAACCATGGATACCGAAGTTCCTGCACATGAGGAAAGAGACATAGCGGAATCAGAAACTATACTCCATTTCTAATTATAGGTATTTGCTAATATTATTATTATTTCACCTCCCACATATTGGGATAGGATCTTTGAGATGAGAATAACCCTTTAAGTAGCCCATGACAACTTACTGGAACCCCGCAACGGCATCGCGGGGAGGTCAGTAAGCATTGAAGATTGATAGTGGCATATAGGTGGATAAACAGCAGTAGGTCTGATGTTCATATAATATAGCCTGCACCATTCCCTGTGTAATATTACGTTTAACTGTTTAGGCATTTAAATCCTACAATAGCATAAAATGAAACCTCAAATATATTAAAGGGAACCTGTCACCAGAAAAAAACACTATTAACATTCAGATATGGGGTTAATCTTCAGGTTAATGGCGTTCCTAACCTGCCCGGCACCTGCACTTAGCCAAATGCTGTGGGTAGAAAATAAACCTTATTCCTCCCAGCAGCATTCCGGTTTCAGGCACTGGTTCGGTCACCGCTATAAGTATAGAGAGTGCTGTCTGTAACCGCGCCCCGGCTCTGCACTGGCTCTGCATTAGGGTCGGCTGATAGTGAGTACCTGGGGCACATTACAGATGCACCTCTGTATACTCAGAGCGGCCCTCGTGACTGAAACCGGAATACTGCCGAGAAGAATAAAGTTCATTTTCTGCTAAGTGCGAGCGCCAGGCAGGTTATTAACGCTATTAAGCTGCAGATTAACTCCATATTTGCAGGTTAATGGGGTTTTTCTGGTTACACATTCCCTATTAAAAGGGTTTCCTGGAAACTGATATTGAGGAGCGATCATTAGGATAACAGATTTGTGGTGGCCCAACACCTAGCAACCTCATGTACCAGCTGTTTGCAGGTCCAGCACGGCTCTGTGTACTGTGTAATGGCTGTTCTCGGGTGCTGCCATGAGCAGATACTGTATTTGTCTTATGGTTGTTGATTTACATTTTGTACTTTTTAAATGATGGTGTCAACTTCTTTTTTTCTTTTATTTATTTTTTAAATATTACATTGTTTAGAACCTCATTGAACGTAAGCCATACCCAGATGATGAGAACCTGGTGGAAGTGAAATTTGCACGCACCCCTGTCATGTCTACCTATCTTGTGGCCTTTGTGGTGGGGGAGTACGACTTCGTAGAGACTCGATCTGCTGATGGAGTGCTGGTCCGGGTTTACACACCAGTTGGAAAAGCAGAACAAGGAAAATTCGCCTTGGAGGTAGATTGTTTGGCTTTGGTAAATGTATATACTGTGGAGAAAATACAGTTGTGGCCAAAAGTATTGACACCCCTGCAATTCTGTCAGATAACACTCAGTTTATTCCTGAAAATGATTGCAATCACAAATTCTTTGGTATTATTATCTTCATTTAATTTGTCTTAAAGGGAACCTGTCACCCCGTTTTTTCCGTATAAGATAAAAATACTGTTAAATAGGGCCTGAGCTGTGCATTGCAATAGTGTATTTTGTGGACCCCGATTCCCCACCTATGCTGCCGAAATAAGTTACCAAAGTAGTCGTTTTCGCCTGTCAATCAGGCTGGTCTGGTCAGATGGGCGTGGTGTCTTCCCCCAGATCTTGCTTAGTTTTCCGTTGGTGGCATAGTGGTGTGCGCATGCCCAAGGTTCAGGAAAATGGCCGCCGCGATCTCATCTGCGCATCCCGCGGCCATTTTCCTGAAGCCGCGGCCAGCAGAGCGCCGCTTCTGCGCACGCGCGGCCAAAGGAAGATGGCCGCCCCCACCGATCACCAATGAAATATCGCACATCGCGCTCTTTTCACTCCCCTGTGCAGTGGATTCGGGACCTTGGGCATGCGCACACCACTACGCCACCAACGGAAAACTAAGCAAGATCTGGGGGAAGACACCACGCCCATCTGACCAGACCAGCCTGATTGACAGGCGAAAACGACTACTTTGGTAACTTATTTCGGCAGCATAGGTGGGGAATCGGGGTCCACAAAATACACTATTGTAATGCACAGCTCAGGCCCTATTTAACAGTATTTTTTATCTCATACGGAAAAAACGGGGTGACAGGTTCCCTTTAAATGAAAAAACACAAAAGAGAATGAAGCAAAAAGCAAAACATTGATCATTTCACACAAAACTCCAAAAATGGGCCAGACAAAAGTATTGGCACCCTCAGCCTAATACTTGGTTGCACAACCTTTAGCCAAAATAACTGCGACCAACCGCTTCCGGTAACCATCAATGAGTTTCTTACAATGCTCTGCTGGAATTTTAGACCATTCTTCTTTGGCAAACTGCTCCAGGTCCCTGATATTTGAAGGGTGCCTTCTCCAAACTGCCATTTTTAGATCTCTCCACAGGTGTTCTATGGGATTCAGGTCTGGACTCATTGCTGGCCACCTTAGAAGTCTCCAGTGCTTTCTCTCAAACCATTTTCTAGTGCTTTTTGAAGTGTGTTTTGGGTCATTGTCCTGCTGGAAGACCCATGACCTCTGAGGGAGACCCAGCTTTCTCACACTGGGCCCTACATTATGCTGCAAAATTTGTTGGTAGTCTTCAGACTTCATAATGCCATGCACACGGTCAAGCAGTCCAGTGCCAGAGGCACCAAAGCAACCCCAAAACATCAGGGAACCTCCGCCATGTTTGACTGTAGGGACCGTGTTCTTTTCTTTGAATGCATTTTTTTCTCCAGTAAACTCTGATGCCTTTTGCCCAAAAACCTCTACTTTAGTCTCATCTGACCAGAGAACATTCTTCCAAAACGTTTTAGGCTTTTTCAGGTAAGTTTTGGCAAACTCCAGCCTGGCTTTTTTATGTCTCGGGGTAAGAAGTTGGGTCTTCCTGGGTCTCCTACCATACAGTCCCTTTTCATTCAGACGCTGACGAATAGTACGGGTTGACACTATTGTACCCTCGGACTGCAGGGCAGCTTGAACTTGTTTGGATGTTAGTTGAGGTTCTTTATCCAACATCCGCAAATCTTGCGTTGAAATCTCTTGTCAATTTTTCTTTTCCGTCCACATCTAGGGAGGTTAGCCACAGTGCCATGGGCTTTAAACTTCTTGATGACAGTGTAGACACAGGAACATTCAGGTCTTTGGAGATGGACTTGTAGCCTTGAGATTGCTTATGCTTCCTCACAGTTTGGTTTCTCAAGTCCTCAGACAGTTCTTTGGTCTTCTTTCTTTTCTCCATTCTCAATGTGGTACACACAAGGACACAGGAGAGGTTGAGCCAACTTTAATCCATGTCAACTGGCTGCAAGTGTGATTTAGTTATTGCCAACACCTGTTAGGTGCCACAGGTAAGTTACAGGTGCTGTTAATTACACAAATTAGAGAAGCATCACATGATTTTTCGAACAGTGCCAATACTTTTGTCCACCCCTTTATGTTTGGTGTGGAATTATATCCAATTTGGCTTTAGGACAATTCTTTTTGTGTTTTTTCATTTAAGACAAATTAAATGAAGATAATAATACCAAAGAATTTGTGTTTGCAATCATTTTCAGGAAGAAACTGAGTATTATCTGACAGAATTGCAGGGGTGTCAATACTTTTGGCCACAACTATAAGTATTCGAGCTAAAATGTAATGTTGCCCAGCGACCGTCCCAAAACCTTAAAGTTCCGTTGAAGATCTGTATGGAGGAGTGGGCCAAAATCCCTGCTGCAGTGTCTGCAAACTTGGTCAAGAACTACAGGAAATGTCTGACCTCTGTAATTGCAAAGGTTTCTGTATCAAATATTAAGTTTTGTTTTTCTATTGTATGAAATACTTATTTCATGCAATAAAATGCAAATAAATTATGTACAAATCATACAATGTGATTTTCAGGATTTTTTTTTTTAAGATTCTGTCTCAGTTGAAGTGTACCTACAATAAAAATTACAGATTTCTCCTACGTATCATTGGGGGACACAGGACGAATGGGTGTTATGCTGCTGCCTCCAGGAGGACACTAAGTTAAACACACACAAAAGATTAACTCCTCCCCTGCAGTATACACCCACAGGCTGGACAATCCAGAGCCAGTTCTTACTTAGTGTCTCAGGAGGCACTTGGGTCCTCAGGACCCCACCAATTTTTGTTTTTAATGGAAGGGAGCGACAGGCAAATTTTCAGCTCTGATCTCTCCCGCACCAACAACGGGCAAGTACATGGAGCGTTCCTCCTGTATCCTTTCCCGCGACGATGGATGCCAGCCCTGGCTCACTTTCCAGTGTGGCGACGGTTCCTTAGCGTTCCGATCTCCCTCCCTCCCTGTCAGGCGACCACGGGGACTAATCATCCACCTAAGTTTCCTGGAGCCAGGGCACAGCCGGACAGAATGCCATGGCGTCCGTGCAGCCGCCCACTGCATCACCACTGAACATAGCGGATGTTGCACGGCGGCAGAAGCTCTCCACCCTCTCCCTACTAAGGTGAAGGTGGATGGAGCATCGGCCCCATCGCACAAGGTAAGTGCGGGGGCCGACCAGCTGACAGGGGACCGCCCGTTCAGGGATCCCTTATCCTCTTTCTAATGCGGCGCTGCAGCCGCGGGGCAGCTTTATAATGGAGGCATGGCGGGCAATCCGGCGCTCTGTTAGGGCGGAAATCAGACTCCCTCCCTCATACAGCGGGATGGCGGTGGCTATGGCAGCGTTCCGACGCGCATAGCAGGGAATCCACCGCCCGCCCACGACACGCCCCCCTCCCTCTCTCTCTCTCTCTCTCTGGGTGCTTCTCGTTCCCGAGAAGCGCCCTTCTCACATCTCGGCGGCCATCTTGGACCAGGAAGTGCGCTGGCGGCTCTGCAGCACCACAGCGCACAGGACTTCAGGATCTCCCTGCCAAGCACCGCAGAACTTGGTGAGACGCACTCAGTAGGATTGTCTCTTCCCCTGCCAGTACGCTCACTTTATGGCAAAGATGTCACAGTCTAAGCAAAAACGGACTGGAAAGACCCACTCTGTTATTTTTGCTGTGTGCACCTCCTGCAAGGTATCTCTGCCCCGAGGTCACACTACCCCGCTGTGCTCCGCCTGCGAAATGTCTGCGGCACAGGATACTCCGGCCTCTGACCCGGAATGTAGTGAGCCTAGTACCCCCGCATGGGCGTCCTCCCTTGCTCGATCTGTGGCATCCTTGGAAAGGACGATACAGTCCCTCCGTGACCCGTCCCTTACCCAGGGCGCTTCCACGGATGATGTAACGCGGCCTAAAAACCCCTCTCGGCCTAGAGGTCGTACCGTTTCCAGAAGCCCTCTCATCTAGAAAGAAGTCCAGGGTAATATCTCCGGTCCGTGATCAGCCCTCCGGCTCAGAGAGCGAAGTCTCTCGTCACTCATCCCCAGCTCATAGCAGGGAATCCTTTCTGGACGACGCATCCAGCGTGTCCTGTTCCCCAGAGTATCGTCACGACCAAGAGACCCTAGATTCTCTCATAGACTCGGTAAGTCAGACGCTACAGTTAGAGGAGGAAACCCCGTCCAAGGCGGTTCATCCCGTGTCATTCGGGCGAACCACAAAGGCTCATAGATTTTTTCCTACGCATCCTCAATTCAAGGACATTGTCGATCTCCACAGAGTCCGTCCGGATAAACGCTTCTCAGGTCAGAAGGCTATGCAATTGAAGTATCCGTTTGCTCAGGACCTTGCTAAGGAGTGGTCTCAGTCACCCTCCGTGGACCCGCCAGTGTCGCGGCTAGCCACCAAGGCGGTTCTATCCTCCTCCGAGGGCGCGTCCATCAAGCATCCCACTGATAGACAAATTGACCAGATGGCTCGCTCGGCTTTTGAAGCTTCCTCGGCTTCTCTCTTCCCTTCTTTTGCCGCCACATGGGTTGCAAAAACCATGACCCATTGGGCCGAGTCTTTAGCCTCTACAGCACTACACGCCGACTTACCCCCCGAAGTTTCACACCTGGCCACTCAGATTGCCAGAGCGGGGGACTTTGTAGTTTCCGCATCCTTAGACGCGGCCAACTGTGCCTCACAGGCAGCGGCCAATGCTGTCACGATCCGCAGATCCCTTTGGCTCAGGGACTGGAAAGCGGACTCAGGATCCAAAAAATCTCTCACGTCCCTTCCATACCAGGGCGAACGCCTTTTTGGGGACAAACTAGATAAAATAATCGCAGACTCCACAGGGGGAAAGAGCAAATTCCTTCCCCAGCAACGGACCTTTCGCCCCTTTCGCAACCAACAGGGCCGAGGCCGATATTTCCGTTTCGGCTCCAATTGGTCCAATCCTCCCTCCGCGCCACCCGGCGCCGGGAGAGGTCAGCGCAAGGACAGAACCTCCCAGCCATCTTACAAACCTTCTCCCTCTTGGAGAGGCAGACCCAGACAACAGGGGTCCAGGGGGCCCAGACCTAACAGGTCTCCACCTCAATGACTCTTGGCAGACGCCAAAGGACACCGACAGAGTTGGCGGCCGCCTACTCTTCTTTCGGGAGGCGTGGCTCTCGGTAGTTCCCGACTGATGGGTCCGCGAACTGGTATCCTTCGGTTACAAGATAGTTTGTCTCTCTTCCCCCATCTCGTTTCTTCCAGTCCCCTCCTCCCAGAGCAAGGGTCCGTCAGTATTTTCAGGCCATAAGATCGCTATGGGAAGACGGGGTCATCATCCCGGTACCTCAGAACGAGAGGTACCAAGGTTTCTATTCCAATCTTTTCATTGTACCAAAGAAGGACGGCTCAGTACGTCCAATATTGGACCTCAAGCTCCTCAACAAGTACGTCCGTGTACGTCAATTCCGTATGGAGTCCCTCCGCTCGGTAATTGCCTCTCTGGAAGAGGGCGAGTTCCTTGCATCTCTAGATGTTCAAGACGCTTACTTGCACATTCCCATCCTACCGTCTCATCAGCGCTTCCTCCGCTTCGCGGTCCAGGGGCACCATTTTCAGTTTGTCGCCCTACCTTTCGGGCTGGCCACCGCTCCTCGGGTGTTCACCAAGGTCATGGCAGCTGCCGTGGCCATTCTACATGCTCGAGGCATAGTGGTGTTGCCCTACTTGGACGACATCCTCATAAAAGGCCCCTCTTTCCGGTCCTGTTCAGAAGCGGTAGACGTCACTATAAATACCTTTTTGCGCCTGGGCTGGAAAATCAATTTCAAAAAATCTTCCCCAGTCCCGGCCCAAACCATATCCTACCTGGGAATGATCTTAGACTCCTCTCAGGGTCTAGTACTTTTGCCTCCGGAAAAGGTATCCACTCTTCAGAGAGAAGTCCGGAAGCTTACTCAACCTCGCTCTCACTCCCTACGCTTCTCCATGAGGGTACTCGGCAGGATGGTGGCGGCAATGGAGGCAGTGCCCTTTGCGGTTTTTCACCTCCGTCCCTTACAACACGCCATTCTGGCAGTATGGGACAGGAATCCCGCCTCGCTCGACCGCCGTCTCCTTCTCTCTCGCCCAATCAGACAGTCCCTCAGGTGGTGGACCAAGAGGTCCTCCCTGACTCGGGGGAAGTCTTTCCTTCCGGTGCACTGGCTGGTTGTCACAACGGACGCCAGTCTCTTCGGCTGGGGTGCAGTGTTCCAGCGCCACTCGACTCAGGGTCGCTGGTCTCCGCAGGAGTCCCAGCTGCCCATCAATATCCTAGAGATTCGGGCAATCAGACTGGCTCTCCATCATTTTCAGCCGTTCCTCTCCGGCCGTGCGGTCAGAGTCCAGTCCGACAACGCCACTGCGGTAGCCTACATCAACCGCCAAGGGGGCACTCGCAGCAAGGCGGCCATGGTCGAGGTGACGCTAATTCTCCGCTGGGCCGAGACTCATCATTCCATACTCTCAGCAGTTTTTATCCCAGGCGTGGAAAACTGGGAAGCGGACTTTCTCAGTCGCCACAGCCTCGATCCCGGAGAGTGGTCTCTCCATCCCGCAATCTTTCACCAGATATGCTCTCGATGGGGGACCCCGGACGTGGACCTAATGGCATCTCGCCTCAATTGCCAGGTTCCCGTCTTCATGGCCAGGTCTCACGACCCCTCAGCCTTCGGAGCTGACGCTCTCGTCCTCTCATGGCAGGGTTTCAGACTCCCATACATCTTTTCCCCAATTCCTCTTCTGACAAAGGTGATCAGGAAGATCAAGGCAGAACGGATCCCAGTACTTCTCATCGCTCCGGACTGGCCGCGCAGGACATGGTATGCCGAGATGGTTCAACTGGTCTCAGACGTACCTTGGAGGCTGCCGAGTCGCGCAGACCTCCTGTCTCAAGGGCCCATTTACCACCCGAACTCAGAGGCCCTGTGTTTAACGGTGTGGCCGTTGAGTCCTGGGTACTGAGGCAGAAGGGGTTGCCCCAGACGGTGATATCTACCATGCTCCGCGCACGCAAGCCTTCTTCTATGCGCATCTACCACCGCGCCTGGAAGGCATACTTCGCCTGGTGCAGGAAGCGGGGACGTTTCCCCCTCCGTTTTTCTATCCCTCACATTTTGGAATTCCTCCAATCAGGCGTAGACTTGGGTCTTGCTCTCAGCTCTCTTAAGGGCCAAATTTCTGCTCTCTCGGTTCTTTTTCAGAGAAAGATTGCAAACAGATTGCAGGTCAGGACCTTCATCCAGGGTGTTTCTCATATGGCTCCGCCTTACAAGATGCCCTTGGAACCATGGGACCTGAACCTAGTTCTCTGTGCTCTTCAAGAGCCCCCCTTTGAGCCCTTGCATGAAGTGTCTTTGCTGTTCTTGTCTTGGAAGATTGCCTTCCTCGTGGCTGTCACGTCTATTAGACGTGTCTCTGAGCTGGCAGCTCTGTCGTGCCGACCTCCTTTCCTCGTGTTCCACCAGGACAAGGTGGTTCTGCGGACATGTCCGACTTTTCTTCCGAAGGTCGTTTCCTCCTTCCATCTTAATGAGGAGATTGTCCTTCCCTCACTGTGCCCTGCTCCTTCCCACCGCACGGAAAGGACGCTCCACACTCTGGACTTAGTGAGGGGTCTCAGACGTTACGTCTCCAGGACTGCATCTCTCCGTAGGTCAGACGCCTTGTTCGTTCTTCCGAAGGGGCCACGGAAGGGACTACCCGCTTCCAAGGCCTCCATTGCCAAGTGGATTCGTTCCGCCATCCAAGAGTCCTACCGTGTCAAGGGTCACGCCGCACCTCCGGGGATCAAGGCTCATTCTACCCGGTCAGTCGGCGCGTCCTGGGCCATCCGGCACCAGGCATCGGCAGCACAGGTCTGCAAGGCTGCTACATGGTCCAGTCTACATACGTTCACGAAGCACTACCAGGTGCACTTTCAGGCTTCGGCAGACGCTTCCGTCGGTAGGCGAATCCTACAAGCGGCTGTGTCTCATCTGTAGTTTGTAGGCTCGCTCAGCATTTATAACTTCTGGTGACCCACCCAGGGACTGCTTTGGGACGTCCCATTCGTCCTGTGTCCCCCAATGATACGTAGGAGAAAAGGAGATTTTTGTGTACTCACCGTAAAATCTTTTTCTCCGAGTCATCATTGGGGGACACAGCACCCTCCCTGTTAGCCTAGTTGGCTCAATTGTTCTTTTCAGTCTGTGTTTTGACTATGACATGTTTTCTGTTTGTTAACTGGCTTACTCCTACTGCTTTGTTACCGAACTGGCTCTGGATTGTCCAGCCTGTGGGTGTATACTGCAGGGGAGGAGTTAATCTTTTGTGTGTGTTTAACTTAGTGTCCTCCTGGAGGCAGCAGCATAACACCCATTCGTCCTGTGTCCCCCAATGATGACTCGGAGAAAAAGATTTTACGGTGAGTACACAAAAATCTCCTTTTCTCCATTTTGTAGATGGTAAAACTTGCAAAATTATTATTTATTTATACGTCAGCATTGATTCCATAGTGCTGTACATGAGAAGGGGATACGTACAAAATCCAGGTATCGCTTACAGTACACAAGCTAACAATGACAGACAGGTACTGAGGGAAGAGGACCCTGCCCTTGCGGGCTTACATTCTACAGGATTATGAGGAAGGAGACAGTAGGTTGGGGGTTGTAGTGGCTCCAGTGATGTTGAGTTTGCAGAGTGGTCAGTGCAGGCTGTAAGCGTTCTTGAAGAGATGCATTTTCAGGTTCCGTCTGAAGGATTCGAATGTGGTTGAGTCGGACGTGTTGGGGCACAGAATTCCAGAGGATGATGGATATTTGGGAGAAGTCTTGGAGGTGATTGCTTGAGGAATTAATAAATGTGGAGGAGAGAAGGAGGTCTTGGGAGAACTGGAGATTACGTGAGGGAAGATATCCGGAGATTAGTTCGGAGTTATACGGAGGAGAAAGGTTATGGATGGTTTTGTAGGTCAGTGTTAGTAGTTTGAACTGCATACGCTGAGGGAATTGGGAGCCAGTGAAGGGATTTGCAAAGAGAGGAAGCAGGGAAGTAGTGCCGGAGACTGATGAATTAGTCGGGCAGCAGAGTTAAGGATGGACTGGAGAGGTGCGAGAGTGTTAGAAGGTAGGAGGATGTTGCAGTAGTTCAGGTGGGAGATGATGAAGGCATGCACAAGAATTTTAGTAGGTTGGGGAACGAACAGATTTTGGAAATATTTTTCAGCTGCAGGTGACAGGAGGTGGAAAGAGCTTGGATGTGTGGTTTTAAGGACAGGGCAGAGTCATGGGTTACTCCGAGACAGTGAATTTCCAGTACAGGGGAAAGTATGATGTCATTTATTGTGATAGATAGATCAGTTAGGGAAGATACTTAAGATGGAGGAAAGATGATGAGTTCCGATTTGTCCACATTGAGCTTGAGGAAGCGAGAGGAGGAGGATATGGCTGATAGACACTCTGGGATTCAGCAGAGAGGGCACGTCTGGGTCAGAGAGGTATAAATGAGTGTCATCAGCTTACAGATGGTACTGGAAGCCATAAAACTTTGAGTTGTCCCAGGCTGATGGTAAAGTAGGGGTTCTAGGACAGAACCTTGAGGGACTCCCAGCAGAGAGAGAGTGTGATGAGGAGCTAGTGTGGGAGTAGGAGACTCTAAATGTGCGGTTGGTAAGATATGAGGAGATCCAGGATACGGCAAGGTCTTAGATGCCAAAGAAAGAGAGGATCTGTGTCGGAGGCAGAAGACAGGTCAAGAAAGAGGAGGATAGAGAATGGTCTGTTAGCTTTGGCTATATCAAATGCTTATTTTTATTTAAAAATGGTCCGTGTATCAAATACTTATTTTCCCCACTGCATGTACGTGTGTGTGTGTGTGTGTGTGTGTGTGTGTGTGTGTGTGTGTGTGTATATAATGTGGTACTTTCTCTGCCAACAAACATTTTTGTCTGTCACTCATTTTAGGTTGCTGCTAAAACTCTCCCTTTCTATAAGGATTACTTCAATGTTCCGTACCCTCTTCCCAAGATTGACCTCATCGCAATCGCAGATTTTGCAGCGGGTAACGTTTGCACTGTGTGGCCTACTACACTGGTGACGCCTTCATTTGGTGTACCTCTTCCCTCACTTTCTATTTATTTTTCACAGGAGCTATGGAAAACTGGGGTCTGGTTACATACAGGTGCGAATGTTGATTCTATGTCCCCCTATCTTGCTAATCTGGTCATAGGTCAAGTTATCTCCATTACACTGTGGTAGCTTTAAGAGTCTGAACATCTGCTCATGATCTAAGCCATATTAAGCTACTTTATTATCTTAAGATCCCCTTAGAGCTCTGAGGAATGCTGTTTTGCATCTTTCAAAAATGAAGTGCTCTTTTGTTTTCTATTTTTTTTTCTCTCCCACAGTTGTTGTATTGCTATAATTATTTTTGTGGATATGATGATGTACAATGGCCTGTAAATAATAAAAATGGAATAGGATAGAAATCAAAAGTCAAAGCACTAGTTTTATGGTTTTTGCTGTGGATTACCTTTACTTTGCAGCAAAATCTTCAGCTGTGGAAGATTCTCTGAAATAAGACAAAAAAGTGGTAAAACTCTGGCATTTCTGTGCTGACACTTGCCTAGTCCCTGCTAGTCTCAAATTATTGGTCTCCAGCAATCAGACGTTGCATTAGTTACCGTATATACTCGAGTATAAGCCGACCCGAGTATAAGCCAAGGCACCTAATTTTGCCACGAAAAACTGGGTAAACTTATTGACTTGAGTATAAGCCGGGTATGCATTGTCCCCCTCATCCCTATTCTGGTATGCATGGCCTCCTCATCCCTGTCCTGGTATGCATGGCCCCCTCATCCCTGTCCTAGTATGGTTTGTCCCCTCACCCCTATTCTGGTAGGCGGGGCTCCCCGGTCCCTGTCCTGGTAGGCGGGGCTCCCCGGTCCCTGTCCTGGTAGGCGGGGCTCCCCGGTCCCTGTCCTGGTAGGCGGGGCTCCCCGGTCCCTGTCCTGGTAGGCGGGGCTCCCCGGTCCCTGTCCTGGTAGGCGGGGCTCCCCGGTCCCTGTCCTGGTAGGCGAGGCTCCCCGGTCCCTGTCTGCATGGTTCCTATGAAAAAAACAAACAAACATCCTACTCGCCTTCCTGCGCGCCCTCGCAGCAAACCCGTTCCATCCCCATCAGCTCTTCCTGTGCTAAGTGATCACTTGGCTCTGCTCATTAAGGTAATGACTATTCACTCCACGCCTATGGAAGTGGAGATGCCTGCATAGTCATTACCTTAATGAGCAGGGCCACGTGATCGCTCGGCACAGGAAGAGCTGCTGGCGCCAGAACAATGGAGATGCAGCGAGGGCGTGCAGGAAGGTGAGTAGGATGTGTGCTGGCAGCCGGCGGCTGCGGGTGTCACTGTGTGCTATTACAGGCGGCACAGGCTTTAGCCACAGCCGCTGGCTCCTGCCTTTGTAACCCTCTGCTCCGCCGCTCCCCCTCCCCCGCCGGCTTTCTGGGACAATTGACTTGTGTATAAGCCGAGGGGGGGGGGGGGGGGGCGTTTTCAGCACAAAAAAAGTGCTTAAAAACTCTGCTTATACACAAGTATATAAGGTATATGTCTATGTGCCATCACTAGACAGGCACTGGTTTGGCTATGAGACAAGCATAGCGAGTGCCAGAGGATCACAAAGATTAAAAAGTTTGGCTTACTTAGACACTGATTCCTTTATGAAGTATTTAAGTTACTTTTATTAATTTTGTAGGGAGACTGCACTGCTTATCGATCCCAAGAACTCATGCTCTTCGTCTCGCCAGTGGGTAGCACTAGTTGTGGGACATGAGCTGGCACACCAGTGGTTTGGGAACCTAGTTACTATGGTAGGTGCTGCTATTTTTCTGGCTATTAGTTTTTATCTTATGAAGCAAAATCCTTGCGGGGGAAAAAAACAAAATATTAATTTGTTAATGATCGTGTTCCTGGAGGTGATGGATGTCTTTACAGACACAATTTCCATCTAAGGCCTGTTTCACAAGTCCTACAGACCAAGGTATCTGGATCAGCCATCAGAAGACCCGAACTCATGAGATATGTTCGTCTGAGTTTGGTCTGGAGACCCTCAGCTGGTCTTGACATTGCAGTCCGTACTATATGAATGTCAGACATGTAAAAACAGCCTTAAGTACTGAGCACTGGTTATTAGAATAATAGGAAAGCGCCAAACAGTCTGTCAATTTAGCAGACAACAGAAGGGAAAGTATTAGTTTTCCATAGCAATTTGAGGTTTGGAAAAGCCAAACATATAGGTTAGAAATACAGTCTCTGGCTGCAATACCTGTGCAGTAGATTTTACATGGGCTTTTAGAGCTGCACAAATAAATGTAGTCAGCAGGTAAATCCTGCCGCTCTTTAGTCCCATATAGCTCTGCATTTATAGACTGAAATATGTCTCTTCTCTGTCAGGAATGGTGGACCCATTTGTGGCTCAATGAAGGATTTGCCTCCTGGATTGAATACCTCTGTGTGGATCATTGCTTCCCTGAATATGATATATGGACACAATTTGTTTCTGCCGATTACACTCGTGCTCAAGAACTGGATGCCCTGGATAATAGCCATCCAATCGAGGTACTGCCATTCACTTTATTAATGTTTTTTTTTTTGTAATTTTGATGTAGTGGCTTCAACCAAAACTAATCAAAAGGACCCTCTGAAGCTTTCCTTAAATGCATATCGGCCTGGCATACCATCCAAACGTATGTGGACCTCCTGGTTATCCCCCAGCAGCATATGTCGGGGGATAGGGCGTTGTCATTTCAGCTGCTGCATCCTTTTTTCTTTGGAGATATGTCTCTGAGGATGCTTAAACCCCTCCTAATGAGAATTCGATCGGAAGTTTGGGACCAGTATGCCATCCAGAAGAGACTTCAGCTGACAGCTTTCTGTTTTGAATGGTCAGCCAGAGCTCATTCATTCCCCTAAGCATATGTGTACACTTGATCATCCTCTTTTTCTCTGATGAATTAGTAATCTGTAGTTTTAGTCATTTTGTGCTGCTTTGTGATCTCCACTGCACCATGAATTCTAGTACTTTGGGTAGAGTCCATTGGTATTCAGCATGGATGTCTGAGTCGTGAGATAAGCCACAAACCACTTCTGGGGGATCCACAATGTAGGAAGGGTTTTACTTTACTTGTATCACCATTGATCAGATCTGTGGCTGGGTGAAATTATTATTCTCTGTTGCCTGAATGTGACATTAATACAATTATTCCTCATTCAGACATGTGTTTTTCAAGTATGTTGTAGCCATGGTTTTCACAGATAGAACACGTACTCCAGTCTATGGAGCTGTTCATATGCCTTCTTTTTTTTTTATTGGCATCAAGGAGGACAATCGCCCATTCAAATCTGTGGCTCCTTTAAAATCACAGGCAGCATATGGATACAGTCTGTGCTCTGTCTTTGATTAGGTAACTTGTAGTAGATGGGAAACTCGGAAGAAAAACATTGACACTTAGGCCATTTTTTGCAAACGTGAGAAATTACTGATGTCTAAATGAGGTCCTATTTGGGAAGTGTAAGTAATTTGCCTTTATTATATTTGTATTAATTTTAAAAAACTATGCATGTTTTTTATTACATTTTTCAATGTAGGTGGATGTTGGCCATCCCTCTGAAGTGGATGAAATATTTGATGCCATATCATACAGCAAAGGAGCATCTGTTATCCGTATGCTGCATGATTATATTGGTGATGAGGTAAATATGGTGTACATTAACTCCTTAATTACTCAGTAAAATGGATGACTAAAGCTGGCTGAACTTCTGTGGTAATAGCTTTGGATTCGCCCTTTTTCAAACTTTCTCACTAGATAGACATAGACAAGCAGCAATGGATGTTGTATAATTTAGGGTTTTGGTGTGATTTCCCATTTCGTGGATGAAATTCACTGACAGATGTTTTGAGATTCTGTTTCTATCTCTGTACTGCAATTTTCTTTAATGTTACCGTTATGTACATTCGTTCCTGGTGATGATTTATTGGACATCAAATCTTGTCTGTTTGCTATATCCTTAATGTATCTGAGCCTCAATTAACTTTAATTGGTTTACAAAAAATGGACTAAAGCTGGCCTTACACTATAAAAGGAATCTATCTCCAGGTTTTTGCTACTACATGAGAACAAATTAATGTAAGAGCCGAGACCCCGATTCAAACGATGTCTTACTGGGCTGCTTGCTATCGTTTTGGAAAATCCATGTTTTTATCTGCTACAAATATACAAATTCTCTGAATTCTGACCTCTCTATAGCCCATACCTCTAATTGGCAACTATCTGCTATGCACAGGGTACATACAAAGCTGTCAAACAGTGATGGGGGTGACTTACACAGAGCTCATGAGTATGTGGGGGCTACATGGCAGCAGGTTTAGTAGTCCTCTAGTGATGATCTGATGATCTACTGCTGATAAAATGGTGATTTTATCTAAACCACAGCAAGCAGCCCAGTAATCGACACATCAGTGATGTCAGGGTCTCTGTTATGTTGCTCTCAAATTAAGTGATAAAACCTGATGACTGATTCCCTTTAAATAAATAGTGGGAGAGAGGGAAAAAAGTTAATCTCCCACAGGAACAAAAAGCTCAGACATGTTGAAATCTAACATGGCTGATCCAATTTTTCGACTAAAACTGCCATCTGATGAGTTTGACCCCCTGGGTGAATAGTGGCGTAGATGTATAACGCTCGTCCGGGAGTGGGTGTATTGAGCAGGCTCAGGAGCTGATTCTGCACCATTCCTAGGAGATGATGGGTATTATTTAGCCATCATCTGTTTTTGGCAGCAGCTATTGGAGCCAAGCCCTACTTGCTGCTGTTGAACTATCGCTGATAGCTGCATTTATAGCAGGCCCCCCACACACACACCCCGTGCTTGTCATTCAGTGCTCCTATGAAGACCAGCTTGTGGCGATCATTCATAGTAGACTGTGACTACATGGTCATCACATATTCAAGGATAGCATGTCATGATTTCTTTGTTTTATTTGAGAACACCTCTCAACGTTGACTGCAGATCGTCCAGGGACTTGTGTGAAGGTGCTGCCCAGTGTAAACACCTCTTTTCATTTTCTTAGCGTTACTAATACAAATCCTTGTTCTCCTCATCTAGGACTTTCGTAAAGGCATGAACCAATACCTCTCTAAATTCCAGGAGAAGAACGCTGCCACAGGTATTTCATGGCCCCGTCATTTTGCTGACCATTAATAACTTTATAGTGATGCCTCCACCCAAACCTACCTTCCCTTTTCCACTCAGCTCCCCCGCACAGCTGTAAAATGAGTGCTCTTTTCTACAGAGGACCTATGGGAGTCTCTTGAGCAAGCCAGTGGGAAGCCAATTGCTGCTGTAATGAGTTCATGGACCAAGCAGATGGGTTTCCCATTGATCTATGTGGAATCGGAGCAGGTACCTGCATGAAGCTCCCTGTTACATGACACCCAATGTTCTCCCATGTAAAGTGTAATAAAGCATGTAGGACTACATAATGAGTATAATTTACTGTTTTTCAGAAAGATGACACAAGGATATTAAAGCTGTCACAAAAGAAGTTCTGTGCTAGTGGGCCACATAATGGTAAGACTTGCCCAGCTTCATATTTTTTTGCCCCTTCTAGCCCTCAAGCAACCCTAAACATGGCTATAGTAGCAGACTCGCCCGATCACATTTTGCAGACAATGCTGCTCACCTGTACAGTGTTGTCATTGTAGTCTCACTTGTGCTTTTCTGGAGCTGCTCAAAGCTATCCTACCTTTCTTTCTTCCTATTTCTCTTATCTCCTTTGTTCTCCCGATGATAGGTTGGCTGGTAAGCCTCCAGCCCCTCTCTCCATATAACATCCTCCTATTGCCCTCGCTCAGGTGAGGAGAGCCCCCTTTGGATGGTACCGATCAGCATCTGCACCAGTGAATCCCCAGCCTCCGCTAAATTGAGATTACTAATGGACAAGCCAGAGATGACTGTTGCTCTAGAAGGTGTGACCTCAGACCAGTGGGTTAAGGTGAGCCTAAATATCCTGCATAACTGAACCAGTGTATATATGTTAGCCGCAGGTCGTGAAAGCCTTCTCCTGCCCGTGATGTTGCCCCACCACTGTCCACTGATGGTGCGACTTTCACACTTTTCACAGTTTTTTTTTGGAGGTTTTTTTTTGCACTCATTGTAGACCATCATAAAAATGGAAAATAGATGCCTCCTGGAATTTTTGTAGCTCAAGTTTGCAAACTGCCTAATGTCTTGAGTCTCTACATAATTTCTCAAGTATTTTTTACGTGCTTAATTCTTCTCTCATCCGCCCTAGCTGAATCCGGGCACAGTAGGTTTCTACCGCACCCAGTACAGCCCTTCTATGCTGGACAATTTACTGCCTGGCATTAGAGATCTCTCCCTTCAGCCAGTGGACAGGCTAGGCCTGCAGAATGACCTGTTTTCCTTGGTAAGTATGGAAGTGAAATAAAAATACAGTCTGTGCACGATTTGCCCTCAATATGTGTTGCTACAAATGGTGAAAGCCTTGAACTTTCCCAGTATTATTAATTTGTGTCCCTCCTTCAGGCGCGAGCAGGCATCATCAGCACGGTTGAAGTCCTTAAAGTCATGGAGGCCTTTGTGAATGAACCTAATTACACTGTATGGAGCGACTTGAGCTGTAATCTAGGGATCCTGTCCACACTCTTATCTCACACAGAGTTCCATGAAGAAATTCAAGGATTCATCAGAGATGTCTTCTCACCGATTGGACAGCGCTTAGGCTGGGATCCCAAACCTGGCGAGGGTAGGTGATCATAAATGTGTTTGGCCCAAGAACGAACTTCAGTATTTACTCATGTTTTCTCATGGCTGGAGACAAACTGAAAGCAAAAGTGTTTCCATTGATATACAGGAAAGATATAGATCTTGGTACAGTGTTAGCCAGTAGATAGAAAAATATTTAGAATTGAGTCCTCAGTGGTTGATAACCATTTTTTTAATTGATATAAATATGCATGATCATCCCAGTTGAGCACGCGTCTTGATGGGGATGGATATCGAAGACTGAGTTCACATCTGGTAGCAGAACTGTTTTTACAAAGGGAAAACACTGGTCTCAGCTGTGACATTTTTTGGACTGCATTCAATGTTCGTGTAGTCCATTTACGCCCATCAGACAATATGTCGTGATTTTTGCTTTATGATGGAAGCCAGATGATGCAGATGTGAACAGTGCCTAATGTGTATGTGGCCATGTAAAAAATAGCAGTTTTCACATGTGCTGACTTCTAGTGGCAGAGCAAAAAAAAAAAAATCTCATTTTACAGCTTTCAGTGAAATTGAATCAGTGGTCCTATTGGGGAGTCATTGAAAGGGAATCTGTCAGGAATGTTAACCCTCCTAAGCCGTGTTTATGGGCATGTATATCATAGAAAGTCAAATGAAATGATATCTTGATATGTTATCTGATGTCTTATGCCAAAGAAATACATGTTTTTCTTAAAATGTAAATGAGCTGTTAAGTACTCTGTGTTGGACACTGATCTGAATCTGCTTCCAGAGCTTATGAAAGAGAACGTTACCCATGTGAGACATGTAATGACTGACAGTCTGCTCTCCTGATCTACAAGTCTCACAATGGTAATGCCCCCTTTTCTATTTGCCACGACAGCACCCACTAGAGAGAGAGAGGGGATCCGCCCCTAGGAACAGGAAACCTACAGAGAGATAAAAGGGGCGGCCCCCCCTCGCTCCTCAGTTGGTTTCCTGTTCCTAGATGGGAACCCACAGAGAAGACTCTATGGAGCTAAGAAGAGGAAAACCCGCCTGGACTGCCGCCTGTTCAACTCTGCTGAGCGGCAGGGGCTCCAGAGCGGGTAGACAGTGTCGGGGGAATGATCCTGCTGGCTCCCCCCTCATCTGCTGTGGCTGCTGTGAAGCCTGAAGATTACCAACGGTCTCCCTGCTGGGACACCGTTGTGTGAAACGGCTGACAGTACGACATGTACCTTGTCTGGCCGGACCTGGAGCAGGTAGATGGTGCCCTCCTAAGGTATGTGGAGCTGAGCGGCTGTGTGGCAACTCCCCGGTCTAGTTTCCCCTCCTGTTCCCTCCGAGGTAGTGGCAACATGGTTGCAGGTGCAGCACTTACGGCGGTGTCTTCCGGAGTGCAGCAGAGACGCGGGCGCATGCACAGTAGCGTCGGCGTCCCAGAAACAGAGACTTGGACTTCCGGGGTCGCGGGGTTGGAGTACCATTTCCGGGGGAACCGCCATATTGGATTCCTCTAGGCGGTTCCATCCACCCTGGCGCTGTACTGAAGGAGACACAGGTAAAAGAAAAAAAAAAAAAGGTGTATTATTCGGGTCTGCATTATAAAATGCATCTCAGCGGAAAATAGGGTGCGCTATCATGTCGTCCAAGAGGCTGAGCGCCCTATGGAGGAGTTAATGTTACCCGGTGGTGATACCAGGAAAAAGGGTAGTGGACAATCGAAAGTGAGTGACTCCACTGACAGATCAGGAAAGAAAGCGTCCCGTTCCACACCCCAGGCCGAGCAGAGATCCCAACAGCCGGCGAAGAGGACGGGGAAGTTTAAGCATAAGCAGTGTGCAATATGTACAGAGCCCCTGCCTGATTTTTACATTAAAAAACTGTGTCAGTGTTGTATAAATAACACCTTACAGCAGAAACGGTCCGATAAAATGAACGAGATACGTCTAATAATTCATGACCAACCATATGCCATGAGCCTGAGCTAGATGCTGGGACCGATATCTATGCTGAGCAGCACCTGCAGCGGCTGAGTCCAAATGGGAGACTGCTGAGGCAGACAAGGCTTGGGATCTACCCTGTGCAGCAGGAGAATTCCAGCGCCAAACATATATATATATATACAGCTCTGGCAAAAATTAAGAGACCACTATGAAATGTTCAGTTTAAAAAAAAAAAAAAAAGCAAACATCTCTCAGAATTCTTATTCCTCAGATGAAAAGGATTATGTCTGTTTTCCTACAGATGGTGTGAATAATCTGGTTGAAACTGTAAGGAGTACAATGGGGTTGTCAGAATCAAAGGAACCTCAGACTCCTTAAGAAGTTATGTTCGCAGGTCTCTCTCAGCAAAAGGGTCATGTATTCCCGGTAAATCAGGCCATCAAAGACCTTGTCAAAAAGGAATGGAGTAAAGGACAAAAGGGGTTTGTACCAATATCTTGTAAGAGGCGTTACCCCTTTGACGATGAGGACTTGGCCACCTGGACTAAAGTGCCAAAAGTTGATGCGGTTGTAGCATCTACCTCTCGCCGTTCCTCTTTACTGGTAGAGGATGCGGGTTCTTTGTCCGATCCTATGGACATGAAATCAGACGCACTTCTTAAAAAATCATGGGAAGCCTGTGTCATTGCATTTAAACCGGCAATCTCAGCCACATGTGCTATGCTGGTTTGGCTAGAACAGCTGGATCAAAATATCAAGAGTGGCATGTCCAGGGAAAAATTGCGGGCCTCTATTCCTTTGATTAAGGGTGCCGCGGCCTTTATATCTGATGCCTCAATAGACTCGCTACGCCTGGCGGCCAGAACAGCTAACCTTTCTAATACGGCTCGTCGAGCATTATGGTTAAAAAACTGGAAGGGGGATGCCCAGTCCAGGTCTAAGTTATGTGCCATACCCTGTCAGGTAGGGCGTTCAGGAGCCACCATTTGGCAAGAAAGGAGGCTTTAAGGCCTGCTGGAGTAACAAGGAGTTCAGGCAAAAGGGAAATTTATTCAATAAGCGTCCCTTCAGACCAGCGGATAAATTCCGAGAACCCTATTCCACCGGTGGGCGGTAGACTACTAGGGTTTATTAAACAGTGGAAAGGAATAACTGTTAATTCATGGGCCATAAATTTAATATCTTCAGGCCTCACCTTAGACTTTATCCGGACACCTCTAGATTCTTTCCTTCTCACCTCCCTATAATCCAGACCACAGCAAGAGGCACTGGAAATTGAAATTAAATCCCTCTTGTCCAAACGGGTTTTAATAGAGGTCCCGTCATCTCAAATAGGGAAAGGGTTCTACTCTCCCTTGTTTCTGATTACTAAGCCTGACTGGTCCTTTAGAACTATAAATAATTTGAGGAAACTGAACACCTTCATAAAACCCAGAACATTTAAAATGGAATCCATTCGTTCAACTATAAAGAATTTATTTCCTAACTGTTACATGGTAGTACTGGATCTTAAGGATGCTTATTACCATCTTCCTATACACCAGTTACACCAGCAGTTTCTTCGGGTAGCAGTTTTTATAGATGGTCAGGTTCATCATCTACAATACAGAGCGATGCCCTTTGGCCTATCTATGGCTCCGAGGGTTTTCACTAAATTACTATTGGAAGTAATGTCCTTTCTGAGATTAAAAGACACACTGGTCATTCCATATCTAGATGATCTACTAATTGTGGGAAAGAACTCCCTACAGTGTGAGTAAAGGTTGGAGGAGGTGGCGTTTTCTTTACAAACGCTGGGCCGGATTATTAATTGGGAAAAATCCAGACTCCAACCTGTAACATGTTAAAAATTCCTTGGGCTCCTTCTGGATTCAGTTGACCAAGTATGTTGGCTTCCTGATGATAAAAAAGCCTCCATAATTAATAAACTGAGCTTAGCAATCAAGAAATGTAGTATGTCATTGAGAAATGCCATGTCGTTGCTAGGTTCACTGTCTTCATGTATTCCTGCAGTTAAGTGGGCACATTTTCATACTAGGCAGCTGCAGAAATTTATATTACAAGAGGACATTAAAAGTCGAGGACATTTAGATTAGACAGTTTTTCTAACATCAGAAGTAGTACACTCCCTTACATGGTGGTTGCATTGGGAAAATCTGTCGAAAGGGGTCTTATGGGTGATCACTCCTTCAAATTTAGTCACCACAGATGCTAGTCCCGGAGGCTGGGGGCACATTTTCAGGATCAGATGGTCCAGGGTCTTTGGTCCAGATCAGAATCTAATGATTCCTCTAATGTTAAAGAATTAAGAGCTATATATTCCCTACTCCACTTTCTTCCTCAGCTACGAGGCTCTCACACAAGGGTCCTCTCCGACAACACCTCTGCGGTGGCCTATCTAAATCATCAAGGAGGTACACGCTCAGACACTCTCATGGACGTTACATCAGACATCATGATGTTAGCCGAAAATCATCTGTTGTCCTTGTCAGCGGTACACATCAGAGGCATAGACAACTTTCGTGCCGATTTCCTCAGCCGTCACATCCTTCACCAAGGAGAATGGATGCTCAACAGGAGGGTTTTCAGATTAATAACAGCCCGATGGGGCGTACCTCAGACTTGTTTTCAACAAGGTCCAACCGTCAGGTCAAAAAGATTGCCTCTCTATGCAGACTAGACAATCCGGACATATACGATGCCCTTCAGGTACCATGGGCATTTGACCTGGCTTATGCGTTCCCCCCATGGAATCTATTGCCCATAGTGATAAGAAAAATAAGGGAGGAAGGGGCAAGAGTTCTGTTGATAGCCCCATTCTGGCCCAAGAGGCCATGGTTTTCATGGCTCCAGGCAATGTCAATTACAGACCCTTGGATTCTGCCTCAAACCAAGGACCTACTGTCTCAGGGACCGTTTTTCCATCCTCAGGTAAAGGGCATGAACTTGACTGTCTGGAATTTGAGAGGCAGTTACTAAATCTAAGAGTATTTTCTAGTGGGTTAATAGATACCCTTATAAAGAGTAGAAAGCCTTCTACTACCAAAATTTATGTCAGGGTCTGGAGAAAATTTCTTGAGTTCCATACAACACAACTTTCTTCTGAGGTGCCCATATTTTCAATATTGGAGTTCTTGCAAAAAGGGCTTGAGTTGGGGCTCTCTGTAAGCACTCTGAAAGTTCAGGTATCAACTCTGAGAGCGCTCTTCAGTTATGATGTGGCAGGTGATAGGTGGATATCCCGTTTTATATCTGCATGTGAGCGGTCAAAACCAATAACTATACCACAGGTGCCTCAGTGGGATCTAACTTTGGTCCTAGACGCATTGACGCAGAGCCCGTTTGAGCCTCTTCATACAGTCTCATTAAAAAACATCTTGTTAAAAACAATATTATTAGTAGCATTGGTATCTGCTAGAAGAGTGAGCGATCTGAATGCCTTGTCAATAGATTCTCCATTTTTATCTGTGACATCTGATAGGATAATTTTGAAAACAGACCCATGTTATCTCCCTAAAGTAGCCACTAGTTTTCATCGATCCCAGGAGATCTTATTACCTACTTTTTATAAAGACCACTCGACTCCAGAAGAAGTAAGACTTCATACCCTAGATGTTAAAGGACTGTTCTGGCCTATTTAGCGAGAACTAGGGACTGGAGGAAGAGTAGGGCTCTCTTTGTGTCTTTCCAGGGTAAAAGCAAAGGATCCAGAGTCACAAAGAACACGTTATCTCGCTGGATCAGAGATGCCATAATCTTGGCGTATAAAGCTAGAGGAAGAGATCCTCCAATGCATGTGGGAGCACACTCTACAAGAGCCTTGTCGACTTCCTGGGCAGAAAAAGGCGAACGTGCCAATAGACCTTATATGTAAGGCTGCAACCTGGTCTTCGCCTAGTACCTTCTATAAGCACTATAGATTAGACCTATCTGCTGCTTCTGATCTAACCTTTGGGGTTTCGGTTCTTGACTCAGTTAACCCACCCAATCTATAGTCTCTGTAAATCTCTCTAGTGGGTGCTGTCGTGGCGAATAGAAAATACCGGATTACTCACCGGTAATGCTCTTTTATAGAGCCCACGACAGCACCCATTCACATCCCTCCCTCTTTATAGTAGCACATGGTGCCTTTGTGGTGAGGTGTAAATATTAAATATAGTATAAGGTTGTAAATATGTATAAATATACCTGAGCCTATTAACTAAAACCTGGCGGCGGTTCCTCCTATTCTCTGTAATACAACTGAGGAGCGAGGGGGGGCCGCCCCTTTTATCTCTGTAGGTTTCCTGTTCCTAGGGGCGGATCCCCTCTCTCTCTCTAGTGGGTGCTGTCGTGGGCTCTATAAAAGAGCATTACCGGTGAGTAATCCGGTATTTAATTTGCTCTGGAGGTATATTCTTTGTGAGATCTATGTCCCGCCCATAGATCTTAACAGCTCATTTATTTTTTAAGAAAAACTTTGATTTCTCTGGAATAAGACATCAGATCACAGATATCAAGGTATCATTTTATTCACCTTTGGGAATCTATATGCCCATTTAGACTGTTTGGGAGGGTTGAGCCTTCTGACAGAATCCCTTTAAAGTGTAACTTCACTTAAAGAGAACAAATGTGCTCATACATTGCATAGCAGAATCTGCTTGTAAATGGCAACACAAAGTGCTCTCTCCTGGTGCATCAAGATGAACAGCATGGACTGCAACTGGTTTGTGAAGCAATTTAATAGCAGTCTGTCGTGAAGTCTATAACTGCAAAATTAATAAATGCGTACACTCATTCACTATAATAATTCTTCTATTGTGTGTTATGGCATATCCCGTGCCATAAATGTGTGTTATGAGACATCCTCTTTAACTAAACAAAAATGAAATGTTTCATTTTCATTAAACAACGGCCATTATCTCTACTTTAGGAAGTTTCTTTATTTAGGTGTATATCCTTTTCTTTTTAGGACACTTGGATGCACTGCTGAGGGGGCTAGTTTTAGGGAAGTTAGGAAAGGCTGGCCATAAACCCACGCTGGAAGAGGCACGTCGTAGGTTTAAGGACCATGTGGAAGGAAAGAACACGCTGAGTGCTGACCTTAGGAGCCCGGTTAGCTTTTTTTTTAAATTGCAGTGTTTTTTATTCTTCTCCAATATTACAACATTTACCTATACCAAAATCTATATTCCCAGGTTTATGTGACTGTCCTGAAGCATGGAAACCTCACAACTCTGGATACCATGCTGAAGGTTCGTGCCACCTGTAATGTTATAACCTTAAGACTCTTCCATCATGTATTTGGTATACATATAAGTTTTTGCATGGTGTGACTATATCAAAAACAAAACCTAATGTACAGATACATCATGCTGATACAGGTAGTCCCCGGTTTACAAACTAGATTAATTCTGTATATGTTTGTAACCCAAATATGTATTTAAGTTAGAACAGGGCAGGGATTAAAAAAATACTACTCACTGCCTACCACTCCTGCTGCCCCGTTGCTCGCCATCTGATCCTATTCTTTCCATCATGTCACACCACATGTTCGGGCTTTTTACTACATACCAGGACTTCAGGCCGTCTGCAGGCTTCGGAGGTTACTGCATGTCATAAGATTGTGATGTCATCGCAGTGGTGTTAAAACGCACAGTGACCTTCGGGGCTTGGACGTGACCTCAAGTCTTGGAAATCAGGCATGCAACTACGTATATAAGAGCACTGGAAGATGGCTGGAGAGGTCAGTGGTGAGTATAGGTTGCTTTTTTTTTTTTAAACATTTCACATTTGTAATCCCAGCATTGCAGAAAAGCTTGGGAGCGCCACTATCCAAACCCTTCAGACCAGCAGGTCACTCCAACCATTATCCAGCTACCTCATTGTGGATCCCATAGGGAAATCCTTCCTCTTTCCTAATACCACTGTGATACCTTGCTCTGTTACCTTCAGAAAACAGCGACTTAATGATTAAGACCCAGGATGGGTCGAAACGTCTATTATAATTTTTAGTCACTTTTCTCTACTACCATTTTGACCTGCTCCCATTTTGTCTGCTTTGTTCACGGACTTGAATAAAAAAACTTTTTCACCATGAACCCAGGAGTTTGCGGTGAATTCTGATAGTCTTTAGAGTCTAGGGCTCTACAGCCCGTTCCACCAGCGCCTCACCTTTTGACAGTGTGCATACTAATTACTACTACATTATAATTGTTTATGGTCAGATCTGAATGCTATAAACAGTGCTAACCACTGAGCCAACTTGTTTATAACATTCACAGGTCAAGGGGGTTAAGATTCTTCTTATCATGCAAGGAGACTTGTAGGTCAAGCAGTGCTCAGTGGGAAAATGGTATGCAAATTATCCCTCTTCCCAAAATAAGGTAGCCACTCTTTTAATTTGAGGGTTCACCTCCAGTATGTGGCACTGCTAGAGAGCTTTTTTTCTCTTGGATGATGGTTGATTTGCTACCATTCACATAGACATACACAAGACCAGACCATTATCAGAAATAAATGTAGGGTGAAAAATGCCAAACGACAAGAAGCCCTGTAGCAGGAAACTTGAGGAAACAGGAACAATGATAGATTGACAGGCAATTGAGGAAGCTTTATGGTGTTCTCAGCAGCCATCACCGGACTGAACATCCAGGGAATCACATGTTTTAGAATTGATCCTAATCATTTGGGTTACCATAAAAATCACAATGGACATGGTCAATTAATGACAAGCTGTAAGGATCATATACCTAAGACCTTCCGGTCTAGTGCACGACTCCGTGATTCATATTTCTCATTTGTAAATTTAAACCAAATTGCACACATTTGTGGTGGTGGGGGGCAACGTCAATATTACCTAGCTATGCACAGTGCCTGGCATCACACGTTACCGTTATCTTCCACTTTAAACTTTCAGCTCCACAAACAGGCTGACATGCAAGAGGAAAAGAACCGAATCGAAAGGGTTCTTGGAGCTATTTCTTCCCCAGAGTTAATCCACAAGGTGTTAAGCTTTTCACTTTCGGTAAGTTTGTGGTTGTGCACCCACATGTTCTCACAATGACTTTGTCTCCATAATCATTGGTTCCTTCAAACTTTATTGGGTTTAGAGGTACTTTCAACAGTAAGCAACTGATGCTAACACAAATATCCCTGTCCGCCTGTCAAGCGAGGTTGTTCTTACTAGAGTAACAGTGTTCATCACATCCTTCCGATCGTTATGCTTCTCTTTGCTGTCTAGGAAGAGGTACGTCCTCAAGACACAGTGTCTGTAATAGGAGGTGTCGCTGGAGCCAGCAAACAAGGCAGGAAATCGGCATGGACCTTTGTGAAGGAAAATTGGGAGGAATTGTATAACCGGTACCAAGGTGGCTTCCTTATCTCACGACTCATTAAAGTATGAAAGCTTTTTCTGTGAGATTACATTACTTTATCTCATGCCCGTGACATTGAAAGTCTTTTGCGGCTAACACCATTTATTTTTGTCCTTCAGCTTTCTGTGGATGGCTTTGCTAGTGACAAGATGGCTGCAGAGGTCAAGGTAAGCCATTGGTATAATTTAATGATTTCACACTGACCTCTTCTTTTTTGTTCTATGTGAAAAATATTCATGAACCTTAATTTGTTGGTATATAGGAATAATATTTAGTGTTTCTCTTTTTTTCTCCCCCCTTTCCTGACCAGACATTCTTCGATGCTCATCCAGTGCCCTCTGCTGAGCGTACGGTGCAACAGTGCTGTGAAAATATCCTACTGAATGCTGCTTGGCTGAAGAGAGATGCAGACGCCATGCATCAGTATCTACTGCTGCGCAAGTCGCCCTCCTCTACAGTGTGATTGTGCGCAGTGATTCCCATCCGCCTGCTCTCTCACCGCCCCAACAGGCTAAACCCTAGGCCCCCTGCTATGGGAGGCTATGTACCCGTCCTCCCTTACCCCTCAACACCCTTTACACCCACTGGGAAGCTGGTGCAAAAAAATAAAATGAAAGCTCCCATCTGATCCCTGCTCAGTCCCCAATCAACTCCTTAGGGATTTTATTCAATTGCTCAGTCAAATCTGTATATATGATAGAAGTAGCATCGAGCTGCTAACTGTGAATCTCCCAGATGCCCTTTCTGTGCAAATTCTGCCTGAAAGTAGACATGGAGAAAGAATGTTTCTATTGGCTCCTGTGAGATAGAGGTACCAAACACCAGTGTAGAGGGTTATCTTTAAGTAAGGGGGCCGCAACTTGACGAGTTATCACAGAGTGTGCATTAGCCAAGGCCATTAATGGAAGGTGGCTGGGTTTAGATGGATTTTTTTCCCTTTATTTTCTGGTGAGGGCTTTTCACTTCATGTTTGGTCCTTTAATTACCTCTTGTATTTTCCCACATCAGAAAATTGTACTTGTTGGCTGCCTGTTTTGTTCTGACGTCATACCCCTTGTTCTGAAAGGAGTATCTAATCGGGGGTTGTGTGCACTCACACTAATCCTCTGCCCACCACTCTTTCTGTGGCCAGGGCCAGTACTGGAGAGACCTCCATTATGTAGGTCTGTCTACTACTAATAAGCATATCTATACTGTATACTTCTTTTCTTACCTATGCTGGAAAGAAAAAGGTGCAGGCACTGTTCTCATGTTCTTGATGTTTTCTTCCTTTTCCTCCCAAATTCAAAATTAATTTCTAGGTTACACCCTTGTTCTGGGTTTGTATAGTGTAATGGTTTAGTGGCAGGGCCATGGGCCTTGGTTCTGAGACTTGCTTACCTGGGTTCTCTTTGTGCTATTGTTTTAAAACAAGAAAAACCGTAATAAAGAATTGAAGAAAAAAAAAAGACAAAAAAACCAAAACAGTTGGCGTTAATAAAAACAAAATGTGAGTGTGTAATGAATGTGTGGTTGTGGGTTTCTCTGTTTTATTATTGTTAACATTCCCAATATTAATTGATAACATTGTCACGACACTGTTGGGTATCCCAGGACCAGGGGCTCCTTGCCTGTCCCTAATGTTGGGGGAGCCCTAGCTTGCCCTGTTCCCCAAATTACTTCTGATGGTGAAGACGCCGGGGCCACATACTTTGCCTTGGCTCCTGAAACCGCCCTCAACCTGTAGCCTTCCCCCACCCACGGAAGAAGGAAGTAGTAGTGTAACATAGCACAACAACCAGACTAACAAGGTAATATGAACAGGAATAAAGGAAAATACCAATCATACAAATGTACACACACAAACAGAGGTAAACACCGTGGAGTGGAGGATGGGGTTAAACCAAAGTAGGAGAAGAAAGGGAATTATCACACACACTCAAAACCTAGCAACAGTCACAGTTAAATCAGCCAAACACCATCTCCTATAATAACCAAGCACAACCTCCATCCATGCCAGTGCGTGCTAGCCCGGACCCAGATTATATAGGAGATGGGAGTGGCTAACAGTGCTCAGATGAGCCTTAACACATGTAAGCTTCCAGAAGCTCTCAACAGTAGATTAACCCCTGCACTACTAAAAGAAATGTACACGGTTAAATATGAAGGTGAAGTGTTTCTAATCAGTGCAGGTGTAGGAGAAATCAGACGCTGCGGTTTTCTGGTTCCGCTGTCATGGTAAACCCTTGACAAACATTTTGTTAACTCAAGATTATTATTATTATTTATTGTTATAGCGCCATTTATTCCATGGCGCTTTACATGTGAGGAGGGGTATACATAATAAAAACAAGTACAATAATCTTAAACAATACAAGTCATAACTGGTACAGGAGGAGAGAGGACCCTGCCCGCGAAGGCTCACAATCTACAAGGGATGGGTGAGAATACAGTAGGTGAGGATAGAGCTGGTCATGCAGCGGTTTGGTCGATCGGTGGTTACTGCAGGTTGTAGGATTGTCGGAAGAGTTGGGTCTTCAGGCTCTTTTTGAAGGTTTCGATGGTAGTTGAGAGTCTGATGTGTTGTGGTAGAGGGTTCCAGAGTAGAGGTGATACCCGAGAGAAATCTTGTATACTATTGTGGGAAGAGGAGATAAGAGGGGAATAGAGAAGGAGATCTTGTGAGGATCAGAGGTTGCGTGTAGGTAAGTACCGGGAGACGAGGTCACAGATGTATGGAGGAGACAGGTTGTGGATGGCTTTGTACGTCATGGTTAGGGTTTTGTAGTGGAGTCTCTGGGCAATGGGGAGCCAGTGAAGGGATTGACAGAGGGGAGAGGCTGGGGAATAGCGGGGGGACAGGTGGATTAGTCGGGCAGCAGAGTTTAGAATAGATTGGAGGGGTGCGAGAGTGTTAGAGGTGAGGCCACAGAGCAGGAGGTTGCAGTAGTCAAGGTGAGAGATGATGAGGGCATGGACTAGGGTTTTTGCAGATTCTTGGTTGAGGAATGTACTGATTCATGAAATATTTTTGAGTTGTAGTCGGCAGGAAGTGGAAAGGGCTTGGATATGTGGTTTGAAGGAGAGATCAGCGTCAAGGATTACCCCGAGGCAGCGAGCTTGTGGGACTGGGGAGAGTGGGCAGCCATGTACTGTAATGGATAGGTTCTTTGGGGGGTCGCGTGAGATGGGGGAAAGATGATGAATTCTGTTTTATCCATGTTAAGTTTCAGAAATCTAGCGGAGAAGAAGGATGAAATAGTGGACAGATAAGATAAGTTACTAACAATACGATAGGTGATAATTTCCAGTGGCACATAAAAGTTTGGGCACCCCTGGTCAAAATTATTGTTCTTGTGAACAGTTAAGCAAGTTGAAAATGAAATTATCTCAAAAAGGCCTAAAGTTTACATATTTTCATCTTCTACATTTTTAAAACTACAAAACGAATAATGGGCTGATACAAAGTTTGGACAGCCTGCATGGTTAGCACCCTCTTTTGAAAGTATCACAGCTTGTAAATTCTTTTTGTAGCCAGCCAAACGTTTTTCCCTTCACCCATGACAGCACACCTGAGAGAGAGGGATCTGCCCAGCCAGGACAGGAAACCTGAAATAAAAGGGCGGCACCTCTCCCCTGCTTAGTTGGTTTTCCTGTCCTGACGGGAACCCTCGTGTTGAGACCCGGGCGGGTTGAAGATTTTATTTGTTTTATCTACTTACCCACTCCTGTCCCGGCACTGGAAGAACAGGCAGAGCGCCTGTATGCCGGCCTTCAGGTGTTGGTACTGTCCGTGGGTCCAGTGGGCTTTGGCGGCACAGTCATGGGCCAGGCGGCTCTAACGTATCCACTGCGCCGCTCCCCCTCCCCTGCCTTTGGACCACAGCTTCGTAGTGAGCCTGGCTTCTGGGGGCGTGTGACGTCAGTGGACTAAAGCATGCTGGGAATGGGCATGCCCGCGTGATGTCGGAGGGGGTGTGCCCTGGGCGAAAGACTGCCGGGATGCGTGAAGACTTGGCGCGTCCTGGAAGGGAGACGTGAAGCGCAGTGGATCCCTCTTATAAGGAGGGATGACTACAGAAGAAGCGCTTATGTCCAAAGCTCCCCATTATGGAGGATCAAAGAGGACAACAGCTGCAGCAATCTCCAGTATATGTGCCTGGTCACCAGGTTGGGCGCACTAAAAGGAGCAGCTGCTCGAGTGGCAGGAAGGGCCGCCATCCCTCCTGGATACCGGACTCCTCGGTATCCAGGAGGGATGTTGTATGTAGCCCTGATCAGCCTCTGAATTTGGTACTTTTGATATGACAGCAGGTGGTGAGTGATCTACAAGAATGTCACCTTTTTTGTTAATAAGGGCCATTTTCTGCTTTAAATCACTAGGGGCCTAGGAAGGCTAGCTCCAAAAGGAAGAATAGGGAATGTGCCCTTTCTTGGACATTGGCAGAAAAATCTCTGCTATGACTGCATTAAAAAAAACCAAACTGTGGAATGAAGCCCCCGACTTCGCCACTTGCCTTAAGTCCATGATCAGGGCAGAGGTGCAAGGTTCCCTTAAGATGGTTAAAAAGGAACAAGAGAGCTCAGGATGTCGTTACAGAATCAGAGGCCTATCTACAATCCGTTGGGGAACATAGTGAATCCCTGTCCTCCTCGGACAGTGATATAGGTGGCCGACTGCTTTCCAGTGGAAGATAGACTGGTTAGGCCAGTCAGGTCAACAATGGGCCTGAAGGAGGAGAACACCTGAATCCCCTAGAGGATATTATGTGTATGGGGGCCTTGAGGAAGTGCACCTTTTATCCTTTGCCACGACAGCACCCTACATGAGAGAGAGGGATCCGCCCCATAGGAACAGGAAACCTACAGAATAAAAGGAGGCGGTCCCCTTGCCTCAGTTTAGGTTTCCTGTTCCTATAGGAATCCCTGCTTACCTACAGATGAAGAGGATCCCTGGGCCATGCACCCGCCTGCGTCGGTCTCTGAGGGAACGGCAGGGGCTGCAGTTCCAGAAGCAGCGACGGGGGAGCCCCTGCTTGCAGCCTCCCCCCTCGTCTGGCCAAACATCCATGGTCCGGGTCCGCCCGGCACCAAGAGGATGCGCGCGCTGCAGCGGCCAGCTTAATACCTCTGGCCACCGCATGGTGAGTGAGAGCGGCGCGTCTAACCCGGAAGTCGCTGGAGCACTTCCGGGTTGGTCCGGGGAGGCAGGAGATTCGGCGCCATATTTAAAAAGCAGCGCTGGCGTCGGACCGGTGTGTGTGAGATGGCTTCACCGGCCGACGAAGCGCACCTGCCGGCAGCAGAACAGCGTTCTCCCAGCAAGGAGAGAGGTGCTAGGAGCAGCACAAAAAATGGTGGTCGACCTCCAGAAAAGAGATCTACCACCAAACAGAATCCGCCTCCAGAACCGGTACCTGTCGGCTTCACTGGGTGAGTTTTTAAGAGAGTCTCTTCCTATATGCTGATATATGTTCCTCCTGTATCCCTTCCTCTAGACTAAGAAAAGGACACACAAGTCCAAGCACAAGGAATGTGCTTTATGTACGCAGCCCCTCCCGGATGATTATGCTAAGAGATTGTGTTCAGAATGTATCATACAAACCTTGCGGCAGGAGAATATAATGACTCCATCAGATGTCAGAGCCATAATCCGGGAAGAAATGCAGGGTTTGGCGCATACAAGTAGCACCAGTACCCGTCAACCTAGCAGGTCCCGATCTCCAATTAGTTCAGAGTCAGAGGATGTACATATATCCTCGGACAAATCGGGATCTCAGCCGAGCTCATCCGAAACTGAAGGGGGGCTTTGTCTACCCAATAGCAGTGTAGATAACTTAGTTAAATCTGTCCGGAGCACAATGGGGTGCCCAGACGAGAAAGGAAAAAAAATCAGCTCAAGACATCATGTTTGCGGGGTTAGGATAGAAAAAACGTAGATCCTTCCCCGTCATACCAACTATTAAAGAAATTATTAAAAAAGAATGGGATAAGCAAAACACAAGAGGTTTTCTACCATCATCCTCTAAAAGACGCTATCCCTTCAGCGACGAGGAGCTGAATTCCTGGTCAAAGGTGCCAAAGGTTGATGCTGCAGTAGCCTCCACAACCAAACAGTCGATCTTACCAGTTGAGGAGTCAGGGGTCCTGACAGACACACTGGACCGGAAAGCAGAAGCCTTATTAAAAAGATCGTGGGAAGCTAACACGGGGGCTTTCAGGCCCGCTATATCTAGTACCTGCACTGCAAGGTCGCTGCTAGTGTGGATGGAACAGCTGGAGGAACAGATTGGAGGTAGAACTTCGAGAGAATCTTGCCGAAAATCCCTCTAATTAAAGAAGCAGTAGCATTCCTGGCAGATGCCTCCGTGGATTCGCTACGCCTAGCAGCCAGGTCAGCCGGCCTAGTGAACACAGCCCGGCGAGCACTCTGGTTGAAACACTGGAAATGGGGACGCACAGGCAAAAGCAAAACTTTGTGCGATCCCCTGCCAGGGTGAGTTCCTTTTTGGGAAGACGGATGAACTCCTGAATAAAGCAGGTGAAAGGAAGAAAGGCTTCCCTAACCAATATCTTCCATCTTACAGGAGAGCCTTCAGAAGACGCCCCTTTACCAGGAACAAACCGGTTGAACAAAGGGAGCGATGGGAGTCGAAAGATCCGAAACAAAAAGGTGCTTTGTTTAGCGGATCCTATAATCCTAAACGCAACAAATACCGCTAACCATGAAGTGGGTGGCAGATTAAGATTTTTCTTTCCCAAATGGGAACAAATAACATCTAGCCAATGGATTCTGGACATTGTGCAATACGGCCTAAAATTGGAATTTGATCGAATCCCTTGGGATTCTTATATACTAACATCACCAAAAGGACGGGAGCAACAAAGGGCTCTGGAATCAGAGATCCTATCTCTAGTATCTAAGAAAGTCCTGATAGAAGTTCCCCAGGATCAAGAAGGTAAGGGGTTCTATTCCCCTTTATTCTTGATCAATAAACCAGATGGTTCATTCAGAACCATCATAAATCTCAAAAAACTAAATTCCTTTCTGCGTAATCATACCTTTAAAATGGAATCCATTAGTTCTACCATAAAACTCTTATTCCCTAGGTGTGTCATGGCCGGGATAGACCTAAAAGATGCCTACTATCATCTTCCCATACATGCCGAACATCAGCAGTACCTAAGGGTTGCAGTCATCCTGGCGGGACAGGTTCGTCACTTCCAATACGTAGCAATGCCCTTTGGGCTTTCTATGGCTCCCCGCATCTTTATTAAAGTAATATTAGAAGTGATGGCTCATCTACGCCGACGGGACACTTTGATAATACCCTACCTAGATGATTTTCTAGTAGTAGGAAACTCTATACTTCAGTGTAAAGCCCCCGTCTCACATAGCGAGATCGCTAGCGATATCGCTGCTGAGTCACAAGTTTTGTGACGCAACAGCGACCTCAGTAGCGATCTCGCTATGTGTGACACGTACCAGCGATCAGGCCCCTGCTGCGAGATCGCTGGTCGTGTCGGAATGGCCTGGACCTTTTTTTGGTCGTTGAGGTCCCGCTGACATCGCTGAATCGGTGTGTGTGTGACACCGATCCAGCGATGTCTTCACTGGTAACCAGGGTAAACATCGGGTTACTAAGCGCAGGGCCGCGCTTAGTAACCCGATGTTTACCCTGGTTACCAGCGTAAATGTAAAAAAAAACAAACAGTACATACTCACCATCTGTTGCCCGTCAGGTCCCTTGGCGTCTGCTTCCTGCTCTGACTGAGATCCGGCCGTACAGCGAGAGCAGAGCGCAGCAGTGACGTCACCGCTGCGCTCTCGCTGTACGGCTGCTCAGTCAGAGCAGGAAGCAGACGGCAAGGGACCTGACGGACATCAGATGGCAAGTATGTACTGTTTGTTTTTTTTTACATTTACGCTGGTAACCAGGGTAAATATCGGGTTACTAAGCGCGGCCCTGCGCTTAGTAACCCGATGTTTACCCTGGTTACCCGGGTGCTGCAGGGGGACTTCGGCATCGTTGAAGACAGTTTCAACGATGCCGAAGTCGTTCCCCTGATCGTTGGTCGCTGGAGAGCGGTCTGTGTGACAGCTCCCCAGCGACCACACAGCGACTTACCAACGATCACGGCCAGGTCGTATCGCTGGTCGTGATCGTTGGTAAATCGCTATGTGAGACGGTGCCTTAAAGCTCATTTATCTAATACGATCTCGTCCCTACAGGAGTTAGGTTGGATCGTCAACTTCGAAAAGTCCAGACTGAATCCAGAGACCGTTCAAACATTTCTAGGAATCCAGCTAGACTCCGTAAGTCAGAAATGCTTCCTTCCCCAGTCAAAAAGACTGACTATACAATCAAAAGTGTCAGAGGAAATGGACAACCCCTATATGACACTAAGGAAAGCCATGTCCTTACTGGGATCATTGTCCCCGTGTATCCCACCTGTACCGTGGGCACAATTTCATACCTGTCAGTTACAGTATGAAGTATTGTCGGCTCAGGGAAAAGAAGGACATCTGGAAAGTAAATTAACTCTTTCCAAAGATGTCTTAGAATCTATCCTGGTGGCTAGATATGGAACACCTTTCAAAGGGCGTACCATGGATAATAGACCCTTCTAAGATAATTACCACCGACGCCAGCCCTATTGGGTGGGGTGCACATATGGAAGATAATCTGGCCCAAGATACTTGGGAGCTGGCAGAATTGACATATTCTTCCAATTGGAAAGAGTTAAAAGCGGTAGAATATGCCTTAAATCATTTTCTTCCGCAGATTCAAGGAGCACATGTAAGTTTACTCGGACAATTCCACCGCAGTGGCATATGTGAACCGTCAAGGTGGTACACGGTCAGGAAGTCTGATGACCATAGCAGCAGACATCTTCCAGCTAGCAGAGACTCATCTCGCATCCCTAACAGCCCTACACATCAGAGGGGCAGAGAACATCAGGGCAGACTACCTCAGTCGAAACGAGTTACGTCAAGGAGAATGGACCTTAAACAAATCCATATTCAAAATGATAACAGAATCATGGGGTACACCACAAATAGACCTGTTTGCCACAAGAGACAACCGGCAGGTAAAAAGGTTCGCTTCCCTGAACTTCATGGATCACCCAGATATGTTGGACGGCTGGAAGCTGACGGCGAGGGGACAGACACCGGAATGTAAGTATGTACTGTTTTTTTTTTTTTTACATTTACAATGGTAACCAGGGTAAACATCGGGTTACTAAGCACGGCCCTGCGCTTAGTAACCCGATGTTTACCCTGGTTACCAGTGAAGACATCGCTGGATCGGTGTCACACACCGATCCAGCGATGTCAGTGGGTGATCCAGCAACGAAATAAGGTGCTGGCCTTCTAGCTCCGACCAACGATGTCACAGCAGGATCCTGATCGCTGCTGCGTGTCAAACACAACGATATCGCTATCCAGGACGCTGCAACGTCACGGATCGCTAGCGATATCGTTGTTAAGTCGCTCAGTGTGAAGGTACCTTTACAAAAGCGGGTTATGTGCGAAGTCCTGGTGGAAGACATAGGAAGGGGATTTTATTCTCATCTTTTTTGGATAAAGAAGCCAGAAGTTTCTCTAAGCATTCTCATCAGCCTGAGGAAGCTCAACCAACTGGTAGAAGGAATAGGAAGGGGATTTTATTCCCATCTTTTTGATTAAGCCAGATGGTTCTCTAAGAACTCTCCTCAACCTGAGGATGCTCACCCAATGGGCTTTGAATTATTCATTCAAGATTGAGTCAGTGAACACAGCTATAAAGCTGTTATTCCAGGATTGTTTCATGGCGGTCATCGACTTAAAGGATGCCAATTATCACATCCCAATCCATCGGGACCATCAGATATTCCTGAGGGTGGCTCTGTATGTCCAGGGACTGGTCAGGCATTACCAGTATACAGCCCTTCCATTCAGACTGTCAATTGCTCCAAGAGTATTTACCAAAGTAATATCAGAGATGATGCCTACTTTTGTTCTTGGAACACTGTTATCATCCCGTACCTGGATGACTTCCTTATAGTCGGAAGGTCAGAAGATCACTGTGCAGAGCAGGTGAGGGAGATGACGGTGGTACTGAAGGAGCTGGGCTGGGTGGTGAATACCCTCAAATCAAGACTAAAACCGGTGGGATACAATCCGTGTTGGTGTTGGACTCAGTGCCAGATCTGTCTCCTACCAGAGGACAAAGTAGCCAAAATAATTGCTCTGGCACTGTCAGTCCCATTTTTGGCTGATGTATTACTAAGAAAAGTGATGTCCTTGTTAGGATCCCTAACATCTTGTATTCTGGCAGTAAGATGGGACCAATCTCACCTGAGGCAGCTACAGTAGGAGGTCCTGTCTGCACAAAGATTAATGGGGTATTTAGAGGGAAAGTTACATCTTTGGCAATAAGGGATTCCCTGTCTTGGTGGACAGTAGTACTTTGTCCGTTGTCTCCAGCTGACAAAGACTTTAAGACGGATACGTCAAATGACGGATGAAACGGAAGGCCATCCGTCACAATCCGTCGCTAATTCAAATCTATGAGGAAAAAAACGGATCCAGCAGCAACATTTGCTGGAGCCGTTTTTTTCTAAAAAAAAAAAAAAAAAAAAGACGGATTGTAACTGATGGCAAAAAACTGATGTGTGAAAGAGGCCTAAGAGAACATTTGTCATCAGGGCTCCAGTGGATAAGGCCAGTGAAGGACATTATCAGGACAGATGTGAGCAATACCAGTTGGAGGGCACATCTGTAGTCTTAGCAGGGGACCTGGGCTCCTCTAGAACGGGGTCAGGGTTCAAGCTTGAAAGGCTGTGGGCATTGGAAAGAGCTTTGAGACACTTTCTCCCCTTCCTCCGGGGTCACCATGTTAGTCTTGTCAGACAATTGCGCAGTCATGGCGTATATCAACCACCAGGGGGGAACAAGGTCCCATACCCTAATGATGGCAGCAAACATCCTACTCCAGCTAGCAGAGCAACACCTACTGTCCCTTACGGCACTGCGGTACTTCTGAAACTAATGGTGCCCTAATCGTCCCAGGTCAACATTTTCCAGGAGAAGTTCCCCAAACAGCGAAGAAGGTACGATCACAAAAAAGGTGGCAGAGTATGCTCCACTCCAATTTACCATTGTGGAACCTGTCCTTTGCATTAAGGATTGCTTCAAAGAGTGCCACACGTCCTCAAATTATAAATATATAATAAAATTTGTTTTTACCTTGTTGACACAACATGCTTTTATGATCTGATGTACTTCCCACAACTTATACATAGCACATTATAAATTCATACACCAGTAAAACAAAAAGCATTATAATCAATACTATAAAACTGTCTCTAGAGGGGTGTAGTTTCCAAAATGGTGTCACGTGTGGGAGATTTCCTCTGTTTAGGCACATCAAGGGCTCTACAAACGTGACGTGGTGAGCGCAGACCATTCCATCAAAGTCTGCACTCCAAACTGTCACTCCTTCCCTTCCGAGCCCTGCTCAGGAGAAATTGCACAACAAAATTTGGGGTTCATTTTCTCCTGCTATCCTGGTGAAAATAAAAAATATTGGGCTAAAAGATAATTTTTGAGGAAAGAAAATGAGTTTTTTTTTCACAATTTTCAACATTATAAATTTATGTGAAGCACCTAGGGGTTCAAGGTGCTCACCACACATCTAGATAAGTTCTTTGTGGGGTCTAGTTTCCAAAATAAAGGCACATGAGGGGCTCTCCAAATGGGACATGGCATCTGCTCTCGATTGCAGCCAATTTTGCGTTCAAAAAGTCAAACTGTGATCCTTTCCTTCCGAGCACACAGTGTATTTCCCACACATATGCGGCATCTGCGTGCTCAGGAGAAATTGTACAACAATTTTGGGATATATTTTCTCCTGTTGCCCTCATGAAAATATAAAAAATGGGTATTAACATTTTCGTGAAAAAGTAAAATGTTTATTTTTTCCTGCCACATTCCATTACTTCCTGTGAAGCACCTGAAGGGTTAATAAACTTCTTGAACATGGTTTTGAGCACCTTGAGGGGTGCAGTTTTTAGAATGGTGTCACTTTGGGGTATTTTCTGCCATATAGACCCCTCAAAGTCACTTCAAATGTGATGTGGTCCCTAAAAAAATGTTTTTGTTTTTGCTTGTAACCCTTCTAACTTCCTAATAAAAAAAAATTAATGTTTCAAAAATTGTTATCATTTGAAGTACATGTGGGAAATGTTATTTATTAGTGCAAATTTTTTTCCAAATTTTCGATATTTTCACAAATAAATGCAAATTGTATCAAACAAATTTACCACTATCATGAAGTACAATATGTCACGAGAAAATAGTCTCAGAATGATTGGGATCTGTTGAAGCATTCCAGAGTTATTACTTCATAAAGTGACACTGGTCAGAATTGAACAAATAGGCCTGGTCAGCAAGGCGAAAACAGTCTCTAAGGTGAGGGTGTTAAAGTATGTTTCGCCATCGCCACATTGGGGGACACAGGACCGTGGGTGTATGCTGCTGCCACTAGGAGGCTGACACTAAGTAAAAACAAAAAGGTTAACTCCTCTGCAGTATACACCGCCCACTGGCTCCTGATAGAACCAGTTTAAGCTTAGTGTCCATAGGAGGCACAGTGGGGTTTGTTATTCAGACCACATTTTATTTTGATTTTTAACAACCTTTTGCGCAAGTTGAAGACTGGGGCGACGGACCCTTTCAAGGGGTCGATCTCCCCCAAACATCAACAGGCGAGCACGGCGAATGTCGCCTCCCTGTACCCTCTCCTGCGACGTGGGATGCCACAGCCGGACACAGCCCTGTGAAATCCTAGGGGATCAAACCTTTAGGATACACAGAGGCCCCCCTTGCCATGGCGTCTGGCTGCTCCCCTCTGCACCACCACTGTTTAAACAGTGGTGCTGCATGGCTCTGGAAGGTCCCTCTACACGTCCCCAGCAAAGGGATGATGGATCGAAGGCTCCTGCACCGTCCCCCCTCTTAGTACTCCCAGCGGACCAGCTCCAGCGGTGAGTTTTCGGCGGGGGGGTGGGGGCTCCCGAGCGCACCGGCGGTCGGACTCTTCTACACTGCGTGCAGAATTATTAGGCAAGTTGTTTTTTGGATCACATGATACTTTTTATACATGTTGTCCTACTCCAAGCTGTTCAGGCTTGAGAGCCAACTACAAATTAAGTAAATCAGGTGATGTGCATCTCTGTAATGAGGAGGGGTGTTGTCTAATGACATCAAAACCCTATATAAGGTGTGCTTAATTAGTAGGCAACTTCCTTTCCTTTGGAAAAATGAGTCAGAAGAGAGATTTGATGGGCTCTGAAAAGTCCAAAATTGTGAGGTGTCTTGCAGAGGGATGCAGCAGTCTTGAAATTGCCAAACTTTTGAAGCGTGATCACCGAACAATCAAGCGTTTCATGGCCAATAGCCAACAGGGTCGCAAGAAGCGTGTTGGGAAAAAAAGGCGCAAAGTAACTGCCCATGAATTGAGGAAAATCAAGCATGAAGCTGCCAAGATGCCATTTGCCACCAGTTTTGCCATATTTCAGAGCTGCAAGTAACAAAAAGCACAAGGTGTGCGATACTCAGGGACATGGCCAATGTAAGGAAGGCTGAAAAATGACCACCTTTGAACAAGAAACATAAGATAAAATGTCAAGACTGGGCCAAGAAATATCTTAAGACTGACTTCAAAGGTTTTATGGACTGATTAAATGAGAGTGACTCTTGATGGGCCAGAGGCTGGATCAGTAAAGGGCAGAGAGCTCCACTCCGACTCAGACGCCAGCAAGTGGAGGTGGGGTACTGGTATGGGCTGGTATCATCAAAGATGAACTTGTGGGACCTTTTCGGTTGAGGATGGAGTGAAGCTCAACTCCCAGACCTACTGCCAGTTTCTGGAAGACAACTTCTTCAAGCAGTGGTACAGGAAGAAGTCGGTATCGTTCAATAAAAAACATGATTTTCATGCAGGACAATGCTCCATCAGATGCCTCCAACTACTCCACAGCGTGGCTGACCAGTAAAGGTCTCAAAGAAGAAAAAATAATGACATGGCCCCCTTGTTCACCTGATCTGAATCCCATAGAGAACCTGTGGTCCCTCATAAAATCTGAGATCTACAGGGAGGGAAAACCGTACAACCTCTCGGAACAGTGTCTGGGAGGCTGTGGTGGCTGCTGCACGCAATGTTGATCGTAAACAGATCAAGCAACTGACAGAATCTATGGATGTAAGGCTGTTAGTGTCATCATAAAGAAAGGTGGTTATATTGGTCACTAATTTTGGGGGGTTTGTTTTTGCATGTTAGAAATGTTTATTTCTAAATTTTGTGCAGTTATATTGGTTTACTTGGTAAAAATAAACAAGAGAGATGGGGATATATTTGGTTTTTATTAAGTTGCCTAATAATTCTGCACAGTAATAGTTACCTGCACAAACAGATATCCTCCTAAGGTAGCCAAATCTAAAAATAACCCACTCTAACTTCCAAAAATATTAAGCTTTGATATTTACGAGTCTTTTGGGTTGATTGAGAACATAGTTGTTGATCAATAATAAAAATAATCCTCTAAAATACAATTGCCTAATAATTCTGCACGCAGTGTAATTTAGTCCCCGGCTTCGGCCTTAGACTAGGTGGAAAAACACCACCCACAGCAGCCTCACGCCTGCAGACCACGCCAACTGGTGCTTCTTGGACACTGCGAGAAGCGCCTTCGAACTCTAGGCGGCCATCTTCGGTCCTCCTAATGCCAGTAAAGCAACTCCGCCGGGGCACAGGACCTGGGTAAGTGCTCTGCCACACTACCGCAGGTCCCCCCTTCATATAGCCTACTTTGACAGCTGCAGACAAAGTGCTCTGTTAGTTTTCAGCCACACATAAAGAGCTCCGCTGATCTTTTCTGCCGCAGCATCCCTGCAGCTCCTTTTGGAGGTTAACGAGGTTCAACATGTCTCTACCTAAAACCTCCAAAAAGTCCTCTAAAACACATACAGTGTTTTTCACTTCTTGCTCCTCCTGTCAGGGGACGCTACCAAGCGGGCATACTGCTCCGCTCTGTCATGCTTGTGACCCTAAATGCGCTCAGTGGCCCCCTACCGTGACCGATCCCACGGTGACCAGTCCCCCTGAGTGGGCTTTGTCACTCTCGCAATCTATGGCTTCCTTGACTAAAGTGATCGAGTCCCTCAAGGAGCAAGACCACTGATCCACTTGCCCAAGAAAATTCCCCTGCAGCAGGGGAATTTTCGGCCTGCAGGAGCCGTTCTCATTCTAGACACAAGTGGGCATCTAGGAAGCGGGTTCGTAGCTCGTCCCCCAGGCCTTCTGGTGCATCTCGTCCATTAGCTTTGTTTCCCGCTCTCACTCTCCAGGCACCTATAGCGACCAGGATTCTGAACCTGAGTCTGATGGACCCCTTGATCTAGAGTCACCAGGTTATCAGACTACTATAGATAGTCTCATTGAGGCCGTCAACCAGTCACTTCAGGTTGATGAGGAGCCTGCGGCCTCCCATATGGATAATTCGGTGTCCTTCAAAAAGACCCAGCGTCCTCACAGGGTGTTTGCCAATCACCCAGAGTTCCAGAACATAGTTCAGTGACATAGGCAGCATCCGGACAAACGCTTTGCAGGTCAAAGATCTCTGGAGTCCAAAAATCCTTTTTCTCCTGACCTCTGCAAAACTCTTCTATCCTTGCCGGACGGATCTTCCATCAAAGATCCCACGGATCGCCTAGTTGACAGCCTTGCCTGTTCAGTTTTTGAGGCATCAGTCTCGGCACTCTTTCCCTCTTTTGCCGCTACCTGGGTAACCAAAGCCGTGACTTTTTTGACAGACTCTCTGCATAAGGCCTTACCGAACAGTGATCTCCCCTCTGACATAGCGGAGTTAGCTAATCAAATTTCCTTGGCTGGCGATTACTTAGTAAACGCTTTCCTAGACACGGCTAATTGCTCTGCACTTACAGCTTCAAATGCTGTGGTGATTAGAAGGGCACTCTGCCTGAGAAACTGGCGAGCAGACTCTGCGTCTAAAAAGTCCCTAAGGCTGGGTTCACATTGCATTTACAGCAGCTCGTTCAACACATACGGTAACGGGCTGCTGTAAACGCAAGTGCCGGTATGGCAGCACGCTAGCGCAGATAGAGCATCTGCTAGCTCTATCTGCGCTAGCAGTGACGGACCCGGAAACGCTGCAGCCCGCGTCTCAGGGTCCGTCACTCAATGACGGCACATCCCTAGTGCACGCCCATTGTGGGCGTGTGCTAGCGATGCGTCCGACATAGGAATTAATGGCGGCCTTAACGGACTACGTTACACCACGTTTATGCCGCGGTGTAACGTAGTCCATCTAATGGACGCCCATAACGCAGTGTGAACCCAGCCTAACGTACCTTGCATATCTCAGTGGTTGCTTATTTGGTGAAAAGCTGGATCAACTGATTTCAGACGCTACAGGAGGGAAAAGTACTTCCCTTCCTCAGCAGAGATTCAGACAACTATTCCGCCGACAGCCACAGGCTTGTTTTCCGTCCTTTTGTGGCAATTACGCATGGTCCTCGGCAAGTTCCCCTGATTTGGGGCGCCGCGCCATCAGAGACAAAAGTCCACAGGCCTCATACAGGCCCAACCACTCCTGGAGGGGCCGCTCCACGCAGTCTAGGGGATCCAGACCCCCAAAGATCTGCTAAATGACTCGCAATCTCGTCCAGACGTCACCAACAGAGTAGGCGGACACCTCTTGTTTCATCATACCTGGCTTGCAGTCGTTCACGACAAGTGGGTCAGGGATTTGGTGTCCTCCGGATACAAGATCGAATTTTCCTCTCCCCCTCCAACCCAGTTTTTTGCTTCCCGGCCTCCTGATGTGGGAACGCGTGCTCTGGCTTTTTCCCAGGCCATCGAGTCACTCCATCGAGACGGGGTCATTGTCCCTGTCCCAGAAGACGAAAGGTTCCGCGTTTTTTATTCAAATCTGTTCATGGTCCCCAAAAAGGATGGAACAGTCAGGCCCATCCTGGACCTAAAGCTCTTAAAGAGAACCTGTCACCCCGAAAATCGAGGGTGAGCTAAGCCCACCGGCATCAGGGGCTAATCTACAGCATTCTGTAATGCTGTAGATAAGCCCCCGATGTATCCTAAAAGATGAGATAAAGAGGTTAGATTATACTCACCTGGGCGGGCGGTACGATCTGGTGAGCGTCGCGGTCCGGGGCCTCCCATCTTCATAGGATGACGTCCTCTTCTGGTCTTCGCGCTGCAGCTCCATGGTGGCCGCAATGGAGGCAATTCCATTTGCTCAACTACACCTTTGTCCCCTTCAGCACGCATTGCTGGACGCATGGGATGGGAGTCCTTTTTCCCTCGACCGACCGTGTCCTCTGACCCCTCGGGTCAAGCAGGCACTCCAATGGTAGATGCTCTGAACCTCTCTTCTCCAAGGGAGGTCCTTCCTCCCAGTCCATTGGCTGGTAGTCACTACCGATGCCAGCCTACTCAGCTGGGGAGCGTTTTTTCGTCATCACACTGCACAGGGGACCTGGACTCATTATGAGTCTCGCCTTCCAATCAATATCCCGGAGATCAGTGCGATTTGGCTGTCCCTGAGGCGGTTCCATCATCTCCTAGCAGGCTGCCCCATCCGTATCCAGTCAGACAATGCCACAGCTGTGGCTCATATAAATCATCAGGGGGGCACCCGCAGCAGAACTGAAATGCGCGAGGTCGAGCACATCCTTCGCTGGGCTGAAAACAACCACTTGGTCATATCGGCTGTTCACATTCCAGGAGTGGAAAATTGGGCCGCGGACTTCCTCAGCCGTCAAGGTCTTGCCTCAGGAGAGTGGTATCTGCCAAGGTACCTCAGTTTGTAGCCCGGTCTCAGGACCCGAGAGCAATCGGAGTGGACGCGCTGGTCCTTCCTTGGAGTCAGTTTCACCTTCCTTATCTGTTTCCTCCCCTGCCCTTGCTTCTGAGAGTCATCAGGAAGATCAGGGCGGAGGGCGTGCTGGTGATTCTCATCGCTCCGGATTGGCCTCGCCAGGCGTGGTACGCAGAGCTGGTCCAGCTCATCGCACATGTTCCTTGGCAACAACCAGATCGTCCGGATCTGCTTTCTCAGGGTCTGATCTACCACCAGAACTCGGGCCCTGTGTTTGACGGCTTGGCCGTTGAATCCTGGGTTCTGACTCAAGCAGGTTTTTCCCACAAAGTACTGTAGCTTCCACCTTGATCAATGTAAGAAAGCCGATGTAATTGCGCATCTATCATCGGACCTGGAAGATTTTCTTTGAGTGGTGCAGAAGTAGATGTCGCCCTCTGTTGGTTTTCAACATCCCTACCATTCTAGAATTCCTTCAATTTGATCAAGACTTGGGGCTATCGCCGAGTTCCCTTAAAGGGCAAGTCTCGGCCTTGTCAGTCTTCTTCCAGTGAAAAATTGCTTCAAAACCTCAGGTGAGAACGTTCTTTCAGGGAGTCTCCCACATGGTGTCTCCCTATAGAGCACCTCTAGAGGCTTGGGACCTTAATCTGGTCCTAGGTGTCCTGCAGGAATCTCCCTTTGAGCCGTTGCAGGACATCTCTCTATCTCTCCTTTCATGGAAGGTGGCTTTTCTTGTCGCTATTACTTTGATCAGACGAGTCTCAGAGTTGGCTGCCCTTTCCTGTCGGACGCCGTTCCTTACATTCCACCTAGACAAGGTCCTCAGGCCGTCCCCTACCTTTCTTCCAAAGGTGGTGTCTTCCTTCCACCTCAACGAGGATATCGTACTTCCGTCATTTTGTCCTGCTCCGACGCACCACGTGGAGAAGGCTCGTCACTCCCTGGATCTTGTAAGAGCTTTCAGGAAGTACGGGTCTAGGATGACACCTTTTCGACAGACGGAAGCTCTGTTCATGCTCCCGGCAGGACACCGGAAGGGACTGGCCACTTCTAAGTCGACAATTGCCAGATGGATTCAGTCAACTATTCAAGAGGCTTATTGCATCAGAGGCAAGCCTATCATATCAGGGCACACTCCACTCGGTCGGTGGGTGCTTCCTGGGCCATTCGGAATCAAGCATTTGCAGAGCAAGTTTGCAAAGCTGCGACCTGGTCTAGCCTGCACACTTTCTCAAAGCATTATAACGTCCATACTCAGGCTTCTGCAGATGCAAGCCGGGGTAGGTGTATTCTGCAGGCAGCGGTAGCGCACCTTTAGACTGCAGGTGCCATGAGTTTACACTGTTGTTATTTCCCACCCAGGGACTGCTTTAGGATGTCCCACGGTCCAAAGTCCCCCAATGTGGCAATGGAGAAATAGGGATTTTTGTATACTCACCATAAAATCCTTTTCTCCGAGCCACTCATTGGGGGACACAGCACCCACCCTTCTTTGGCTTGTTGCCTATGTTGAGCATTATAGTTTTGACATGTTGTACCTACAGTTGAAAATTTTGTTAACCTCCTACTGCTTGATCACTAAACTGGTTCTATCAGGAGCCAGTGGACGGTGTATACCCGAGAGCAATCGGAGTGGACGCGCTGGTCCTTCCTTGGAGTCAGTTTCACCTTCCTTATCTGTTTCCTCCCCTGCCCTTGCTTCTGAGAGTCATCAGGAAGATCAGGGCGGAGGGCGTGCTGGTGATTCTCATCGCTCCGGATTGGCCTCGCCACGCGTGGTACGCAGAGCTGGTCCAGCTCATCGCACATGTTCCTTGGCAACAACCAGATCGTCCGGATCTGCTTTCTCAGGGTCTGATCTACCACCAGAACTCGGGCCCTGTGTTTGACGGCTTGGCCGTTGAATCCTGGGTTCTGACTCAAGCAGGTTTTTCCCACAAAGTACTGTAGCTTCCACCTTGATCAATGTAAGAAAGCCGATGTAATTGCGCATCTATCATCGGACCTGGAAGATTTTCTTTGAGTGGTGCAGAAGTAGATGTCGCCCTCTGTTGGTTTTCAACATCCCTACCATTCTAGAATTCCTTCAATTTGATCAAGACTTGGGGCTATCGCCGAGTTCCCTTAAAGGGCAAGTCTCGGCCTTGTCAGTCTTCTTCCAGTGAAAAATTGCTTCAAAACCTCAGGTGAGAACGTTCTTTCAGGGAGTCTCCCACATGGTGTCTCCCTATAGAGCACCTCTAGAGGCTTGGGACCTTAATCTGGTCCTAGGTGTCCTGCAGGAATCTCCCTTTGAGCCGTTGCAGGACATCTCTCTATCTCTCCTTTCATGGAAGGTGGCTTTTCTTGTCGCTATTACTTTGATCAGACGAGTCTCAGAGTTGGCTGCCCTTTCCTGTCGGACGCCGTTCCTTACATTCCACCTAGACAAGGTCCTCAGGCCGTCCCCTACCTTTCTTCCAAAGGTGGTGTCTTCCTTCCACCTCAACGAGGATATCGTACTTCCGTCATTTTGTCCTGCTCCGACGCACCGCGTGGAGAAGGCTCGTCACTCCCTGGATCTTGTAAGAGCTTTCAGGAAGTACGGGTCTAGGATGACACCTTTTCGACAGACGGAAGCTCTGTTCATGCTCCCGGCAGGACACCGGAAGGGACTGGCCACTTCTAAGTCGACAATTGCCAGATGGATTCAGTCAACTATTCAAGAGGCTTATTGCATCAGAGGCAAGCCTATCATATCAGGGCACACTCCACTCGGTCGGTGGGTGCTTCCTGGGCCATTCGGAATCAAGCATTTGCAGAGCAAGTTTGCAAAGCTGCGACCTGGTCTAGCCTGCACACTTTCTCAAAGCATTATAACGTCCATACTCAGGCTTCTGCAGATGCAAGCCGGGGTAGGTGTATTCTGCAGGCAGCGGTAGCGCACCTTTAGACTGCAGGTGCCATGAGTTTACACTGTTGTTATTTCCCACCCAGGGACTGCTTTAGGATGTCCCACGGTCCAAAGTCCCCCAATGTGGCAATGGAGAAATAGGGATTTTTGTATACTCACCATAAAATCCTTTTCTCCGAGCCACTCATTGGGGGACACAGCACCCACCCTTCTTTGGCTTGTTGCCTATGTTGAGCATTATAGTTTTGACATGTTGTACCTACAGTTGAAAATTTTGTTAACCTCCTACTGCTTGATCACTAAACTGGTTCTATCAGGAGCCAGTGGACGGTGTATACCCGAGAGCAATCGGAGTGGACGCGCTGGTCCTTCCTTGGAGTCAGTTTCACCTTCCTTATCTGTTTCCTCCCCTGCCCTTGCTTCTGAGAGTCATCAGGAAGATCAGGGCGGAGGGCGTGCTGGTGATTCTCATCGCTCCGGATTGGCCTCGCCACGCGTGGTACGCAGAGCTGGTCCAGCTCATCGCACATGTTCCTTGGCAACAACCAGATCGTCCGGATCTGCTTTCTCAGGGTCTGATCTACCACCAGAACTCGGGCCCTGTGTTTGACGGCTTGGCCGTTGAATCCTGGGTTCTGACTCAAGCAGGTTTTTCCCACAAAGTACTGTAGCTTCCACCTTGATCAATGTAAGAAAGCCGATGTAATTGCGCATCTATCATCGGACCTGGAAGATTTTCTTTGAGTGGTGCAGAAGTAGATGTCGCCCTCTGTTGGTTTTCAACATCCCTACCATTCTAGAATTCCTTCAATTTGATCAAGACTTGGGGCTATCGCCGAGTTCCCTTAAAGGGCAAGTCTCGGCCTTGTCAGTCTTCTTCCAGTGAAAAATTGCTTCAAAACCTCAGGTGAGAACGTTCTTTCAGGGAGTCTCCCACATGGTGTCTCCCTATAGAGCACCTCTAGAGGCTTGGGACCTTAATCTGGTCCTAGGTGTCCTGCAGGAATCTCCCTTTGAGCCGTTGCAGGACATCTCTCTATCTCTCCTTTCATGGAAGGTGGCTTTTCTTGTCGCTATTACTTTGATCAGACGAGTCTCAGAGTTGGCTGCCCTTTCCTGTCGGACGCCGTTCCTTACATTCCACCTAGACAAGGTCCTCAGGCCGTCCCCTACCTTTCTTCCAAAGGTGGTGTCTTCCTTCCACCTCAACGAGGATATCGTACTTCCGTCATTTTGTCCTGCTCCGACGCACCGCGTGGAGAAGGCTCGTCACTCCCTGGATCTTGTAAGAGCTTTCAGGAAGTACGGGTCTAGGATGACACCTTTTCGACAGACGGAAGCTCTGTTCATGCTCCCGGCAGGACACCGGAAGGGACTGGCCACTTCTAAGTCGACAATTGCCAGATGGATTCAGTCAACTATTCAAGAGGCTTATTGCGTCAGAGGCAAGCCTATCATATCAGGGCACACTCCACTCGGTCGGTGGGTGCTTCCTGGGCCATTCGGAATCAAGCATTTGCAGAGCAAGTTTGCAAAGCTGCGACCTGGTCTAGCCTGCACACTTTCTCAAAGCATTATAACGTCCATACTCAGGCTTCTGCAGATGCAAGCCGGGGTAGGTGTATTCTGCAGGCAGCGGTAGCGCACCTTTAGACTGCAGGTGCCATGAGTTTACACTGTTGTTATTTCCCACCCAGGGACTGCTTTAGGATGTCCCACGGTCCAAAGTCCCCCAATGTGGCAATGGAGAAATAGGGATTTTTGTATACTCACCATAAAATCCTTTTCTCCGAGCCACTCATTGGGGGACACAGCACCCACCCTTCTTTGGCTTGTTGCCTATGTTGAGCATTATAGTTTTGACATGTTGTACCTACAGTTGAAAATTTTGTTAACCTCCTACTGCTTGATCACTAAACTGGTTCTATCAGGAGCCAGTGGACGGTGTATACTGCAGAGGAGTTAACCCTTTTAGTATTTACTTAGTGTCAGCCTCCTAGTGGCAGCAGCATACACCCACAGTCCGGTGTCCCTCAATGAGTGGCTCGGAGAAAAGGATTTTACGGTGAGTACACAAAAATCCCTATTTTTCTTTGAAACACCACAGCTCTTTAGGGTATGTGTACACCTTGAGGATTCTATTGCGGATTTTCCATGCAGATTATGCAGAATCCGCAGGTAAAGTGACCTGCATTTTACCTATGGATTTTGTGCGGATTTCTCCGGCGTTTTAACACCTGCGGATTCCTATAATGAAACAGGTGTAAAACGCTGCAGAATCCGCACAAAGAATTGACATGCTGTGGAAAATAAACCGCGTTTCCCCGCGGAATTTTCCGCAGCATGGGCACATCAGGTTTGGTTTTCCATAAGTTAACATTAGTGATGAGTGAATATACTCATTACTCGAGATTTCCCGAGCACGCTCGGGTGACCTCCGAGTATTTTTTAGTGCTCGGATTTAGTTTTTATTGCCGCAGCTGAATGATAATCGCCACATGTACTTATGCTGGCTAACAGATGTAAATCATTTAGCTGCGGCACTAAAAACTAAATCTCCGAGTACTTACAAATACTCAGAGGACACCCGAGCGTGCTCGGGAAATCTCGAGTAACGAGTATATTCACTCATCACTAGTTAACATGGTACTGTACACCACATGGAAAACTGCTGCGGATCCGCAGAGCCAAATCCGCTGTGGATCCGCAGCCAAATCCGCAATGTGTGCACATACCTAATACCTGGCTATGCTTGCTGACCATGAATCAGGCAGCATGTGCAGCGCCCCAGAGACCTGGTCGTTGCAGTAACATCGCTCTGCCACTAAGGGGAGTGATGGTACGTCTGATGGCACCAAAGGAGTTCACCTGACCAGGTATCACAGGCACCAATACACTTCACCGTCTGGCCTCCAGGGAGAGCTAAGGGTACTATGCATTAGGCCACTCCTCACAATCTGGTAAAACTGGGGTTGGATAGAAAGTGAGAGAGAAGCTGACTGGGTTTTGCCCAGGCAACACCTAGTGAGAGAAGGGGTTGCTTGAGAAGATTCAGGGGGGTCCCTGTCAGGGGTGGGATCCTGACAGAGGCCTAGCGAACAGATAGAACGTTACGGAACCGCGCCTGCACTGATTTGCGGCGGTGTCTTAAGAATGGACAAGAAGCGAGGTTTATTGTGAAGCAGTGAGAAACGAGATCGCAGCAAAAAGGAGATAATACCAGTAGGAGTCGTGCCCCAAGATCGGCAACATCCTACTGAGGCGCGTCGCCGGTGGCCGGAACGCCGAGGAAGTATTGGGCTCCAAGCATTACTTCAAACAGCGGCAGGACAGTTAATTATAGGTTGTCTGTCTCACCTAAATCACCTAAGCAGACATAGGGGCAACTGTGGGAGAGTGGCGTCACTAGGGCCCCGGAAGAACTCCAGGCCTACCCGTCATACGGGTGTGTCCTAGCCATATCATCTGGGGGACGGAGAAGAACATCAGAAAAGATACGAGTTGTGGGAAAGAACATCAGAATAAGACACAACAGTTGTGAGGACTATCCCGTGGTGCTCAGCAGGGAAGTACTACAACACACAGGCGCTAGTAGGGAGGCACTGATTTCCACCTGTGAAGGGAACTCTGGAGGTGCCTTCGGACCGGCCAGTCTCAGCCAGCCCTGTTAGCAGTGCTCCGGATTGCGGATCCTGAAGCCTACAGTAAAGAGGTAAAGAGACTGCAACCCTGTGTCCTCGTTATTTCCTCGCACCACGCACCACCACCTTTAATTGGACGCCCCTTAGCAGGGTCACGGACCGGGTCAGGCCACCGTGACAACCCCAAGACCGAGACTGAGAGGCCCGGTACCGAGTGCCCCGCGGCCCTGCGTCTTGGGGCGCTCCAACTTGGCGTCACGAACAGGATTTACTTAAGCCTGAAGAAACAGGTCATGTGTGCCTTGGAACTGTGATTGACTTGTGCCTAAAACAGTGATTTATTGCAAGGACTGTGCATTGCTGTTACCACCAAGAATTCCCACCACAATCGCCGCCATTACAGCGCTAAGGAGAGCGCAGGAGAAGAAGAAGGGCGTGAAGTGGGTGTGAACGAGCTGGAGAGCGCGCAAGACAATGGCCGCCCAGTCTAAATATTACTGTACCGTGAGGACGTGTCCGTCAGCAGCAGAGATCCACCTCCTGATTCTCAATGGAGGGCGAAGACAGAGAAAACGAAACCGCCCACGAAGGAGAGAGCGGGAAAAAGGCCGGAAGACGACCCACATGGAGGACGCCATGGCTGATCGCTTGGATCCAGAGTATGGGGTCGAGATGGAGAACTCCCCCAGCTCCCCGGAAGAGCGTAGCGGCCTCACCTCCACCGCCGATACGGGCATCCTACAGTTCGAGGTGGAGGACTTGATCGAGCAGCTCCTCCAACTGCGGGTGGAGGCTAAATCCTCATGCCAGGAGGCACCAGCGGGGGAGGCCCCGACCTCGGCCCCCGCGCTACTACTGGAGATCCCGCCGATGTCCCCACCGATGCAATCGGCAGCGGACCCAGCCGCGATGGAGAAAGACGCCATGGCCGGTGAGTCCACCGACCCTATTCCACTGGTAGAGGACCTGTTGGTGGGCCCTGTGGCGGCGCCCCCTCTCCCTGGGACCTATACCCGACAGCGCCTTGCACCCTGGGATCAGGCTACGGGGGTGGAGCACTTACTGAAGGCCCCGATCTTGCCGGCTCTGACCTCGCCAACCACCATGCCGGGCGAGGTGTACGCGGAGCGCACGGTGTACCGCTGGGTGAACCCGGGATCCAACTTCATGGGGTTCCCCGGGGTGAAGATACGTGAAGTAAAGATGGTGCAGGCCCTCAGCTGGGAGGAGTACCAGGCCCAGCTAGACCGACAGTGGGAGGAGAAAACGAAGGCGTACCAGGCCGGGCTAGAGGCCCATCACCAGGAAGACCTAGCGGTGAAGGACCGGGCCCGCAAGGACCCCACCGCTCACCAGGCCCCGCGCAGGCGGGGCATTGTCATCGCTTTTAGACTCCGTGGGGGCTGGGGCTTTATTAAGGAGCCGGGCCTGTACGCCGAAGTGTTTGTCAACCGGAGGGATGTCGAGTCCCATCTGAGGATAGGTCATCCGGACCGGGACCTCTACCCGGGGGACGAAGTCACCTACACCCGGCACTTTGGAGAGAAGGGGTGGTTCGCTCTGAACGTCCACAAGAGGCGAGACCCCATGACGCCCCCAACCAAGGTGCCAGTAAAGCTGTCCCCTGTGGTGGAGACGCCCTCCTGTGACCGATCCACCGTTACTACAAAGACCACGGTGGCTACCCCAACTTGCACCGTGGTAAAGACCACAACCTGCACTGTTGCTACCACTACCACAGTGGTGGCCGGAAGCTTGGCCGCGGTGGTGACTAGTGCTCCAGCTGGTGCAGGAACTAAAACGGTGGGCACCCAGACTGTTATGATCTGGTGATCTTGGAGCCGCATGAAACTTTCTCTGGAGTCGGTGGAACCTGTACTGACCGCAAATCCTGAACTAACACCGCAACTAGAAGTAGCCGTGGGGTGTGCCTAACATACCCTAGACACCTCGACACAGCCGGAGGACTAAATACCCCTATAGATGGAAATAGGAATGCTACCTTGCCTCAGAGCAGCCCCCCACGAATAATGACTGTGAGTAGGAGAAGAATAGACACACGCAGGTAGAAAACAGGATTTAGCAAAAGAGGCCACTCTAGCTAAATAGGAAAGGATAGGACATTACTAGGCGGTCAGTATTAAAACCCTTCCAAAAATATCCACAGCAGATAATACAAAAAGTTCCACAATCTAATTAAGACATGGAATGTATATCTGCCACTCCAGAGAATCCAACAAGACAGAAAATACTGACACAATCTAAGCTGGACAAGAAAACACAAAGAATAGCACTGAATTGTGAAGCACATAGCATGTGTGCCACAGGAAAAAAAAAAAACAGACACTTATCTTTGCTGATTTGGCAGAAAGGCAGGAGGAACCAAGCAGAGGTCCAACACCTCCCAACAACAATTGTCAACTGGCAAGGACTAATGAATCCTGCACGCCTAAATACCCCAGTCAGAACTGCAATCAGCAGATACACTTGACCAGGACTGCAACTCAGGGGCAACTGCATTACCACCTACAACCACCGGAGGGAGCCCAAAAGCAGAATTCACAACACCAGACCCCTGTTTGGGGCGAGGAGGCCACCTCCTGATCAGTCAGAATGAAACCTTAAAGTTCTACAAACTGTAAATAGTTCTTTTAATTGTTTGTCCCTTTGTTGCTGCTGAAACCCGACCAGGGTTACTTTTAAAGGGATCCCTTAGTTGACCCGGGATCCCTATTGTTTTACTTCTTATTGTTTGCTCCTTTTGCACCCCCTATTTTGAAAAGACTACCGAATCATGGACGGTGAATGGTTCACAAACTGCCTTGTAAATAGTTCGCACCCTATTAAGGGTGCCCCCTACTGGTTTTACAAGAAAAGGGACTCTTTTCGAAGAAACTGCTTCTGGAAACAGCACAGGAGTTCCTGCTGTAGACAGACTTGCAACTTGAGAAGTTGCACTACCTCAAAGAGACTTGGTTCCCTCTTAAAGGGGAAGTTCACTAGTTGCACCTAATGTGTAATGTTGCCTTAAAAGAAAGTGAACAGTAATAATGTTGTATGTGACAAGTAATGTGTAGTTAGTTAGTTAGTTATCGCAAATGTTTAATAATGTTGTTAAAAGACTGAGGACAGGAAAGAACTGAAAGCTGAATTTCAGGGAAAAACAAACCTGTAGAGGTTAGGGAGTCCTCCTGAAAACCATAGAGAGATGGTTAACCAATCTTGTACTGTGAATGGGGAGAGAGGCAGTAGGCCTGGGCAGATAGACAGGCGGTCCTGCATTAGACGAATCAGAGAGTCAATAGGAAAATGTTGCACTTAGAAAAGAGAAGTGACAAAAGTTAATTTATATTTATAGAGTTTTATAGTAAGCCTTTAGTGGATCCAGCTTATACGTCCTTAAAGGCAAAGTTAAATTATTATTCAGAATTTGCACTTAGTAGAATACCCGGTTGGGTAATAGAAGTTATTTATAGTGTGTTATTTAAAATATTTAACCATGTTCCTGTTTTGTAACGTTTAAGAGTCCTCACCTCCCATAAAGGGAAGCACTGTTCAAAATTGTACTTGTTCAAAGCATTTTAAAAATTTGTATATCTTTTTTCTGATATGTATTGTTGTTTTCTTCCCAGTCCAGGAGTACTGGATTTAACCGGGGGGGGGGGGGGGGGAGTGCAGCGCCCCAGAGACCTGGTCGTTGCAGTAACATCGCTCTGCCACTAAGGGGAGTGATGGTACGTCTGATGGCACCAAAGGAGTTCACCTGACCAGGTATCACAGGCACCAATACACTTCACCGTCTGGCCTCCAGGGAGAGCTAAGGGTACTATGCATTAGGCCACTCCTCACAATCTGGTAAAACTGGGGTTGGATAGAAAGTGAGAGAGAAGCTGACTGGGTTTTGCCCAGGCAACACCTAGTGAGAGAAGGGGTTGCTTGAGAAGATTCAAGGGGGTCCCTGTCAGGGGTGGGATCCTGACAGAGGCCTAGCAAACAGACAGAACGTTACGGAACCGCGCCTGCACTGATTTGCGGCAATGTCTTAAGAAAGGACAAGAAGCAAGGTTTATTGTGAAGCAGTGAGAAACGAGATCGCAGCAAAAAGGAGATAATACCAGTAGGAGTCGTGCCCCGAGATCGGCAACATCCTACTGAGGCGCGTTGCCGGTGGCCGGAACGCCGAGGAAGTATTGGGCTCCAAGCATTACTTCAAACAGCGGCAGGACAGTTAATTATAGGTTGTCTGTCTCACCTAAATCACCTAAGCAGACATAGGGGGCAACTGTGGGAGAGGGGCGTCACTAGGGTCCTGAAAGAACTCCAGGCCTACCCGTCATACGGGTGCGTACTAGCCATATCATCTGGGGGACGGAGAAGAACATCAGAAAAGATACGAGTTGTGGGAAAGAACATCAGAAACAGACACGACAGTTGTGAGGACTATCCCGTGGTGCTCAGCAGGGAAGTACTACAACACACAGGCGCAAGTAGGGAGGCACTGATTTCCACCTGTGAAGGGAACTCTGGAGGTGCCTTCGGACCGGCCAGTCTCAGCCAGCCCTGTTAGCAGTGCTCCGGATTGCGGATCCTGAAGCCTACAGTAAAGAGGTAAAGAGACTGCAACCCTGTGTCCTCGTTATTTCCTCGCACCACGCACCACCACCTTTAATTGAACGCTCCTTAGCAGGGTCACGGACCGGGTCAGGCCACCGTGACAACCCCAAGACCGAGACTGAGAGGCCCGGTACCGAGTGCCCCGCGGCCCTGCGTCTAGGGGCGCTCCACATGTATCAGCTGTCAGATTCACTTCAAAAGGAACCTGTCGCCAGGTCTTACCTCTGCCAAAAAAAGGGAAAATACAGTATGCCTTGGCCGGTACTCTGCTGTAAGAAATGTTGTTTTGATTGGGGAAAGAGATACTGGATTATCACAGATATTCAGAAAATGCACAAGTGTTCCTGATCTATGTGCTGTGAACTTCATTAATTTGCACATGGAGCAGAAGTTAACCCCTTCATGACGGAGCCCTTTTTCGTTTTTGCGTTTTCGTTTTTTGCTCCCCTTCCCAGAGCCATAACTTTTTTAATTTTTCCGTCAATATGGCCATGTGAGAGCTTGTTTTTTTGCGGGACGAGTTGTATTTTTGGATGACACCATTTGTTTTACCATATCGTGAACTCGAAAACGGGAAAAAAATTCCATGTGCAAAGAAATTGCAAAAAAAGTGCAATTCCACAACTAATTTTTTTTTTTTACCATGTTCTCCAAATGCTAAAACTGACCTGCCATTATGATTCTCCAGGTCACTATGAATTCATAGGTTCTTTTTTTTTTTTTAAGTGGTGAGAAAAATTCAAAGTTTGTAAAAAAAAAAAAAAATTGCGTCATTTTCCAGCATCTAGCATCTTCATTTTTCATGATCTGTGGCCGAGTGATGGCTTATTTTTTGCATGCCGAGCTGACGTTTTTAATGATTCCATTTTGGTGCAGATATGATTTTTTGATCGCCGTTATTGCATTTTAATGCAATGTTGCAGCGACCAAAAAACAATAATTATGGGATATTGATTTTTTTTATTCGCTACCCCATTTACTGGCAAGATTATTTTTGTTAGCTTGATAGATGGGGTGACTCTGAACGTGGCGATACCAAATATGTGTATGTTTGATTTTATTTTTATTTATTTTGAATGGGGATGATTTGAACTTTAATATATTTTTATATATATTTTTAAAAACTTTTTTTTTCTACTTTTTGCATGCTTCAATGGTCTCCATGGGAGACTAGAAGCTGCAGTTGTCCAATCGCCTCTGCTACATACAGGCAATGATCAAATTGCCTGTGCGTAGCAGAAATACTTGCTATGAGCGCCGACCACAAGGTGGCGCTCATTGCATTCTGGCTATTACAACCATAGAGGTCTGCTGGAAAACTCTGGTTGTCATGCCAACCCATCGGTGACCTGCGATCACGTGACAGGGTCACCGATGGGCAGGATTTCCGGTGCGCTTCCCAAAGTGCAAGTTAAATGCCCCTGTCAGAGATTTACAGCGGCATTTGACAAGTTAACAGCTGCGGATGGATCACAATTCCACCCGCAGCTGTTAGAGGCACATGTCAGCTGCTCAAAACAGCTGACATGTGCCAGGGAAGATGTGGGCTTAGCCCCACAGCCCACAACAAAGGGGGAGACACGACATGTGCAATACATGTACAGTGCATGTCGTGAAGGGGTTAAAGCACCACTCCAGAGGGTTTTTTTTTTTTTACTGCTGAAGAGTGAAGAGGTTCCAATAATCTTAAGTTTCCTGCCCCTATTATACTTACCAGCTGCTATCTTCATCTGTTATCGGCAGCGCTCTGGTCTGACTTCTGCAGGTTGTGACCTGCTGGATTGCTCCAGTGTTTACTGGAGCGGCACTGGGAAGAGCTGAAGATGGCAGCTTGTAAGTAAAATACTAGGGTCAGAGAATTTAGATTAGTGGCAACACTCCAACACTGAAATAGAAAAAAACAAACGCAGGAATGGTGCTTTGAGGTATACAATGCTTCATAACGCAGTATGTTATAATATTAAGACTATACAACACAGCATATGGACAAAAGTATTGGTACACATCATTTAACTCTTCATGACCTTGGGTGTACTCAGCACATTCTAGTTAGGAAGTGTTTCCCGACCTTGGAAATACTGATTGCGTCCAGGCAATATTGCGCACACATAGCTTATTCTGACAGCTGACACCGCTCCCGACATTTTAAGCCCCTATATGCTACAATCGCTAGCGATTGCATAATTTAGAAGAAAGGCAGCCCCACAACGTCATCATGGGGTCCCGATCGTTGCCATTCTTACTCGATGTTGTCATGATGATATCCGGGTCAAGAGGTTCTAGCTAAATAAATAATCTTTATATAGCGCTAAGGTAACGTTCACATTAGCGTTTTTGGGCGCAGCGTCGCCAACGTCACGCAAAACGCATGTAAAAACGCATACAAAATGCAGCGTCGAAAAACGCTGCGTATTTTGAAAACGCTTGCGTTTTTTGACACATGCGTTGCCCAAGAATGATGACATTCAGGACACAATTGCAGAAAAAAAAGCCACAATAAGTGTCTAGACACTAGATAAAGACCATCAATGGAAAGAAGAGGGTGGGTGTAATGGAATTTGTGTATATATATCCTGGCAGAGAAGAATTCCTCCCATTTTGCTTGTGTTTCCAGCATCAAGATGGAGCGTCCCATGGAGAGTATCTACATGAATATGGAGTTGGATTTTGCCTTGGCTAATGCTTATGCTATTGCCTATTATGAACAAAGGAAAAGAGAAAAACGGAGATCGGGGCTTTTGGCTACACCCTATAGTTGAAGTCCGGGAGAGCCGTGGAGCCTACCTTTGCTTGTTTGGCGAGCTGAATGACAATCTTGAAAAATATTTCGAATTTACCAGGTTGTCTCAAGACAGCTTCCGCTATCTGCTGCGTCTTGTGGAAGGAGCCATTACCAGGCAGGACACACAGCTCTGGAGATCAATTTCTGCAGAGGAACGGCTGCTGGTGACTCTACGGTATGTTATATTGCAATGTAAACGCCTGTCATATGTTCAGCAATGTAATTTTTTTTTTTTTTTTTCAATTCTGTTTTTATTTTTCAATGTACTTAATTAAATTTTTAAATTTATCTGTTTGGCAGTTTCCTGGCTACCGGAGAGACCTTAAGATCCCTGCATTTTCAATTTAGGATTGGAGTCTCCACACTTTCAGGAATTGTTGCCGACACATGCCGTGCTTTGTGGGACAATCTCCGGGATTAATTTTTACCCCTCCCTACAACTGAATTATGGGAGGCCAACGCCCAAAAATTTGAACAACTTTGTTCTTTCCCGAACTGCATTGGAGCTGTGGATGGGAAGCACATTTGGATTACAAAGCCTGCAAGAACTGGACCTCAGTTCTTTAATTATAAAAAATACTTTTCCACTGTGCTCATGGCAATTGCAGGTGCGGACTGCAGGTTTATCGCCGTGGACATTGGAGCGTTTGGGTGTACAAATGACTCACGGACATTTAAAGAGTCTGATATGGGCCTAAGGTTATATGAGAACAATTTTAATTTCCACCAGCCACGACCTCTTCCCAACACAGAAGGCTCGGCAATGCCATTTGTTGTGGTTGGGGATGAGGCATTTCAAATGTGTGCCAACCTACTGAAACCCTACTCCGGTCGGGGCTTGGACCACACCAAAAGGGTTTTTAATTATAGACTGTCCAGGGCCAGAAGAACTGTGGAGTGCGCCTTTGGGATCCTGGTCTCCAAATGGCGTATTTTAAGATCCGCCATTAATCTCAAAATTGAGACAGTGGATGAGGTGGTGAAGGCTTGTGTGGTTCTCCACAATTATATTATTGCTAAAGAGAAACCAAACATGGAACTAGATGAACCCATATCAAACCCATTGCCCGATTACCAAGATCATCCTCTGAGGACAACTGTTGAAATTGGGCAGATGAGGGATCGATTTGCTTCCTATTTTGTTTCTGATGTTGGGCGTGTGTCATGGCAAGATGAAATGGTGTAGTGTTTAGGTTTTAATGTTATACTTTATTGTGCTTTGAATAAAATAATGTAATGACAATAAAAGACTTTAACACTATTGTGTCCATTCAATGTTTGCTAAAACCAGTTCAAAGTGGCCTAATGTAATGTTCTTTCAATTTTGTAATGTAACTAGATTTTCTACTGTCGTGTGCTTTGAATAAAATTACTTTATTGTGCTTTTACTTTCAATACCTGCTTCCCTGTTTTTCAAATGTCAATAAAACAATGTTTAAACTATTCCAATGTCCATTTTCCTAATACCTGGTCATGTACTCAGGTGATCACCAGTTCCCAAATACACTATGCCAAACCACCCCTCTTATGGTCACATAGCCGTGTGTTCTAGAGTTGAGCGAACATGATCGGCTCCCTCCTTGTCAAGCTATAACGCTTGCCGACTAGTTGCATATGGAACCCGGCTTCCTGGAACGCGCCGGCTGATCAGCTGTTTTCTGCCGCCGCAGCTGCATGTGCCGCGGCTGTGTGACAGGCACTACACATGCATGGCGAGGCCAAAAAATAGGCTTGTGTTGTGCATGTGTTGTGCCTGTCACACAGCCGCGGCACATGCACCTGTGGCGGTGGAAAAAAGCTGATCAGCCGGCGCTCTCCAGGAAGCCGGGTTCCATATGCAAGTAGTTGGCAAGCGTTATAGCTTGCCAAGGAGGGAGCCGATCATGTTCGCTCAACTCTAGTGAGTTAAAACTATTGAACTCAGGATGCAGAAATACATCCTGAGTCTAATAGTGGCGACACTTGGCCACATGACCATTGCTACCAACTCACCTGACCCATGACCTTATTGTATTTTTAAAAAATCACATTTTTTTATCCTCTTTGTGTTTTTAACACCTCATAGTTCCAGGAAAGATACAGAAAAGCTGCCGATTAAACAATTGATAAAATAGTGTCTGACATTGGAGATATGAGGTGTTAAAAAAAAAAAAGATTTGTGTACACGGCGCACGGTGTGTGTTGCCGGCGACGAATTTTGCACAATAGAAATAAAAATGGTTTTAAACATAACATTTTTAATTTGTAACAAAATTAAAAAAAAAAAAAAAGGGGGAAAGATTAAGGGGAAGGGACGTCAGCGATCAATGGGGAATGATAGCTTCCAGTTGGGGAGTGGGAAGAGGAGGAACAACCGTATTCCATTATGCTGGAGGGGATTTCGGACCACACAGTTGCCGACGGTGGGGATATTGCCACCTCTGGAGGGGAGGGAGGAGGCACCAACACTCTACGAGTGCTGGACTGGCTCTGGCTACTCCTGCTCCGGCTTGACCCGGACGTAGAGCTTTGACTTGGAATTGGAGCAGCCAGAGCCGCCGCTGTTGTACGTTTCTTTTTCTTCTTGCGCCTCTCTCCCTCTTGCTGTTCTTCTGTGTGGCGTCGTCTGGCACTTGAGGTCCTGGCAGGAGCAGGACTCGGCGGCTCGGTGCGATGGTGTTGGTTGCGGCGTCCCTCAGCACCCGGACCTCTGTAGAGTTGCTGTGCAGCAGGACTAGGTGTCATGCTAGCCAGCGTTGGTACTACAGGCATTGTAGTCGCTGACTGCATGATCCTAGCCTGCTGCAGAGCACTCACATAGGCGTTGTTGCAGGCCTGCATCACCGAAATCTGGAGTTCCGGTGTAAGGTGTTCCACCATGCCCTTTGCAATGGCACTAAAAAAAATGTTTTGCCGGCCTCATGAGCTCGGATTCCATTGATTTAAGGCGCCGGTCGTTAGTGGCCAGAGCAGTGTCCATCCTATCTCCCAGCACCTTGAAACAATTTTGGAAAACCGTGCCCAAATGAAAATATTCGGGCATTAGCGACCTATCCGAAGCCCGCTGACGCTGGCGGGAATACCCAATAGAAGGAGCGCCTGAGGCCTCTGCCAGGGGAACACCAGGTGGACCGGCTGCCGGTTCTCCAGAGTGTGGTGCATGCCTGCTCTCGCTGTGGGATGGCTGTGATGGGTCCGATGGCGCTTCAAGAAGGACCGCTCCAGATGGCCGACCAGGTTCGAGGGTGCTGCTGTGTGTTCTGTGAAAAGATAAGGAAAACATTAGTATACAAAAAATAACATTTCACATTCGCTACCTCCTGTGGAATATAAAATTAACATTACATAAAACACCACAATTAAATTATCTACTAAATAATTGTCTAAGGGTCACTTCCGTCTGGCAGTCTGTCTGTCCTTCAGTCACGGTTATTATTCATTCGCTGATTGGTCTCGCCAGCTGCCTGTCATGGCTGCCGCGACCAATCAGCGACGGGCACAGTACAGATTAAAATGGCCGCTCCTTACTCCCCACAGTAAGTGCCTGTCGCCCGCATACTCCTATCTGTCATCGCTAAACACAGGGATAAGTCCGGCAGTAACGCACTGCGTTATGCCGGGGGTAACGCACACCATTACCGCTGCTAACCCTTGGTGTCCCCAACTTTTTACTATTAACGCTGCCTATGCGGCATCAATCTTAAAAAATGTAATGTAAAAAATTAAATAAAAAAAAAAAAAACCTGCTATACTCACCCTCCGTAGTTGTTTGCGACGGCCGCCATCTTTGACGGTGGCAGAAGGACCTGCCATGACGTCACGGTCATGTGACCAAGACGTCATCACAGGTCCTGCGCTCAATGCGCTCATACCAACCCTGGGACCGGAAACTGCCGTGGACTACAATGGCTCCCGCGGAAAGGTGAGTATATATATTTTTTTTTTAACCAGTGACAAACCTGGCTGGCCAATATACTACGGCACTGGGTAATATTCTACGTGGCTGGGCAATATAGTACGTGGCTCTGTGCTGTATACTACGTCACTGGGCAATATACTATATGGCTTGGCAATATACTACGTGGCTCTGTGCTGTATACTACGTCACTGGGAAATATACAACGTGACAGTCCAATATACTACGTGGCTCTGTGCTGTATACTAAGTCACTGGGCAATATACTATGTCGCTTGGCAATATACTAAGTGGCTAGGCATGTACTACGTGTCTGGGCAATATACTACGTGGACATGCATATTCTAATAATAATAATAATCATCTTTATTTATATAGCACCAACATATTCCGTGGCGCTTTACAGTTTAACAGTTTCAAACACAACAGTCATAAGTAGGGTTGAGCGACTTTCATTTTTTTAAGATCGAGTCGGGTTTTGTGAAACCCGACTTTGTCCAGAGTCGAGTCGAGTGCAGTCGGCCGATTATCGCTAAAAGTCGGGGATCGACCGAAACACGAAACCCAATGCAAGTCAATGGGGAAGCATAGTCGGCAGTGAGTGGAGGCCAGGAAAACACCTACAGTGCCCATTTTAATGCCAAAAACATCCATTCTTGTTTCTGAAGCTTGTCAATCTTAATTAACTTTATAATAATAGTTGTTCAATGGAACTTGGGGGTCATTTGGCAAATTTGTGGGGGGTAGGGCTGGTTCAAGGTTTTAGTGGGCCCAGGAATCGTGGACTACGTCACGGCGGTGGAGCAGGGAGAGGAAAGTATTTCAACGTTGCAAGTGCTGTGATCCTGAGCAAGCAGGGGGGCACACTTGTTCGCATTGGCACTGGCACAGGGCCCCTCAAAGTACAGCGGTGTGTTTGCACGGCGGGGGCGCCTCCCACCAGCAGCGACACTTTTGCGTACTCTGAGGGGCCCTGTGCCAGTGACGTCGCCAACGAGTATGCCCCCCCCACCTGATGAAGGAACCTGCACTTTTATCTGCACCTTCCTCTTTGTCCCTGTGTAAGGTGGTATAACATGCGGGAAGGGGAACCTTACTTTCAGCAGGGTCAGATTCTGGCTGTGTAGAGTGCAAGGGGAATGTAGTGGTCTAGGTCAATGTACCGGCAGACTCATCAAGCAGTGGCTGGGTAATGGGCAGGATGAGGAGGAAACAGATATAGGGCCAAAGAATAAAGTAGGCTAAATGCAGTTCAAAATTGGTAACAGGACAGGACTAAACAGGCGGCATTGCTTTGTTCAGTGGAGTAGCAAACCCAGGAGCAGCAGACACTGTTTTAAGGGCCCAACCACACTAGTAGGCCAAATGCAGTTTAATATCTGATACTATAGGCCGAAAGCCAGAAGGTTGAAGCTCAGCTTTATTCAGTTGAGGGCAAACACCAGGGAGGGGCAGACACCGTTAGTAGGCCCTAACCACCAATTTTTAAAATAACAGCACTTAATGAGAGCCAGAAGGTTGAAGCTCAGCTTTATTCAGTTGAGGGCAAACACCAGGGAGGGGCAGACACCGTTAGTAGGCCCTAACCACCAATTTTTAAAAACACAGCACTTAATGAGAGCCAGAAGGTTGAAGCTCAGCTTTATTCAGTTGAGGGCAAACACCAGGGAGGGGCAGACACCGTTAGTAGGCCCTAACCACCAATTTTTAAAATAACAGCACTTAATGAGAGCCAGAAGGTTGAAGCTCAGCTTTATTCAGTTGAGGGCAAACACCAGGGAGGGGCAGACACCGTTAGTAGGCCCTAACCACCAATTTTTAAAATAACAGCACTTAATGAGAGCCAGAAGGTTGAAGCTCAGCTTTATTCAGTTGAGGAAAAACACCAGGCAGGGGCAGACACCGTTAGTAGGCTGTAACCAAAGTTGAAGGCCAAATGCAGTTTAATATCTGATACTATAGGTCGAAAGCCAGAAGGTTGAAGCTCACCTTTATTCAGTTGAGGGCAAACACCAGGGAGGGGCAGACACCGTTAGTAGGCCGTAACCAAAGTTGAAGGCCAAATGCAGTTTCATATCTGATACTATAGGCCGAAAGCCAGAAGGTTGAAGCTCAGCTTTATTCAGTTGAGGAAAAACACCAGGGAGGGGCAGACACCGTTAGTAGGCCCTAACCACCAATTATTAAAATAACAGCACTTAATGAGAGCCAGAAGGTTGAAGCTCAGCTTTATTCAGTTGAGGGCAAACACCAGGGAGGGGCAGACACCGTTAGTAGGCCCTAACCACCAATTTTTAAAATAACAGCACTTAATGAGAGCCAGAAGGTCGAAGCTCAGCTTTATTCAGTTGAGGGCAAACACCAGGGAGGGGCAGACACCGTTAGTAGGCCCTAACCACCAATTTTTAAAATAACAGCACTTAATGAGAGCCAGAAGGTTGAAGCTCAGCTTTATTCAGTTGAGGAAAAACACCAGGCAGGGGCAGACACCGTTAGTAGGCCGTAACCAAAGTTGAAGGCCAAATGCAGTTTAATATCTGATACTATAGGTCGAAAGCCAGAAGGTTGAAGCTCAGCTTTATTCAGTTGAGGGCAAACACCAGGGAGGGGCAGACACCGTTAGTAGGCCGTAACCAAAGTTGAAGGCCAAATGCAGTTTCATATCTGATACTATAGGCCGAAAGCCAGAAGGTTGAAGCTCAGCTTTATTCAGTTGAGGAAAAATACCAGGGAGGGGCAGACACCGTTAGTAGGCCCTAACCACCAATTTTTAAAATAACAGCACTTAATGAGAGCCAGAAGGTTGAAGCTCAGCTTTATTCAGTTGAGGGCAAACACCAGGGAGGGGCAGACACCGTTAGTAGGCCCTAACCACCAATTTTTAAAATAACAGCACTTAATGAGAGCCAGAAGGTTGAAGCTCAGCTTTATTCAGTTGAGGGCAAACACCAGGGAGGGGCAGACACCGTTAGTAGGCCGTAACCAAAGTTGAAGGCCAAATGCAGTTTCATATCTGATACTATAGGCCGAAAGCCAGAAGGTTGAAGCTCAGCTTTATTCAGTTGAGGAAAAACACCAGGGAGGGGCAGACACTGTTAGTAGGCCCTAACCACCAATTTTTAAAAACACAGCACTTAATGAGAGCCAGAAGGTTGAAGCTCAGCTTTATTCAGTTGAGGGCAAACACCAGGGAGGGGCAGACACCGTTTTTAGGCCCTAACCACCAATTTTTAAAATAACAGCACTTAATGAGAACCAGAAGGTTGAAGCTCAGCTTTATTCAGTTGAGGAAAAACACCAGGCAGGGGCAGACACCGTTAGTAGGCCGTAACCAAAGTTGAAGGCCAAATGCAGTTTAATATCTGATACTATAGGTCGAAAGCCAGAAGGTTGAAGCTCAGCTTTATTCAGTTGAGGGCAAACACCAGGGAGGGGCAGACACCGTTAGTAGGCCGTAACCAAAGTTGAAGGCCAAATGCAGTTTCATATCTGATACTATAGGCCGAAAGCCAGAAGGTTGAAGCTCAGCTTTATTCAGTTGAGGAAAAACACCAGGGAGGGGCAGACACTGTTAGTAGGCCCTAACCACCAATTTTTAAAAACACAGCACTTAATGAGAGCCAGAAGGTTGAAGCTCAGCTTTATTCAGTTGAGGGCAAACACCAGGGAGGGGCAGACACCGTTTTTAGGCCCTAACCACCAATTTTTAAAATAACAGCACTTAATGAGAACCAGAAGGTTGAAGCTCAGCTTTATTCAGTTGAGGAAAAACACCAGGCAGGGGCAGACACCGTTAGTAGGCCGTAACCAAAGTTGAAGGCCAAATGCAGTTTAATATCTGATACTATAGGCCGAAAGCCAGAAGGTGGAAGCTCCGATTTAGACAGTGGAGGACAATTTGAATTAGGGACTGCAGACAGACTTAGTAGGCTGTCCCCTGTGGACCATGCATCCAACACATTAACCTATTGCGCCGTAATGGACACGTAATCTTCCGTGGCCATGCCTACAGGTCCATGCGTCTGTTGTCAGGTGCACCTTTGTACTCACAGATTGCCAGAGTGCATGGACAATGCGGTCTTCTACATGCTGGTGGAGGGTTGGGATGGCTTTTCTCGCAAAAGAAGTGTCGACTGGTTAGCTTGTAGCGTGGTACAGTGTAGTCCATCATGGCCTTATTAATAGTAAATAAAATATATAACTAGGCTCTATGAACTTTTAAATAGGTTCCAGGGGTACACGGGCAGCATTGGTGTGGTCAGTGGAGGAGTATTGCAAGTAGGGGCCGCAGACAGGCTCACAAAGGCCTAAAATAACAAACAGTAGGCAGTCATGGCAGTTTTACATCGGTTACATGGATACACAGGCAGGCACTCCAGGCAGCATTGTGGTCAGTGGAGGAGTATTGCAAGTAGGGGCCGCAGACAGGCTATCAAAGGCCTAAAGTAACAAACAATAGGCTCATGGCAGTTTTATATCGGTTACATGGATACACGGGCAGGCAGCATTGTGGTCAGTGGAGGAGTATTGCAAGTAGGGGCCGCAGACAGGCTCACAAAGGCCTAAAATAACAAACAGTAGGCAGTCATGGCAGTTTTATATCGGTTACATGGATACACAGGCAGGCAGCATTGTGGTCAGTGGAGGAGTAATGCAAGTAGGGACGGCAGACAGGCTATCAAAGGCCTAAAATAACAAACAATAGGCTCATGGCAGTTTTATATCGGTTACATGGATACACGGGCAGGCAGCATTGTGGTCAGTGGAGGAGTATTGCAAGTAGGGGCCGCAGACAGGCTCACAAAGGCCTAAAATAACAAACAGTAGGCAGTCATGGCAGTTTTATATCGGTTACATGGATACACAGGCAGGCAGCATTGTGGTCAGTGGAGGAGTAATGCAAGTAGGGACGGCAGACAGGCTATCAAAGGCCTAAAATAACAAACAATAGGCTCATGGCAGTTTTATATCGGTTACATGGATACACGGGCAGGCAGCATTGTGGTCAGTGGAGGAGTATTGCAAGTAGGGGCCGCAGACAGGCTCACAAAGGCCTAAAATAACAAACAGTAGGCAGTCATGGCAGTTTTATATCGGTTACATGGATACACGGGCAGGCAGCATTGTGGTCAGTGGAGGAGTAATGCAAGTAGGGACGGCAGACAGGCTATCAAAGGCCTAAAATAACAAACAATAGGCTCATGGCAGTTTTATATCGGTTACATGGATACACGGGCAGGCAGCATTGTGGTCAGTGGAGGAGTATTGCAAGTAGGGGCAGCAGACAGGCTCACAAAGGCCTAAAATAACAAACAGTAGGCAGTCATGGCAGTTTTATATCGGTTATATGGATACACAGGCAGGCACTCCAGGCAGCATTGTGGTCAGTGGAGGAGTATTGCAAGTAGGGGACGCAGACAGGCTATCAAAGGCCTAAAATAACAAACAATAGGCTCATGGCAGTTTTATATCGGTTACATGGATACACGGGCAGGCAGCATTGTGGTCAGTGGAGGAGTATTGCAAGGAGTGTCTGACACAGGTTTATAACAAAAACCGACACTGTGGATGTAATTATTAGTAGAAAAATCCCTTCTTCCGGATGTGCCCATCGCACTCCAACGGGGAACAAAAAGGGGCACAACTCCCTAATAAATATAAACCTATAAGCTCCAAAGAGCATAATGCCCCATCTCAGAGAATGGATGACAATACAATATAGCTAGAATTGGTAAACTTTATTAGCAAAATACAAACACATAAAACAACAGGTAATGAGGATAAGGTGCATGACTAAGAGGGAACACAGACATAGATATGCACACAATAGAAAGAGTGTAAGGGTGCACTTGCAGGACCATATACAGCCTGCAATGAGTCACTAACATGGCACGGTGAACCTATGTATATATACACAAATGGTAAGGTAGGGAGGGGAGACAGTGGTATGAAACCAAGTGGTCAGTAGCCCTTCATATAGGAATACCCCTGTCTACACTAACTCCCACCCATATTGCAACCTGCCCGAACAAAGGTAGTATGGCTAAGCCATGGACTCAGTAGTGTGCTTACCCATGTGTGCCGTCTATGCCAGGTGTCCTCACAGATAGCCCCGACGTGCGTTTCGCGTTTTAGAGCTTCCTCGGGGGGCTGTGTGGATCGTAGTGCGTGACCAGTTTTATATCATTGCTGCAGCTGTTTACTGATTGCCGCATGAAAGTTTGCGGCGCATGTGGGCGGATACATCCGCCGGCACGGCGCTCCTTCCGGCTGTCCCAGCGACGCTCAGAGGGGAGGAATACCTCCATGACGTCACCAGATCTGAGCGTCGCTGTAACTGGAAGCCATTGGGGGCGCGGCACGGCCGGGAGTCCACTGCGCATGCGCACTGCTGAAGCGGCCATTTTGGACCAGGGAAAGGATACTGGCATAATAGAAGGATGCAGGTAACATACAATGGAATGACTTTAAAGCACAGAAACAACTAACAAAGTGCACGGACTAATACCAGAGCATGTACAGATATAACTGTTCAATAGCAACAAGCCAACCGAAGTTGACAAAGAGTCTCAAGCTCCTCTTGTCCTCATATAGGAGTCCGGCCATGCTTTAGAAAGGTATTCAGCAAGTATGTCACTACTTTCTAATAATCTGCTCCGTAGATATTCCAGCCGCAGAACAGCCTGTTCTGAGTGACGGTGAGTATGATACAACCGCCATCAAAAAATGTGAAAGGGCATAAAAAACTAAAAGGAAAAGAACAAACAAACAATGATTAAAAACCAGTACAATAAATAAAAACAAGGAAACAGAAGTGAGCCTAGTTACTATCAAAGAGAGGAATGGACAGGGAACCCAGAGGAATGAACTCTATAGAAAAGGGACAAAGGATAATTGCTCATTCAAACCATTTGGAGCCATGGTGCCCAGAGACACAATCCAACGACACTCAATTTGTGCCAGAGTGCGTTTGAGGTCACCTCCTCTACTGCCAGCATGGACCCGATCAATCCCCCACACCCTGAACGACCTTGGACTGCAGTTATGGTGCAGTCTGAAATGTCTCGGAATCGTATCCAGCTCCGAGACATCAACAACGTCCCTGGCCGCTACAATCCCCCTGACGGGTTCTCGAACCCTGACACGGAGCTCCCGGGATGTTAGGCCAATGTAGATCAAATTGCAAGCGCAAGTCGCATAATATACTACATGCGTAGTGCTACAAGATATATAGCTTGTAATCCGGTAATCCCTACCCCCCGTCGCCGCCGAAAAGGTAGTAGCCCTGATGATATTGCTGCATGCCTTGCATGAGCCACATGGGAAACACCCCCATCTCGGTGGTCCTGATCCAAATATTCTAGAGGGAGTTGGAACATAGTGGCTCCTCACCAGCTGATCTTTTAAACTTCTACCTCTTCTGGCCGTAAGGAGGGGGCGATCCGGCAAAATCCTACTCAGGGTGGGGTCAGTTTTTAATATTGACCAATGTTTTTGTAAAATCCCCCGAATGTCATCCCACCTGTTGTTAAAGGTAGAAATGAATCTAAGTGGCTGGTCTCTCTTGACAGAGGCGAGCCTGGGAGGTACACATAACAACTGGTTTCTAGGCGAGTTCCTGGCGCGTAAATAACCCTTTTTAATGACCCTCCTGCTGTAGCCCCGATCCTGGAAACGACCAGCAAGGTCCCGAGCACGGTGCTCGAAGATCCCATCCGTAGAGCAAATCCTTTTCATTCTAAGGAACTGGCCCACTGGTATGGCACGTACCGTGGACCGTGTATGCGCTGAAGTCGAATGCAAGAGGGCATTGACGGATGTTTCTTTACGAAACACGTCAGTCTGTATTAACCCTTCTTCACCCCTGATTATTTTGATATCAAGGAAATCAATATCACCAGCTGCTATTCTATACGTAAGCCGGATGTTACGGCTATTCTGATTCAGTCCACGGATGAAATCCACGAGAGCAGGCTCGGGACCCTGCCAAATCAGTAAACAGTTGCAGCAATGATATAAAACTGGTCACGCACTACGATCCACACAGCCCCCCGAGGAAGCTCTAAAACGCGAAACGCGCGTCGGGGCTATCTGTGAGGACACCTGGCATAGATGGCACACATGGGTAAGCACACTACTGAGTCCACGGCTTAGCCATACTACCTTTGTTCGGGCAGGTTGCAATATGGGTGGGAGTTAGTGTAGACAGGGGTATTCCTATATGAAGGGCTACTGACCACTTGGTTTCATACCACTGTCTCCCCTCCCTACCTTACCATTTGTGTATATATACATAGGTTCACCGTGCCATGTTAGTGACTAATTACAGGCTGTATATGGTCCTGCAAGTGCACCCTTACACTCTTTCTATTGTGTGCATATCTATGTCTGTGTTCCCTCTTAGTCATGCACCTTATCCTCATTACCTGTTGTTTTATGTGTTTGTATTTTGCTAATAAAGTTTACCAATTCTAGCTATATTGTATTGTCATCCATTCTCTGAGAAGGGGCATTATGCTCTTTGGAGCTTATAGGTTTATATTTATTAGGGAGTTGTGCCCCTTTTTGTTCCCCGTTGGAGTGCGATGGGCACATCCGGAAGAAGGGATTTTTCTACTAATAATTACATCCACAGTGTCGGTTTTTGTTATAAAGTAATATTATTACTGTGTATTTTCACAGCTTCCCCAACTGACCGCATGGATCATAGAGCCCGTGAGAAAAAGTGGCTCACAAAATTGGATGAGGTATTCGGTGATGACTCTGTTGTGGTTTTTAATACAAGAGAAACAGAAGATTCGGTTACTAAATTAAAGTCTTTATTTAACAAAAAAACGCGGTTATGGTGGAACAGGGCCTTTTTAGAGCGGTATATTGCCAAAGGTCTGATCCCGAGGGGATTAAGGATACAGGTGTTCCCCTCATTCACCATGGAGGACGAGCTCCTCAGGAAGGAGTGGGAGGAGTTATCTTCAAATTGTTCTAAGGGATATATGGAACTGTTGGTTAAATCAAATACGACTTCTTTATTGGAGATTGAAAAGGAGATCAGCTCCCTACAGGAGTCCTTACGTAGCACTCTCTCAGCGACTGCTGAGAAAAAACTGAATGATGATCTGGAGGGAGATTTTCAGAGGTGGGAGAAGGAAATTGTTGCATCCAAAACCAAGAAATATCAAAGGGATATCTTGGATTATAAGAACAACTATGTGTACAGGTGGAAGAAAAAACAGCCAATGCAATCCAGACCCTTGATCCATCGCAACTCCTTCTCATCTGTTTCCTCCATGGATGAGGAACAGGTCTGTAGTAGTCAGCCCAATAATGTACTCAGCGAGAGATTTGGATTGGGGAAAGCCGGATACCGTAAAGGAAAAAACAAACGCCGGTTTACCCCTCCTCAGTCCCTCGAGAAAAAATCCAAATCTACTAACCGGTTGGAGGTAATTAATTTGTCAGACCATATACTTTCTGGGGATCAGCTGAGTGTTCTGAGCTTAGGTTTGACTTTTGTTCCTACTAATAATTTTAATTATTTTACAGCTATGAAGGACACACAGCTGTTCCTAAGGAAGGTTATCTTGCGTAAATTACACTCCAAACCTTCGGATGATTTTAACCCTGACACATCTTTGGAGCAAGAGGCGTTGGCCACTCTGGAGGAACTGGCGGGCGAGGTGGAATCACAAAGCACAGGTACCTTTCCTGCTTCCGTCGTGCGGAGATGTACCACGTTTCCCCCCTTCTCACTCTGCCCTCAGATTGACATCTTTAATAAATTAGTACTGGAGGATCTTAAAAAGATCCCGAGTGATAAGAGGGGGAACAACTTAACACCTGCACAGTGTAAGGCCTTAAAAGAACTTAGGTCTATGCATGATGTCGTAATAAAACCAGCAGATAAGGGGGGGAACGTGGTCGTCTGGCCGACGGTTAAGTATGAGAGGGAAGCCTTCCGCCAGTTGAGGGACCGTGAATCCTACACACCTCTGACGTGTAATCCATTATCCAATTTCTCAAAGACATTATTTGAGGTTTTGGATCGGGCCCTGACACGGGGAATTATTTCTAAAAAAATATTTGAAGGCCTGCTTGTTGAATATCCGGTGGTCCCTACCTTCTATCTGCTGCCGAAGGTTCACAAAGATCCAGTTACCCCCCCGGGGCATCCGATTGTCTCTGGCATAGGAGGGCTTTGCGACCCTGTTTGCAAGTTTATTGAACATTATTTACATCCATTGGTGGAGTCGCTCCCCTCCTATGTCAGGGACACTACGGACGTCCTGAGGAAACTGGACGGCCTTGCATTGGAGCCGGACATGGTGTTTGCAACTATTGATGTGGAGTCTTTGTACACCAGTATCCAACATGATGATGGGTTGGAGGCGGTTGAGTTTTTCCTGGGCATGAGTAACCTTGACCCGTTAATGCGGGCCCTGATCCTGGAGCTATTACAGTTCATCTTAACACACAATTTTTTTCTATTTAAAGATCGCTAATTTCTACAAAAATGGGGCACTGCCATGGGCGCGGCGTGTGCGCCCTCGTACGCTAACCTTTTTCTTGGGTTTTGGGAGAGGGAGGTTTTTGGGGAGGGCGCATGCGCCGCCTCCCATGTGCAGTGCTGGCACCGTTATATTGATGATGTGTTGTTGATTTGGCAGGGTCCCGAGCCTGCTCTCGTGGATTTCATCCGTGGACTGAATCAGAATAGCCGTAACATCCGGCTTACGTATAGAATAGCAGCTGGTGATATTGATTTCCTTGATATCAAAATAATCAGGGGTGAAGAAGGGTTAATACAGACTGACGTGTTTCGTAAAGAAACATCCGTCAATGCCCTCTTGCATTCGACTTCAGCGCATACACGGTCCACGATACGTGCCATACCAGTGGGCCAGTTCCTTAGAATGAAAAGGATTTGCTCTACGGATGGGATCTTCGAGCACCGTGGGCGAGGTGGAATCACAAAGCACAGGTACCTTTCCTGCTTCCGTCGTGAGGAGATGTACCACGTTTCCCCCCTTCTCACTCTGCCCTCAGATTGACATCTTTAATAAATTAGTACTGGAGGATCTTAAAAAGATCCCGAGTGATAAGAGGGGGAACAACTTAACACCTGCACAGTGTATAGCTTGTAATCCGGTAATCCCTACCCCCCGTCGCCGCCGAAAAGGTAGTAGCCCTGATGATATTGCTGCATGCCTTGCATGAGCCACATGGGAAACACCCCCATCTCGGTGGTCCTGATCCAAATATTCTAGAGGGAGTTGGAACATAGTGGCTCCTCACCAGCTGATCTTTTAAACTTCTACCTCTTCTGGCCGTAAGGAGGGGGCGATCCGGCAAAATCCTACTCAGGGTGGGGTCAGTTTTTAATATTGACCAATGTTTTTGTAAAATCCCCCGAATGTCATCCCACCTGTTGTTAAAGGTAGAAATGAATCTAAGTGGCTGGTCTCTCTTGACAGAGGCGAGCCTGGGAGGTACACATAACAACTGGTTTCTAGGCGAGTTCCTGGCGCGTAAATAACCCTTTTTAATGACCCTCCTGCTGTAGCCCCGATCCTGGAAACGACCAGCAAGGTCCCGAGCACGGTGCTCGAAGATCCCATCCGTAGAGCAAATCCTTTTCATTCTAAGGAACTGGCCCACTGGTATGGCACGTATCGTGGACTGTGTATGCGCTGAAGTCGAATGCAAGAGGGCATTGACGGATGTTTCTTTACGAAACACGTCAGTCTGTATTAACCCTTCTTCACCCCTGATTATTTTGATATCAAGGAAATCAATATCACCAGCTGCTATTCTATACGTAAGCCGGATGTTACGGCTATTCTGATTCAGTCCACGGATGAAATCCACGAGAGCAGGCTCGGGACCCTGCCAAATCAGTAAACAGTTGCAGCAATGATATAAAACTGGTCACGCACTACGATCCACACAGCCCCCCGAGGAAGCTCTAAAACGCGAAACGCGCGTCGGGGCTATCTGTGAGGACACCTGGCATAGATGGCACACATGGGTAAGCACACTACTGAGTCCACGGCTTAGCCATACTACCTTTGTTCGGGCAGGTTGCAATATGGGTGGGAGTTAGTGTAGACAGGGGTATTCCTATATGAAGGGCTACTGACCACTTGGTTTCATACCACTGTCTCCCCTCCCTACCTTACCATTTGTGTATATATACATAGGTTCACCGTGCCATGTTAGTGACTAATTACAGGCTGTATATGGTCCTGCAAGTGCACCCTTACACTCTTTCTATTGTGTGCATATCTATGTCTGTGTTCCCTCTTAGTCATGCACCTTATCCTCATTACCTGTTGTTTTATGTGTTTGTATTTTGCTAATAAAGTTTACCAATTCTAGCTATATTGTATTGTCATCCATTCTCTGAGAAGGGGCATTATGCTCTTTGGAGCTTATAGGTTTATATTTATTAGGGAGTTGTGCCCCTTTTTGTTCCCCGTTGGAGTGCGATGGGCACATCCGGAAGAAGGGATTTTTCTACTAATAATTACATCCACAGTGTCGGTTTTTGTTATAAAGTAATATTATTACTGTGTATTTTCACAGCTTCCCCAACTGACCGCATGGATCATAGAGCCCGTGAGAAAAAGTGGCTCACAAAATTGGATGAGGTATTCGGTGATGACTCTGTTGTGGTTTTTAATACAAGAGAAACAGAAGATTCGGTTACTAAATTAAAGTCTTTATTTAACAAAAAAACGCGGTTATGGTGGAACAGGGCCTTTTTAGAGCGGTATATTGCCAAAGGTCTGATCCCGAGGGGATTAAGGATACAGGTGTTCCCCTCATTCACCATGGAGGACGAGCTCCTCAGGAAGGAGTGGGAGGAGTTATCTTCAAATTGTTCTAAGGGATATATGGAACTGTTGGTTAAATCAAATACGACTTCTTTATTGGAGATTGAAAAGGAGATCAGCTCCCTACAGGAGTCCTTACGTAGCACTCTCTCAGCGACTGCTGAGAAAAAACTGAATGATGATCTGGAGGGAGATTTTCAGAGGTGGGAGAAGGAAATTGTTGCATCCAAAACCAAGAAATATCAAAGGGATATCTTGGATTATAAGAACAACTATGTGTACAGGTGGAAGAAAAAACAGCCAATGCAATCCAGACCCTTGATCCATCGCAACTCCTTCTCATCTGTTTCCTCCATGGATGAGGAACAGGCCTGTAGTAGTCAGCCCAATAATGTACTCAGCGAGAGATTTGGATTGGGGAAAGCCGGATACCGTAAAGGAAAAAACAAACGCCGGTTTACCCCTCCTCAGTCCCTCGAGAAAAAGTCCAAATCTACTAACCGGTTGGAGGTAATTAATTTGTCAGACCATATACTTTCTGGGGATCAGCTGAGTGTTCTGAGCTTAGGTTTGACTTTTGTTCCTACTAATAATTTTAATTATTTTACAGCTATGAAGGACACACAGCTGTTCCTAAAGGAAGGTTATCTTGCGTAAATTACACTCCAAACCTTCGGATGATTTTAACCCTGACACATCTTTGGAGCAAGAGGCGTTGGCCGCTCTGGAGGAACTGGCGGGCGAGGTGGAATCACAAAGCACAGGTACCTTTCCTGCTTCCGTCGTGCGGAGATGTACCACGTTTCCCCCCTTCTCACTCTGCCCTCAGATTGACATCTTTAATAAATTAGTACTGGAGGATCTTAAAAAGATCCCGAGTGATAAGAGGGGGAACAACTTAACACCTGCACAGTGTAAGGCCTTAAAAGAACTTAGGTCTATGCATGATGTCGTAATAAAACCAGCAGATAAGGGGGGGAACGTGGTCGTCTGGCCGACGGTTAAGTATGAGAGGGAAGCCTTCCGCCAGTTGAGGGACCGTGAATCCTACACACCTCTGACGTGTAATCCATTATCCAATTTCTCAAAGACATTATTTGAGGTTTTGGATCGGGCCCTGACACGGGGAATTATTTCTAAAAAAATATTTGAAGGCCTGCTTGTTGAATATCCGGTGGTCCCTACCTTCTATCTGCTGCCGAAGGTTCACAAAGATCCAGTTACCCCCCCGGGGCGTCCGATTGTCTCTGGCATAGGAGGGCTTTGCGACCCTGTTTGCAAGTTTATTGAACATTATTTACATCCATTGGTGGAGTCGCTCCCCTCCTATGTCAGGGACACTACGGACGTCCTGAGGAAACTGGACGGCCTTGCATTGGAGCCGGACATGGTGTTTGCAACTATTGATGTGGAGTCTTTGTACACCAGTATCCAACATGATGATGGGTTGGAGGCGGTTGAGTTTTTCCTGGGCATGAGTAACCTTGACCCGTTAATGCGGGCCCTGATCCTGGAGCTATTACAGTTCATCTTAACACACAATTTTTTTCTATTTAAAGATCGCTATTTTCTACAAAAATGGGGCACTGCCATGGGCGCGGCGTGTGCGCCCTTGTACGCTAACCTTTTTCTTGGGTTTTGGGAGAGGGAGGTTTTTGGGGAGGGCGCATGCGCCGCCTCCCATGTGCAGTGCTGGCACCGTTATATTGATGATGTGTTGTTGATTTGGCAGGGTCCCGAGCCTGCTCTCGTGGATTTCATCCGTGGACTGAATCAGAATAGCCGTAACATCCGGCTTACGTATAGAATAGCAGCTGGTGATATTGATTTCCTTGATATCAAAATAATCAGGGGTGAAGAAGGGTTAATACAGACTGACGTGTTTCGTAAAGAAACATCCGTCAATGCCCTCTTGCATTCGACTTCAGCGCATACACGGTCCACGATACGTGCCATACCAGTGGGCCAGTTCCTTAGAATGAAAAGGATTTGCTCTACGGATGGGATCTTCGAGCACCGTGGGCGAGGTGGAATCACAAAGCACAGGTACCTTTCCTGCTTCCGTCGTGAGGAGATGTACCACGTTTCCCCCCTTCTCACTCTGCCCTCAGATTGACATCTAATATATAATTGCCTAGAATACTACTTCCTGCAATTTGTGCCAACTTCCGTGGCTTTGTCCGGAGCTAATGTTCGGAGATAATGTCCGGAGCTAATGTCCGGAGCTAATGTCCGGAGCTAATGTCCGGAGCTAATGTCCGGAGATAAGTGACGTCACCAGTGTCCTACACCCAGGCAGAGCACAGGGGCCCCAGGCAGCATATGGGGCCCCAGGCAGAGCACAGTGGCCCCAGGCAGAGCACAGGGGCCCCAGGCAGCATATGGGGCCCCAGGCAGAGCACAGTGGTCCCAGGCAGAGCACAGGGGCCCCAGGCAGCCTATGGGGCCCCAGGCAGAGCACAGTGGCCCCAGGCAGAGCACAGGGGCCCCAGGCAGCATATGGGGCCCCAGGCAGAGCACAGGGGCCCCAGGCAGAGCACAGTGGCCCCAGGCAGAGCACAGGGGCCCCAGGCAGAACATGGGGCCCCAGGCAGAGCACAGGGGCCCCAGGCAGAGCACAGGGGTCCCAGGCAGCATATGGGGCCCCAGGCAGAGCACAGGGGCCCCAGGCAGCATATGGGGCCCCAGGCAGAGCACAGGGGCCCCAGGCAGCATATGGGGCCCCAGGCAGAGCACAGTGGCCCCAGGCAGAGCACAGGGGCCCCAGGCAGAACATGGGGCCCCAGGCAGAGCACAGGGGCCCCAGGCAGCATATGGGGCCCCAGGCAGAGCACAGGGGCCCCATGCAGCATATGGGGCCCCAGGCAGCATATGGGGCCCCAGGCAGAGCACAGTGGCCCCAGGCAGAGCACAGGGGCCCCAGGCAGCATATGGGGCCCCAGGCAGAGCACAGTGGTCCCAGACAGAGCACAGGGGCCCCAGGCAGCTTATGGGGCCCCAGGCAGAGCACAGTGGCCCCAGGCAGAACATGGGGCCCCAGGCAGAGCACAGTGGCCCCAGGCAGAGCACAGGGGCCCCAGGCAGAACATGGGGCCCCAGGCAGAGCACAGTGGCCCCAGGCAGAGCACAGGGGCCCCAGGCAGCATATGGGGCCCCAGGCAGAGCACAGTGGTCCCAGGCAGAGCACAGGGGCCCCAGGCAGCCTATGGGGCCCCAGGCAGAACATGGGGCCCCAGGCAGAGCACAGGGGCCCCAGGCAGAGCACAGGGGCCCCAGGCAGCATATGGGGCCCCAGGCAGAGCACAGTGGTCCCAGGTAGAGCACAGGGGCCCCAGGCAGCCTATGGGGCCCCAGGCAGAGCACAGGGGCCCCAGGCAGCATATGGGGCCCCAGGCAGAGCACAGTGGCCCCAGGCAGAGCACAGGGGCCCCAGGCAGAACATGGGGCCCCAGGCAGAGCACAGGGGCCCCAGGCAGAGCACAGGGGCCCCAGGCAGCATATGGGGCCCCAGGCAGAGCACAGGGGCCCAAGGCAGCATATGGGGCCCCAGGCAGAGCACAGCGATATTTTGGACCACTGTGCGGTGTTTCAGACCCCCTGTGTGATATCTGGGGCCCTGTTCTTAAGTATATTAAAGATTAAAGTAACGTATATTAAAGTATATTATAGATCAAATTTGACACGCTTATGAGCACCATTGAGTGATATACTCAAGAATGACATAATTTTTCAACATTTTATGGTTTCAAACTGTAAACACTCAGAGTTTTTTTTACTTCAACCAGAAAACCTTAACGGTTCATAAAAAACTTGACTGTTCAGGATATGATAAAAGTCATAGTATTCTGAATCTTTAACTTATAAAGATACCTTTACATGGGGTGATTATTGGTTCCAGAGAGGCTTTCGGCCGATAATCGTACACATGGCTGGTGACAGGACAATACAATATAAACGTTCAAAGGTAAACACTGATAACATTAAAATCTAATATATAATTGCCTAGAATACTACTTCCGGCAATTTGTGCCAACTTCCGTGGCTTTGTCCGGAGATAATGTCCGGAGATAAGTGACGTCACCAGCGTCCTACACCCGCTCAGGGTGGACAAAGATATATGCCTTCGTGGTGCGCGGCACTTTTCTGATTGGTTGCCGCCTGCCGCAAGCGACCAATCAGAAATGTGCCGTACTGTCAAGAATTGTCAAGAGCTGGTGAGTGCAGCCATTTTTTGTTCTTTCTTACTATTATTTATTAATTGTATTATTCTTACATTTGAATAAATAAAGTATATATGGATTCTAGACTCCCGATTCTTTAGAATCGGGCTGCCATCTAGTCTTTAATAAATTAGTACTGGAGGATCTTAAAAAGATCCCGAGTGATAAGAGGGGGAACAACTTAACACCTGCACAGTGTATAGCTTGTAATCCGGTAATCCCTACCCCCCGTCGCCGCCGAAAAGGTAGTAGCCCTGATGATATTGCTGCATGCCTTGCATGAGCCACATGGGAAACACCCCCATCTCGGTGGTCCTGATCCAAATATTCTAGAGGGAGTTGGAACATAGTGGCTCCTCACCAGCTGATCTTTTAAACTTCTACCTCTTCTGGCCGTAAGGAGGGGGCGATCCGGCAAAATCCTACTCAGGGTGGGGTCAGTTTTTAATATTGACCAATGTTTTTGTAAAATCCCCCGAATGTCATCCCACCTGTTGTTAAAGGTAGAAATGAATCTAAGTGGCTGGTCTCTCTTGACAGAGGCGAGCCTGGGAGGTACACATAACAACTGGTTTCTAGGCGAGTTCCTGGCGCGTAAATAACCCTTTTTAATGACCCTCCTGCTGTAGCCCCGATCCTGGAAACGACCAGCAAGGTCCCGAGCACGGTGCTCGAAGATCCCATCCGTAGAGCAAATCCTTTTCATTCTAAGGAACTGGCCCACTGGTATGGCACGTATCGTGGACCGTGTATGCGCTGAAGTCGAATGCAAGAGGGCATTGACGGATGTTTCTTTACGAAACACGTCAGTCTGTATTAACCCTTCTTCACCCCTGATTATTTTGATATCAAGGAAATCAATATCACCAGCTGCTATTCTATACGTAAGCCGGATGTTACGGCTATTCTGATTCAGTCCACGGATGAAATCCACGAGAGCAGGCTCGGGACCCTGCCAAATCAGTAAACAGCTGCAGCAATTATATAAAACTGGTCACGCACTACGATCCACACAGCCCCCCGAGGAAGCTCTAAAACGCGAAACGCGCGTCGGGGCTATCTGTGAGGACACCTGGCATAGATGGCACACATGGGTAAGCACACTACTGAGTCCACGGCTTAGCCATACTACCTTTGTTCAGGCAGGTTGCAATATGGGTGGGAGTTAGTGTAGACAGGGGTATTCCTATATGAAGGGCTACTGACCACTTGGTTTCATACCACTGTCTCCCCTCCCTACCTTACCATTTGTGTATATATACATAGGTTCACCGTGCCATGTTAGTGACTCATTGCAGGCTGTATATGGTCCTGCAAGTGCACCCTTACACTCTTTCTATTGTGTGCATATCTAGGTCTGTGTTCCCTCTTAGTCATGCACCTTATCCTCATTACCTGTTGTTTTATGTGTTTGTATTTTGCTAATAAAGTTTACCAATTCTAGCTATATTGTATTGTCATCCATTCTCTGAGATGGGGCATTATGCTCTTTGGAGCTTATAGGTTTATATGAGTGTCTGACACAGTTAGTACTCCAAAAAAACAAATAGATGTTAATGTCTCGCAAAACAACTATAAGTAAAAAAAGGGTGGCATGCTTAGGTACAGGGGTGGGCTCATCTGCAGAGTTTATGACAAAGTAATTTGGCAGTAAATTAGTATTTACTGGTGTCAATATAGGACACTGACCCAGACTACTTTAACTAGCATCATAGATGCAAACAAATTGGTATTGTTTGTCAGTGCAGGGCATTGAATGATGTCAGTGCATAGACTACACATTGGTGGAGCTGTGCGAGATAATTTTGCACGTGGTACAGCACAGTTTGAGCTGGGGGGGAACTCTCTTGTGGCCGGCGGTACCGCCCCAGGGCCCCTCATGTTACAACGGCGTGTCTGACGTTGGGTGCGCACCACCACCGCCAGAGACACTACATTGTACTATGAGGGACCCAGTGGCAATGCCGTCGACCAAAAGCGGGCACACCCGCCTCTTCAGACAATCAGCACTGTAACGGGTGCTTGCGCCAAGTGGCGAGACAACGGCCCCGTGGGGGGATTTTTCCCATTGGGGGAGGTGTAAACATGTCGTATGCTGGACAAACAAACGAGTCCTTTTTTCGGTTAATATTGAACCAGCAGCACTGAATACTCTTTCTGATAGCACACTAGCTGCTGGGCAAGCAAGCTCCTGCAACGCATATTCTGCCAATTCAGGCCAGGTGTCTAATTTTGATGCCCAGTAATCAAATGGGAATGACGGTTGAGGGAGAACATCGATAAGGGAAGAAAAATAGTTAGTAACCATACTGGACAAATGTTGTCTCCTGTCACTTTGAATAGATGCTGCAGTACCTGTCCTGTCTGCGGTCATTGCGAAATCACTCCACAACCTGGTCAGAAAACCCCTCTGTCCAACGCCACTTCTGATCTGTGCACCCCTAACACCTCTGCCATGTAGCCCCCTGCAGCTTGTGTGAGAACCATCACCGGCGCTGTGTGCTGGGAATGCCTGAATCAAACGGTCTACAAGAGTAGCTTGTTTGGTTGCTAAGATTTGTTCGAGGTTCTCATGTGGCATAATATTTTGCAATTTGCCTTTATAGCGAGGGTCAAGGATGCAGGCCAACCAGTAATCGTCATCACTCATCATTTTAGTAATGCGTGGGTCCTTTTTGAGGATACGTAAGGCATAATCCGCCATGTGGGCCAAAGTTCCTGTTGGCAAATCTGCGGTTGTGCTGGTTTGAGGGGCAGTTACAGGCAAATCTACGTCACTTGTTTCCCTTAAAAAAACAGAACCCGGCCTTGCAACGCCACTAATTTCTGTTGGCCCAGGAGAAGCTTCCTTATTAAAAAAGTACTCATCCCCATCATCCTCCTCGTCCTCCTCCTCCTCTTCGCCCGCTACTGCGTCCTCTACACGGCCCTGACCAGACAATGGCTGACTGTCATCAAGGCTTTCCTCTTCCTCGGCTGCAGACGCCTGCTCCTTTATGTGCGTCAAACTTTGCATCAGCAGACGCATTAGGGGGATGCTCATGCTTATTATGGCGTTGTCTGCACTAACGAGCCGTGTGCATTCCTCAAAACACTGAAGGACTTGACACAGGTCTTGTAGCTTCGACCACTGCACACCTGACAACTCCATGTCTGCCATCCAACTGCCTGCCCATGTATGTGTATCCTCCCACAAAAACATAACAGCACGCCTCTGTTCGCACAGTCTCTGAAGCATGTGCAGTGTGGAGTTCCACCTTGTTGAAATGTCGATGATTAGGCGATGCTGGGGAAGGTTCAAAGACCGCTGATAGTTCTGCATACGGCTGGAGTGTACGGGCGAACGGCGGATATGCGAGCAAAGTCTGTGCACTTTGAGGAGCAGGTCAGGTAACCCCGGATAACTTTTCAGGAAGCACTGCACCACCAGGTTTAAGGTGTGCGCCAGGCAAGGAATGTGTTTCAGTTGGGAAAGGGCTATGGCAGCCATGAAATTCCTTCCGTTATCACTCACAACCTTGCCTGCCTCAAGATGTACAGTGCCCAGCCATGACTGAGTTTCATTCTGCAAGAACTCGGACAGAACTTCCGCGGTGTGTCTGTTGTCGCCCAAACACTTCATTGCCAATACAGCCTGCTGACGCTTGCCACTAGCTGTCCCATAATGGCACACCTGGTGTGCAACAGTGGCAGGTGCGGATGGAGTGGATGTGCGACTGGGGTGTGTGGACGAGCTCTCGCTTCTGCATGAGGAGGAGGAAGAGGAGGAGGGGGGGCGAACGCCTACAGCCAACTCTTTCCTTGACCGTTGACTAGGCAAAACTGTCCCAATATTGCTGTCCCCTGTGGACCCTGCATCCACCACATTCACCCAGTGTGCCGTGATGGACACGTAACGTCCCTGGCCATGCCTACTGGTCCATGCATCTGTTGTCAGGTGCACCTTTGTAGTCACAGACTGCCTGAGTGCATGGACGATGCGGTCTTTAACAGGCTATTGAAGGGCTGGGATGACTTTTCTAGAAAAGAAGTGCCGACTGGGTAGCTCGTAGCGTGGTACAGCGTAGTCCATCAGCGCTTTGAAAGCTTCGCTTTCAACTAACCGGTAGGGCATCATCTCTAATGAGATTAGTCTAGCAATGTGGGCGTTCAAACCCTGTGTACGCGGATGCGAGGATGAGTACTTCCTTTTCCTAACAAGAGTCTCATGTAGGGTGAGCTGGACTGGAGAGCTGGAGATCGTGGAACTAGCGGTGGTGCCGGTGGACATGGGTGACTGAGAGAGGGTTGGAGATGGTATTCTTGCCGGTGCCCTACATGCAGTGTTTCCTACTACTAACCTGGTGATTCCCTGACTGCTTTGGCCTGGCGACGAAAGCTGCACAGATACTGCAGGTGGTGTGGGAAATGGTCGGCTTACAGGGAGGGAAGGGATGTAGCGTTGCTGACTAGCTTCATTGGGCGAGGGTGCTGCAACCTTTAGGGACGTTTGGTAGTTAGTCCAGGCTTGCAAATGCATGGTGGATAAATGTCTATGCATGCAACTTGTATTTAGACTTTTAAGATTCTGACCTCTGCTTAAGGTTGTTGAACATTTTTGACAGATGACTTTGCGCTGATCATTTGGATGTTGTTTAAAAAAATGCCATACTGCACTCTTTCTACTATCGGATACCTTTTCAGGCATTGCAGACTGAGCTTCTTTAACCGGATGGCCACGCTGTCCTCCAACTGGTTTTGGTTTTGCCACGCGTTTTTGGCCAGATACGGGCCCGGTAGATGGAACCTGTTGTGATGTTGATGCCTGCTGCGGCTCCTCCTCCTCCGCTTCAGAACTACTGCCGCCTGCACCCTGTTCCCCCAATGGCTGCCAATCGGGGTCCACAACTGGGTCATCTATGACCTCCTCTTCTATGTCGTGTGCGATTTAGTCTGTGTCACCGTGTAAGCCGGTGGTATAGCGTCCGTGACGGGGCACCATAGTCTCCGCTGGGTTTGATTCTGCCTCAGTACACTGCGAGGGCAATGTTCTGGTCTGAGTCAAAGGAACAGCATAGTAATCTGGCTGTGGCTGTGCATCTGTGCACTCCATGTCCGATTCAACTTCTAATGGACATGGCCTGTTAACTGTTTCACTGTCTAACCCAGGAACGGTATGTGTAAAGAGCTCCATGGAGTAACCCGTTGTGTCTCCTGACGCATCCTTCTCTCTTGTTCTGGGTGAAGAAGACAAGGAAGCGACTTGTCCCTGACCGGGAGCATCCACTGACGATGCACTGCTCTGACATTTGGCACTTTCCGAGGAGGAGGCGAAAGAGCTAGAGGCAGAGTCAGCAATGAAAGCCAATACTTGTTCCTGCTGCTCCGGCTTCAAAAGTGGTTTTCCTACTCCCAGAAAAGAGAGCGTTCGAGGCCTTGTGTAGCCAGACAAGGAACCTGGCTCAACAACTCGAGACTTAGGTGCTGTACTGCTTTTACCACGACCACCTGATGCTCCACCACCACTACCATCATTACCAGCTGACAATGACCGCCCACGGCCACGACCTCTTCCACTAGACTTCCTCATTGCTTGCAAAACGTAACCAAAGTAACACTATTTGTTACTGTAAAACAACTTATAAGGTGAACTCAAACTTCTGTAGGATTTATATATACCTTTATAGGTGCCTGACACTGAAAGGAAAATCAGGCCCAATGTTACACACTAGGTTTTCTGTGGCCCAATAATTTGAGACAGATGGCACACACAGGCCCAGCACTCAAGCAGAAATGCCAATCTTAATCTCCCACTATTTTTTTTTTTTTCTGGGAGAATTTACCCCCCCCCCCAAAAAAAAAAAGGCCCAGTATTACACAGTGTTTTCAGTGGCACACAATGAGAGAGAGATGCCACACACAGCAATGGCACGGAGTCAGACTTGACAATATTTATCTCCCACTAATTTTTTTTTTGGAAAAGGGAGAATTTAGGAAAAAAAAAAAAAAAGGACAAGTATTACACAGTGTTTTCAGTGCCACACAATGAGAGAGAGATGCCACACACAGCAATGGCACGGAGTCAGACTTGACAATATTTATCTCCCACTAATTTTTTTTGGGGAAAAGGGAGAATTTAGGAAAAAAAAAAAAAAGGACAAGTATTACACAGTGTTTTCAGTGCCACACAATGAGAGAGAGATGCCACACACAGCAATGGCACGGAGTCAGACTTGACAATATTTATCTCCCACTAATTTTTTTTTGGGAAAAGGGAGAATTTAGGAAAAAAAAAAAAAAAGGACAAGTATTACACAGTGTTTTCAGTGCCACACAATGAGAGAGAGATGCCACACACAGCAATGGCACGGAGTCAGACTTGACAATATTTATCTCCCACTAATTTTTTTTTGGGAAAAGGGAGAATTTAGGAAAAAAAAAAAAAAAGGACAAGTATTACACAGTGTTTTCAGTGCCACACAATGAGAGAGAGATGCCACACACAGCAATGGCACGGAGTCAGACTTGACAATATTTATCTCCCACTAATTTTTTTTTGGGAAAAGGGAGAATTTAGGAAAAAAAAAAAAAGGACAAGTATTAGGGCTGTCCCACACGTCCAGATAATTCCAGTACCGGAATAAATCGGTACCGGAGTTATCCGTGTCCGTGTGCCTGGGAACTCACGGAGGCCATACGTGCGGCACACGTGTGCCGCCCGTATGGCGAGTGGGTACCACACGGAGCGTGTGGTACCCACTCTGCATGGTGCTTTAGCTGCTGAAGCTGCGATTCATATCCTCTCTGCAGTAGCGTTTGCTGCAGAGAAAATATGAAGAATAGTGTTAAAAATAAAGATTTAGGTGTCCGCCGCCCCCCCACCCCCTGTGCGCCCCCCCACCCCCTGTGCGCCCCCCCGCTGGTCAGAAAATACTTACCCGGGTCCCCCGTCGGCTGTCGCTCCTTCCTGGTCTGGCCGCGGCTTCTCCTGCATGCGGTCACGTGGGGCCACACAATGGCGGACACATGGATATTTATTTTTAACACTATTCTTCATATTTTCTCTATAGCAAACGCTGCTACAGGGAAGATATGAATACCGGCTTCAGCACCATGTGGGGGGGACAGCGCTTACTGTAGCGCTGTCTCCTGCACGCACACGGACCCCAGACGGAGAATGTCCGTGTGAGGTCCGTGTTTTACGCGGACCCATTGACTCTATTGGGTCCGTGTAATACGTGCGCTCCCACGAACACTGACATGTCTCCGTGTTTGGCACACGGAGACACGGTCCGCAAAAAATCAATGACATCTGAACAGATGCATTGATTTTTATGGGTCTACGTGTGTCAGTGTCTCCGGTACGTGAGGAAACTGTCACCTCACGTACCGGAGCCACTGACGTGTGAAACCGGCCTTACACAGTGTTTTCGGTGCCACACAATGAGAGAGAGATGCCACACACAGCAATGGCACGGAGTCAGACTTGACAATATTTATCTCCCACTAATTTTTTTTTTGGAAAAGGGAGAATTTAGGAAAAAGAAAAAAAAAGGACAAGTATTACACAGTGTTTTCAGTGCCACACAATGAGAGAGAGATGCCACACACAGCAATGGCACGGAGTCAGACTTGACAATATTTATCTCCCACTAATTTTTTTTGGGAAAAGGGAGAATTTAGGAAAAAAAAAAAAAAGGACAAGTATTACACAGTGTTTTCAGTGCCACACAATGAGAGAGAGATGCCACACACAGCAATGGCACAGAGGCAGACTTGACAATATTTATCTCCCACTAATTTTTTTTTGTGAAAAGGGAGAATTTAGAAAAAAAAAAAAAAAGGACAAGTATTACACAGTGTTTTCGGTGCCACACAATGAGAGAGAGATGCCACACACAGCAATGGCACGGAGGCAGACTTGCCAATATTTATCTCCCTGCAGTTATCTCAGAAAAGTATGGCAGGCAGCTGAAAAGGACTGCTGCACACAAAAGTGTGGACAAACACACAAGATAGCTGTGCAGAAAGGAAGGAAAAACAGGATTTGTGCTTTGAAAAAAGCAGTTGGTTTACACAGCGGCGTACACACAAAGCAACGCAGCTATCAGGGAGCCTTCTAGGGCAGCCCAATGAGCTACAGCGCTGAGGAAAAAAAAAAAGTAGCTTCCACTGTCCTGCAAACAAAAGGTGGTATTGGACAGTGGAAATCGCTACAGCACAAGCGGTTTGTGGCTTTATGTACCCTGCCTATCACTATCCCTGCTTCCGAAGAAGCGGCAGCAACCTCTCCCTACGCTCAGATCAGCAGCAGTAAGATGGCGGTCGGCGGGAACGCCCCTTTATAGCCCCTGTGACGCCGCAGAAAGCAAGCCAATCACTGCAATGCCCTTCTCTAAGATGGTGGGGACTGAGATCTATGTCATCACGCTGCCCACACTCTGCGTCCACCTTCATTGGCTGAGAAATGGCGCTTTTAGCGTCATTGAAACGCGACTTTGGCGCGAAAGTCGCGTACCGTATGGCAGACCCCACACAGGGATCGGCTCGGTTTCATGAGACGCCGACTTTGCCAAAAGTCGGCGACTTATGAAAATGAACGATCCGTTTCGCTCAACCCTAGTCATAAGTAATGACGTTAACATTCTACAATACCCGAAGCGTTAGAATCGGTACACCATATACTAATAAAATACTTACGCTCGCCGGGCAAGGACCGGTCTCAGGAAGTTAAGCATCCTATTATATTTGTAGGTAGTTGTCCTTGACGCAGCAGCACCACTTCGAGCCTGTTCCTCCTCCTTTCGCAGGCCCCGATTGAAACGGTCCTTCATGGAATGCCATCTTGTTCTCAATTTTTTGACTGTGAAAGCGAAAAAAAAAAGGTTAGAGATTGTACATTTTCCCATGATAACACAACCGTGTGCGATGCAACCAACTTGCAGCAGTTGAACACATCACACACGGTTGTGTTATCCTGGCCTGATGGGTCAGAACTGCGTTTCAGCAATACTTACGAAAGTCTTCCTTGTCCTTTGCAGAAGCGCTGTCAAAGCCATCCCACAGCGATTGGCCAACCTCGTTCCACAGCAGCCTCAACACCACTTGGTCCGAGTGCCGGGGGTCACGGCTGTCCAGCAACAGGCCTCGCTCCTGGATACACGTGATAAGGAGATCTATGTCGACCCCCTCCTCTTGTTCCCGTTGTGAAACCTAGAATAAAAGAAAGACATTAGTTTGAAAGCTTAATAAAAATTGCTAACCCCACCCCCCACCCCCTAAGAAAAATACTTAAATTTTTTTTAATAAAAACATAAATAACATTCCAAAATTTGGTTTAAAAAATACTTACTAGCCGTCTTGCCACCGCAGCTTGGCCCCGAGGTCACTGCTCCTGCTGGGTTGCTTCCTCCTCACTTGAAGAACTCTTTTAAAATTTAAAAAAAGTAAATGACACGTGTACAAATGAGACAGAATACTGACCAACAGTAGATAATGTACTCACTTTACTCCCCTGTGACGTGTGGCTTGACTCTGTGGCCATTGTAATGGTTGACCAAGATAGTTCTGCAAGGAAAAGTGGAAAAAATTATTAAATTTACACAATGCACAATGCGCAGCCACATAGAAGAAAACAGCAAAAATACCCAACATAACATTACGACAACAACGAACAGTGCACTCATAGGACAATGCCAACAGAACAAGCGCTGAGCAATTGCAGATAAACCACACCCCCATACATTAAAATAAAAATCAATGGCAGAGCCAACACAATGCCAGAGTATAGCAAAAGCAGAATACCAGTCCCAGAAAAGAAAAAAAATCAATTGCAATACAACAGCCCCCTACGTAAAAAAAATAAGAAACACATACACCTTTTTAAAAAAAAAAAAAAAAAATTAAAAAAACAAGTGCACAGAAAAGGAAATCCAGTATAAACCGCCATACATTACAATAAAAAACAACAAGGCCGGAGCCAAGAAAACGCCATACGGTAACATATAACGACAGAAATACATCAGACCCAGATAAAAAAAAACACAAATTTCAATTAAAAAAACCACATTGGCACAGCCGCATTAAAGTACAAAACAACCCAATAAACATAAAATTAAACATCCATAAATTGCAATAAAAAAATAAAACACACATAAAAAAAAAATAAAAAATAAAAAAAACATTGAAAAGAATAGAAAAATAATGTGGAGAGAAATTATATATACTTACATCTCTTGAAGGCAGAGTTTTGTCTTGTGTCCTATCCTGCAGGCAAGTGAAATACAATGCAAAACACTTTTTATATATATATAGGTTGTTTTGTCACTGTCTAGACACCGTCAATTGTTTTTTAATCAAAAGACGCATGCGTCGAACAACGCAGGTCGACGCAGGCACTTGCGCCCTATGCGTTGTCTATTGACACTAATGGGTTTTTTGACGCATTAGCGACGCAAGTGCAACGCATGCATTTTTTTAAAAAAATATGACACCGGAAAACTGCAACATGTAGCGTCGGCCGCGCCCTGTCTGGTGCGCCAAAACGACGCATGCGTCATAAAACGCTATAGAACGCATACCGACGCATGTCCATGTGCAGCGCCCCAGAGTCCTGGTCGTTGCAGTACTGATGCTCCGCCGCTAAGGGGGGCTATGGTACGTCTGATGGCACTGAAGGAGTTCACCTGACCAGGTATCACAGACACCAATGCACTTCACAGTCTGGCCTCCAGGGGGAGCTAAGGGCGCTATGTATTAGGCCACTCCTCACAATCTGGTAAAACTGGGAGTTAGACAGGAAGTAAGGCCGGAGACACACTGGTGCGAGATACGGCCGAGTCTCGCTGGTTAAAAGCAAGCTGTGGCACCTGCATTCCGGAGCTGAGCGTGCAGCTGCATGTATTGCTATGGAGCCGCACGCTCCGCTCCGGAGTGCAGGTGCCACAGCTTGCTTTTAACCAGCGAGACTCGGCCGTCTCTCGCACCAGTGTGTCTCCGGCCTTAGGGAGAAGCTGACTGGGTTGGAGCCAGGCAACATCCTGTGGCAGAGGGTGTTGCAGGGGAAGATTCAGGGGGGTCCCTGTCAGGGGTGGGATCCTGACAGAGGCCTAGCGAACAGAGAGAACGTTACGGGACCGCGCCTGCACGAGATAGCGGTGGTGCCCTAAGAAAGGACAAGAAGCGAGGTTTATTGTGCTGAGTGAGAAACGAGATCAAAGCAACAAGGAGAAACACCAGTAGGAGTCATGCTGTAAGACGAGGCAACATCCTACTGAGGCGCGTAGCCGGTGGCCGGAACGCCGAGGAAGTATAGAGCTCCAGGCCTAACTTCAAACCTACGGCAGGACAGTCAGTTATAGGCGGGCTGTCTCACCCAAATCACCTAAGAAGACATAGGGGGCAACAACAGGAGAGGGGCGACACTAGGGTCCAGGAAGAGCTCCGAGCCTACCCGTCATACGGGTGCGTCCTAGCCATATCATCTGGGGGACGAAGAAGAACATCATAATCGAGTTGTGAGGGAACTTCAGAAACAGACAACAGTTGTGGGGACTATCCCGTAAGCACAGCAGGGGAGGACCACAACACACAAGCGCTAGAAGGTAGGAACAGATTTCCACCTGCAAAGGGAACTCTGGAGGTGCCATCGGACCGGCCGGACTTGCGCAGCCTGGTTAACCGTATTCCGGACTGAGGATCCTGAAGCCTTCAGTAAAGAGGTAAAGAGACTGCAACCTGGTGTCCTTGTTATTTACTGTGACCTGCACCGCACCACTACAACATCATCACCACCCACACCTTTCCTTGGGCGCCCCTCAGCAGGCTCACGGACTGGGTCTAGCCACTGTGACAACCCCAGAGCAGAGACTCAGAGGCCCGGTACCGGGTACCCCTCGGCCCTGCGGCAGTGGGGGCGCTACACATGCGTCCCCAATATTAAAGATAGGGACGCATGCGTCGACGACGCTGCGCCCAAAGACGCGAATGTGAACGTAGCCTTACATATTCTGCAGCACTTTACAGTTTGGACACAGTATCATCGCTCTCCCTGATGGGGCTCACAATCTAGAATCTCGATCAGTATGTTTTTGTAATGTGGGAGGAAACCGGAGAACCTGGAGGAAACCAACGCAAACATGGGGAGAACTTGCAAACTCCTTGCAGCTGTTGTCCTTGGTGGGATTTGAACCCAGGACCCCAGCTGCAATGCTATCCACTGATCCACCATGCTGCCCAAGTTGTTAGATCATACTCGGTGGATGACCTAAGGCCTCTTTCACACTAGCGTCGTACGTCGCACGTCGCAATGCGTCGTTTTGGAGAAAAAACGCATACTGCAAAATTGCTTGCAAGATGCGTTTTTTCTCCATAGACTAACAATAGCAATGCATAGCCACACGTATCATCCGTCGTGTGAAGGTTGCGTCGTGTTGCGTCGGACCAAAAAAACGTTGCATGTAACTTTTTTGGTGCGTCGTGTCCAGCATTTCCGACCGCGCATGCGCGGCCGGAACTCCGCCCCCTCCCCGGAGCTCACAATGGGGCAGCGGATGCGTTGAAAAGCTGCATCTGCTGCCCCCGTTGTGCGGTGCTTTCACAGTATGCGCTAGTGTGAAAGTAGCCTAACGAGTTTTTGTGAGAGCAGGCTGACAGTTCTAATGCATTGCATTGCAATAGATTAGAACCACGAACAGACTGCAGAATGTGAAAGTCCCATAGTGAGACTAAGTAAAAATGTAAAAAAAAAAAAAAAATATGCAAAAATATTTTTTTTACAAAATCACAAAATAATAAAAATACATATATTGTACCTATAAATACGTACGCTACTTACCTGGTAGCAGTGTTTTCTCAGGAGCCATGACAGCACAACGAGAGAGGGGATCCACCCTTCAGGGACAGGAAACCTCAGACACAAAAGGGCGGCACCTCACTCACCCGCCAGTTGGTTTACAGAGTATGAAAGGACCTTGTAGGCTAGTAGCACATAACAATATTAAAATATGGTACAATTCACCCAGTGAATAAACTTAGGAATTAACTAAAGGAAGTGTCGATCCCCATAAGCAAAGAGGGTAGGGAATATAAGGGTGCCGTCATGGCTCCTGAAAAAACACTGCTAACAGGTAAGTAGCGTACGTATTTATCCAGTCGCCATGACAGCACAACAAGAAACTTTCAGAGAAGTGAAAAAGTGACTAGGGAGGGACTACTGCCTCCAGCACCCTTCTCCCAAACGTGAGGTCGGAGGAGCCACCTAGATCTAATCTATAGTGCTTAAGAAAGGTAGATGGAGAAGACCATGTGGCCGCCTTACAAATGTCTTCAATCGACACTTCTGCTCTCTCAGCCCAGGATGTGGCTACCGCACGAGTGGAGTGAGCCTTTATACCTTCTGGAATTTCCACGCCACCTGTGGTATAAGCGAGAGATATCGCCTCCCTAATCCATCTGGCTAGTGTATTTTTTAATACCCTAAGCCCTTTCCCAACTCCCTGGTAGGATAAAAATAAGGAGTGATCTTTTTTCCAGGTGTCTGTTACTGAAATGTATTTGAGAAGACACCTTCGTACGTCCAAACAATGAAATCTATGTTCCTTATCATTAGAGGGATTAGAACAGAAAGAAGGCAGGACCACCTCTTGGGATCTATGAAATTTTGAAGCAACTTTTGGAAGATAAAGGGGGTCAGGTCTCATAACCACTCTATCTTCCCTAAACTGCATATATGGAGGTTGCCTAGACAATGCTTGCAGATCACTAAAGGTACCTTCACACGAAGCGACGCTGCAGCGATAGCGACAACGATGCTGATCGCTGCAGCGTCGCTGTTTGATCGCTGGAGAGCTGTCACACAGACCGCTCTCCAGCGACCAACGATGCCGAGGTCCCCGGGTAACCAGGGTAAACATCGGGTTGCTAAGCGCAGGGCCGCGCTTAGTAACCCGATGTTTACCCTGGTTACCAGCGTAAAAGTAAAAAAAACAAACAGCACATACTTACATGCGTCCCCCAGCGTCTGCTTCCTGACACTGACTGAGCTCCGGCCCTAACAGCACAGCGGTGACGTCACCGCTGCTTTCACTTTCACTTTAGGGCCGGCGCTCAGTAAGTGTCAGGAAGCAGACGCTGGGGGACGCATGTAAGTATGTGCTGTTTGTTTTTTTTACTTTTACGCTGGTAACCAGGGTAAACATCGGGTTACTAAGCGCGGCCCTGCGCTTAGCAACCCGATGTTTACCCTGGTTACCAGTGTAAAACATCGCTGGGTATCGTTGCTTTTGCTTTCAAACACAACGATACACAGCGATCGGACGACCAAATAAAGTTCTGGACTTTATTCAGCGACCAGCGACATCACAGCAGGATCCTGATCGCTGCTGCGTGTCAAACGAAACGATATCGCTAGCCAGGACGCTGCAACGTCACGGATCGCTAGCGATGTCGTTTCGTGTGAAGGTACCTTAAGTCTACGTTCACATTTGCGGTCGGCGCCGCAGCGTCGGGCGCCGCAGCGTCGCCGCATGCGTCATGCGCCCCTATATTTAACATGGGGGCACATGGACATGCGTTGCACTTGCGTTTTGCGACGCATGCGTCACTGCGGCGCACGCGTCCGGGCGCAGAGGACGCAGCAAGTTGCATTTTTGCTGCGTCCAAAATCAACCAAAAAAAGGACGCATGCGTCGCAAAACGCAGCGTTTTGCTGCGTTTTTGTTTGCGTTGTGCGTTGCGTCGCCGACGCTGCGGCGCACAACGCAAATGTGAACGTAGCCTAACCCTTCTCGCGGATGTGAGGGCAACTAATAGGGCCGTTTTGACCGACAGGATTTTGATTGGGACAGTATCAATAGGCTCGAACGGGGCTTGTGTTAGAGCTGAGAGCACAAGATTTAGGTCCCATGGGACTATTTTTTGTTTAATAACCGGCCTGGATCTGGTAACCGCTTTGAAGAATCTAGATATCCGGTGATTACTGGCTAAGTTAGAATTATATAGCGCCCCCAGGGCTGAAACCTGAACTCTGAGGGTACTGGTGGCTAAGCCCATCTCTAGGCCTTTTTGTAAAAATTCTAAGATCTGCGTAATATCAGGTCTTTGATCAATTTGTGCCCCTGAACTCGATAGGAATCTTCTCCAAACCCTGACATAGATGTTTGTCGTGGAGGATTTCCTACTCTTAAGGTGTGTATTTATGAGATTTTGAGAAAATCCCTTCCCTTTTAGAAGTGACCTCTCAAATTCCACGCCGTTAGGTGTAAGTTGGTTACTCGTGGATGCAGGACTGGACCCTGGGAGAGGAGGTCTGGTATTGCTGGGAGGATCCATGGTTGGGAAATGGACATGTTTCTTAGCCATGGGAACCACGACCTTCTGGGCCAGAACGGGGCTATCAGTATCACTCGGGCCCTGTCTTCCCGAATTTTCCTCAGAACTATGGGAATCAGATTTAGAGGGGGAAAGGCATAGGCGAGACTGAAGTTCCAGGAGATTGAGAGAGCGTCGAATGCATACGGGTTGTCCCTTGGACTTAGGGAACAGAATTGATGTAGTTTTCTGTTTCCTCGACTGGCAAAGAGATCTATTTCTGGACATCCCCACAAATGTACGATCTGATTGAAGACAGCCGGTTTTAGAGACCAGTCCCCTTGTTTGAGTTCGTTGCGGCTTAAATAATCGGCCACGGTATTTAATTTTCCCTTTATATGAAGAGCCGTAAGGGAGAGTAGGTGATTCTCGGCCATCTGAAAAATACGATTCGCAACGTCCATTAACGACCTAGACCGCGTACCTCCTTGGTGGTTAATATAGGCAACGGTCACCTGGTTGTCAGAGAGTAGTCTGACATGTCTACCCTGTAGAGGTATAAGGAACCCATTTAAAGCACGTTCTACCTCCAACAATTCCTTTAGATTGGAGGATGTGGCTCGTTCAGACTGGGACCACAAACCCTGAATGCAATTATCTTCCCAGTGAGCCCCCCAACCCGTGGGGCTAGCATCAGTTGTAATTACTCGCGTTATTCGATTTGACCAGGGTACCCCTCTACGAAGATTCGGAATGTGTGTCCACCAAATTAGTGAATTAGTGGTCTCAACAGATAGTGAAAATTTGTTATCGAGGTTAGCGTCCAGCCGACGAAAATTATGTAGAACATCCCACTGCAGAGACCTCGAGTGAAACTGCGCCCAGAGCACTGCCGGAAAACAAGAAGTGAGAGAACCCAAAAGTGACATTGCTCCTCTTAAGGAGACTACGGGATTATTAATTGCTCTGGTGACCAGCCGGTGAATACTGTCCACTTTTGAGTCTGGCAGGCGACATTCCTGCTGACCCAAATCTATAATAAGACCCAAAAACTCCTGAGATGTTAAGGGCTGAAGACGCGATTTCCTGAAATTAATAACCCATCCTAAGTTATGTAATGCTGCTATCACCTTTTCCAACTGGTCTTTACAGTGTGATTCTGAACGTCCCACAATCAATAAATCATCTAGGTAGGGAATTATTAGTACGTTTTGTTCGTGAAGATGTGCCATAACCTCTACCATGATCTTAGTGAAAACCCGGGGTGCAACTGCAACACCAAAAGGGAGTGCCCGATATTGAAAGTGCTCTACTGTGCCGGCAAGAGAAACCGCCACCCTGAGAAAGCGCTGATGATTTACATGTATTGGGACATGGTAATAGGCGTCTTTCAGATCTAAGACGACCATGAAGCAATTGTGAAAAAGAAGTTTTATTGCTGTTTTCACAGATTCCATTTTAAAGGATGGGATCAGCAAGAATTCATTCAGGCCTTTAAGATTGATGATGGTACGATATGACCCATCAGGCTTTTTTATCAGGATTAAAGGGGAATAAAACCCCTTACCTCGTTCTTCCGTGGGTACTTTAATCAGAACCCCCTTTTGTTGGAGATCTTGGACCTCTGACTCCAATGCCAATTGTTCTGCGGGAGAAGAACGGATAGGAGTTAATTTAAAGTTGTCCTGAGGTATATGATGGAACTGGAATTTTAGACCCTCTTTAATGATACTGAGAATCCACGGACTATTGGTGATCTTCAACGAGGCTGGGTAGAAGGGCTGGGTAGAAGGCCCGAAGCCTACCGCCCACCTGGTCCGCCAGTCATTGAGGTTTTTTAGAGTCTCGAGAGGAGTTAAACATATATCCTCTACCTCTTCGTCTGCTGCTGTTATATCTGGTTGAATCTCTATTTGGATCTCTATCGGATCTTCGGCGATAAGACCATCCTCTGGTATAATCTCGCCTATAAAAGGGTCTTCTCAATAGAGGGAATCGTTTTTTACTGTCACCTGCCTTCTCAAGCAGCTCATCTAGCACTGGACCAAACAAATGAACCCCTTCACAGGGGATGCCACATAATTTTGATCTGGCCTGTAAATCTCCTGGCCAACATTTTATCCAGAGTGCTCTGCGGGCTGCGTTGGATAAGGCTGAGGATCTTGCGGCCAGCCTAACAGAATCCGCTGACGCATCAGAAAGGAAGGCTGCAGCATCTTGAATTACGGACATAGATGATAGGATTTCACTTCTAGGAACTTTATCCTTAAGTTGGTCTTCCAGGTGGCCTAGCCACACCATCAATGACCGGGCCGTGCAAGTGGCCGCAATTGCTGGTCTCAGGGATCCCGCAGATGTCTCCCAAGCCCCTTTAAGGAACACATCAGCTTTTCTATCAAGCGGGTCCTTTAGGTTACCTATATCCTCAAATGGGAGAGAAGACTTCTTGCACACCTTGGCCACCGCTGCATCCAGTTTCGGGACCTTGTCCCAAGAAGATGAAGCCTCTTCCTCAAAAGGATACCTCCTTTTGAAAGCTGGTGGAAGTGAACCTTTCCTCTCGGGCTTCTTCCATTCTTTCGTAATCAGTGACTTGATTTTTTCTACTACCGGAAAAACCCTTCGGGTTTTACGGTCTATGCCCTTGAACATAATGTCCTGAATGGAACATTCTGACTGGGTCTCTTCAATCCCCATGGTGTTGTTGACGGCCTTCACTAGGTGATTAACCCTATCTAGTGACAGACAGGCCCGGTTGGACTCCATATCCTCTGAGGATGATGATGACGGAAGAGAATCCGGGCTCACACTGCCTGACTCTGAATCCACATCTGACGCCGGGGATGAAATTTCCTTCCTCCTTTTGGAAATTGTTTTCTGAGACCTGGACTTCATGGAATCCCTGACCTCCTGTCTAACCATGTCCCTAAGAGTAGACGTTAGGTCAGGGGCCTCCCCCTCGAATAAACGCTGTATGCAGGATCTGCACAGCTTCTTTTTATGCCCATCTGGAAGCGGCTCTGTACACATGGCACACTCCCTATGTTTGGATTTGGAAGCACATTTTCTCCCCTAATAAGGAGAGAGGGAATACAAGGAGGGACAGCAATCAGAAAGCGTACTTTCACGTAGCTCACTTACCCATCCCTGCAGCGAATGGTACCGTGATCGGGGGTCCTTCTTAGCCGGAGAATTCTTACGGCCTGAGGACTTGGTAGATTTCTGAGCGGCTCCAGCTCCACCAGCGCGACTACTGCCACTAGAACGCTGCTGGGAGCTTCTCAGAGACTTCCTTGTCTGAGGCTGCTCAAGTGGTTGCTGCTGTTCACCGCACAGCTGCGGTGTTCCCTCCGGTGACTCCATGCAGGAAGACAGGACAGGAACATGCAGAGGCGTCTGTGCAGCTCATAAATTACTCCCCCTGGGTACCACCCCCCGATGGGGGTCAGCAGGGAAAATTCCTCCAGGTGTCGCTGATCGGTATTTACGCCGATAGGCTCCGTCCACCGCGAGCTGCGCCGCCAGGATGAACGCCGGACTCCCTGGGGCCAAAATCCCTCCCCTGACACTGGGCGCCGCCATTAGCCGGAAAATCTGTGCTACCGCGCATGCGCGGCCGCGTCATCACCCTGCGCCGCTCGCCGTGTCACCCGGACACGCCTCTTCCGGTTACGGCTGCGGCGCTGAGGGCAGACGTGCCGAACAAGGATGGCAGCGCTCCCCAGCCAAGGCAGACCGCAGCGGCGGACAGACCCCAGAGGCCCAGCAGACATGGTACCACGGCCTACTTACCAGGTACGACAATGCGGACACCAAGAAGCTAACCCCTTCACCGTGGGTTGCTTCCTCCTGCTGCCACCTACACCAGCAGTCCCCCTGCCGTGTGGTGCTTCCTGCCTCCTGACCAGACCGAGGTAGGGGGCCCCCGCTACCTGCATCGGCCTGTCAGGAGTGGGAAATCTTCTTTTCTTCAACCTTCTACCTAAGGTCTGTCTGAAGAGGTTCCGCTGTCAGGGACAGGAAACCAACTGGCGGGGGAGTGAGGTGCCGCCCTTTTGTGTCTGAGGTTTCCTGTCCCTGAAGGGCGGATCCCCTCTCTCGTTGTGCTGTCATGGCGACTGAATAAATAAATATTTCTATGAAGAAAAGATAAATAAAAAACTACTCATATTTGATATTGCCGCTTCCGGAACGACCCAACCTATAAAATTGTTCCAACAGATAACACCTTCAGTGGACACTTTTTCATCATACCGCCAAACAAAAAGTGGAATAAAGCGCAAACAGAAAGACAAATGTAAATAAAAATGATATTGCTGAGAAAGTCATCTTGTCCAGTAAAACAAGCTGCCATACAGTTGTTGATTTTTTCATTCTGCCTCCCAAAGACTGCAGTAAGGCTTGGCTAACATTTATCCTGCGCTCTGCACTGAGCGCTTAGACCGTGGTTTCCATGTAAATCTCTGAAATACCTGATTCAGACAGAACCCCTGTCAGAAGATTCCCTATAATGCGGCAGATAGAGACACTGTGACCACCGTCTGACCTGTGATCCGGCAGCGTATGTCTTTTTACGTGTGGATAAAAGTGCCGCCGGCTAAAGTTTTATGCACTTCTGAAAAGGAGGACACTGCTGAACAGAGACCAGACTGAGTCCAGAGTAACTCTGCTGCCTCATTATTGTGAATGGTTCCCTCTGGGGCTTCAACTGAATCATGTCACTCAGAGCTCTAGATGAAAACCCCAATGTAAGTACTCAGCATACAGCGCCGGATAAATATGATCCTAAACGTTATGTAAAATGTTCCTAGTAAAAGCTTCAAATCAATCTACAAAAAAATAGCAGGTCCCCACTCAGGTCCGTCATCTGTCAATGGAAATGGTATGGGGATGACATGCTGCACATGGGGGGATGCTATGGGGGTGACATGCTGCACATGGGGATTCTAAGGGGGCATCTATTTGCACATAGGGAGGCTATGGGGGCCTCATGTAGTATATGGAGAGGATGTGGGGCTCATGCTGTATATGGGGAGGCTGTGTGGGGCTCATGCTGTATATAGGGAGGCTGTGTGGGGCTCATGCTGTATATAGGGAGGCTGCATGGGGCTCATACTGTGTATAGGGAAGCTGTTTAGGGTTCATGCTGTATATGGGTGAGGATGTGTGGGGCTCATGCAGCAGATGGGGGAGGATGTGTGGGGCTCTGTTATGGACCTGGTGGTTAGGAGCACTTGGAATGACCTGATGAGTAAACTCAAAAAACGGAACTAGCTCTGGGAAGTGGGAACTCTGCTGACCGCAAACTCTACTCCTATCGCACACTCTAGAAATAGCCGTGGAGCGTACCTAACTCTCCCTAGACGCCTCTTCACAGCCTAAGAGCTAACTACCCCTAAAGATAGAAATAGAAGCCTAACCTTGCCTCAGAGAAATTCCCCAAAGATAAAGGCAGCCCCCCACATATATTAACTGCGAGTTAAGAGGAAAGTCACAAACACAGGAATGAAACAGGTTTTAGCATAGGAGGCCAGACTTACTAAATAGTCAGAGGCTAGAAAAGAATACTATGCGGTCAGCATAAAAAAAACTACAAAACCACGCAGAGTATGCAAAAAGACCCCCGCACCGACTCACGGTGTGGAGGTGCAACACTGCACCCCAGAGCTTCCAGCTAGCAAGGAAACATCATGATAGCGAGCTGGACTAAATGTAGCAGAGCTAAGAAATATATTCAGGCAGCAGATTTGTGGAGTATACAGTCCCTTGCGAAAGTATTTGGCCCCCTGGAACTTTTCAACCTTTTCCCACATATCATGCTTCAAACATACTTCAAACTAACTACGCCTGAAAGAGGAAGGAACAGACCTGGCTTACCTCTAGTGAAATTCCCCAAAGATGATAGTAGCCCCCACATATATTAACGGTGAGTTCAGAGGAAAAGACATACACAGTATGAAGGTAGATTTAGCAAAGCGAGGTCCACTTACTAGATAGAGGAAGGATACAAAAGAGGACTTCACGGTCAGCTGAAAAACCCTTTCAAAAACCCATCCTGAAATTACTTTAAGACTCCTGTGTCAACTCATCACACAGGAGTGGCAATTTCAGTCCACAAGAGCTTCCAGTAACAGGAAATGACAAAACTGTAAACTGGACAAAAAATACAAAACAAAAGGACAAGAGTCCACTTAGCTGATCAGCAGACTAGTAGCAGGAACATGCAACTGAATGACTCAGGTTACAATGATGACCGGCAAGGAAGTGACTGGAGAGCAAGGCTAAATAGGGAACTCCCAAAACTGATGGAAGCAGGTGAGCTGAGGCAGAAAAGCACACACAAGTCTCCAGTACCACCAGCCACCACCAGGGGAGCCCAAAAAGCGGATCACAACAGTACCCCCCCCTTAAGGAGGGGGCACCGAACCCTCACAAGAACCGCCAGGGCGACCTGGATGAGCCCTATGAAAGGCACGAACCAAATCCGAGGCATGAACATCAGAGGCAGTTACCCAAGAATTATCTTCCTGACCATAGCCCTTCCATTTAACCAGATACTGGAGTCTCCGCCTGGAAATACGGGAGTCCAAGATCTTCTCTATAACATACTCCAATTCACCCTCAACCAGCACAGGAGCAGGAGGCTCAGCAGAAGGAACCACCGGCACCTCGTATCTCCGCAACAACGACCGATGGAACACATTATGGATAGCGAAAGATGCCGGAAGGTCCAAACGAAAGGAAACAGGGTTAATAATCTCCAAAATCCTATAGGGACCGATGAACCGAGGCTTAAATTTAGGAGAAGAAACCCTCATTGGGACAAAACGGGAAGACAACCACACCAAGTCCCCAACACGAAGGCGAGGACCAACCCGACGCTGGCGGTTAGCAAACCGCTGAGTCCTCTCCTGGGACAAATTCAAATTGTCCACCACTTGTTCCCAAATCCGATACAACCGATCCACCACAGCATCTACTCCAGGACAATCCGAAGACTCCACCTGACCAGAAGAAAAACGGGGATGAAACCCCGAATTGCAAAAGAAAGGGGAAACCAAAGTGGCAGAACTAGCCCGATTATTAAGAGCAAACTCCGCCAACGGCAAAAAGGCAACCCAATCGTCCTGATCTGCAGACACAAAACACCTCAAATACGTCTCCAAAGTTTGATTAGTTCGCTCCGTCTGGCCATTAGTCTGAGGATGGAAGGCAGACGAAAAAGACAAATCAATGCCCAACCTGGCACAGAATGCCCGCCAAAATCTAGAAACGAACTGGGTACCCCTATCAGAAACGATACTTTCAGGAATACCATGCAAGCGAACCACATTTTGAAAAAACAAAGGAACCAACTCAGACGAGGAAGGCAACTTCGGCAATGGCACCAAATGAACCATCTTAGAAAAACGGTCACACACCACCCAGATAACAGACATCCTCTGAGAGACAGGAAGATCAGAAATAAAGTCCATCGAGATGTGCGTCCAAGGCCTCTTCGGAATAGGCAAGAGCAACAACAACCCGCTAGCCCTAGAACAACAAGGCTTGGCCCGAGCACACACATCACAAGACTGCACAAAAACACGCACATCTCGAGACAGAGATGGCCACCAGAAGGATCTAGCCACCAAATCCCTGGTACCAAAAATTCCAGGATGACCCGCCAGCGTAGAAGAATGAACCTCCGAGATGACTCTACTGGTCCAATCATCAGGAACAAACAGTCTACCAGGTGGACAGCGATCAGGTCTATCCGCCTGAAACTCTTGCAAAGCACGTCGCAGATCTGGGGAAATAGCGGATAATATCACCCCATCCTTAAGGATACCTGTAGGTTCCGAATCACCAGGGGAATCAGGCTCAAAACTCCTAGAAAGGGCATCCGCCTTCACATTCTTAGAACCTGGTAGATATGAGACCACAAAATTAAACCGAGAGAAAAACAACGACCAGCGCGCCTGTCTAGGATTCAGGCGCCTGGCAGACTCAAGATAAATCAGATTCTTGTGATCAGTCAAAACCACCACCTGATGTCTAGCACCCTCAAGCCAATGACGCCACTCCTCAAATGCCCACTTCATGGCCAAAAGCTCCCGATTACCGACATCATAATTTCTTTCGGCGGCAGAAAATTTTCGAGAAAAGAACGCACAAGGTCTCATCACTGAGCAATCGGAACTTTTCTGCGACAAAACCGCCCCCGCTCCGATCTTGGAAGCATCGACCTCAACCTGAAAGGGGAGAGAGACATCGGGCTGGCGCAACACAGGGGCAGACGAAAAGCGGCGCTTAAGTTCCCGAAAGGCCTCCACAGCGGCAGAGGACCAATTGGCAACATCAGCACCCTTCTTAGTCAAATCCGTAAGAGGCTTAGCAACACCAGAAAAACCAGTTATAAATCGACGATAAAAATTAGCAAAGCCCAAGAACTTCTGAAGACCCTTTAGAGAAGTAGGCTGCGTCCAGTCACAAATAGCCCGAACCTTGACAGGGTCCATCTCAACAGAAGAAGGGGAAAAAATGTACCCCAAAAAGGAAATCTTTTGAACCCCAAAAACACACTTAGAACCCTTTACACACAGAGAATTCTCCCGCAAGACCTGAAAAACCCTCCTGACCTGCTGAACATGAGACTCCCAGTCCTCAGAAAAAATCAAAATATCGTCCAAATACACAATCATAAATTTATCCAGATATTCACGGAAAATATCATGCATAAAGGACTGAAAAACTGAAGGCGCATTAGAAAGGCCGAAAGGCATTACTAAATACTCAAAGTGGCCCTCAGGCGTATTAAATGCGGTTTTCCACTCATCCCCTTGCTTAATTCGCACCAAATTATACGCCCCACGGAGATCAATCTTGGAGAACCACTTAGCCCCCCTTATGCGAGCAAACAAATCAGTAAGCAGCGGCAACGGATACTGATATTTGACAGTAATTTTATTCAGGAGTCGATAATCAATACAAGGCCTCAGCGAGCCATCCTTTTTAGAGACAAAGAAAAACCCAGCTCCTAAAGGTGATGAAGAAGGACGAATATGTCCCTTTTCCAGGGACTCCTTAACATACTCTCGCATGGCAGCATGCTCAGGTACAGATAGGTTAAACAAACGACCCTTTGGAAATTTACTGCCTGGAATCAGATCTATGGCGCAATCACACTCTCTGTGGGGAGGGAGAGAACCAATTTTAGGCTCTTCAAAAATATCCCCAAAATCCGACAAAAATGCCGGAATCTCAGAGGGAATAGATGACGAGATAGGAACCAAAGGTATGTCCCCATGAGCCCCCCGACATCCCCAGCTTAAAGGGAACCTGTCACCACGTTTTTGGAAGATGGGATAAAAATAGCGTTAAATAGGGGCAGAGGTGGGCGTTACATTAGTGTGTGTGTTATGCGTTTATTACCCACCTAAGTTGCCGAAATAACTTTGCAAAGTCTCCGTTTTCGCCTGTCAATCAGGCTGGTCAGGTCGCATGGGCGTTGTCTTCCCCCAGATTTGGCGTAGTTTTCCGTTGGTGGCGTAGTGGTGTGCGCATGCCCAAAGTCCGGAATCCTCTTCCAGGGGATTTAAAATAGCGCGGTGTTCGTTATTGCATTGGTGATCGGTGGGCGCGGCCATCTTCCTTTGGCTGCGCGTGCGCAGAAGCGGCGCTCTGCTGGCCGCGGCTTCAGGAAAATGGCCGCCGCGATATCCATCTGCGCACGCGCGGCATCCCGCGGCCATTTTCCTGAAGCCGCGGCCAGCAGAGCGCCGCTTCTGCGCACGCGCGGCCAAAGGAAGATGGCCGCGCCCACCGATCACCAATGCAATAACGAACACCGCGCTATTTTAAATCCCCTGGAAGAGGATTCCGGACTTTGGGCATGCGCACACCACTACGCCACCAACGGAAAACTACGCCAAATCTGGGTGAAGACACCACGCCCATGTGACCTGACCAGCCTGATTGACAGGCGAAAACGGAGACTTTGCAAAGTTATTTCGGCAACTTAGGTGGGTAATAAACGCATAACACACACACTAATGTAACGCCCACCTCTGCCCCTATTTAACGCTATTTTTATCCCATCTTCCAAAAACGTGGTGACAGGTTCCCTTTAACACAGACATAGTTTTCCAGTCCAGTACTGGGTTATGAGATTGTAACCATGGTAATCCAAGCACTAAAACATCATGTAAATTATACAACACGAGGAAGCGAATCATCTCCTGATGGTCTGGAGTCATACGCATAGTCACTTGCGTCCAGAACTGTGGTCTATTACAAGCCAGAGGTGTAGAATCAATACCCTTCAGAGGTATAGGAACTTCCAGAGGCTCCAAATCAAACCCACAGCGCCTGGCGAAGGACCAATCCATGAGACTCAGAGCGGCGCCAGAGTCCACATAGGCATCCACGGTAATAACTGATAATGAACAAATCAGAGTTACAGACAGAAGAAATTTAGACTGTAAAGTGCCAATAGAAACAGACTTGTCAACCTTCCTAGTACGTTTAGAGCATGCTGATATAACATGCGCGGAATCACCACAGTAGAAGCACAAGCCATTTTTGCGCCTATAATTCTGCCGCTCGCTTCTTGACAGAATTCTGTCACATTGCATTTTCTCTGGCGTCCCTTCAGAAGATACCGCCAAATGGTGCACGGGTTTGCGCTCCCGCAAACGCCGATCAATCTGAATCGCCATTGTCATGGACTCATTCAGACCTGTGGGCGTAGGAAACCCCACCATGACATCCTTAACGGCATCAGAAAGGCCCTCTCTGAAATTTGCCGTTAGGGCACACTCATTCCACTGAGTAAGCACAGACCATTTACGAAATTTTTGGCAGTATATCTCAGCTTCATCTTGCCCTTGAGACAGGGCTATTAAAGCTTTTTCAGCTTGGATCTCCAAATTAGGTTCCTCATACAGCAACCCTAAAGCCAGAAAAAACGCATCCACATTGAGCAACGCAGGATCCCCTGGTGTCAATGAAAATGCCCAATTTTGAGGGTCACCTCGCAGCAAAGAAATCACAATCTTAACCTGCTGAACAGGATCTCCAGAGGAGTGAGGTCTGAGAGAAAGGAATAATTTACAATTACATTTGAAATTCAGAAACCGAGATCTATCTCCGAAAAATACCTCTGGTGTAGGAATCTTAGGTTCAGAAATAGGAGTACGTATAACATAATCTTGTAAATTCTGAACCTTCGTAGCAAGATTATTTAAACCTGCAGCCAAACTCTGAGGGTCCATCCTTAAACCGGAGAGATCAGAGCCATTCAAGGATTAGAAGGAGAGAAAGGCAAGGCTGTAAATAGAGCAGAAATACAACTGAGCCAACTAAGTAGCAAACATGAGAGGGAAAAAAAAATAAATCTACAGACTTCTTTTACTCTCCTTTCTTCTGCCAATTACTTTAACAGTGGCCGGTCATACTGTCATGATTCCCCAATGGCATGGGAACATCAGAAACACAAAAATAACAGACTAGCTCTCGGGTGATGGAAACTCAAGCTGACCGTGACCTAAATCTACCACACAACTAACAGTAGCCAGGAAGCATTCCTACGGCTGCCTAGATGCCATGCGCCAGCCGGAGAACTAACTACGCCTGAAAGAGGAAGGAACAGACCTGGCTTACCTCTAGTGAAATTCCCCAAAGATGATAGTAGCCCCCACATATATTAACGGTGAGTTCAGAGGAAAAGACATACACAGTATGAAGGTAGATTTAGCAAAGCGAGGTCCACTTACTAGATAGAGGAAGGATACAAAAGAGGACTTCACGGTCAGCTGAAAAACCCTTTCAAAAACCCATCCTGAAATTACTTTAAGACTCCTGTGTCAACTCATCACACAGGAGTGGCAATTTCAGTCCACAAGAGCTTCCAGTAACAGGAAATGACAAAACTGTAAACTGGACAAAAAATACAAAACAAAAGGACAAGAGTCCACTTAGCTGATCAGCAGACTAGTAGCAGGAACATGCAACTGAATGACTCAGGTTACAATGATGACCGGCAAGGAAGTGACTGGAGAGCAAGGCTAAATAGGGAACTCCCAAAACTGATGGAAGCAGGTGAGCTGAGGCAGAAAAGCACACACAAGTCTCCAGTACCACCAGCCACCACCAGGGGAGCCCAAAAAGCGGATCACAACAGTCTCCGTATAAATACACCCGCTCTGTGATAGTCTCAGGGTTCTGTTTGAAGCACAGAGAGCATCATTAAGACCAAGGAACACAACAGGCTGGTCCGTGATACTGTTGTGGAGAAGTTTAAAGCCAGATTTAGATACAAAATGATTTCCAAAACTTTAAACATCCCAAGGAGCACTGTGCAAGCGATCATATTTGTGACGACGCACGAAGAAAAAACGTAAAGTGGGCCCACTGGACCGTGACGACGATCCCCTCACAGACGAGCTGACCAGTGGACCGCCCCCTATACAGGGAGAGTTAGGGGCAGGCCCGTGATGGACTATCGCCACTGAAGCTGGGGAAAACAATACAGATAAGGACCAAAGATGTCGCGGGACCAGGAAAACCAGGAGAGACACCGGACGAGCGAGGTCGGTAGAGACACAGGACTGTGGATGGGAGTGCAGAGATGCAGGACTGCTATGATAGGTAACTCACGGGACTGGACTGCAGAGACCGAGGGAATAAAAGACACAGGGACACAGGGCTGGCGATACAGGGAGAGCAGGAGCACTGGAACGCAGAGACCTAGGGAAGCAGAGACACAGGAATGGCGCTGGAAGAGATAAAGAGAACCAGGATCAGGAGAAAACAAGGACTACACAGAAGTAGCGAGGAGCCAGGAACATTTGCAACCACAAATGATCTACACATCTGCACAGAGGGAAGGACGGACGCAGCTTACATACCGGTGCGACGCAGCACTTCCGGGTGAAGGTCCTCCAAGACGATCGAGAGGAGGAGAAGGAGCGCCAACAGGAAGATCAAAAGGTGCGCACGCGCAGTGCTGAATCTGGTGTGCGTGCGCGCCCGACGGGCAGGAGCGACCGGGAGCGAGCGCAGGGAGGAGGACATAGCAGGAGAGGAGGCATGCCGGAACATCAAAGACAGGTGAGTATGACAGGGCGCGAGAGGCGGCAGCGACAGCGGCATGACAGTACCCCCGTCCTTACGTCCCCCTACTTTCTTAAGGCTGGAAAGAAACCTAGCTAAAATACGAGGAGCCTGAATGTTCTCCCGAGGCTCCCAAGACCTCTCCTCAGGACCGAAACCCTTCCAGTCCACCAAAAACAAAGTTCTACCCCTATAAACTGCATGAGCTACACACAGCTTCCCTATATACAGCATGAGCTCCACACAGCCTCCCCATATACAACATGAGCCTCACACAGCCTCCCTATATACTGCATGAGCCCCTCACAGCCTCCCTATATACAGCATGAGCCCCACACAGCCTCCCCATATACAGCATGAGCCCCTCAAAGCCTCCCCATATACTGCATGAGCCCCACACAGCCTCCCCATATACAGCATGAGCCCCTCACAGCCTCCCCATATACTGCATGAGCCCCACACAGCCTCCCCATATACAGCATGAGCCCCACACAGCCTCCCTATATACAGCATGCGCCCCACATAGCCTCCCTATATACAGCATGAGCCCCACACAGCCTCCCTATATGCAGCATGAGCCCCAAACAGCCTCCCCATATACTGCATGAGCCCCTCACATCCTCCCTATATACAGCATGAGCCCCACACAGCCTCCCCATATACAGTATGAGCCCCACACAGCCTCCCAATATACCTCATGAGACCCACTGTTGTGAACTCCGTTTTCAGGCTCCCTCTTGTGGTCACAGATGGTATTGTGTGACTTTGGTTTTTTGGCTCCCCCTGGTGGTTTGGTTTATTATCCTGCGGGTCTGGCTGGATCAGCTGCCTCGTTATTCACCAAGGAGGTTCCTATTTAGCTCTGCTTCACTTCCACTTGTTGCCGGCTGTCAATGTATTCAGTGCTATTCTGTTTACTCCTGATTATCTCGTTTTCTGCCTCTTCAGGATAAGCTAAGTTCTGTTTGAATATTTTTTCCTCATCTGCCTGCAATATGATTTCTGTGTAAGATGAGTCTAGTCCAGCTTGCTAATATGTGATTTCTTGTTGCTGGTAAGCTCTGGGGTACGGAGTTACTTCCCCCGCACCGTTAGTTGGTGCGGGGGCTCGAGCAATCTCTGCGTGGATATTTTGAATAGGGTTTTTTTTATTGACCGCACAGTTTCCTTCCTATTTTCTGCTATCTAGTATTAGCGAGCCTCATTTGCTAAATCTGATTTCATCTCTGTGTTTGTGCTTTCCCCTTAACTCACCGTTAATATTTGTGGGGGGCTATTCTATATCTTTGGGGCCATTCCACTGAGGCAAGAGAGGACTTTCTTTCCCTCCAGGAATAGTCAGTTTCTCAGGCCGTAAAGAGACGTCTAGGATTTTCAGGTAACGTTCATCGGCTACTTATAGTTGTTTGCGGATAGGATCAGGTTGCGGTCAATCTAGTTACCACCTCCCCAGAGCTAGTCGTCTGTTCAGTTACTTAGCTAGTCCGTCCTGCGATCCTTGCCACTAGGATCATAACAGTACAGCCGGCCAGTAAAGTGTTTATTGCATGGCAGAAGCAGGAGAAAAGAAGCTTGGAGAATTTTTTTTTTTTTTTTTTTTGCTGCCGTGTGTCTAGCTGCTGTGTGTTTGGCTTTTCTCCTCCTCTTAATCTTGGTGTGGCTCTGAGTTCAGCTGCTGATATGGATATCCAGAGTTTAGCCTCCAGTGTAGATCATCTTGCTGCAAGGGTACAAAGTGTTATGACCCCAATGGCAGAGGGTCTCAGAAATAAATACCAAGTCTGCAAACACAAAAAACCAGCTCATAAGGCAGTGGTAACTGGGCTGACCGTATATCTAATCCTAGCACCACAAATAGCAGCAGCCGGGGAACGTGCCTACGTTGGTTCTAGACGTCTCGCGCCAGCCGGAGAACTAACTAACCCTAGAAGGGAAAAGATAGACCTTTCTTGCCTCCAGAGAAAAGACCCCAAAAGTTGGATACAAGCCCCCAACAAATAATAACGGTGAGGTAAGAAGAAAAGACAAACGTAAGAATGAACTAGGTATTTAGCAAAGAGAGGCCCACTGACTAATAGCAGAATATAGTAAGATGACTTATACGGTCAGCAAAAACCCTATCAAAATTTCCACGCTGGATATTCAAGAACCCCCGAACCGTCTAACGGCCCGGGGGGAGAATACCAGCCCCCTAGAGCTTCCAGCAAAATCAGGAATCACATTTAGTACAAGCTGGACAAAAAATAAGAGCAATGCAAATAACCAAAAAACAAGGAAGCAAGACTTAGCTTAATTTTGCAGGAACCAAGACCAGCAGACAGGAGCAAACAGAAAGGACTGATTACAACGATGCCAGGCACCAAGACTGAGAATTCAGGAAGTTCATATAGCAACACCCCTGGACTAACGACCCAGGTGGGTGCCAAACTGAGGAAAGACAATCCCAGAGTCATATCACTAGTGACCACAAGAGGGAGCCAAAAAAGTCTAATTCACAACAGTACCCCCCCTTTAAGGAGGGGTCACCGAACCCTCACCAAGACCACCAGGGCGATCAGGATGAGCAGCGTGAAAGGCACGAACTAAATCGGCCTGACCATAGCCCTTCCACTTGACCAGATACTGAAGCCTCCGCCTGGAGAGACGAGAATCCAAGATCTTCTCCACCACGTACTCCAACTCGCCCTCAACCAACACCGGAGCAGGAGGCTCAACAGAAGGAACCACAGGTACAACGTACCGCCGCAACAAAGACCTATGGAACACGTTGTGAATGGCAAACGACACCGGAAGATCCAAGCGAAAGGACACAGGATTAAGGATTTCCAATATCTTGTAAGGACCGATGAAGCGAGGCTTAAATTTAGGAGAGGAGACCTTCATAGGAACAAATCGAGAAGACAGCCATACCAAATCCCCAACACGAAGTCGGGGACCCACACCGCGGCGGCGGTTGGCAAAACGCTGAGCCTTCTCCTGTGACAACTTTAAGTTGTCCACCACATGATTCCAGATCTGCTGCAACCTATCCACCACAGAATCTACCCCAGGACAGTCAGAAGGCTCCACATGTCCCGAGGAAAAACGAGGGTGGAAACCAGAGTTGCAGAAAAATGGCGAAACCAAAGTAGCGGAACTAGCCCGATTATTAAGGGCAAACTCAGCCAACGGCAAGAAGGTCACCCAATCATCCTGATCTGCAGAAACAAAACACCTCAAATAAGCCTCCAGAGTCTGATTAGTTCGTTCCGTTTGTCCATTAGTCTGAGGATGAAAGGCAGACGAAAACGACAAATCAATGCCCATCTTAGCACAAAAGGATCGCCAGAACCTGGAAACAAACTGGGATCCTCTGTCAGACACGATATTCTCAGGAATGCCGTGTAAACGAACCACATTCTGAAAGAACAAAGGAACCAGATCGGAAGAGGAAGGCAGCTTAGGCAAAGATACCAAATGGACCATCTTGGAAAAGCGATCACATACCACCCAGATGACAGACATGCCCTGAGACACCGGAAGATCTGAAATGAAATCCATGGAAATGTGTGTCCAAGGCCTCTTCGGGACAGGCAAGGGCAAGAGCAACCCGCTGGCACGAGAACAGCAAGGCTTAGCTCGAGCACAAGTCCCACAGGACTGCACAAATGACCGCACATCCCGTGACAAGGAAGGCCACCAAAAGGACCAAGCCACCAAATCTCTGGTGCCAAAAATTCCCGGATGCCCTGCCAACACCGAGGAATGAACCTCGGAAATGACTCTGCTGGTCCACTTATCAGGAACAAACAGTCTGTCAGGTGGACAAGAGTCAGGTCTACCAGCCTGAAATCTCTGCAACACACGTCGCAAATCCGGAGAAATGGCTGACAAGATTACTCCCTCTTTAAGAATACCAACTGGTTCTGCGACTCCAGGAGAGTCAGGCACAAAGCTCCTTGAAAGAGCATCAGCCTTCACATTCTTTGAACCTGGTAAATACGAGACCACAAAGTCAAAACGGGAGAAAAACAATAACCAACGGGCCTGTCTAGGATTCAGGCGTTTAGCAGACTCGAGATACATCAGATTTTTGTGATCAGTCAAGACCACCACACGATGCTTAGCACCCTCGAGCCAATGACACCACTCCTCAAATGCCCACTTCATGGCCAGCAACTCCCGATTGCCAACATCATAATTCCGCTCAGCAGGCGAAAACTTCCTAGAGAAAAAAGCACATGGTCTCATTACAGAGCAACCAGGGCCTCTCTGCGACAAAACGGCCCCTGCCCCAATCTCAGAAGCATCCACTTCAACCTGAAAGGGAAGTGAGACATCAGGCTGGCACAAAACAGGCGCTGAAGTAAACCGGCGCTTCAACTCTTGGAAAGCTTCCACGGCTGCAGGAGCCCAGTTAGCAACATCAGAACCTTTCTTGGTCATATCCGTCAAAGGTTTAACAACGCTAGAAAAATTAGCGATAAAACAACGGTAGAAGTTAGCAAAACCCAAGAACTTCTGAAGACTCTTAACTGACGTGGGTTGAGTCCAATCATGAATAGCTCGGACCTTGACTGGGTCCATCTCCACCGCAGAAGGGGAAAAAATAAAACCCAAAAAGGGAACCTTCTGTACTCCAAAGAGACACTTTGAGCCCTTAACAAACAAAGCATTCTCACGCAAGACCTGAAACACCATCCTGGCCTGCTCTACATGCGAGTCCCAATCATCAGAAAAAAACAGAATATCATCCAGATAAACAATCATAAATTTATCCAGATACTTCCGGAAAATATCATGCATAAAGGACTGAAACACTGAAGGAGCATTAGAGAGCCCAAAAGGCATCACCAAGTACTCAAAATGACCTTCGGGCGTATTAAATGCAGTTTTCCATTCATCTCCCTGCTTAATGCGCACAAGGTTGTACGCACCACGAAGATCTATCTTGGTGAACCACTTGGCACCTTTAATCCGGGCAAACAAGTCCGACAACAGAGGCAAAGGATACTGAAATTTAACAGTGATTTTATTCAGAAGCCGATAGTCAATACAAGGTCTCAAAGATCCGTCCTTCTTGGCCACAAAAAAGAATCCCGCACCAAGAGGGGAAGAGGATGGACAGATATGCCCCTTCTCCAGAGATTCCTTGATATACGAACGCATTGCGGTATGCTCAGGTACAGACAGATTAAATAGTCTTCCCTTAGGAAATTTACTACCTGGAATCAAATCTATAGCGCAGTCACAGTCCCTATGAGGCAGAGCACTGGACCTGGACTCGCTGAATACATCCTGAAAATCAGACAATCACCATGAATTCCCTGACAGCCCCAACTTGACACAGACATTGCCTTCCAATCCAAGACTGGATTATGGGTCTGTAACCATGGCAGACCCAAAACGACCAAATCATGCATTTTATGCAGAACAAGAAAACGAATCACCTCCCGATGTTCAGGAGTCATACACATGGTTACCTGTGTCCAAAACTGCGGTTTATTTTCCGCCAATGGTGTAGCATCAATACCTCTAAGAGGGATAGGATTTACCAATGGCTCAAGAACAAAACCACAGCGCCTGGCAAATGACAGATCCATAAGACTCAGGGCAGCACCTGAATCCACAAACGCCATAACAGGGTAGGAAGACAATGAGCAAATTAAAGTCACAGACAAAATAAATTTAGGTTGCAAATTACCAATGGCGACAGGGCTAACAACCCTTGTTAGGCGTTTAGAGCATGCTGATATAACATGTGTAGAATCACCACAGTAAAAACACAACCCATTCTGACGTCTATGATTTTTCCGTTCATTTCTAGTCTGAATTCTATCACATTGCATTAAATCAGGTGTCTGTTCAGACAACACCACCAGAGGATTAGCAGTTTTGCGCTCCCGCAAACGCCGATCAATTTGAATAGCCAGCGCCATGGAATCATTCAGACTTGTAGGAATGGAGAAACCCACCATCACATTCTTAATGGCTTCAGAAAGGCCATTTCTGAAATTTGCGGCCAGAGCACACTCATTCCACTGAGTAAGCACGGACCATTTCCGAAATTTTTGGCAATACACTTCAGCTTCATCCTGGCCCTGAGAAATAGCCAGCAAGACTTTTTCTGCCTGAATTTCAAGATTGGGTTCCTCGTAAAGTAATCCGAGCGCCAGAAAAAACGCATCAATATTCGCCAATGCCGGATCTCCTGGCGCTAGCGAGAAAGCCCAATCCTGAGGGTCGCCCCGCAAGAAAGAGATAACAATTTTAACTTGCTGATCTGAGTCTCCAGACGAACGGGGTCTCAGAGATAGAAACAATTTACAATTATTCCTGAAATTCCTAAACTTAAATCGGTCTCCAGAGAACAGTTCAGGAATAGGTATTTTAGGTTCAGACATAGGACTACTGGTAACAAAATCTTGTATGCCCTGCACACGAGCAGCAAGCTGGTCCACACTTGTAATCAAGGTCTGGACATTCATGTCTGCAGCAAGCATAAGCCACTCAGAGGTAAAGGGGAGGAAGAAAGAGAGGAAAAAAAAAAAAAACTCAGAATTTCCTTTCTTATTATCCCACTTCTGCAATGCATTAAACATTCAATGTTGGCCTGGCATACTGTTATGACCCCAATGGCAGAGGGTCTCAGAAATAAATACCAAGTCTGCAAACACAAAAAACCAGCTCATAAGGCAGTGGTAACTGGGCTGACCGTATATCTAATCCTAGCACCACAAATAGCAGCAGCCGGGGAACGTGCCTACGTTGGTTCTAGACGTCTCGCGCCAGCCGGAGAACTAACTAACCCTAGAAGGGAAAAGATAGACCTTTCTTGCCTCCAGAGAAAAGACCCCAAAAGTTGGATACAAGCCCCCAACAAATAATAATGGTGAGGTAAGAAGAAAAGACAAACGTAAGAATGAACTAGGTATTTAGCAAAGAGAGGCCCACTGACTAATAGCAGAATATAGTAAGATGACTTATACGGTCAGCAAAAACCCTATCAAAATTTCCACGCTGGATATTCAAGAACCCCCGAACCGTCTAACGGCCCGGGGGGAGAATACCAGCCCCCTAGAGCTTCCAGCAAAATCAGGAATCACATTTAGTACAAGCTGGACAAAAAATAAGAGCAATGCAAATAACCAAAAAACAAGGAAGCAAGACTTAGCTTAATTTTGCAGGAACCAAGACCAGCAGACAGGAGCAAACAGAAAGGACTGATTACAACGATGCCAGGCACCAGACTGAGAATTCAGGAAGTTCATATAGCAACACCCCTGGACTAACGACCCAGGTGGGTGCCAAACTGAGGAAAGACAATCCCAGAGTCATATCACTAGTGACCACAAGAGGGAGCCAAAAAAGTCTAATTCACAACAACAAAGTATTCAGGATTTTGTTGTGCACAGTCCTGTGTCAGAGCCTAGAATACCTATTCCGGAGTTGTTTTCTGGAGATAGATCTAGGTTCCTGAATTTTAAGAACAATTGCAAATTGTTTCTTTCTTTGAAACCTCGTTCCTCTGGGGATTCTATTCAGCAAGTTAAGATTATTATTTCTTTCTTGCGTGGCGATCCTCAAGATTGGGCTTTCGCATTGGCTCCAGGGGATCCTGCATTGCTCAGTGTGGATGCGTTTTTTCTGGCCCTTGGATTGCTCTATGAGGAACCTAATCTTGAGAACCAGGCTGAAAAAGCGTTGTTGGCCCTCTCTCAGGGGCAAGATGATGCAGAGGTGTACTGCCAGAAATTTCAGAAATGGTCGGTGCTTACTCAATGGAATGAGAGTGCCCTGGCTGCAAATTTCAGAAAAGGTCTTTCTGAAGCCATTAAGAATGTCATGGTGGGGTTCCCTACGCCTGCAGGTCTGAATGAGTCAATGACTCTGGCCATTCAGATTGATCGGCGTTTGCGGGAGCGCAAACCTGCGCATCATTTGGCGGTGTCTGCTGAACAGACACCTGAGTCTATGCAATGTGATAGAATTCTGACCAGAAGTGAACGGCAAAATTATAGACGGCAAAATGGGTTGTGCTTTTACTGTGGTGACTCAGCTCATGTTATCTCAGCATGCTCTAAGCGCACAAGAAAGATTGATAAATCTGTCACCATCGGTACTTTACAGCCTAAGTTTATTTTGTCTGTTACCCTGATTTGTTCCCTGTCATCTTACCCGGTTATGGCTTTTGTGGATTCAGGTGCTGCCCTGAGTCTGATGGATTTGTCATTTGCCAGGTGCTGTGGTTTTGTTTTGGAGCCTTTAAAATTCCCTATTCCACTAAGGGGAATTGATGCTACACCATTGGCTACGAATAAACCTCAGTACTGGACACAAGTGACCATGTGCATGACTCCTGTTCATCAGGAGGTGATTCGCTTTCTTGTATTGCATAATTTGCATGATGTTGTCGTGTTGGGCCTGCCATGGTTGCAGACTCATAATCCAGTCCTGGATTGGAAAGCAATGTCTGTGTCAAGTTGGGGTTGTCAGGAAATTCATGGCGATGCTCCTGTGGTGTCAACTGCTTCATCCACTCCTTCTGAGGTCCCTGCGTTTTTGTCGGATTACCAGGATGTATTTGATGAGCCCAAACTCAGTTCTCTACCTCCTCATAGGGATTGTGATTGTGCTATAAATTTGATTCCTGGTAGTAAGTTTCCTAAGGGACGACTTTTCAATTTGTCAGTGCCGTAGCATGCTGCTATGCGGAGTTATATAAAGGAGTCTTTGGAGAAAGGACTTATTCGCCCCTCCTCCTCCCCTCTTGGTGCGGGGTTCTTTTTTGTGGCTAAGAAGGATGGTTCCCTGAGACCTTGTATTGATTATCGCCTTCTAAACAAAATCACGGTCAAATTTCAGTATCCTTTGCCATTGTTATCTGATCTGTTTGCTCGCATTAGGGGGTCTAGTTGGTTCACCAAGATAGATCTTCGTGGTGCGTATAACCTTGTGCGTATTAAGCAGGGTGATGAATGGAAAACTGCATTTAATACGCCCGAAGGCCATTTTGAGTACTTGGTGATGCCTTTTGGACTCTCTAATGCTCCTTCTGTGTTTCAGTCCTTTATGCATGACATTTTCCGAGAATATCTGGATAAATTTATGATTGTGTATCTGGATGACATTTTGGTCTTTTCTGATGATTGGGAGTCCCATGTGAAGCAGGTCAGGATGGTGTTTCAGGTCCTGCGTGCTAATGCTTTATTTGTGAAGGGCTCAAAATGTCTCTTCGGAGTACAGAAGGTTTCCTTTTTGGGTTTCATTTTTTTTCCTTCTGCTATTGAGATGGACCCAGTCAAGGTTCAGGCTATTCATGACTGGACTCAGCCTACATCTGTTAAGAGTCTTCAGAAGTTCTTGGGTTTTGCTAATTTTTACCGTCGCTTCATCGCTAATTTTTCTGGTGTTGTTAAGCCATTGACGGATTTGACCAAGAAGGGTTCTGATGTTACTAATTGGTCTCCTGCGGCTGTGGGGGCCTTTCGGGAGCTGAAGTGCCGGTTTTCTTCGGCTCCGGTCTTATGTCAGCCAGACGTCTCCCTTCCTTTCCAGGTCGAGGTTGATGCTTCTGAGATTGGAGCGGGGGCTGTTTTGTCGCAGAGAAGCTCTGATGGCTCTGTGATGAAGCCATGTGCTTTCTTTTCAAGAAAGTTTTCGCCTGCCGAGCGGAATTATGATGTTGGTAATCGGGAGTTGTTGGCTATGAAGTGGGCATTTGAGGAGTGGCGACATTGGCTCGAGGGAGCTAAGCATCGTGTGGTGGTCTTGACTGATCACAAGAATTTGATTTATCTCGAGTCGGCCAAGCGGCTGAATCCTAGACAGGCTCGTTGGTCGTTGTTTTTCTCTCGTTTTGATTTCGTGGTCTCATTCCTGCCTGGTTCGAAGAATGTGAAGGCTGATGCTCTTTCTAGGAGTTTTGTGCCTGACTCTCCTGGTGATTCAGAGCCAGCTGGTATCCTCAGAGAAGGGGTGATTTTGTCTGCCATCTCCCCAGATTTGCGACGAGTGCTGCAGGAGTTTCAGGCGGATAGACCTGACCGTTGTCCACCGGAGAGACTGTTTGTCCCGGATAGATGGACCAGCAGAGTTATTTCCGAGGTTAATTCTTCGGTGTTGGCAGGCCATCCTGGGATTTTTGGTACCAGAGATTTGGTGGCTAGGTCCTTCTGGTGGCCTTCCTTGTCGCGGGATGTGCGTTCCTTTGTGCAGTCTTGTGGAATTTGTGCTCGGGCTAAGCCTTGCTGTTCTCGTGCCAGTGGCTTGTTGTTACCTTTGCCTGTCCCGAAGAGGCCTTGGACGCACATTTCCATGGATTTTATTTCAGATATCCCTGTCTCTCAGAGAATGTCTGTCATTTGGGTGGTGTGTGATCGTTTTTCTAAGATGGTCCATTTGGTGCCCTTGCCTAAGTTGCCTTCCTCCTCCGAGTTGGTTCCTCTGTTTTTTCAAAATGTGGTTCGTTTGCACGGGATCCCTGAAAATATTGTTTCCGACAGAGGATCCCAGTTTGTGTCTAGATTTTGGCGGACCTTTTGTGCTAAGATGGGCATTAATTGTCTTTTTCGTCGGCCTTCCATCCTCAGACGAATGGCCAAACCGAGCGCACTAATCAGACTTTGGAAACCTATTTAAGATGTTTTGTTTCTGCTGATCAGGACGACTGGGTGACTTTTTTGCCATTGGCCGAGTTTGCCCTTAATAATCGGGCTAGTTCTGCTACTTTGGTTTCGCCTTTTTTTTGTAATTCAGGGTTTCATCCTCGTTTTTCCTCGGGTCAGGTGGAGCCTTCTGACTGTCCTGGAGTGGATGTTGTGGTGGATAGGTTGCATCAGATTTGGAATCATGTGGTGGACAATTTGAAGCTGTCGCAGGAGAAGGCTCAGCGCTTTGCCAACCGCCGTCGCTGTGTGGGTCCCCGACTTCGCGTTGGGGACTTGGTGTGGTTGTCTTCTTGCTTTGTTCCTATGAAGGTCTCCTCTCCTAAGTTTAAGCCTCGGTTTATCGGTCCTTATAAGATTTTGGAAGTCCTTAACCCTGTGTCATTTCGTTTGGACTTCCCGGCATCGTTTGCTATTCATAATGTGTTCCATCGGTCGTTGTTGCGGAGGTATGTGGTGCCTGTGGTTCCTTCGGTTGAGCCTCCTGCCCCTGTGCTGGTTGAGGGAGAATTGGAATACGTGGTGGAGAAGATCTTGGATTCTCGTATTTCTAGACGGAGGCTTCAGTATTTGGTTAAGTGGAAAGGCTATGGTCAGGAGGATAATTCCTGGGTTGTCGCCTCTGATGTTCATGCGGCCGATTTGGTTCGTGCCTTCCATGTGGCTCACCCTGATCGCCCTGGGGGTTTTGATGAGGGTTCGGTGACCCCTCCTCAAGGGGGGGTACTGTTGTGAACTCCGTTTTCAGGCTCCCTCTTGTGGTCACAGATGGTATTGTGTGACTTTGGTTTTTTGGCTCCCCCTGGTGGTTTGGTTTATTATCCTGCGGGTCTGGCTGGATCAGCTGCCTCGTTATTCACCAGGGAGGTTCCTATTTAGCTCTGCTTCACTTCCACTTGTTGCCGGCTGTCAATGTATTCAGTGCTATTCTGATTACTCCTGATTATCTCGTTTTCTGCCTCTTCAGGATAAGCTAAGTTCTGTTTGAATATTTTTTGCTCATCTGCCTGCAATATGATTTCTGTGTAAGATGAGTCTAGTCCAGCTTGCTAATATGTGATTTCTTGTTGCTGGTAAGCTCTGGGGTACGGAGTTGCTTCCCCCGCACCGTTAGTTGGTGCGGGGGCTCGAGCAATCTCTGCGTGGATATTTTGAATAGGGTTTTTTTTATTGACCGCACAGTTTCCTTCCTATTTTCTGCTATCTAGTATTAGCGGGCCTCATTTGCTAAATCTGATTTCATCTCTGTGTTTGTGCTTTCCCCTTAACTCACCGTTAATATTTGTGGGGGGCTATTCTATATCTTTGGGGTCATTCCACTGAGGCAAGAGAGGACTTACTTTCCCTCCAGGAATAGTCAGTTTCTCAGGCCGTGAAGAGACGTCTAGGATTTTCAGGTAACGTTCCACGGCTACTTATAGTTGTTTGCGGATAGGATCAGGTTGCGGTCAATCTAGTTACCACCTCCCCAGAGCTAGTCGTCTGTTCAGTTACTTAGCTAGTCCGTCCTGCGATCCTTGCCCCTAGGATCATAACAACCCACACAGCCTCCCCATATACAGCATGAGCCCCACACAGGCTCCCCATATACAGCATGAGCCCCACATAGCCTCCCCATATACAACATGAGCATCACACAGCCTCCCTATATACAGCATGAGCCCCACAAATCCTCCCTATATACAGCATGAGCCCCACAAATCCTCCTTATATACAGCATGAGCCCCACATAACCTCCCCATATACAGCATGAGCCCCACACAGCTTCCCCTTATACTGCATGAGCATCACACAGCCTCCCTATATACAGCATGAGCCCCACACAGCCTCCCTATATACAGCATGAGCCCCACACAGCCTCCCTATATACAGCATGAGCCCTACACAGCCTCCCCATATACAGCATGAGCCCCACACAGCCTCCCAATATACCTCATGAGACCCACACAGCCTCCCCATATACAGCATGAGCCCCAGACAGGCTCCCCATATACAGCATGAGCCCCACACAGCCTCCCCATATACAACATGAGCATCACACAGCCTCCCTATATACAGCATGAGCCCCACAAATCCTCCCTATATACAGCATGAGCCCCACACAGCCTCCCTATATACAGCATGAGCCCCTCACAGCCTCCCTATATACTGCATGAGCCCCACACAGCCTCACTATATATACTGCATGAGCCCCACACAGCCTCCCTATATACTGCATGAGCCCCACACAGCCTCTCCATATACTGCATGAGCCCCACACAGCCTCCCCATATACAGCATGAGCCCCTCACAGCCTCCCTATATACTGCATGAACCCCACACAGCCTCCCTATATACTGCATGAGCCCCTCACAGCCTCCCTATATACTGCATGGGAAATAAAAAGGATCTCTCTGCTGCTGAAAAGCGTTAAATAGTGCAATGCCTTGGACAAGGTATGAAAAAATTAGATATTTCACGAAAACTTAAGAGTGATCATTATACTCTAATGAGATTTGTGACTGAAACAGAGCACAGAGTTTATGCAAATAAAGGCATAATGAGGAAGTTTTCTGCCAGACAAATTGATTGGATTAAGAGAGCAGCTGCCAAAATACCATTACAAAGCAGCAAACAGTTATTTGTAGCTGCTGGTGCCTCTGGAGTCCCTCGAACCTCAAGGTGTAGGATCCTTCAAAGACTTGCTGTGCTGCATAAACCTACTATTCAGCCACTCCTAAACAGTGTTCACAAGCAGAAACGGTTATCGTGGGCCCAGACATACATGAAGACTAATTTTCAAACAGTCTTGTTTACTGATGAGTGTCGAGCAACCCTGGATGGTCCAGATGGATGGAGTATTTGATGGTTGGTGGATGGCCACCATGTCCCAACAAGGCTGCAACGTCAGCAAGGAGGTGGAGGAGTCATGTTTTGGGCTGGAATCATGGGGAACCAGCTGGTAGGGCCCTTTAAGGTTCCTGAAGGTGTGAAAATTACCTCTGAAGAGTATATAAAGTTTCTGACTGACAACTTTCTTCCATGGTCTAAAAAGCAGAAACGTGCCTTCAGGAACAAAATCATCTTCGTGCATGACAATGAATACCTCTGAGTAATTGGCTGCTATGGGCATAAAAGAAGATAAACTCATGCTGTGGCCACCATCTTCCCCTGACCTCAACCCTATAGAGAACCTTTGGAGTATCATCAAGCAAAAGATCTATGAGGGTGGGAGGCAGTTCACATCAAAACAGCAGCTCTGGGAGGTTATTCTGACTTCATGCAAAGAAATACAAGCAGAAACTCTCCATAAACTCACAAGATCAATGGATGCAAGAATTGTGAAGGTGACATCAAAGAAGGGTTCCTATGTTAGCATGTAACTTGGCCTGTTAGGATGTTTTGGAGTTAAATAGCTTTTTTGTTCAGTGAATGTGACCTCCTAATGCTGCAAATTCCACAAATGAGCATTTTCAGTTCTTTAAAACATATCAAATGTGTTAGAAATACTACTGTGCCTAATAATTTGGAACAGTGCATTTTGAGTTTTTATTCATTTTGGAGATTATACTGTTATCATTGGGAGGTTTCTTCAATAAAATTTGATGTATACTCTAACGCAGAGGTCCCCAACCGCCGGTCCGCGGACCAGGACCGGGCCGTTGGGGTTTTTCAGCCGGTCCGCGGCGCCGCTGACAGCTACCGTATATACTCGAGTATAAGCCGAGATTTTCAGCCCAAATTTTTGGGCTGAAAGTGCCCCCTCGGCTTATACTCGAGTCACGGTCGGCGGTGGGGTCGGCGGGTGAGGGGGAGAGGGCGCTGAGGCATACTTACCTAGTCCCGGCGATCCTGACGCTCCCCCTGCCCGTCCCACGGTCTCCGGGTGCAGCAGCTCTTCCCCTGTACAGCGGTCACGTGGGACCGCTCATTAGAGAAATGAATAGGCTGCTCCACCTCCCATAGGGGCGGAGCCGCATAATTCATTTCTCTAATCAGGGGTAACGGTGACCGCTGATAGAGGAAGAGGCTGCGGCACCGAAGACCAGCTGACCGGGGGAAGGAGCGGGACGCCGGGAGCAGGTAAGTATTACATAGTCACCTGTCCTCGTTCCACACGCCGGGCGCTGTCTCCATCTTCCCGGCGTCTCTCCTCACTGACTGTGCAGGTCAGAGGGCGCGATGACGCATATAGTGTGCGCGCCGCCCTCTGCCTGATCAGTCAGTGCGGAGAGACGCCGGGACCGGACGCTGAGGAGCTGCAAGCAAGAGAGGTGAGTATGTCGTTTATTATTTTTATTGCAGCAGCAGCACAGCTATGGGGCAATAATGGACGGTGCAGAGCACTATATGGCACAGCTATGGGGCAATAATAAACGGTGCAGAGCACTGTATGGCACAGCTGTGGGGCAATAATGGTGCAGAGCACTGTATGGCACAGCTATGGGGCAATAATGGTGCAGAGCACTGTATGGCACAGCTATGGGGCAATAATGGTGCAGAGCACTGTATGGCACAGCTATGGGGCAATAATGGTGCAGAGCACTATATGGCACAGCTATGGGGCAATAATGGTGCAGAGCACTGTATGGCACAGCTATGGGGCAATAATGGTGCAGAGCACTACACTATATGGCACAGCTATGGGGCAATAATGGTGCAGAGCACTATATGGCACAGCTATGGGGCAATTATGAACGGTGCAGAGCACTATATGGCACAGCTATGGGGCAATTATGAACGGTGCAGAGCACTGTATGGCACAGCTATGGGGCAATAATAAACGGTGCAGAGCACTGTATGGCACAGCTATGGGGCAATAATAAACGGTGCAGAGCACTGTATGGCACAGCTATGGGGCAATAATGGTGCAGAGCACTATATGGCACAGCTATGGGGCAATAATGGTGCAGAGCACCAGGGAAACAAGCATGGTGCTCCCACTCATTCTGAACCTATGGTAAGTTGAATCACATTCTCATTATAAATGTCATAATTATATGATAAGTATGCACTAAGCTCCATCCCTCCATAACCCCACCCCCATATGACCAAAGCCCCGCCCCTGCCCCACCCCCACCGGGCCATGGAAAACTGGTCTTGCTTAAAGCTGGTCCCTGGTGCAAAAAAGGTTGGGGACCTCTGCTCTAACGGGTGATGACTTTTATTAGACTGACTGTCATTTGCACCGACCATTTAGGAAAATCCGAGAAAAATGTTATTTGCATAATAATTTGGAACATAGTGTATATACAGCATGAGCCCCACAGCCTCCCCATATACTGCATGATCCCCTCACAGCCTCCCTATATACTGCATGAGCCCCACACAGCCTCCCTATATACCTCATGAGCCCCACACAGCCTCCCCATATACTGCAAGAGCCCACACAGCCTCCTTATATACTGCATGAGCCCCTCACAGCCTCCCTATATTCTGCATGAGCCCCACACAGCCTCCCTATATATACTGCATGAGCCGCACACAGCCTCCCCATATACTGCATGAGCCCCACACTGCCTCCCCATTTACAGCATGAGCCCCACACAGCTTCCCTATATACAGCATGCGCCCCACATAGCCTCCCTATATACAGCATGAGCCCCTCACAGCCTCCCTATATACAGCATGAGCCCCACAGCCTCCCCATATACTGCAAGAGCCCCACACAGCCTCCCTATATACTGCATGAGCCCCTCACAGCCTCCCTATATACTGCATGAGCCCCACACAGCCTCCCTATATATACTGCATGAGCCCCACACAGCCTCCCCATTTACTGCCTGAGCCCCACACAGCCTCCCCATATACAGCATGAGCCCCTCACAGCCTCCCTATATACAGCATGAGCCCCACACAGCCTCCCTATATACCTCATGAGCCCCACACAGCCTTCCCATATACTGCAAGAGCCCCACATAGCCTCCCTATATACTGCATGAGCCCCTCACAGCCTCCCTATATATACTGCATGAGCCCCACACAGCCTCCCCATATACTGCATGAGCCCCACACAGCCTCCCCATATACAGCATGATCCCCTCACAGCCTCCCTATATACTGCATGAGCCCCACACAGCCTCCCTATATACTGGATGAGCCCCACACAGTCTCCCTATATACTGCATGAGCCCCACACAGCCTCCCCATATACTGCATGAGCCCCACACAGCCTCCCCATATACAGCATGAGCCCCTCACAGCCTTCCTATATACCTCATGAGCCCCACACAGCCTCCCCATATACTGCAAGAGCCCCTCATAGCCTCTCTATATACTGCAAGAGCCCCACATAGTCTCCCCATATACAGCATGAGCCCCACACAGCCTCCCCATATACAGCATGAGCCCCACACAGCCTCCCTATATACAGCATGAGCCCCACACAGCCTCCCCATATACAGCATGAGCCCCACACAGCTTCCCTATATACAGCATGCGCCCCACATAGCCTCCCTATATACAGCATGAGCCCCACACAGCCTCCCTATATACAGCATGAGCCTCACACAGCCTCCCCATATACTGCAAGAGCCCCACAGAGCCTCCCTATATACTGCATGAGCCCCTCACAGCCTCCCTATATACTGCATGAGCCCCACACAGCCTCCCTATATACAGCATGAGCCCCACACAGCCTCCCCATATACAGCATGAGCCCCACACAGCTTCCCTATATACAGCATGCGCCCCACATAGCCTCCCTATATACATGAGCCCCACACAGCCTCCCCATATACTGCCTGAGCCCCACACAGCCTCCCCATATACAGCATGAGCCCCACACAGCTTCCCTATATACAGCATGCGCCCCACATAGCCTCCCTATATACAGCATGAGCCCCACACAGCCTCCCTATATACAGCATGAGCCTCACACAGCCTCCCCATATACTGCAAGAGCCCCACAGAGCCTCCCTATATACTGCATGAGCCCCTCACAGCCTCCCTATATACTGCATGAGCCCCACACAGCCTCCCTATATACAGCATGAGCCCCACACAGCCTCCCCATATACAGCATGAGCCCCACACAGCTTCCCTATATACAGCATGCGCCCCACATAGCCTCCCTATATACATGAGCCCCACACAGCCTCCCCATATACTGCCTGAGCCCCACACAGCCTCCCCATATACAGCATGAGCCCCTCACAGCCTCCCTATATACAGCATGAGCCCCACACAGCCTCCCTATATACTGCATGAGCCCCACACAGCCTCCCCATATACTGCATGAGCCCCACACAGCCTCCCTATATATACTGCATGAGCCCCACACAGCCTCCACATATGCTGCATGAGCCCCACACAGCCTCCCCATATACAGCATGAGCCCCCCCACAGCCTCCCCATGTGAAGCATGTCACCCCCATGTGCAGCACCATGTCACCCCCCCCATGTCGCCCCATGTGTGCAGCACCATGTCACCCCCATCTCGCCCCATGTGTGCAGCACCATGTCACACCCCCATAGCCTCCCCATGCCCGCCCAAACAGCCCATACAAATGAGAACACCACATACTCACCTTGGTCCTGTTCCATGGCGCTCTTCTTCTCTCCCTGCCTCCGCTCACACGCTGATTGGTGGAGGAAGTGGCCAGAGGCCCCTCCTCCATCAAAGGAGTCAGTGGCGGGCGCAGCACAGAGTCGCACACGGAGACAGCGAGCGGGCAGGCATCGTGCGGCCTGTGGACCTCTGATTTCCAGCTCCACTCCTGTCGCCATTATGCCCTTGATATGGCAATAACCTACCCCCACAGAAGTTCACAAAAATCCAAATGGCAGCATATTAGTATATAATACCAGCAGAAAAATTTCATATAGACAAAGATTCATGAGAAAATATTGATACGTACTCTTACTAAATTGCACAGCGCATACCTGCGCCCTGATCCGCATGTGTCTTGCATACATACATTTAACATTGTGTACGCAGGGACATGTGTTAGCCTGCGGATGCGTACGCATGCCTCGTTTCGCGGTGAGTGGCGAACGCAACGTGTTGCATTTTTTGAGGCGTTAATTTAGCGCAGACATACTCATGCGGGTGAGTGCATCAAAACAATGCATTACTGTCTATGGGAATGCATTGATACGCAAGGACATGCATACGCATGAGTACTTCACACTAATCATGTCCAGGAAATGATGTCACCACCTGCAAAATACCTGATGTATAAAAGGGGGTCTGGAGACAGGTAGTCCATTACACTCAAGACTCTGGATGCGAGCACAAGACTCTGGGCAAGACTCTGGATGTAAGTATAGAAGCTTTGAAAATGTATGTCTGTCTCTCACTGCATTCTGTACTTATGTTTTGTTTTCCTTCTAGACTGTATTTTTTTCCTGTCCAGGACTCCTTGCCTGGCTTGCTCCTTCCTTTACATGATTACCTGTTGTGGATTGCTCCTGTGGCCCTGTGTAAGTATGAGTGTGTGTACTTTTATGATGTTGCTTTGCCCAGTTCCACACCCTTCGTCACTTTGTGTCTTATGTTTTCCTTTTTTTTCTGGTAGACTGTGCGGTGCTGCTGTCCCCGTGCTGTGCTGCTGTTCCGATGCTGTGCTGCTGTTCCGATGCTGTGCTGCCTGCTGTGCTGTTGGACTGCTGCCTGTAATTTACATATAGGCCTTCAAATTATTATTTTTTGCTTAAACTACATTGTGTTTGTCTCTTTTAAACAAGTTCAATTTTCTGTTCTTTTCTGTAGTGTTTCACTTGAATACTGCCTACTCTTCAAACATGTCCTCCAGTGAAGACCTGACTGCTTCCCAGGGTGGACATGACACTGATTATGTAATCACATTGGATATACTGATTGGGTTGTATTGACTGGCAATACTACACATGTGGTAAATCATGCATTTTCTTTACAGGAACCTTCCAGAGCAGAAGAGCAGGAGCAGTCAAGTGGAAATGGATCTTCCCAGGGTTGTCGAGTTCAAATTCGTGAAGAAGAAAGACGAGGTGTAAGTATTGTTTTCATTATCAGACTTGTAATTGGATTTTTTTTCAGGTTTGCATCTTCAAAACTGTATGACTTTTTTTTTTTTTTCTTTTACTTGATCTACAGGGTGGGCCATTTATATGGATACACCTAAATAAAATGGGAATGGTTGGTGGTATCAACGTCCTGTTTGTGGCACATTAGTATATGGGAGTTGGAAAACTTTTCAAGATGGGTGGTGACCATGGTGGCCATTTTGAAGTCAGCCATTTTGGATTCAACTTTATTTTTTTCAATGGGTAGAGGATCATGTGACACATCAAAGTTATTGAGAATTTCACAAGAAAAACAATGGTGTGCTTGGTTTTAACGTACTGTATATACTCGAGTATAAGCTGACCTGAGACCCATAATTTTGACACAAAAAACTGGGAAAACTTAATGACTCGAGTATAAGCCTAGGGTGGAAAATGCAGCAGCTACCGGTAAAATTCAAAAATAAAAATAGGTACCAATAAAAGTAAAATATGCCCCATATAATGCTGCACAGAGGTAAATAATGGCCCCATAAGATGCTCCATAGAGACATTTGCCCCATATAATGCTGCACAAATGTTGATTATGGCCCCATAAGATGCTCCATAGAGATATTTGCCCCATATAATGCTGCACAAATGTTGATTATGGCCCCATAAGATGCTCCATAGAGATATTTGCCCCATAAAAATGCTGCATAAAAGTTGATTATGGCCCCATAAGATGCTCCATAGGAAATTTGCCCCATATAATGCTGCATAAAAGTTGATTATGGCTCCATAAGATGCTCCATAGGAAATTTGCCCCATATAATGCTGCATAAAAGTTGATTATGGCCCCATAAGATGCTCCATAGGAAATTTGCCCCATATAATGCTGCATAAAAGTTGATTATTGCCCCATAAGATGCTCCATAGGAAATCTGCCCCATATAATGCTGCATAAAAGTAGATTATGGACCCATAAAATGCAGTTAATGCTGATATTATTAACTGTACAGTATATCTGCTGCTGCAGTGACTATTCAGGCACAGGGCGACGTGCACACTAACACGTCATCACGCCCTCTGACCTGAACGTCACTACAGAGGACGCAGAAGACAAAGCCCGGCGGTGGAACGAGGGCAGGTGAATATCGCGCAATGCCCCTGTTATACTCAACTGCTCCTGGCGCGGTCCCTGCATGTCCCTGGATCTTCGGGCACTGACAGCTTCTTCCAGCATTGAGCGGTCACCTGTACCGCTCATTACAGTAATGAATATGCGGCTCTACCCCTATGGGAGTGGAGTCGTGTCCATATTCATTACTGTAATGAGCGGTACCATTTGACCGCTCAGGGTATGTGCACACGATGCGGAAAATGCTGCGGATCTGCAGCGTTTCCGCAGCTGCGGGTCCGCAGCAGTTTCCCATGAGTTTACAGTACAATGTAAACCTATGGGAAACTAAAAACGCTGTGCACCTGCTGCGGGAAAAAAAGTGCGGAAACGCAGCGGTTTACATTCTGCAGCATGTCACTTCTTTCTGGTAAATCCGCAATAAATCTGCAGCAAAAACGCAGCGTTTTTGCTCTGCAGATTTATCAAATCCGCTGCGGAAAAATCCACAGTAGACCAGAATACGTGTGCACATAGCCCCGACGCTGGAAGAAGCTGTCAGCGCCCGGAGAGCCAGGGACGTGCAGGGACCACACCAGGAGCAGGTGAGTATGATTAGACAGCTGCCGCTCCCTCTCCCTTTCTGACCCCTGGGAATGACTCGAGTATAAGCCGAGAGGGGCAATTTCAGCCTAAAAAAATGGGCTGAAATTCTCGAGTATATACGGTAACTTTATTATTTTATGAGTTATTTACAAGTTTATGACCACTTATAAAATGTGTTCAAAGTGCTGCCCATTTTGTTGGATTGTCAATGCAACCCTCTTCTCCCACTCTTGACACACTGATAGCAACACTGCTGAAGAAATGCTAGCACAGGCTTCCAGTATCCTTTGTTTCACATGATGCACATCTTGTATCTTCACAGCTTAAGGCCCCGTCACACACAGCGACGCTGCAGCGATACAGACAACTATGCTGATCGCTGCAGCGTCGCTGTTTTGTCGCTGTGTGGTCGCTGGGGAGCTGTCACACAGACAGCTCTCTCCAGCGACCAACGATCAGGGGAACGACTTCGGCATCGTTGAAACTGTCCTCAACGATGCCGAAGTCCCCCTGCAGCACCCGGGTAACCAGGGTAAATATCGGGTTACTAAGCGCAGGGCCACGCTTAGTAACCCGATGTTTACCCTGGTTACCAAAAAAAACAAACAGTACATACTCACCATCTGATGTCCGTCAGGTCCCTTGCCGTCTGCTTCCTGCTCTGACTGAGTGCCGCCGTACAGTGAGAGCAGAGCGCAGCGGTGACGTCACTGCTGTGCTGTGCTCTCACTGTACGGCGGCACTCAGTCAGTGTGGGAAGCAGACGGCAAGGGACCTGACGGACATCAGATGGTGAGTATGTACTGTTTTTTTTTTTTACATTTACGCTGGTAACCAGGGTAAACATCGGGTTACTAAGCGCGGCCCTGCGCTTAGTAACCCGATGTTTACCCTGGTTACCAGTGAAGACATCGCTGGATCGGTGTCACACACACCGATTCAGCGATGTCAGCGGGACCTCAACGACCAAAAAAAGGTCCAGGCCATTCCGACACGACCAGCGATCTCGCAGCAGGGGCCTGATCGCTGGTACGTGTCACACATAGCGAGATCGCTACTGAGGTCGCTGTTGCGTCACAAAACTTGTGACTCAGCAGCGATCTCGCTAGCGATCTCGCTATGTGTGACGGGGCCTTTAGACAATTGCCTTCAGATGACCACAAAGATAAAAGTCTATGGGGGTCAGATCGGGAGACCTTGGTGACCATTCAACTGACCCACGATGACCATCATGATGTGCTGCCCTCTTTATGGACTGAAGATGACACGTTCCCTGAGTTTTTCCAGCAAGATGGTGCACCACCACATTATGGGTGTCAGGTCCGAGCATTCCTACATGAACAATTTCCTTGAAAGTGGATTTGTCATCGTGGGCCAGTTGAATGGCCACCAAGGTCTCCCGATCTGACCCCCTTAGATATCACCAACCATTCCCATTTTATTTGGGTGTATCCATATAAATGGCCCACCCTGTATAGGTTCGATAACGTGAGGAAGGTCAACATATTATTGACAATGACCTACTCATTCCACTGGTTCAAGAGCATGTAGCGTTGTGGGACCCTGGTAATCGTAATCATTCCGACTCAGTATTGATTCGACGACTCTTGGAAGAAGTGGCCAGATCGCTGTTGCATGATTGGGACCATGCAAGGTGTCAGGAAATATGATGCAAAGTCTTATTGTTGCATCGCACACTGAGCTCTGCTGCATCTCCCTGCCTGTGTAAGTGACATGCGGCCCAGACACACACTGTGGGCTTTCTGACCCCCCTCTTCACTCTGCCTGTCAGCTCTGTGTAATTCTAAACCCTTCGTCCCCCCCCCTCCCGCCTGAGACCAGCTACAACTGGTAGAGCAACTCTCAAACCACATGGGAACTTCTTTGTTCTTTAAAAGTTACGTATAATGGCACCGATTAGTGATAGAGACATAAAAATTACATATTCCAGATGTCCACCGAGAGATCTATACCCCACTGAAATCGCTAGGATTAAAACCCAATGAAAGTCAAGGAATGGATTTCTCTGTAAGCAGGTCATGTATCCACTGTGAGTTTATACTTAACCCCTTTACCCCCAAGGGTGGTTTGCACGTTAATGACCGGGCCAATTTTTACAATTCTGACCACAACTGTTTATGAGGTTGTAACTCTGGAACGCTTCGATGTATCCTGGTGATTCTGAAAATGTTTTCTCGTGACTCATTGTACTTAATGATAGTGGTAAAATTTCTTTGATATTACCTGCGTTTATTTGTGAAAAAACGGAAATTTGGCGAAAATTTTGAAAATTGCGCAATTTTCCAACTTTGAATTTTTATGCAATTAAATCACAGAGATATGTCACACAAAATACTTAATAAGTAACATTTCCCACATATCTACTTTACATCAGCACAATTTTGGAACCAAAATTTTGTTTTGTTAGGGAGTTATAAGGGTTAAAAGTTGACCAGCAATTTCTCATTTTTACAACACCATTTTTTTTAGGGACCACATCTCATTTGAAGTCATTTTGAGGGGTCTATATGATGGAAAATAACCAAGTGTGACACCATTCTAAAAACTGCACCCCTCAAGGTGCTCAAAACCACATTCAAGAACTTTATTAACCCTTCAGGTGTTTCACAGGAATTTTTGGAATGTTTAAATAAAAATGAACATTTAACTTTTTTTCACAAAAAATTTACTTCAGCTCCAATTTGTTTTATTTTACCAAGGGTAACAGGAGAAAATGGACCCCAAAAGTTGTTGTACAATTTGTCCTGAGTACGCCAATACCCCATATGTGGGGGTAAACCACTGTTTGGGCGCATGGGAGAGCTCGGAAGGGAAGGAACGCCGTTTGACTTTTCAATGCAAAATTGACAGATATTGAGATGGGGCGCCATGTTGCGTTTGGAGAGCCACTGATGTGCCTAAACATTGAAACCCCCCACATGTGACAACATTTTGGAAAGTAGACCCCCTAAGGAACTCATCTAGATGTGTTGTGAGAGCTTTGAACCCCCGAGTGTTTTACTACAGTTTATAACGCAGAGCCGTGAAAATAAAAAATCTTTTTTTTTCCACAAAAATTATTTTTTAGCCTCCAGTTTTTTATTTTTCCAAGGGTAACAGGAGAAATTGGACCACAAAAGTTGTTGTTCAATGTGTCCTGAGTACGCTGATACCCCATATGTTGGGGTAAACTCCTGTTTGGGCGCACGGGAGAGCTCGGAAGGGAAGGAGCACTGTTTTACTTTTTCAACGCAGAATTGGCTGGAATTGAGATCGGACGCCATGTCGCGTTTGGAGAGCCCCTGATGTGCCTAAACAGTGGAAACCCCAAATTCTAACTGAAACCCTAATCCAAACACATCCCTAACCCTAATCCCAACGGTAACCCTAACCACACCCCTAACCCTGACACACCCCTAACCCTATTCCCAACCGTAAATGTAATCCAAACCCTAACCCTAACTTTAGCCCCAACCCTAACCCTAACTTTAGCCCCGAACCCTAACTGTAGCCTTAACCCTAGCCCCAACCCTAACCCTAGCCCTAACCCTAGCCCTAACCTTAATGGGAAAATAGAAATAAATACATTTTTTTAATTTTTCGCTAACTAAAGAGGTGATGAAGGGGGGTTTGATTTACTTTTATAGCGGGTTTTTTAGCGGATTTTTATGATTGGCAGCCGTCACACACTGAAAGACGCTTTTTACCACATTTTGAGAGCTATAATTTTTCCATACTTTGGTCCACAGAGTCATGTGAGGTCTTTGTTTTTTGCGGGACGAGTTGACGTTTTTATTGGTAACATTTTTGGGCACGTGACATTTTTTGATCGCTTTTTATTCGGATTTTTGTGAGGCAGAATTACCAAAAACCAGCTATTCATGAATTTCTTTTGGGGGAGGTGTTTATACCATTCCGCGTTTGGTAAAATGGATAAAGCAGTTTTATTCTTCGGGTCAGTATGATTACAGCGATACCTCATTTATATCATTTTTTAATGTTTTGGCGCTTTTATACGATAAAAACTATATTATAGAAAAAATAATTATGTTTGCATCACTTTATTCTGAGGACTATAACTTTTTTCTTTTTTCTTTGACGCTGTATGGCGGCTCTTTTTTTGCGGGACAAGATGACGTTTTCAGCGGTACCATGGTTATTTATATCCGTCTTTTTGATCGCGTGTTATTCCACTTTTTGTTTGGCGGTATGATAATACATTTTTTTACATTTTTTTTACACATGTGAATATTTTTTTTTTACACTATAACATTGCCACAGGGGGGGAATCATGGTATAGTGTAAGATCGCTGATCTGACACTTTGCTGTGCACTGTGTCAGATCGGCGATCTGACGTGCACAGATCCAGGCTTCCCGGCGCCTGCTCTGAGCAGGCGCTGTGAAGCCACCTCCCTGCAGGACCCGGATGCCGCGGCCATTTTGGATCGGGGCCTGCTGCAGGGAGGAGGAGGTAAGAGACCCTCGGAGCAACGCGATCACATCGCGTTGCTCCGGGGGTCTCAGGGAAGCCCGCAGGGAGCCCCCTCCCTGCGCGATGCTTCCCTATACCGCCGGAACACTGCGATCATGTTTGATCGCAGTGTGCCGGGGGTTAATGTGCCGGGCGCGGTCCGTGACCGCTCCTGGCACATAGTGCCGGATGTCTGCTGCGATAGTCAGCTGACACAGGGCCGCGATCGGCCGCGCTCCCCCCGTGAGCTCGGCCGATCGCATATGACGTACTATCCCGTCGGTGGTCATACGGGCCCACCCCACCTCGACGGGATAGTACGTCTAATGTCAGAAAGGGGTTAAATGAACCCCCAAGTCAAGCATATGGTGAGATATGTCTAGGGATGGTTTTCCATAACTTTGGAAAAGGGGAGTATTCAGCCTCCTAGTGAGGTCAGCACAGGGGGAGTGCCTTGGTTTTCAGCACAGGTATAAGACAGAGAGATGTCATTTTGCAGTAGTCTTTGTCCAGGAAGCTAGCTGAGAGATGCTCTGTAATGCATCTGGATGTATCGCCCCTCCCCCGCACCTTTATACGTTTGTAAAGACTGCCTACTTTTTGGAGTAAAATATATAAAATTACTAGCTTTGTTTTTCCATGCTCTATAACGTACTGTCACGTCCTCTGAAGTAAATTACGCTACTAAATGGGTTGACTCCTCCTGACCCATTATTAAGGAACAGGAGCTGGTGGCAGCGGAAGTGTCCTGCGCTGGTGGGTAACGCTGGCAGTGACAGAATGGGTTTTTATAGTGTATTGCTCTGCTGTGGCTGGGAATAATTATATCACCCTCACTGCAGTGTGTGCCCAATAGCCAGTACATAGCAGGCAGCCTTTCTGGCGACTAATTATCCTAGGTGCAGTTCCCTCACTGACCTCCGGCGGTGAGCCCGCATCAAAGCCAGGACATGTCAGCTGTTTTGAACAGCTGACATGTGCCCGCAATAGCGGCGGGTGAAATCGCGATGCAAACGCAGACAGCGGCATTTAACCGGCGCTTCCGCCTGGGCGGCCAGAAATGAGCGCATCGCTGACCCCTGTCACATGATCGGGGGTCAGCGATGCTTCTGAATAGTAACCATAGAGGTCCTTGAGACCTCTATAGTTACTGATCCCCGGTAGCTGTGATCGCCACCCTGTGGTCGGCAATTATAGCACACCTGCATTTCTGCTGCATAGCAGAGAACAGCAGATCGCTGCTATGTAGCAGAGCCGATGGCGTTGTGCCAGCTTCTAGCCTCCTATGGAGGCTATTGAAGAATGGCAAAAGTAAAAAAAAAAAAAAAAAAGTAAAAGACAAGTGAAAAAAATATAAAAAAATATAAAAGTTTAAATCACCCCCCTTTCGCCCCATTCAAAATAAATCAATTAAAAAAAAAATCAAACCTACACATATTTGGTATCGCCGAGTTCAGAATCTCCCGATCTATCAATAAAAAAAAGCATTAACCAGATCGCTAAACAGCGTAGCGAGAAAAAAATTTGAAACGCCAGAATTACGTTTTTTTGGTCGCCGCGACATTGCATTAAAATGCAACAACGGGCGATCAAAAGAACGTATCTGCACTGAAATGGTATCATTAAAAACGCCAGCTCGGCATGCAAAAAATAAGCCCTCAACCGACCCCAGAACATGAAAAATGGAGTCGCTACGGGTATCGGAGTATGGCGCAATTTTTTTTTGTAGCAAAGTTTGGATTTTTTTTCATCACTTAGATAGAAAAGAACCTAGTCATGTTAGATGTCTATGAACTCGTAATGACCTGGAGAATCATAATGGCAGGTCAGTTTTAGCATTTAGTGAACCTAGCAAAAAAGCCAAACAAAAAACAAGTGTGGGATTGCACTTTTTTTGCAATTTCACCACACTTGGAATTTTTTTCCCGTTTTCTAGTACTTGACATGCTAAAACCAATGATGTTGTTCAAAAGTACAACTTGTTTTGGAAAAAATAAGCCCTCACATGGTCATATTGACGGAAAAATAAAAAAGTTATGGTCCTGGGAAGGAGGGGAGCGAAAAACGAACACGGAAAAACGGAAAATCCCAAGGTCATGAAGGGGTTAAGGAATAGCAGCTGTGACTGAAATACAACAAATGCAGCTGTTTGTGGACTACCAGAAGATTTAACCCGTAAAGTGATTATCCCAAACAGCAATACTTAAGGGAGAATAAGAAACAAAAGTGGAAGTGCTATTAAGAGCAAGAAAACCTTGCTAGCAAATCAAAAATATTTGTGAAAAAATATCAGGGTTCAAACGTGCTGGTATTAGGGTATTAAAATGTAAAATTCCTATTTGGAGCCATTTTTGCCAGTAGAAAATTTGTGGAGGAGCAGATGGATCGCCCCCATGGGGCCGTGGGGTACTCTGTACCGGGTCCTTCGGTTCACAGGGGGATGTCACGGTGGCTGACCCGGTCTGTGGCCCTGGGACGTCCGTGTAAAAGGGAAAGGTCTTTAAAGGGATAAAGTTTGTGCTCGTGACGCCACCTGTGGTATTCAGTCAGGGTGACCGACGCTGCTTTAAGGTGATGTTATGGCAGCTAGATGGTATACCTTCCCACAGGTGAAGTATATCCTCCAGGGCTTCCCGGTGTGTAGATGGTTGATGGTGAGAGGCGCAGAGAAGAACGAGGACTCAAGGTTGCAGTCTCTTTACCTTTACTGAAGACTTCAGCATCCACAGTCCATGGCACCAGACCACAGGGCAGGCAGAGTCCGGCCGGTTTGGAGGCAAGTCCAGAGTTCCCTTGTCCAGGTGGAAATCAGTAGCCTTCCTCTAGCGCAGCAGTGTTGTAGTTCCTTACTGCTAAAATTCTCATAAGGTCCTCACAACTGTTGTAGATGTTATGTCTCTCTCTCTGTCACCCGGATAGGATAGAACAAACCCGTATGACTGGTGGCTTGAGGCGATTTATAGGGACTCTATCATGCCCCAGCCTCTAAGGGGTGCCACCATGCCTCCTGGGTGTAGGGCGGACAGGTAACGTGAAATTAGCTGTCCTGCTGGTCTCTGGAGCAAGGCATAAAGATCTTTACTCCCTCGATGTTCCGGCTACCGGGCTTCTGCGCCTCAGGAGGCAGCCTGTGTAGGGCACGCTCGCTGCAATACAGCTCTGAGGGCATGCACAGCTCCATGTCCTTCTCCTTTGCTCTCTGACAGGATCCCACCCCTGCCAGGGACCAACTAACTGAGAGGAGCTCAGCCAGCAACTGACTAACTTTCCCTACAGGCGACCAGTTTTACCAATGTGGGGAGTGACCTAATAAATAGGAGCAAGAGCTCCCCCTGGTGGCCTGGAGTGTGAAATGTGTTGCATGTGTGTGATACCTGGATGCATTTATCCTTCTTTGCCTCCAAACGTAGCATCACTCTCCCCAAGAGGAAAGCAATACCACTGCGATGATCAGGACCCTGGGGAGCCGCATGTTAAATCCAGTACTCCCGGACTAGGAAAAGAAAACAACAGTTTACAGGTTAGCAAAAGACATACAAATTTTTGAAATGCAATATAACAAATTAATATAACTGATGCTTCCCTTTATGGGAGGTGAGGACTCTTGAACGTTGCATAACAAAAACATATTTACATTGTGTGCACACTTTTAATAAAAGTGGAGAACAGTTACTAACTATGAAATACAATGACCCCCACGGGTATACTATTCTAGAACTTCAAGTGCAAATCAAGCATTTTCCTTTATTCAAGTGCAGAACAGTCTATAAACCCCCACGGGCTTACTGCATTTTCCTTCAATTTATTCAAAAGTGCTCTATAATATCAGCTACATACTATCGGCTATGTAAAACACAATTCTATTTTTAAGTCTAATCTGGCAAAGTGTAATAATTCACATTCCCTTTAAGAGCAAACTCAAGTCTCTTTTCTGAGGTAGCGCAAAATATTAATACTGTAACAAAAGGAACGATGCGAGGGACCCGTTATTAACCCCCAACGTTGGTTTGGGCGGGCTACAAGGCGTGTATCCCGACCCGGAATTCTACCACCCCAATGGGTTTTTCTTCAGGTCTCTGAAAAACAAAGCAGTTCTCACAACAAGATTAGCAGCAGTCTCTGTAAAAGCTTCCTTTGTAAAACCAGTAGGAAGCACCTTTAAGAAGGTGCAAACTATATACAAGCAAGACCAGCCCTACCCACGCCTGCAAGTGGGCAGAACCAGGGTGCACCTTGGAGGTGCCAACTATGTGCAATGGAAAGTTTGTGGACCATTCACTGTCCATGATCCAAATGTCCTGTAAATATACGATAACTGTGCAAACCACAGGATCTCTTTAACATGGGACCCCTTTAAAGAATAACCCAGGTCAGGTTTAAGTAGCAAAAAGAGTTGAATAACTATGTACAGTCGTTTTCAGATTTGTGTTGTTCTTTTATAGTAGTTTGCAAGGCATCAGCAGGTAACGAACACTTCCTGGCCTGGGAAGGTTTGTATCCAAGTCCTCATCTGATGCTATATTAACGTCATTGGTTTGCCTCTCATGTGTGGTCAAGTCATTAGCTGCCTGTGTACGGATGTCAGCTATAGCATTTGCCACAGCGGCAGTTTCAGTGGTGGTGATTATGCACACAGTTGTAGTAGTGTTGGTTTGAGGAGTGTCTGTTCCAGAGACTGGAGGGATAGCGCTGGTGGTCTTAGTTTTGGCACCAGGTGGTGCTACTGCAGGTGCACATCGTTTAACGTTCCTGGCGTACCAGCCTTTCTCGCTCCAGTGGCGGGTGTAGGTCACATGATCCCTTCGGCACAAATCTCGGTCAGGATGTCCTTCCCGGAGATGGGATTCCACGTCACGGCTGGTGACATAGACTTCTGTCTGCAGTCCCGGTTCCTGAATGAAGCCCCAACCCCTTTTCAGGTGAAAGGCTACTACTATCCCCGGCTTCACTTGACTCCTATTACATTGGAGTCAATGTTTTGGTTCTGCACTTTACGCTGGGCTTCCTGTTCCTTTCTTTCTTTCCACTGTAAGATCAAGCATTGTCTATATTCCTTCCAGGTGAGGGCTCCGATATAGGATTCTCCCTTTTGGGCCTCTCCCAGGGAACCGTTAAACCTGACTCCCGGAGCGTCCCAACGGAAGATCACCCCCTCAGGGCTCACGTCCAGTGGTATGCCCACGGACGGTAAGAGCGGGAGTAGTGTCTCATCAGTGGTGTGGGGAGTCGCTGGAGCTGGAGCGAAGGCTGGGGTCCGGTCGTAGTCTGGGAGAGGGACGGTCACTGAAGCAGGATCAGTGACTGGGGGAGAGCGGTCGCTGGAGCAGGATCGGTCACCGGGGCAGGGGCGTTTTCTGTACCTGCATCTGATGTGGTTCCACCGATGCCGGTCCGCTCCGCTGATGAAGATGCTGGAGTCCGCTGCTGCCCGGACCGCGATTCTTCCAGTGCGATCTTCCTGCACAGGGCCGACTTCCATTTCTTCACAGTGGTCAGTTCTGCGTCCAGGAGTTGGTGGCTCAGCTCCTCCACCTGCGGTTCCAAGAAGTCCGGATCCTCCTGTAGCGACAAGTCCGGGTTCACCTCCGGTCGCCTGGGATGGTCCTGGGTCACTTCGTCGTCATTCAAGTACCCGCTGGTCGCCATCCCTGCTCCTCGATCTGCGGCCGCACATGCACGCTACTTATCCATTTTCTGGGGGCGGGGCTCCTTCTCCTTGTTCCTGCCATTGCAAATCAGGGGGCGGACCACCTTGGCTGCTGGGCACGTCCTCATAACGTAGCAGCAGTCGGAGGGGGCGTTCATCACTTTTCTCGCCGCTTTGGTAGTCTCCTCCCATGTTGGCACGCCCTTCTTCTCCAGCGCTCCTCGTGGCGTGGTAATGGTGGCCGTTTTTGGTGGGAATTTTTGGCGGCAAATCACAGTCCATTAGTCACGCAGTCTTTTAGCATAAATCACAGTTAGGCACAGTTCTTAGGCGCACATGACCCGATTTTCAGGCTTTAGTAGATCCTGTTCGTGACGCCAAAGTTGGATCGCCCCCATGGGGCCGTGGGGTACTCGGTACCGGGTCCTTCGGTTCACAGGGGGATGTCACAGTGGCTGACCCGGTCCGTGGCCCTGGGACGTCCGTGTAAAAGGGAAAGGTCTTTAAAGAGATAAAGTTTGTGTTCGTGACGCCACCTGTGGTATTCGGTCAGGGTGACCGACGCTGCTTTAAGGGGTCCACTGGGGTGATGTTATGGCAGCTAGATGGTATACCTTCCCACAGGTGAAGTATGTCCCCAGGGATTCATGGTGTGTAGATGGTGGATGGTGAGAGGCGCAGAGAAGAACGAGGACACAAGGTTGCAGTCTCTTTACCTTTACTGAAAACTTCAGCATCCACAGTCTAGGGCACCAGGCCACAGGGCAGGCAGAGTCTGGCCAGTTTGGTGGCAAGTCCAGAGTTCCCTTGTCCAGGTGGAAATCAGTAGCCTTTCTCTAGCACAGCAGTGTTGTAGTCCCTTACTGCTAAGCTTCTTATAAGGTCCTCACAACTGTTGTAGATGTTATGTCTCTCTCTCTGTCCCCCGGATAGGATAGGACAAACCCGTATGACTGGTGGCTTTAGGCAGTTTATAGGGACTCTATCATGACCCAGCCTCTAAGGGGTGCCACCGTGCCTCCTGGGTGTAGGGCGGACAGGTAACGTAAATGTAACAACTCTGCTGGCATCACGGCATGGCCTCTCATCTCTCGCACTATCTTACCCACTGCTCCAGGCCATGATGTGGTTTCTGTTTCTTGCCAGCTCCATATTCTGTGCCTCTGCTCTCTGCATGCTTCCTGGCTGTGTGCATAGGGGGGCGGCGCCTGAACTCTCTGGTTCTTATAGGAATCAGGTGCACCTGTCTAATCTGTTCCTGACCAATTACCAAGAGGCCTCCAGTATTTAGTGCAGCTCCACCCAGTGGACTGGGCCTGTGCAATATGTTAGCTCAGTTTGTGTTTAGCTTCTGAGTTTGCTAGGCCTTGCTCTGTGTTACTCCCTCTCTAGAGGCTTTTCTCCTTGCCTTGATCTTGCTTGTCTGCCCTCCAGGAGGCTGTATATCCTGGTCTCTGTGTCCTTACTTTGCCTTGTTTAGGTTTGTCCGCCCTCCAGGAGGCAGAATATCCTGGTCCCTGTGTCTTTGTACCTTGTCTTGTTCCACTACCTTGTCTGAACTTAGCCCTATCTCTGTCTCCTTGTCTGTGGCTTCCTTCCCTGCTGTGTCTTTTCTTGTGCTCTCAGTCCGCTTATGCTCCGCACTCTTGCTGCTCTGCCTGCTCTGAACCCTTGTGACTTTGCCTGGGCTCCGCTCTCTTTCAGCTTTGCCTCTGCTCCGCACTCCTGCGGTTCTGCTCCATTCTACTCTGCTCTGCTGCTGCAGTAATCTGTTGCTGCAGTTCCTCTCCGCATTCCTTGTGGTTCCGCTCTGCTTAGCTTCTGCTGCTGCAGTAATCTCTTGAATAACAAAAGACCTCTCTAAGAAACTTATAAAGACAGGCCACAAGAATGTATAGTTAAAAAGTACAAATTTTATTTCAAACAAAGGAGAAAAAGTATCTCAATCATAAACATAAACACAAAAATGTAATGTTGATGATGCCTCCAATCTAACATAGGTCCGGTGAAAAATCCATAGAATATCTAAGTCTCAATACAGTAAAATATATCCTTTAGTATGCCACCTAGTGGCTATTAATATACACTCACTGGCCACTTTATTAGGTACACCTGTCCAACTTCTTGTTAACACTTAATTTCTAATCAGCCAATCACATGGCGGCAACTCAGTGCATTTAGGCATGTAGACATGGTCAAGACAATCTCCTGCAGTTCAAACCGAGCATCAGTATGGGGAAGAAAGGTGATTTGAGTGCCTTTGAACGTGGCATGGTTGTTGGTGCCAGAAGGGCTGGTCTGAGTATTTCAGAAACTGCTGATCTACTGGGATTTTCACACACAACCATCTCTAGGGTTTACAGAGAATGGTCCGAAAAAGAAAAAAAATCCAGTGAGCGGCAGTTCTGTGGGCGGAAATGCCTTGTTGATGCCAGAGGTCAGAGGAGAATGGGCAGACTGGTTCGAGCTGATAGAAAGGCAACAGTGACTCAAATCGCCACCCGTTACAACCAAGGTAGGCCTAAGAGCATCTCTGAACGCACAGTGCGTCGAACTTTGAGGCAGATGGGCTACAGCAGCAGAAGACCACACCGGGTACCACTCCTTTCAGCTAAGAACAGGAAACTGAGGCTACAATTTGTACAAGCTCATCGAAATTGGACAGTAGAAGATTGGAAAAACGTTGCTTGGTCTGATGAGTCTCGATTTCTGCTGCGACATTCGGATGGTAGGGTCAGAATTTGGCGTAAACAACATGAAAGCATGGATCCATCCTGCCTTGTATGGAGCATCTTTGGGATGTGCAGTCGACAAATCTGCGGCAACTGTGTGATGCCATCATGTCAATATGGACCAAAATCTCTGAGGAATGCTTCCAGCACCTTGTTGAATCTATGCCACGAAGAATTGAGGCAGTTCTGAAGGCAAAAGGGGGTCCAACCCGTTACTAGCATGGTGTACCTAATAAAGTGGCCGGTGAGTGTATATGCATCAATATGATAACGGCAGCTATACAAAAAGGTTTAAAGTGCATGGTGCCTGTGTTATTATGTACATATAGCCGTGGCTTATTTTTTGCTTTATAGAGCTACCGCACATGAATAAAAAAATCTATGGTGTACTCATACATGTAATTAGCCACTGATGTGCTTCAAATCCTAAAGAGCCAGATACCGATATCAATATTGTCAAACTGACCTGCACTGCCTCCTTGCAATAAAATGCAAATGTACGGTCAGGAGGTACTACAGAGGAACCTGTGCCAGAGGTGTGGCGGTACTTTTATGGCATAGCTGACCGAAATCACCGGCATACGGTATAAGGCTGCGCACCAAAAAGACTGAAACCTATAGCATAGTTACCAGAGTGGAGGGCACCGGACCTGTGAACCCCACTTTTACGCGCGTTTCGATGTGTATTCTTCTTCCGGGGGCGTGTAGTTCAGAAAGAAATGGGAGTGTTTTATGTAAACCCCAGCCAATCAGATCATTGATAACCCACAGTAATCTCTTGCTGCAGCTCCTCTCCACATTTTTTGCGGTTCTGCTCTGCTTAGCTTTTGTTGCTGCGCTATCTCTTGCTGCTCTACCGCTCCTATCCACAGCCTTGCGGTTCTCTTCCTGTGTGAACAGGTCCCTACCTGTTCCTTCATTCTCCTTTCCTTCTGGCTTATTTCCATACCTACATATCTTGTGTGAACAGGTCCCAACCTGTTCCTTCATACTTCATTCCTTTCTGTTGTTTCCTTACCTGCACCTCCTGTGTGAACAGGTCCCTACCTGTTCCTTCATACTACATATCCGTACCTGCACCTCCTGTGTGAACAGGTCCCTACCTGTTCCTTTATACACCACACCTGCCAGCCCTGTGTCTCTGCCATTCCTGCCAGCCCTGTGTCTCTGCCGTTCCTGCCAGCCCTGTGTCTCTGCCGTTCCTGCCAGCCGTGTCTCAGCTGTGCCAGCCTACTCATCTGAGTTTCATCCGTGCTCATCTGCCAGTCCTGCCTGATGCCTGCACCTGTCCTAGTGTTCCTGTTCTCCAAGTGGGATCAGAAGCCACAGCCAGACACCACCCTGGAGTAACACCTGGCAGCTGCCTGCCGCACAAGTCTGACCTCACCATCAGAGGCTCCAGCGAAGACCAAGGCAGCTGTCATAGTTACGCCCCTTCCAGGGTAGTCTGGTTTGTGGCACAGTGGGGCCACAAACCCCCTTGGCTCACGCCCATCAGTCAGGGCGTGAGCGCGACAGTGAAATTAGCTGTCCTGCCGATCTCTGGAGCAAGGCATAAAGATCATTACTCCCTCGGTGTTCTGGCTACCGGGCTTCTGCGACTCAGGAGGCAGCCTGTGTAGGGCTGGTCGCCTTCTGATATCCACTCCTTTGCTACGACTTCTTTGCACGCTCACTGCAATACAATTCTGCCTTCAATGTCTCTTTCTGGGAGCTGCAGCTCTGAGGGCATGCACAGCTCCGTGTCCTTCTCCTTTGCTCTCTGACAGGATCCCACTCCTGCCAGGGACCAAGTAACTGAGCGGAGCTCAGCCAGCAACTGACTAACTTTCCAGGCGACCAGTTTTACCAATGTGGAGAGTGACCTAATAAATAAGAGCAAGAGCTCCCCCTGGTGGCCTGGAGTGTGAAATGTGTTGCATGTTTGTGATTCCTGGATGCATTTATCCTTCTTTGCCTCCAAGCGTAGCATCACTCTCCCTGGGAGGAAAGCAATACCACTGCGGCGACCAGGACCCTGGGGCGCCGCACAGACAAACTGTTGAGGGCAGAGCAAAATCCTGCAGTGCGCAGGCGCTGGGCCTCTCTGACCTTTCCCGGCGCCTGCACACTGCAGAACTTTGCTTTGCCCTCAACAGGGCAGATAAGTACGCCTGTGCAGCAGTATGATACAGAGAAGACTGTGTGGATGATGCAGGGACGCGTCATCCACACGAACAAGGAGGGCGGCAATCATAAGAATAGTGGTGCCGGACCAGGACCAGCGACATCCCTCGAACCGCACCGCCCCGCAGGTGAGTATAATAAGTTATTTTTCTTCTCTTCCAGGTCAGGTTGGGGGCTTATATACAGCATTATAGAATAATGTATATAAGCCCTGAAAGGCGGTGGCCGTATCTAATTTCGGCCAAACCTGGTGACAGGTTCCCTTTAAGGGAAAAATACATCCAAAACTACAGGGCTTATTGTAAAAATGTGATTGTCCCCTAAACCTAATAACTAGTTGGGTCACCCATAGTAGCAACAACTGCAATCAAGTGTTTGTGATAACTGTCAATGAGTCTTTTACAATGCTCTGGAGGAATTTTGGCCCACTCATCTTTGCAGATTTGTTGTATTTCAGCCACATTGGAGGGTTTCCGAGCAAGAACCGCCTATTTAAGGTCATGCCACAGCATTAGTGATGAGCGAATGTACTCGCCACTACTCGTTACTCGCCACTATGCTCGGTGTACTTGGCGAGCATTTCCGGGATTATTCGGCGGTAACTGGTGTCTTCACCCAGTGTTTTGGGCGGAATTTAGAGACCCATTCACGGTGCAGGGATTGTCTGCCAGGCCATGAAAAGCCGCAGCCATCTTTGTTGTGGTCATGCAGTGATTGGCTTGGCTGTACAGCATCATCCCAAGTATAAGAGACCTGGGGCCGCCTTGCTCGCCGCATTCTGTTCCTGTTTCAGCGAGAGTAGGGAGAGCTGGTGCCGAAATAGGGCCAGAATCATGGTTTTTAGAGGTAGTGTAGGTCTGTAACTCTTACATCCACAACTCCTGAGAAACCAACAGTCCTTTTTAGGGCTAATTCGTGGGTCCCGATATTGCAGTGCTAGGTAGGCAGGGCACAGCATATCCACATCAGTGCAAGGCCTGCATGCACTGTATGTGCATCCATTGCTCCCACTGCATGACTCCCAAAGCTCCATAACTGTCTGCTGCTGCTGCTGCAGCTTCTTTACTATATACCTAGTTGGATTTTTTTTTCCAAAAATTTACCCCCCAAAAAACAAAAATATAGTCTGTTCTGTCAGACTGAGGCCTGTTGAGAAAGCATAGTTTGTCAGGCATACGTAGCATAGTTGTGTCTGCTAGCCTTGTGCCATTTTTTTTTTGTGTTTTAAATTCACCTAAAAAGGCCTCATATATCTGCGTGCTCCAACTTTGTGCATTGTAGGCCGGTGGACTCCTTTTTTTGCTGTCTGAGACTCTAGTTCTATACAGCACTATTTAGCTTCCAAAATTACAAAAAGGCCACATATTTGCCAGTGTGGTATTTCCGTTACAGCCGTCACATATCTGCGTGGTCCAAGTTTGGTCATTGTAGGCCGGTGTACCTCTTTTTTTGCTGTCTGATACTCAAATTCTATACAGCACTATTTTGCAAAAAAAAAAAAAAGGCCACATATTTGCCAGTGTGGTATTTCCGTTACAGCCCTGATATATCTGCGTGCTCCAAGTTTGCTCATTGTAGGCCGGTGCACCCCTTTTTTTGCTGTCTGATACTATAATTCTATACAGCACTATTTTGCATATAACAAAAAGGCCTCATATTTGCCAGTGTGGTATTTCCGTTACAGCACTCATATCTGTGTGCTCCAAGTTTGCTCATTGTAGGCCGGTGTACCCCTTTTTTTTGCTGTCTGATACTATAATTCTATACAGCACTATTTTTCATATAAAAAAGAAGGCCACAAATTTGCCAGTGTGGTATTTCCGTTACAACACTCATATATCAGCGTGCTCCAAGTTTGGGCATTGTAGGCCGGTGTACCTCTTTTTTTGCTGTCTGATACTGTAATTCTATACAGCACTATTTTGCATAAATTTACTTCAGAAAAAAGCCCCCAAAAATTGAATACAGTCTGTTCTATCAGGCTGAGGCCTGCCTGGTGTTTGGGTTTGAAAAATCATAGATTTGCAGGCATACTGATCAGATATTATTTTGCTACTAATAAATATATTTGTGTTGAGGATTTGAAATAGTGCAGTAGTTAATTTAAAATGGGCAAGGCAAGGGACGGGGAAGTGGACGTGATGATGATGGTGCATGCAGAGGACGAGATCGTGGGCAACAACAAAGACCCACATCTTCTCGCTTGACGTTCCTGTCCCAGTTTCTAGGGGACCACAGCCAGGGGCGTAACTACCGCGGTCGCAGCGGTCGCCATTGCGACCGGGCCCGCTAGGTCAGGGGCCCGGGGCCGGCAGGTCAGACGCCCCTGGTTACCGCACTATGTCCGCCTCCTGCTCCCGCACACTTCCGTCACTTACGTCTATCTATAGATAAGCAGCAGTGCGCAGGCTCAGTGACGCTGCAGAGCGGCTCCTCCCATCCATAGCAGGGGGTGGCTCTCTGTATCCGCCGCCACGCCCCTGACACGCCCACTACACAGACTGGTGAGGCGTCCGGCACTTCCAGCTCTCGCGTGCGGATGCTTTCTTCAGTTCCCATGTTTCCGGCGGTGCCCGGAAGCGGCAGCACCTGTTTCCATAGTGACCCGCGGCCGTCCTAGCCATGTCCTGTCACGCACTGCGGCTCCGACTCTGCCGCCTGTCCCCGGCCCTCAGGGGCCCCCGCAGGAGCCTTCATTATGTCCAGGGCCAGAACCCCGACCCCCAAACCAAGGAGTACTTCTACTACATCGACCACCAGGGACAGGTACAGGGGCACAGTGCGGCAGGAGCTCGGGCCCCTGGGGCCCATAGCTGTGATCGGCTGCAGCGTGATTTCTCCTCTTTATTTTACAGCCCGCACAGTGGTATGTATATACCGCACAGCCCGCACAGTGGTGCTGGATAGACCACTGTGCGGGCTGTGCTGGATAGACCACTGTGCGGGCTGTGCTGGATAGACCACTGTGCGGGCTGTGCTGGATAGACCACTGTGCGGGCTGTGCTGGATAGACCACTGTGCGGGCTGTGCTGGATAGACCACTGTGCGGGCTGTGCTGGATAGACCACTGTGCGGGCTGTGCTGGATAGACCACTGTGCGGGCTGTGCTGGATAGACCACTGTGCGGGCTGTGCTGGATAGACCACTGTGCGGGCTGTGCTGGATAGACCACTGTGCGGGCTGTGCTGGATAGACCACTGTGCGGGCTGTGCTGGATAGACCACTGTGCGGGCTGTGCTGGATAGACCACTGTGCGGGCTGTGCTGGATAGACCACTGTGCGGGCTGTGCTGGATAGACCACTGTGCAGGCTGTGCTGGATAGACCACTGTGCGGGCTGTGCTGGATAGACCACTGTGCGGGCTGTGCTGGCACCCAACACCATGTTGCAGTGCAGGAGATTCCTCCTGCACGGCAACAGTCCGAGGCGTATCTAGGGGAAGGGGGCAGCCGGGGCACGTGGGAGACAGGAAGCAGCTCCAGTCATCACGGTGAGACAGCTTCTCAGTCTGTATTTTTCCCCCCTCATACATCTCATGTACGTCTGAATGAGATCGTATTTAAGAGAAAGCCAAAATAACCCCGGGATAGAAGGCGACAGCAGGGGGGAGGTGCGGGACAGAGCCGCTTTAGTCAGGAGAAGCTGAGGAGCTGCAGCCGGTTTACATCAGCCACCCCTGTACCAGAGAGGAGATTGTGAGTTGTGTATATGAGCTGGTATCTGGTGTGTATGTGTGATATCTGTAGTATGTGTGTGTGTTATCTGTAGTGTGTGTGTGATAACTGTAGTATGTGTGTGTGTAATATCTGTAGTATGATGTGTGTGTGTGTGTGTGTGTGTGTGTGATATCTGTAGTATGATGTGTGTGTGATATCTGTAGTGTGTGTGAGGCAGGGGCGTAACTACCACGGTCGCAGCTGCAAGCGGCTCTGGCAGGTCAGGGGGCCGTGTGTCCCCTTGAGCCTGTCTCCGTTATGCTTGTGTCCCTTGTCCCCATGTGCCAGTCTCCCTTGCCCACTAGTCCCTGTGTCCCCTTGTGCCAGTCTCCCTTGTCCACTAGTCCCCGTGTGCCCCTTGTGTCAGTCTCCCTTGCTCACTTGTCCCCGTGTGCCCCTTGTGTCAGGCTCCCTTGCCCACTAGTCCCCTTGTGTCAGTCTCCCTTGCCCACTAGTCCCCTTGTAACCTTCTCCCCTGCCTCCTAGCCCCCATGTGTCCCCTTGTGCCTGTCTTCCTTGCCCTCTCCCCTGCCCCCTCGTCACCATTTGCTCGTGTCTTTCTCACTGCCCCTGTATGGAGGGGCTGCATTATACTATGAGGGGGGCTGCATTGTATTCTATGGGGGTTACATTGAATTGTATGGCGGGGCGGGGGGGGGGCCCCATTTGGAAATTCGCACCGGGGCCCATAGCTTTGTAGTTACGCCACTGACCACAGCACACCACTATTGAAGCCAGAGCAGTGTGAAACGGTTGTTGGTTGGATAGCGGATAATGCTTCCAGTCACTTAGCCACCACCACCACCACCACGTCTCCACACGGTCAAGTCTGAGTAGCCGTGAGTTTGGCCCGGATATTCCTCACCCTGATCCTCCTTCCTCCCACCATGCCAAGTGCCCTGAGACAACTGATCCCACACTTGGACACTCTGAAGAGCTGTTCAGTTTTCCATTTCAAGATTCAGTACTATCGGTCGGTCAACTTGAAGTGGGGACAGCTGAGATCGCATGTAGAGATGTCCAAAGCTTTGACCAACCCGTCACGCGAAGGCGATGGTGGGAAAGTGTCAGAAGAGGTGGACGATGATGAGAAACAATTGCCAGAAAGTCAGGAGGAGGAGCAGGGTGCGGATGTGGAAGACGAGGTGGTGGATGACTATGTGACTGACCCAACCATGGAGAAGGAGGCATATCACCCCAACAGGCAGGAAGAAGCAGTGTGGTGGCCACAGACAAAAGTGCATCCGTTCCCCGTAACACCAACATGAGGGAAGTTGCCATTCCAACTGTTAGATCTTCCCAAGTCTGGTTATTTTTTAAAAACTCTGCCGTTAACCCCAAACAGGCCATTTGCAGCACCTGCCATGGCCGCATCAGCGGAGGTAGCAAAACAACCAGCCTGACCACCACCAGCATGATCAGACAAATGGAAGCAAAGCACCCAACTTTGTGGGCCGAACCCCAGGCTCCAGGACCACTGCCTGCAGGTCACACCACTGCTTCTTCCACTGTTTTGCGGAGAAGCCAATCCCCAGTACACCGTGCATGTGAAGATGCCTCTAGCTCTGTACCTGTTGTGGCCCACAGTCAAGCAGCACCATCATCAAGCCCGTCCATGTCCTTGTCCCAGCACAGCCTTCAATTGTCTATAACCCAGTCTTAGGAACGCAAGCGGAAATACCCTGCCAACGCCCCACAGGCCACAGTCCTAAATTCTAATATTTATCTTCTGCTTGCGCTAGAAATGCTGCCTTTTAGGCTCGTTGAGACGGAAGCTTTCCGCAACCTGATGGCAGCGGCCTTCCCCAGTCGCCACAATTTCTCCCAGTGTGCCGTACCGGCATTACACCAGCATGTGTCCCACAACATTACCCGTGCCCTCAACAATGCTGTTACAGGGAAAGTCCACCTAACCACAGACATGTAGACAAGTGCTTGTGGGCAGGGACGGTACATTTCACTGACGGCACACTGGGTTAACATAGTGGAAGGCGGGACCCAGTCGGACCTTGGGATGGAACACATCCTCCCCACGCTGAGGATTGCTGGCCCTACGTCAATCAGGTTTGCCCCCACAGTCTACAGCTCCTGCACCTCCTCCTCTTCATCCTCCATCTCTGAAATCAACACATCAGTCAGAAGCTGGAAGCACTGCAGCACGGCCTCAGCCAAGCGGCAACAGGCTTTGCTGAAGCTAATCTGCATAGGTGACAAACCGCACAATGCAGAAGTGTTGTGGACAGCGCTGAAAGAGCAGTCAGATGTTTGGATGACACCGGTAAACCTGCAGCCAGGCATGGTCGTGTGTGACAATGGCTGTAACCCGGTGGCGGCTCTGAGGCAAGGTGAGCTCATACACGTATCTTGCTTGGCCCATGTGCTTAACCTCGTGGTTCAATGCTTTCTGAAAAGCTACTTGGAGCTGCCAGATCTGCTAGTGAAAGTACACCGTCTGTCTGCCCATTTGAAAGTCAGCTACAGCTTCAGCCACCCTTGCCGTGCTTCAGCAGCGTTTGCAGCTTCCAGCTCACCGGCTGGTGTGTGATGTCCCCACGCCCTGGAACTCTACACTGCTTATGTTGGAAAGGCTTTGTGAGCAGAAGAGGGCAGTTGTTGACTACCAACATCAACAAGGCCGTTGATATTCAGTTCAGACTCCACATATAAGACCTCAGGAGTGGACATGGATGTCCGACATAGGCACCATCCTCCAAAACTTTGAGGACTGCACCAAGATGGTGAGCGGCGATGACGCCATAATTAGCGTAACCATCCCACTTATCAGCATTCTGAAAACCTCTCTGCTCACAATTAAAGAGGATGCATTGCAGGCAGAGCATGAGGACATGGAGCAAGGAACCATACAGGGGGATTACACTCAGCCCAGCCTCATGTCTTCTCATCGTGAATTGGTAGTCAATGAGGAGGAGGAAGAACAGGAGCTACTTTCATGCGCTATAGATGGTACAACAAACACAGCTGTCATACCGTCTGTTCAGCGGGGATGGCCTGAGTACAGGGAGGAGGAGGATGAGGACAGCATGGTCAGTCGTCCTGTTGGTGAGGACACGGAAGTCTTGCCTGTCAGCAGTCTAGCATGCATGGCTGACTTTATATTGCGTTGCATTTCACGTGACCCTCACATTATAAAAATTTTGGGTGACACTCATTACTGGTTGGTGACACTTCTAGACCCAGGCTACAAGGAGAACTTTCAATCTCTTCTACCAGAGGCAGAGAGGTGTACTAAAATGTTGCAGTACCAGAGGGCCCTTGTAGCGGAATTACTTAGAAAATTTCCATGTGAGAACGCTGGCAGCAGAAGTCAGAGTTTGTTGTACAACCAAGGAGTCCAAGCGAGAGAGACAGAAGTACAATCCAGCTCAGGCAGGGGAACAATGGCAAAGTTCTGGGACAGTTTTCTCAGACCCTCCCATCGTGACGCCACAGAGGCAAGGGGTGCTGTCACAAGAAGTGCAATGTTTGTGAAGATGGTGAGGGAGTACCTTGCGGATCGTACAAACATCCTCCGTGATTCCTCTATGCCTTTTAATTACTGGGTCTCCAAGCTGGACACGTGGCATGAACTGGCTCTCTACGCCTTGGAGGTCCTGGCCTGCCCTGCTGCTAGCGTTCTGTCAGAGAGGGTTTTTAGTGCCGCTGGTGGAATGATCACAGATAAGCGCATCCGCCTGTCAACTGAAAATGCTGACAGGCTGACTTTTATAAAAATGAACAAGGGCTGGATTGGGAAAGACTTCTGTACACCACCAAGTCAAAGCAGCGAAACATAACCTCAAATACATTCTCTTGGGGAGGTGTATTCTCATGCACCTCTTCACAACCACACATGGATATACGCTTCCACATTTGGTCTGTTTGTTGTTATCCTCCTCCTTATCCTCATCATCCACAACCACTAGATGAATGGGTGAACGTACTCTGTACTGTTATAGGCCGGTGAATTTTTGGGCACGGGGGCTGTGAAGGCACTATTTTATTTAGTAAAAACAGCAACCCGCATTGGGGAATTGGGCATTACATAACATTGGGCCTACTTCTTAAGTCTGTCTCCTGCAGTGTGTCGTTCACCTGCCACTAGATGACCAGGGTGAACGTGCTCTGTATCGTGCATTTTGGGCAAGGGGCTGTGATGGCACTAGTCTATTTTTAAAAAAGGTCCCCCCATTGGGGAATTGTTTGGCAGCTCATGCACTGCATTACAAGTCTCAGAGACACACACCACTACATTTGGCCTACTTCTTAAGTCTGTCTCCTGCAGTGTGTCCTTCACCTTCCACTATATCACCAGGGTGAACGTGCTCTGTACAGTGCATTTTGGGCAAGGGGGCTGTGCTGGCACTAGTCTATTTTTAAAAAAGGTCCCCCCATTGGGGAATTGTTTGGCAGCTCATGCACTGCATTACAAGTCTCAGAGACACACACCACTACATTGGGCCTACTTCTTAAGTCTGTCTCCTGCAGTGTGTCCTTCACCTGCCACTAGATCAACAGGGTGAACGTGCTCTGTACGATGCATTTTGGACAAAGGGGGCTGTGATGGGACTACTTTAATTTGTAAAGAAAGGACCACACATTGGGGAATTGGGCTTTACATTACATTGGGCCTACTTCATAAGTCTGTCTCCTGCAGTGTGTCCTTCACCTGCCACTAGATCACCAGGGTGAACGTGCTCTGTATGGTGCATTTTGGGCAAGGGGGCTGTGATGGGACTATTTTAATTTGTAAAGAAAGCACCCCGCATTGGTGAATTGGGCATTTCATTACATTGGGCCTACTTTTTAAGTCTGTCTCCTGCAGTGTGTCCTTCACCTGCCACTAGATCACCAGGGTGAACGTGCTCTGTACAGTGCATTTTGGGCAAGGGGGCTGTGACAGCACTAATCTATTTTTAAAAAAGGTACCCCCATTGGGGAATTGTTTGGCAGATCATGCACTGCATTACAAGTCTCGGTGACCCACACGACTACATTGGGCTTACTTCTTAACTCTGTCTCCTGCAATGTCTCTTGTTTAACTGCCACTAGATCACCAGGGTGAACGTGCTTTGTACTGTTATAGGCCGGTGAATTTTGGGCAAGGGGCCTGCAATGGCACTAGTATATTTTTAAAAAAGGTACCCCACATTAGTGAAACCACATCCTTGATGTCAAAGACTTGATAACATTTGTGTACCTTAAAAAGCTTCTATTTGTGTTGCCTAGTTGCTCACATTGGACACACTACACTTCATATAAATTTGATAAAGCAATGCTGTTAGCTCCGTAGTTCATTACAAATATTTCTTTGTCGACTATATTAGTTTCTCTCCTTGAGAGCCATAACTTTGGCTGCCTCAAATGTACAAATGGCGAATATACAAATGGTGATTTGTAACCAAGATTAAAATACTGTATACCCAATGCATTCAATCACATAGCTGCATTTCTTTTAAAACATTTACAGATGTGACAGACAATGCCCATAGTGACACAATCTTGATATATCCGCACACCATTCTGCGACGTGTGCACGTACCCACGAGGGTATGTGCACACGTCGCAGAATGGTGTGTGGATTTTTCCGCACTGATTTTGGTAAACCCGCAGGAAATCTGCGGAATTACCGCAGTTTTTGAGCGGATTCCACCTGCGGTTTTACACCTGCGGATTCCTATTATGGAGCAGGTGTAAAACCGCTGCTGAATCCGCACAAAGAATTGACATGCTGCGGAATAAACGCTGCGTTTCCGCACATTTTTTCCGCAGCATGTGCACTGCGTATTTTGTTTTCCATAGGTTTACATGGTACCGTACAATGCATGGAAAACTGCTGCGGATCCCCAGCGTCCAATCAGCTGCAGATCCACAGCAAAATCCGCACCGTGTGCACATAGGCCTGAGACTTTCCAAGGTCTGACTGTGGCAATGGAAGCCCCCAGTAATAAGAGGCCGGAAACAGCCGCACATTATGTGGCCCACTCCTGCCTGTCCGGCCCACCCTCCTCACCGCACTACTGCAGCCCTCCACACACAGCAGTGACAGCTCCCAGGGCACCTGCAGTCACGTGGCCCTGATAAGCGCCGCACTCAGTCTCAGCACACACAGAGATCCCGCCCCTCCATCCCACAATCCTCAGCGGCATGACTAGGGCCGCAGCGTGCCCGTCACCAATCAGCAAGCTGTGCGTAGAGTGAGATCCGGCAGATATCAGTGCGCCATCGAGCTCCACCCCTCTTGCACCGCGCGCCTAAATCCCTCCGCGCCACGCTCCCTTCCTCCCTCCGGCAGACCGCCCGGCAGCGCCCGAGCAGTGACCCGGTACCGCCCGCATGGAGCTCATCACGATCCTCGAGAAGACCGTATCTCCCGGTGAGTGAGCGGGCAGTGGCGCCTGGGAGACCAAGTACTAGCGGGGTTGGGTGTAATGGGCGCAGGCTGGGACCCCGGGTGTGACAGCAGTCAGGGCCTGCTGGACGGAATGGGGGCTAATTGTGCCACGCTCTCTGTCTCCCATAGACCGCAATGAGTTGGAGGCGGCGCAGAAGTTTCTGGAGCAGGCGGCCATCGAAAACCAGGTAATAAAGGGAAAAGCCGGGGACTGTGCGGGTGCACGGGGATAGCGTGGCCGGGAGCTCCAGGGCAGTGTCCCGGGCTGTTCGGGCGGAGAGCGCGCACGGTGGGGGTGGCAGGTTGCCGGCTACCGTGTGTTAGGAAAGGGCCGTGCTTGGGCCTCTTCTAACCGCCAATGCACAGCCTAACCTGCCCGCCACAAGCCGTCAGCCAATAAGGTCGCTAGGAGAGCTGGAGCCGGGTGGCGGCTGTCCAATGGGAGGGCGAAGCTGAGGGAGCGGCACAGGGGGAGGTGTCTCAGCATGTTGGGTTGACGAGCGGCCTAGTACTGAGTGCCGGGAAGCAAAGCCCATGTGGGACAGGGCCGCCGGGCGTGCTGGGAGTTGTAGTTCTCCCGCCAGCAACAGCCTGACATCTTGAGTGTTTTCGTGTATGCTGATTGCAGGAGTCTTGGTGGTGGCCCCTTATACAGTGCTATTGTGTATTAAGACCACCTGGTGGGATGCTGTCAGCACAGAACACATCAGCTTTACCATAGGCTCTATGTATAGTACGCCCCAGCGGTGACCCGCGGAATGTGGCTATAAAGCTGCCATATTTGTGCCCGCTCAGACCAGTGCTGCACCCTGTGGTCAGGCATTAAGGGGCTGGCTGCAATGTTTGGTTGAAAGGAATCTCACCCCTTATCTAAGAGCAGCATGATGTAGAGACCCCGATTCCAGTGATGTGTCACTTACTGGGCTGCTTGCTCTAGTTTTGATAATTTCTCTGCAAGAGATTATCACTACAAGACTATTCACCCTGCTGCCCTGTAGTAGCCCTGTATAATCCTGTCCACCACTGATTGGCAGCTTTCTGCCTATGCACAGTGTACACAGAGCTACCCATCAGTGGTGTGGACCGGGTAATACAAAGCTCAGCATTCAGAGAACTGTTAGATCTGCAGCAGATTTTCACCAGAACACACACACACACAACCCACTGGTGCTGCTGGAAGTTACAGGTTGTGTGTGCTGGCCTGTCTGAACTCCTGCACTATAGCACCTGATGGCTACAAATATCCTCTCGCTGTCAAAGCAAATGCAAAATATGGTCAAGGAGGTAAAGTGATGTATCCCAGGGGATCGGCTTAAAAATGGCAGGATTTGGAACACCCTTTGTATTGACTAGCTGCCCATAAATAGAAAACTTTAATAGACAGCACTTGGTCAGGGGAGCTACAACCAATAATAAAATGAACAGACCTAAAGAGCTCAAACTAAGGTAATATGTACGTTAGTGGCTGAGCGAGCTCCAAGCTAATCTACTCGAGTACACGCACCCCACAAATAGTGCAAATATGGTTCGTACTGTATTGGCTCAGTTGCAGCTTCCATCCTGGCAATAGATGCTGCGGAGGTCCTGGTAAAGCCGGCGATGTGCTGTGGGAGCGTCCTCCCGTTTGCGTGCATTGTACTATTTGTGGGGTGTGCGTACCCGAGCATACTAGCTTGTAGCTCTTAGGCTACGTTCACATTAGCGGCGGGCGCCGCAGCGGCGGGCGGCGCCGCATGCGTCATGCGCCCCTATATTTATCATGGGGGCGCATGGACATGCGTCGCACTTGCGTTTTGCGTCGCTGCGGCGCCCGCGTCCGGGCGCAGAGGACGCAGCAAGTTGCATTTTTGCTGCGTCCAAATTCAATTAAAAAAAGGACGCATGCGGCGCAAAACGCAGCGTTGTGCATGCGTTTTGCTGCGTTTTTGTTTGCGTTGTGCGCTGCGGTGCACAACGCAAATGTGAACGTAGCCTTACACAGCCACTAATGGACGTATTAGCATTACACATATTACATGATAGTTTGAGCTCTTTAGGTCTGTTAATTTTATCTATTATTGGCTGTGGTTCCCCCTGACCAAGTGCTATCTATTAAAGTTACTAAAGTTTTCTATTTATAAGCAGCCAGTCAATACAAGTGGAGTTCCAAATCCTGCCATTTCTAAGCCAATCCCATAGGATACATCACATTACCTCCTTGACCGTATTGTTTGCTTTATTTCAGCTATAGGAGATTTGTTGCTATCAGGTGCTATAACGCAGGAGTTATTTTGCTATTAGGATTTTATCAAAACTGCAACAAGCAGCCCAGTAAGCCAAGCCTCCGACTCACTGGCAGGGCTGTGTACATGCTCAGTAGTAAGTGACACTTTACTGGGATTAGGGTCTCTGATCGGGTTGGAAGTGAGTTGTGACTGACAAACCCTCTCTTCTGGACATGCCCTGCGTAGTTATTTTGGGGCGCCATGAAGAATAATCTATACTCTCCTCCTGCATTGGTGCTAGTCTCTTTTCTGCTTGTCACAATTGCTCATTTGTTTTAATAATTTTTATATAAGCAAATGGAAAAAGCCATTTGTGTGACCAACTATTCATTCTACACCTGGATCCAGTGGCTTTTGACAGCTCCTCTTGGGCCCCTGTTCTGGGGCTTGATGTGCATGCCTCTGTAACCCACAGCTATCAGACACTTGTGGCGTGACTGTGTAACTTTTCTAAGGTTAGAGTACTCCTTTAACGCATGAAATCTGATAAGATGTCATGTATATCTCATGGCTGCCATATTTCAAGAGGCCAATCTCCTTCCGAGAACTGCTGCCACTCCATCTTAGTTCCTGTTGGATAAAGTTTGCATTACCAGGAAATAAATAAAAGAAACGGTTCCCTTTTTGGGCCAAGAGTGGAGTGTGAGCATTTGAGTCCTAGGACTGTCCTCCTAGGAAGCGGGTGAAGCCTGTGTCGGCCATGACAACTGCGCAGCACGGGAAATTACAGCTGCAAGCAATGTTTGGCAGGGTGCTTGTGCTGCTGCTGTCCTGCCCGCTCAGCTTCTTCCTAATTGAGGACAGTGGGGCATCTCTAGTCTGGCAGCTTCTTGGGAAACATTGCTGTACATGAATGAGACCCACAGGTAAGTCCAGATGCCGGTACACAATGGACTCGGTGAATTATAAGAAAAATCAAGCAGTCTTATGTGATTGGGTGTGGACAGATGCCCTATACAAGTCCAAACTGCACCCCAGTGTACCAGCTATGTCTACACATACGTGGACTTTATTGTGACCGTATACGTCTCCTCACTCTGCAGATTTAGATTTTATGTTGAGGTGTCCAAATTTATCAAGTATCTGACTGCTGCTGCCAGTATAGGACATGCTCAGGACTTAAAAGGGCAGGTCTTCAGAGCATGAAACTTTCGTTTAGTGTAGTCCACTGTGACCTGTTGGTATGGTAATTGGGGAAGTCTACACATTGAGATCTGCATTATTTTTTTTTCAATTCTCCTCTTAGTGTTTATAGCTGCTATTACTAATAGGCTTTAGATATTAGATAAACAGTTTAGTTTTCATGAAATATTCAGTAGAATATCATGTGTAGTGCACATACTCCCCGCGCAGAAAACTTGGATTAAGGCAGGTGTCTGATCAATCAACTCTTCAAGGGATGTGTGCGGGATTGGTAACTTTCTAGAGTGTGGAAATGGCTTATCCGGACCCATTCCATGGGACATTTCCGTAATCTGTGGCCACTGGACCCAGGAGTTGTGACCTGCCTCTTACCTGCTGGCATTCGCAGCTCTTCTTTTGATTAGCCTGGAATGATGTACATGTGACCCTGCGCCAGGCTGGCTAATCATAAGAGCGGTGACTGCTGTTGTGTGAGAGGATCATAGTTGTCCTGTTCATTGGCCACAGATTACCGGCTCGGCTAAGACGGGAAGTCCTTTGAATCGATCCTCGCCCACTCTTAGTTTCCTTACATGAGGGCACACAAGACTTTGACGTTAAGTTGCCGTTTAGTAGTCAGCCTCTTGAATGTCATCTCCAGCACGGGCGTTTTCTAATCCGTTATCTGATTTAAAGATGAACCTTGGCATTAGCTGAAGCAGAGGCTGCCAAGATCTCGGCTTGCTGCTTCATGCAGTAGTTCTGTAATTAAGAATATTCTTTGTTCAGGTTTCACTACTTTATGCTGCGGTTTTGTAATTGGAATGGATAACTCCAACTGAAAACAAACGTAAAGGGAATCTTTCACTATTCTAAAAAGCCATGTGTGGAAGGCTTAATCACCAAATGTATAGGCACTCTGTGCTTCGCGGCAGGGCCAATCATTTTATATACATCTTGTTTTCCATCTATCCCCACCATTCTCTGGCTCTGATGCCACAGCTGCCAGAGGAGGTGGAGATAGAGGGAAAACTAGCAGGTGGAAAGGTGTATTTAAATGATTAATAGCAATTGTGCAAGCCAGGCTGCGATTCATGCTGCCTGTGGTTTGGGCCGCATTAAAGTGAAGCTGTCGCCAGGTTTGGCCGGTAAGAGATACGGCCACCACTTTTCTGGGCTGATATACAGTATTCTATAATGCTGTATATCTGCCCCCAACCTGTAAGTGAAGAAAAATAACTTATTATACTCGCCTGCAGGGCGGTCTGGTCCGAGGGGTATCGCAAGTCTTGGTCTGGCGCCTCCCATCTTCTTATGATCCCTGTCCTCCTTGCTTCATGTGGATGATGCGTCCCTGTGTCATCCACACAATCTCCTCAGCACCGCACTCCTGCGCAGGCGTTCTTCTCTGCCCTGTTGAGGGCAGAGCAAAGTACTGCAGTGCGCAGGTGCTGAGGCTTTGACCTTTCCTGGCACCTGCGCACTGCCGTACCTTGCTCTGCCCTCAACAGGGCAGAGAAGTACACCTGCGCAGGAGTGTGGTGCCGAGGAGACGTGTCATCCACACGAAGCAAGCCGGACATGGATTGTAAGAAGATGGGAGGCATCGGACCAAGACCAGCGTCTATCGGACCGCCCAGCCCCCTCCCTGCGAGTGAGTATAATTTAGTTTTCTTCTCTTGCAGGTCTGGTTGGGGCAGGTATATAGCATCATAGAATGCTGTATATCAGCCCTGAAAGGCGGTCACCGTATCTCTTATCAGCTGAACCTGGTGACAGGTTCCCTTTTTAAGAGACTAACTCCAACTAGTTAATCCTTCTGTGCTCCCTTTCACTCCCAGCATAGGAGGCCTATGTATGCTAACGTCATCTAGGAGTCCAGGTGATGCGCTATATTGTGCAGTAGACACGGTTTCATTTCTTAATGTAGGGGACTGAAGGTGAGCTCAGATGAGAATTACAACATAAATCTGTCTCTCTCCAACTCAGAAAATAGTGTGCGCAGATGGGGACCTTGACTTAGAAAATCCAGAAATCGAGCGAGTCCACTTTCTGGTGCTCCAAAATACCAAACCTTTTACAAGTGTTGCGCTTCTCATTGATGCAAGGATGAAATGACTTCTTTCTATGGCAAATGTAGAAAGAGAGAGCCCACTAAAGTGGAGTGAGAGTCAGTGATGAGCGGTCATATAGGAGCGCTTAGGAAGCAGCCCAGGGGTGGGCAGAATGTCGGGGCTCCACCGCAGCTCCAGCCGAGAACCTCCAATGGAGGATGGGAGAGCAATGAGACCATGAGAAGCGGTCTGAGGAGCGCAGGAAAGAGGCACAGCCGAGAGATGGGGTTAAACCACGACACGGGTCGACGGAGGATCGTGTTGTAGTTTAACCCCATCTCTTGTCTGCGTCTTTCCTGCGCTCCTCAGACCGTTTATCATTGTCTCCTCACTAAAGTGGAGTAACACAGGAACAGAACTTTTCTGCAAGGTATTCATTCTGCTTGCAAGAAATTCTGTACAAGAGTACATCACACCAGGATTAACTCGAGTTTCACAAACTTCGGCTTTAGCCAGCAACCCCCTGCATTTTTTTTTTTTTTTAAACACACCACTCCCATCCCCTCCTCAAAACATTGTTCTGTGGGTAAAACGGTTAATTTGCTTTGGTCCTTGTATAGTCCATTTTGACGTAAGGACCAAAAATACTAATCTGACAAGCTCATGTGTTGCATTGCATTCACTTACAGGGGTTTTTCTGTTTCTGAAAACCCCTGTCCTTTGCTGCAATTTAAAAGCAAGAAACTGGACCTGGGAAGGTGCAAGTGTAGCGAGTGTCTCTGCCACTGCTCCTGGTGTCTCATGTTGTCTGCAGCGCTGTCAACTGGACACTAATACTATAGACAATACCAAATCCTGGGAGCAGTGGTGGAGACTCGGTGCTCGACCTGTGGAGGGTGAGGTAAGCTTCTTACAATTTTTTTTCAGACTAGCCTGGGGTCAGGGATTTTCACAAAGCAGAAAACCCCTCGTAAAGTAATGGAGCCTTTATGGATCTATGGGACTTAACTTTGACATGCTTCCTCCATGTTCTCTTTATTGTGGGCTTATAGATGGATTATTTGACCCTCGATTCTTACTGTTTGGTCTTTTTTTTATAGGCCACCTTCTTGTTGGAGCTCTCAAAAGTCCTTGCAAATCCTGGAAACAGTCAGGTAGCTAGAGTTGCATCTGGTCTGCAGATTAAAAACTCTTTGACCTCAAAAGATCCAGATGTGAAGACCCAATACCAACAGCGCTGGCTGGCAATTGACGCCAACATCCGTCGGGAAATTAAGGCTTTGGTAAGTTCGGATCAGTTGTTTTTTTTTTTGTTTTTTTTTTTTTTGTCATCCTTCCATTTCCTCATACTTAACTAATGCTACATAAAACTTTTTATTTTGTATCTCAGGTGCTGCGAACTTTAGGTACTGAGAGCTATAGGCCTAGCTCAGCATCACAGTGCGTGGCGGGGATAGCGTGTGCGGAGATACCAGTCAACCAATGGCCTCAGCTTATTCCACAGCTTGTTGCCAATGTCACAGACCCAAGCAGCACAGAACACATGAAAGAATCTACACTGGAGGCCATTGGGTACATCTGCCAGGACATTGTAAGAAATGTGACTCGATGACTACCTGACATGACTCTTGTGGATACATTCCTTTCTTCTACTCCTTCTGATAAGGCTCAGAATTGCTCACAAGGCTGCTGGCAGTTATAGGAAACAGTCCTCAAGCCCATTGTCAGCCAGTTCATTAACATCTTGGCTGAGCTGCTAGCATGCACTGACAAATTACGGTTTATTGCAGGGAGGCATCTATTCTGTTCTGAGGACCAGCTTGTCAAACTGAACCAAACTGGGTCTTAGGGCATATATTTTTAATGTGCCTGTTCCAATTCCAGAATTTCAACGTAATAGTATAATTGGAGATCATCCCTGCCCACACTCTAGTAAGGAAAGAGACCATGCATGATTCTCTCTCCATTGTAGTTTTGAGCTGCTGTGACATCTGACTGGTGCATTAATCCCATTAACTAGGACAAAAGCCGCACACATGCATGGGCAGCGTTCAACCTCAGCTTTTCCAATATATGGAGCCACACACTGCACCCTATGTACATAGCAGTCCTAGCTCCAGCACAACACATTACTCCGCCATACCAGTTATTGACCAGTATGTCTGTGCCCAGAGTTTTCAGGGGTGGCCACAGAATGAAATTGCGGGGTAATTGTGACCTGCAGGTTGGGCATCCCTGATACGCTAGCCTTTTGTGCCGGGCACTGTACCTACATGCATGCTCCTGCAGACATGGTAAGAGCAGGAATACTGGACAATCCATCAAGACAATCTGTAAGCAGGCTAACTAACATTCCACCTCTTTCCATGTGACGTCTAATGATCACCCCGCTATTCAGTATGGGGCTGGATGCATGTATAACTTGCTGTGCCATTAAGGCATTTTACCTTTTAGAAAACTCTTACGCTTTTATTAAAATTCTGATAATTGCAATATAGTTAGGCAGCTGACAGCTTATAAAATCAAGTTGGTGACCGAGTGCGTTATATGGCCCCTTTCTAGGATTAGTGCCATTGACTTTAAGGGTCCTAGCCATGAAGGTGACCATATGACCTCTTGTAAAGGAGGGGAAAAAAATGTCTGGAGGGGGGAAATGTCTTTTGATAAAATGTAAAATATCAGAACTATTGTACTCGGGATAGTCCGGTGTTAATGGCTTACTTGGAAGAAGCTTCCTAGCCTATTTCTCGGCTTCTGGTGTGATGGGTCTGGCTTAGGCAGCGCTCCTCAAGCATGTCGCAAATACTGGGACAGGGTGTGACAGCGTGCTCTGTCAGAACGCATGCAAATGTGGGACCTTAGAATACATGAAGACGTTCAAGCAAATTATATTAAGTTATTACCATGTTCTCAACTCTAAATATTTTCCACCATTAAAATGTTTTTCTAGGAACATAAAACTTCCCAGGTGACAGGTAAATAATTCCTTAGTCTGCGCGGAGACAGCATGTGGTGATGTCACTGTCCTCCCAGCCACCTGACTGCTGTGGCCTGTGATTGGCTGCAGCAGTCAGGTGACTAAGGACAGTATCCTAAAACATCTGATGCACTGATCGGATCACCTGACTGCTGCTGCCAATCACAGGCCGCAGTGGTCCAGCAGCTGGTGAAATGGTGACCTCACTGTATACTGTCCCTACGTGGAGCGGCCTGCACTGTATCCCGGCGGGTGCCAGTAGGCGAGTGTGACTGAGTTCAGTTATCTCCATGTCAGTGTGACAGTTTTTTACATATTCCATTCTCTGGGCAGTATTTTGCCACTATAATTATACAAGCATTTACTGTATTGTAGGTAGTGTCTTCATAATTTTTTCCTATTTATTTTTTTATTAAGGACCCTGAACAACTCCAACACAAATGCAATGAAATCCTGACTGCTATCATCCAGGGTATGAGGAAAGAGGAGCCCAGCAGCAATGTTAGGCTTGCAGCCACAAATGCTCTTCTCAACTCTCTGGAGTTCACCAAATCTAACTTTGATAAAGAGGTTAGTGGGCGGTCTTGAATCCTCTACCTGTAATGTCGGGGAGTGTGCCCTCAACCATTTGTCGGCTGGCCTTTAGCCAGCCGGGTGCAGTACATAAAGAATGTGTGGAATTGCTGAACTGGCAGCATCCGATCCCAGTGCATGAAGCCGCTATTGTTGGAGCAGAGCTTGTCTGATGGCTCACTCTGCTGACTTAGGAAGTGACTTCAGCAGTCAGTCAGGGGCACAAAGTCACACAGCACTCATGCTGTAGCAAGGCGACTTGAACCATCTTCAAAACGATCAAAAATGTTTAGATGTGTCAAAAATGTCTTGCTGCCCCAAGACTTGTGAAATGACAAGACCATCTTACATTTAGGTGGTAACTAGGGTTGAGCAAATTTGTTCGAAATTGGTCACCAAATCTGAATTTGCCATATTTGTACCCTATTTGTGCTGAATGTATGTTTGATGTTCGGTTCCTAACACATTTGGTAATTTCTACTCCCATTGACTCGAATGACATTCGGCTGTGTTCGACGAATACTACAAAAACAATATTCGCTGCCGATCGTAATCGCTCAACTCTAGTGGTAACCCCCCAATCTTGCCGCTTGGGATGTCTATACTAGTTGTGTGCCCTTTACTATTTTCTTTTGTCCTCTTTAGTCTGAAAGGCATTATATTATGCAAGTGGTCTGTGAAGCAACTCAGTGTCCCGACACTAGGGTGAGTTCCAGAATAACAGACACATTATCAATGTGACGTCGCCACCTTTGCTTACCACATGGTCTCCGGTTTTTAGGTGCGAGTAGCTGCTCTACAGAACCTGGTGAAGATCATGTCCCTCTATTACCAGTATATGGAAACCTACATGGGACCTGCCCTATTTGCTGTGAGTTACATGGCTGATAACGAGGGCTATGGTACCACATAAGCATTGTGTGACAGACTTTGTGTTTCAGATCACCGTGGAGGCAATGAAGAATGAAATAGATGAGGTGGCTCTGCAGGGAATAGAGTTCTGGTCCAACGTATGCGATGAGGAGATGGACCTGGCAATCGAAGCATCTGAGGTAACACTTCAAGTCAGTCGTATTTTATCACTTTTAATGGTAAAATCACCTGCAGCAAATTGTGTGCAGAAAAATTAGTTTCGTACACGATGGAGAAATTTTGTAAGAAATCTGCTTGTGATTATAGCCCAATTCACCGGGTCTGAATTGCTCTTATTAAATGGCGCTATAGGGTTATTTGGTTATTTCATGGGGTTCCTTTAGTTTAAGGTCCTTTCTGCAGACTACCTGTTGAACCACCAGTCCATTGGAGTACATGGCATGGAAGAGCCTCATACCCTTTTTCACTCCTTTCCCAAGACAGACATGTTTTACCAAGTGCTTTTTAAACCAGATTAATAGTGTCTCATTGCATGAAACTGGGCACATATGATCCTAGCAAAGGGTGGTCAGCATTTAGAACAGGTGCACTGGGAAGTATTGGTTTAGGAATTGGGCAGTTGCTTATTTCTGTGAGTCTGTCGTATGCCTTGTTTTATTATGACTCTAATGATCTAGCCCTCTTCTGTGCTGTCTGAGGATGACAAGTTCATGCACCACACATAAAATATTGTGTTGATTCTGACTGTCTGAAGACTGAGAATTGGGATTTTGACTAAACTGGGATATAGATATATAGATGTATAGTTGTACTCCTCCACCATCATGGCTTTCTTTAAAACTTTGCACTTAAAACCCGAGAAAAAAAATCAAAATGTGCATACATCTTGTAGTGATAAATGGTAACAATACATGTATATAACATGGGGTATTTGGTACGATCATGATTTTAAAAAAAACTAACAAAATCATAGAAGCTATCCCACCGCGACGAGGTGTACCCATTCAGGACGGTCCGATCCTGTCTCCAGTATCAAAACCTCACCTTGTGAGACCTCAATGTGAGTAAAGGCAGAGCAGGACCCAGGCCTGACTGGTCAGACACCTGCCCATGGGAAGTTATGTAGATGAAATGCCTAGCTCAAAAAGGGTGGTTATGCCCCTGTTTGTAAAAGTAAAGAAACTACAGCTCATTTCTTTGGTCTGCTGTAGTTTCATGAAATCTTGCAATTGCCAAAATTCCATCACGTTACATAGTGCATAACTGCTGCCATAATTTGTTTTTCAGGCTGCTGAACAGGGGAGACCGCCAGAACACACCAGCAAGTTCTATGCTAAAGGGGCGTTGCAGTACCTTGTTCCCATACTGACACAGACTCTTACGAAACAGGTGAATATTTCTTTTTTTGGATTTACGGCTTTTAAACATTTTGGCACATAAAAGCCTGTAATGCTGCAAGGGTTTGTATCTTGTCAGTATCCAACCACCTGATCTCTGCTACTAGGATGAGAATGATGACGACGATGACTGGAACCCCTGTAAGGCTGCTGGGGTATGCCTCATGCTGCTTGCTACGTGCTGTGAAGATGACACTGTCCCCCACGTGCTGCCATTCATTAAAGAACACATCAAGAACCCAGACTGGCGCAACAGGGATGCAGCAGTCATGGCATTTGGAAGTATACTCGAGGGTCCGGAAGCCTGCCAGTTAAAGCCCTTAGTCATACAGGTTAGTGCTTTCCTTTTTTGGTTCGTCTTATGTCCTTTTTATAAAAAAAAAAAAAAAAAGAAATTCTCCTACGCCTCATTGGGGGACACAGGACCATGGGTGTTATGCTGCTGCCACTAGGAGGACACTAAGTGAACACAAAAAAGATTAACTCCTCCTCTGCAGTGTACACCCTCTCGCTGGCTGAAATTCAACCAGTTCTTGCGTAGTGTCTGTAGAGGCACTTGGGTCTGTTTCAGACCCCCAACGTTTTTATTTTCAATCTTTTTCCCTTTTTTTTTTTGTTGTTTTTCTGTAAATTTTTATTTTTTAATTAACAGTGAAAGGGGCGATGGTCCCTTTCAAGAATCCACTCTCCCCCGAACCATCAACAGGCGAGAACGCAGAGTATATCTCCCCGTTCCCTCTCCTGCGACGACTGGGGCACGCATAACCTTACTTTGGGGCGACGGTTCCTTCATGGTCCCGATCTTCCCACCCCTACAAAATGGTGAGCACATGGAGTCCTTCTTTCATGTTCCCCTCCGGGGCCGCAAAACCCTTAGCTGGATGGACAGAGGCCCCAACCTATTGGTGTCACTACAGCCCCCATGACCGCAGGCGATGGAAGGTCCTCTCCACCCCCGCTATAGGGAGGATGGATTGAGGTTTATACCCTTAAGAAGAGAGGAAGCGCTGCGCAACTCTGGCTCTGCGGTTCGTTTTAAACGGTCTTATGATATATATTTCCCCACTGTGTACCACACTAAGCAATTGCAAATGAATAGTGTATAGTTCTAAATTTTGACATGACAGTCTGTAAAGATGGCATTGCTGATGCATGTGTAATACAACAGAAATGTAAAATATTCTAATGCTGCTGATAGCCTAGTCGTCATACAGCTGTCAGGTTGGTGCTTTCTTTGATTTTAGTTGTAAAACGTAACTGTCTAAGGATGACGAGTTCATGCACCACGCAGAACAGACTGTGTTGATTATGACTGTCTGAAGACATTTGAACAGCAGTGTTAGGCCTGTCCCACACGTCCAGATAATTCCGGTACCGGAGTTATCCGTGTCCGTGAGCTCACGTAGGCCATCCGTGCGGCACACGTTTTCCGACTGGGTACCACACGGAGCGTGCAGGAGACAGCGCTAGAGATATGCGCTGTCCCCTGCATCTGGTGCTGAAGCGGCCATTCATATCTTCTCTCCAGCAGCGTTCGCTGGGCTGGAGAAGATATGAAAAAATTTTTTTTTTTTGTTTTTCGTGTTTAAAATAAAGATCCCTGTCCCCTCCTACCCCCTGTGCGCCCGCCCGCTGTTACTAAAATACTTACCCGGCTCCCTCGCTGCATCCTCTCCGCCGGCTTCTCCTGTATGAGCGGTCATGTGGGGCTGCCGATTAGTCATGAATATGCGGCTCCACCTCCCATAGGGGTGGAGCCGCATATTCATTTCTGTAATGGGCGGCCCCACGTGATACAGGAGAAGCTGCGGACAGGACACTGCGAGGGAGGCGGGTGAGTATTTTAATAACAGCGGGCGGGTGCACAGGGGGTGGGAGGGGGGTGGGGACATGGATCTATATGTTAAACACGAGAAACAAACAAGAAAAAGGATTATTCATATCTTCTCTACAGCAAACGCTGCTGCAGAGAAGATATGAATGGCGGCTTCAGCACCATGTGGGGGGGACAGCGCTTACTGTAGCGCTGTCTCCTGCACGGCACACAGACTGCACACGGACAACGTCCGTGTGCGGTACGTGTTTTACACGGACCCATTGACTTTAATGGGTCCGTGTAATCTGTGCGCTCCCACGAACACTGACATGTCTCCGTGTTTGGCACATGGAGACACGGTCCGCAAAAAATCAATGACATCTGCACAGATGCATTGATTTCAATGTGTCTACGTGTGTCAGTGGCTCCGGTACGTGAGAAAACTGTCACCTCACGTACCGGAGCCACTGATGTGTGAAACCGGCCTTAAACGAAGTCTAAACCTCCTTGTAAAGGTGACATTCACTGCAATTAGCTTTTCATAGCTCTCAAAGTGCTGTCTGATTGCTGCCAATCACTTTGTGGCATTATGCACCACTTGCAAGAATGATCAATAAAGACTAGTGACTTACTGCAGTGTTCATGTGCGCATGTACAGAACATCATTACTTTGGTATTTGTCACCGTTAAGCTGCCAGTTATATGGAGATGGCCTATTTGGATGGATATTCCTTTTGATCTATAAACTTAAACTGCTCTGTTTAGGATGGCAATGTACATGAAGGGTAATAAATGAAACTTAGTGTTGTCCACTACTCGAACAACCTTTTCTGAATCTTTCTCTCAAGTAAAATAACACTTTCTCGTCTCAGACACCTTTCCAGCAGTGTTGGCATTTGCTCTTCCGGGGCTCACTTGACATTGTCACTCCATCTTTTCAGCCTAATAGCGCAGCTCTCTTCCTCAGGATGTCTTAATTTGTCCAGAGGAAGGGAGAGAATAAGTATTACTGGGAGTAAACTGGGATTCAGAAGTCTGTCTGAGTAGTGGACAACCCCTTTTGAAGGGATTGTTCAGTACTTTTATATTGATGGGTCATCGGTACCAGACTGAAGGTGCTATACCTGGCACCCCTGCCCGATCAGCTGTTTTAATGTCTTATCTAAGGGATTGTCCACTAACAACCCCTTCTTGATCTAAATGTTTGGCCGCGATAAAATAAAGCTTGTAATCGCCTCCGGTGCTGTTCCAGCAGTATTTGCACTCGCGGTCCTGGGGCTCTCATGCGGTTGACACGTGGGGCCCGGTGCCCCATCAGCGTTGGTGTCACTGTCCCTACCTTTGAACATTTTGAACATGAAGAGTAAGTCTGAGATCAGTTGCAGCGTGGACTGCCTCTTCATGTTCAAAGTGTCCGAAGATGGACCGTGACCCCAGTGCTAATTGGGCGCCAGGCTCACGTGTCGTACAACCGCATGAGATCCCCGGGAACACTAGTGCCAACACCACTTGGACAGCGCTGTCATGGGAGGTGAAGTATGGACTTTTTTTGTGTTTTTTTTTTAATTTTACTGGGACCAAATGTTTAGTTCAAGAAGGGGTTGTCCTAGTAATGTACAAAGCCTTTAAATACAAATATGGCATCTTTTAATTTGCAAGAGATGTTTGCCTTCCTGCTCTGCAATTCCTCTATTTTATCCTAGGCCATGCCCACTCTCATTGAGTTAATGAAGGATCCCAGTGTGGTCGTTAGAGACACTACGGCTTGGACTGTAGGAAGAATATGTGAGCTTCTTCCAGAGGCAGCCATCAATGATGTCTACCTCGTCCCACTACTGCAGTGCCTCATAGAGGGCCTAGGGGCAGAGCCAAGGGTGGCTACAAATGTCTGCTGGGTAAGTGAATTGTCCTGGTCTCTATCCAGTGTTTGCCATAGTACATACAGATGACTGTAGTTATAAGGTTTGCTTGCTTTTAGGCATTCTCTAGTTTGGCTGAGGCTGCATATGAAGCTGCAGATGTAACAGATGACCAGGTAGAGCCGGCCTCCTATTGCTTGTCTAGCTCCTTTGAGGTGATTGTACAGAAACTGCTGGAAACAACTGACCGGTAAGTGTTTTTAGTGACTGTTTCTCCACACAGCAGGCTTTAATTGTAGTTTAAAGGTAAACTACAGGCTCTCGAATGTGTTGACCCAAATTGCTGTGGTTTTTGTTAGTCTGTGCCATTCCAGGATGTCTGTACAAGTCCCCTCTATAAGTTGTAAAGCGCTGCGGAATATGTTGGCGCTATATAAATAAAAATTATTATTATAATAATAATAATATGTGTTGGCTTTTGACTGTAGTCTCTTTGGATGACTTTACGCAGCACTGATTAGTGACCGTCGGACTTTGGGTGTAGTAGCTTCCTACCAGTCTGAGGATGATGAGTTCATGCACCACTCTGATTGTTGTGTTGATTATGACTCTCTGAAGACGTCCTAATTTTTTTTTTTTTGTGTTGGCAACATTATTGTGGGTTGATATTGGAACTTGCAATTTCATAGTCTGCTTTTCCTCCCCTACACAGACCTGATGGACACCAGAACAACCTACGAAGCTCTGCCTACGAAGCCCTAATGGAGATAGTAAAAAACAGTGCCAAGGATTGCTACCCGGCTGTGCAAAAAACTACTTTAGTGATAATGGAGAGGCTGCAGCAAGTGCTTCAGATGGAGGTAGGAGTGTGAGCATCTGCTGCGTGAGACGTAACTCATTTGGAGCCAACATCTTGTTCTTATGCTTTCCACCTCTCATTTCTTTTACCAGTCCCACATACAGAGCACATCAGACAGGATACAGTTTAATGATCTGCAGTCACTCCTCTGTGCAACACTCCAGGTAAGTGTCCTTCAGAACACGTTTCCCTTGTGGTCACTTCTGTGTAGGTCAGAGAATCGCAAGTCTGAGGATGACTAGTTCATGCACCACACAGAGCTTACTGTGTTGATTATGACATTCTGAAGACTTTCAATTTGCATTCTTTGGTTTATAGGAAGTAGTCATTAATGTTTGCTCCTGTAATTGCTTTCAAAGTAAAACTTGATCCTGTAGAATAGGAGCAGATTTCCATGCAGTCTTTAAAAGTTGAACCAATAGCAAAAACTCAAACCAAAATAAGGATCAAGTAAAGAAGATATTCATAAAAAAATTAATTTTATTGAATCACAAAGGGGTTAAAGACCAAAGAAACAACTTCAACTTATATTTTGAGACAGTCACAGAACTTAAATTTTGTTGTAATTGGATATAATGAACATGGTGGTACATACTTCATTGGTCTCACCCAGTAGCGTCCCCTATGACATTTTTGCTTTTTTGTTGTTGTTGTTTTTAACCCTTTTGTAATTCATTTAATTTTTTTTTTTTATATGGATCTCTTATTTACTCGATCCTTATTTTGGTTTTGAGTTTTTGCTATTGGTTCAAGAATGTGGAAGTGCCATTCTAATTAACGGATATTAATGTTTAATTAGTCTTTTAAAAGTTGTTCACAACCAATTAAAAGAACAGATTGCTCTAAAGGTCAGGTTTAACCCCTTCACGACATGCGCTGAACATGTTCAGCGCATGTAGTGTACCTTCTTTTGATGTGGGCTCCGGCACTGAGCCCACATCTTTCCCGGCTGTTTTGAACAGCTGACATGTCCACTTAACAGCCGCAGGTGGAATCACAATTTACTAGCGGCTGTTAACCCGTTAAATGCTGCTGTCAGTCTGGCAGCGGCATTTAATGTAATCGCGCCAGAAGCGTGTCACTAATCCCTCCCATCAGTGACCCTGTCATATGATCTTGGGTCACTGATGGATTAGCATGACAACCGGAGGTCTCCGGCAGATCTCTATGGTGATCTGATCATTGCCTGTGTAGCAGAGGCGATCGCGTTATTGCAGCTTCTAGTCTCCCATGGAGACTATTGAAGCGAGTGGGGGGGGGGGGGGGGGGGAAATCTAAAAGTTCAAATCATCCCACATTTGCCCCATTCCAAAAAAAAAAAAATTACACATTTGCTATCGCCGCTTTCATAATCGCCTGATGATAGATATATAGATATATATACACACACCAGACAAAACAGATCTATATACCAAAAATAATCATAAAATAATGCACCCTCCATATCAAATGTCACGTGCAATTAGCTGCCTTATGTTATAGAAAAGCTGACAAGTGCTTTAATGGAAAAAGTGCCTAGTCACAGTGCATTGTGCAAAAAATAAGCAGCATATATATGCAAAAATAAGAAGTGATGGAAAATGATGCCGAAATCTGCAGACACTGACTTGTGGCTTTTGGCATAAGTGCTAAAAGTTGCTGTGAACGCAGATACGACCACTAAGTAAAAAAACTGAAACAAATGAAATCATACCTGAAAGTAATTTCATGTAAAGGCGCCCGGGGCGTCCCCATAGAGGAAGCATTTGCGAAACGGCGCTGTCGGGGTGAGAACACTGTTTGGGACCTTTACATGAAAATACTGACCATGGTCACCACAACAAGCGGTGGACACTGCATTGAAGACACCGTTCAGCAGCCCATTGAATCACCACTGAGGTGGAGTCTGTGACATTTGCATAAGAAATACTGCATACCCCTACCGACGTCCCTAGGGAAATTCTCCGTGGAACAGAACGCTGAGCTACATCCATTATAAATATAGTTCCCTTGAGAACACGCATTATAATCCTAGTAGATCCGAATTTGGGACCTATATATACCTTTTTATGCTACAAACGAGAGGCACACCAGGCCTTGTTTGATAAACAGACGGATTTAGACACCTACTCAGTACTTATTAGTACCACAGAGAAAAGTCTGATTACGTACTTGATAAAGGTCCATTTGAGGGACCGAAATGTTATTTTGGGACTGCATTAAAACCTTCATATCAGACAAAGTTGAGTGCCAAATTTTTATTTATTATAATCTGTCCAAAGAAGGACTGCAATGCATAGCCTGGCCGTGGGTCTGCTGACCGGAGCACAAAAGCTGCATGTAATTCTAGGAGGCTCTCACACTGGTCCAGAGACCTGCAGCTGGTCTGTAATTGGACTGAGATCCACGAGTCTGCATCACCTCCTAGGTGGAGTTGTGCATGCCTTTCCCTTTCCTGTTAATATTTGATGCTTGGTGTAAAATGACTTTCTGTGCCAGTTCCTGTAAACCCGTGAAATATATAAGATGTAAATATAAAATCTCGGCGGTGGTGGTGGGGTGTCTTGAGATCCAAGTATAACTTTGGAGACTGGGGTACGGTGCCTTGCTTTTAGGAAGGTGGTGGGTTTTTTTTTTTTTTGTTTGTTTTTTACCTGGCATCTTGCTTTTAACCCCTTTCTGACATTAGACGTACTATCCCGTCGAGGTGGTATGACCACCGACGGGATAGTACGTCTAGCGCCGCCGGGTGTCAGCTGACTATCACAGCTGACATCTGGCACATTAACACACCCCCCCCCCGAACACTGCAATCAAACATGATTGCAGCGTTCCGGCGGCATAGGGAAGCATCGCGCAGGGAGGGGGCTCCCTGACACACTCGGAAAAAACGTCTCCTGCAGGCCCCGGATCCAAAATGTTCGCGGTGCTCCTTCCGGGTCCTGCAGGGAGGTGGCTTGCAAGCGCCTGCTCAGAGCATGCGTCGGCAAACCTCCTGCAGTGCCTGTCAGATCGCTGATCTGACACAGTGCATTGCAAAGTGTCAAATCAGCAATCTGACATTTTAATCCATGTTGTCCCACACTGGGACAAAGTTTAAAAAATATATATATATTTACATGTGTAAAAAAAAAAAAAAAAAATCGTATTGTTACAATACATTTCTTTATGTAAATAAAAAAACAAAAGTACACATTTAATTAATATCGCTGTGTCCATAATGACCCGACCTATAAAACTGTCCCACTAGTTAACCCCTTCAGTGAGCACCGTAAAAAAAACTAGCCAAAAAACAACAATGCTTTATACTATAGCCGAACAAAAAGTGGAATAACACGCGATCAAAAAGACGGATATAAATAAACATTGTACCGCCGAAAACGTTATTTTGTCCCGCAAGAAACGAGCCATCATCAGCGCAAAAATAAGTTATAGCCCTCAGAATAAAGCGAAGCAAAAATAATTTTTTCTAGAAAATAATTGTATAAAAGCGCCAAAACGTAAAAAATGATAAAAATGAGGTATCGCTGTAATCGTACTGACCAGAAGAATAAAACTGCTTTATCAATTTTACCAAACGCGAAACTGTATAAACGCCCCCCCCCCCCAAAAAAAAAAAAAAAAAAAAATAATAAAAAATTCATGAATTGCTGGTTTTTGGTCTTTCTGCCTAACAAAAATCGGAATAAAAAGCGATCAAAAAATGTCATGTGCCCGAAAATTATTCCAATAAATACGTCAACTCGTCCCGCAAAAAACAAGACCTAACATGACTCTGGACCACAATATAGAAAAATTATAGCTCTTAGAATGTGGTAACGCAAAAATTTTTTTTGCAATAACAAGGGTCTTGGTGTGTGAAAGCTGCCAAACATAAAAACCCGCTATAAAAAGTAAATCAAACCCCCCCCCCCCCCCCATTATCACCGCCTTAGTTAGGGAAAAATAATAAATGTATTTATTTCCATTTTCCCATTAGGGTTATGGTTGGGGCTAAAGTTAGGGTTTGGGCTAGAGTTGGTTAGGGTTTGGATTACGTTTACGGTTGGGTTAGGGGTATGTCAGGGTTAAGGATATGGTTAGGGTTGGAGTTAGGGGTGTGTTGGGGTTAGGGGTGGGTTGGGATTAGGCTTAGGGGTGTGTTGGGGTTAGAATTGGGAGGTTTCCACTGTTTAGGCAGACCAGGGGCTCTGCAAACGCAACATGACGTCCGATCTCAATCCATACAATTCTGCGTTGGAAAAAGTAAAGCTGTGCTCTTTCCCTTCCGAGCTCTGCCGTGCGCCCAAACAGTGGTTTACCCCCGTATATGGGGTATCGGCGTACTCGGGACAAATTGGACATTAACTTTTGGTGTCCAATTTCTCCTGTTACCCATGGGAAAATACAAAACTGGGGGCTAAAAAATCATTAGTTTTTTTGTTTTTTTTTAATTTTCACGGCTCTACGTTATAAACTTTAGTGAAGCAGTTGGGGGTTCAAAGTGATCACCATAATCTAGATAAGTTTCTTGGGGGGTCTAGTTTCCAAAATGGGGTCATTTTTTGGGGGTTTCTACTGTTTAGGTACATCAGGGGCTCTGCAAACGCAACGTGACACCCACAGACCTTTCCATCAAAGTCTGCATTCCAAAATGCCACTTCTTCCCTTCCGAGCTCTGCCATGTGCCCCAACAGTAGTTTTCTCCCACGCATATGGGGTATCGGCGTACTCGGGACTAATTGCACACCAACTTGCTTTTGGGGTCCAATTTCTCCAGATACCCTTGGGAAAATACAAAAAAGGGGGCTAAAAGATCATTTTATGGAAAAAAATAAGATTTAATTTTCACGGCTCTACATTATAAACATCTGTGAAGCACTTGGGGGTTCAAAGTGCTCACCACACATCTAAGTTCCTTAGGGGGTCTACTTTCCAAAATGGTGTCACTTGTGGGGGGGGGGGGTTTCATCGGGGGCTCTCCAAACGCAACATGGCGTCCCATCTCAATTCCAGCCAATTGTGCATTGAAAAGTCAAATGGCGCTTCTTCCCTTCTGAGCTCTCCGTGTGCCCAAACAGTGGTTTACCCCCACTTATGGGGTATTGGCGTACTCAGGACAAATTGCACAACAATTTTTGGGGTCCAATTTCTCCTGTTACCCTTAGTAAAATAAAACAAATTGGATCAGAAGTAAATTTTTAGTGAAAGCTAAATGTTCATTTTTATTTAAACATTCCAAAAATTCCTGTGAAACACCTGAAGGGTTAATAAACTTCTTGAATGTGGTTTTGAGCACCTTGAGGGGTGTAGTTTTTAAATGGTGTCACACTTGGGTATTTTCTATCATATAGACCCCTCAGAGTGACTTCAAATGTGATGTGGTCCCTAAAAAAAAAGTGTTGTAAAAATGGGAAATCGCTGGTCAACTTTTAACCCTTATAGCTCCCTAACAAAAAAAAAAAAATGTTAAAAAATTGTGCTGATGTAAAATAGACTTGTGGGAAATGTTACTTACCGTATATACTCGAGTATAAGCCGACCCCCCTAATTTTGCCACAAAAAACTGGGAAAACTTATTGACTCGAGTATAAGCCTAGGGTGGAAAATGCAGCAGGTACCGGTGAATTTCAAAATTAAAAATAGATACTCCATACCGTTCATTATGGCCCCATAGATGCTCCACATAAAGCTGTGCCATATATACAATGCTCTGCACCATTGCCCCATAGATACTCCACATAAAGCTGTGCCATATATACAATGCTCTGCACCGTTGCCCCATAGCTGTGCCATATATATAATGCTCTGCACCGTTGCCCCATAGCTGTGCCATATAGTGCTCTGCACCGTCCATTATTGCCCCATAGCTGTGCCATATAGTGCTCTGCACCATTATTGCCCCATAGCTGTGCCATATAGTGCTCTGCACCGTTGCCCCATAGCTGTGCCATATAGTGCTCTGCACCGTTGCCCCATAGCTGTGCCATATAGTGCTCTGCACCGTTGCCCCATAGCTGTGCCATATAGTGCTCTGCACCATTGCCCCATAGCTGTGCCATATAGTGCTCTGCACCGTCCATTATTGCCCCATAGCTGTGCCATATAGTGCTCTGCACCATTATTGCCCCATAGCTGTGCCATAGTGCTCTGCACCGTTGCCCCATAGCTGTGCCATATAGTGCTCTGCACCGTTGCCCCATAGCTGTGCCATATAGTGCTCTGCACCGTTGCCCCATAGCTGTGCCATATAGTGCTCTGCACCATTACCCCATAGCTGTGCCATATAGTGCTCTGCACCGTCCATTATTGCCCCATAGCTGTGCCATATAGTGCTCTGCACCATTATTGCCCCATAGCTGTGCCATATAGTGCTCTGCACCATTATTGCCCCATAGCTGTGCCATAGTGCTCTGCACCGTTGCCCCATAGCTGTGCCATATAGTGCTCTGCACCATTGCCCCATAGCTGTGCCATATAGTGCTCTGCACCGTTGCCCCATAGCTGTGCCATATAGTGCTCTGCACCGTTGCCCCATAGCTGTGCCATATAGTGCTCTGCACCATTGCCCCATAGCTGTGCCATATAGTGCTCTGCACCATTGCCCCATAGCTGTGCCATATAGTGCTCTGCACCATTGCCCCATAGCTGTGCCATAGTGCTCTGCACCGTTGCCCCATAGCTGTGCCATATAGTGCTCTGCACCATTGCCCCATAGCTGTGCCATATAGTGCTCTGCACCGTTGCCCCATAGCTGTGCCATATAGTGCTCTGCACCGTTGCCCCATAGCTGTGCCATATAGTGCTCTGCACCGTTGCCCCATAGCTGTGCCATATAGTGCTCTGCACCGTTGCCCCATAGCTGTGCCATATAGTGCTCTGCACCGTTGCCCCATAGCTGTGCCATATAGTGCTCTGCACCGTTGCCCCATAGCTGTGCCATATGGTGCTCTGCACCTTTGCCCCATAGCTGTGCTATATAGTGCTCTGCACCGTCCATTATTGCCCCATAGCTGTGCCATATAGTGCTCTGCACCGTTGCCCCATAGCTGTGCCATATAGTGCTCTGCACCGTTGCCCCATAGCTGTGCCATATAGTGCTCTGCACCGTTGCCCCGTAGCTGTGCCATATAGTGCTCTGCACCGTTGCCCCGTAGCTGTGCCATATAGTGCTCTGCACCGTTGCCCCATAGCTGTGCCATATAGTGCTCTGCACCTTTGCCCCATAGCTGTGCTATATAGTGCTCTGCACCATCCATTATTGCCCCATAGCTGTGCTGCTGCTGCAATAAAAAAAAAAACACACTCACCTCTCTTGCTTGCAGCTGCTCGGCGCCATCTTCCCGGCGTCTCTCCGCACTGACTGATCAGGCAGAGGGCGGCGCGCACACTATATGCGTCATCGCGCCCTCTGCCTGAACAGTCAGAGCGGAGAGATGCCGGGAAGATGGCGCGACACCCAGCGTGTGGAACGAGGACAGGTGAATATGACATACTTACCTGCTCCCGGCGTCCCGCTCCTTCCCCCGGACAGCTGGTCTTCGGTGCCGCAGCCTCTTCCCCTGAGCGGTCACCGGCACCGCTGATTAGAGAAATGAATTATGCGGCTCCGCCCCTATGGGAGGTGGAGCAGCCTATTCATTTCTCTAATGAGCGGTCCCACGTGACCGCTCAGGGGAAGAGGCTGCGGCACCGAAGACAGTGGGACGTGCAGGGGGGGCGCCAGGATCGCCGGGACTAGGTAAGTATATGACAGTGCTCACCCGCCGACCCCACCACCGATCATGACTCGAGTATAAGCCGAGAGGGCACTTTCAGCCCAAAAATTTGGGCTGAAAATCTCGGCTTATACTCGAGTATATACGGTAAGTATTTTGTGACATATCTCTGAATTTTCATGCCCTTAAAATCACAAAGTTGGAAAATTGCGAAATTCTCAAAATTTCCATTTTTATTCACAAACTCAAGTAATTGCAAGGAAATTTTACCACTAACATGAAGTACAATATGTTACGAGAAAACATTGTCAGAATCACCGGGATCCGTTAAAGCTTTCCAGAGTTATAACCTCAAAGGGACAGTGGTCAGAATTGTAAAAATTGGACTGTTCATTAACATGCAAACCAGCCTTGGGGGGTAAAGGGGTTAACATTTGGATTGCTTCACCCATGTAACAAAAGTTAAAGGGGAGGTTCGATCTGCAGACATGTGAATCTTCACAGTTCACGCTCAGCCTAGTGAGGAATCTCTGGTGACTGCGCCGGGAACGCGAATCATGTGATAAAGTATGCACACTCCTGGCCAGAACCTGATTAAACCGTTTTCAGCGTGGCCAGAGCCTGACCTAGACGGTTTTAGGCATGCTCAATGCAAGTGTATTGTGCAAGGCTGAAAAAAGTCTAATCGGAATCTGGACAGATGTGTGCACATCACATACTTGTGGTCACGTGGCTTTTTGCGGGCAATGACACTGGAGAAGCCTCACCCCACAGAGCGTGCACTATGGAGATTCATAGTGACTGCAGACTTGTAGTTTTAAGCCAGATAACCACTTTAAAAAAAGATCTACAAAAGCAGTGAAAACTTGGTTTATTAAATATATACACGCACCTTCACAAAAATGTTGTAAACTGTTGTGGCTCATTCTGACGTCCTTGCATTTCAGTCCGATGTTTGGACGGCAGTGCACTGGTATCCGGTTCATGCGTGGCAGCCTCATAGAGATATATGAAGCTGTCGTTCTCTGGTCCGGAGACTAGCTGCTCGTGCTCGGACAGATTAAAGGGAACCTGTCACCCCCAAAATCGAAGATGAGCTAAGCCCTCCAGCATCAGGGGCTTATCTACAGCATTCTGTAATGCTGTAGATAAGCCCCCGATGTAATCTGAAAGATGAGAAAAAGGTTAGATTATACTCAACCAGGGGAGGTCCCGCTGCGGTCCGGTCCGATAGGCGTCGCGGTCCGGGGCCTCCCATCTTCTTACGATGACGTCCTCTTCTTGTCTTCACGCTCCGGCTCCGGCGTACTGTCTGCCCTGTTGAGGACACAGCAAAGTACTGCAGTGCGCAGGCGCTGGGAAAAGTCAGGCCTGGCGTCTGCGCACTGCAGTACTTTGCTCTACCCTCAACAGGGCAGACAAAGTACGCCTGCGCCGGAGCCACAGCGTGGAGACAAGAGGAAGTCATCCTATGAAGATGGGAGGCTCCGGACCGCGATGCCCATCGGATCGGACCGCCCCTGGGTGAGTATAATCTAACCCCTTTTTCTCATCTTTTAGGATACATCAGGGGCTTATCTACAGCATTCCAGAATGCTGTAGATAAGCCCCTGATGCTGGTGAGCTTGGCTCATCTTTGATTTTGGGGGTGACAGGTTCCCTTTAACACCGACGTCTGAGCTCTTATACCGTACTAGCCAACCTGACAGCCTCCTTTCATCAGACTGACCTTTCATTTGGGAATGTGTTCAGCTCTCCTCATAGATTTTTATAGGATCTCTATCTCTCATCTGTTGTGCATGTTGCTGTGACTTCGAATGATTGGTGGCATTTTGTGCAGTAGGCTTTTTAGCAGACCTTCTTGTTTTTTCTTTTCTTTCAAGAACGTACTCCGAAAAGTGCAGCCCCAAGATGCCCTGCAGATATCTGATGTGGTAATGGCCTCTCTGCTGCGCATGTTCCAAAGCACAGCAGGCTCAGGAGGTGTTCAGGAAGATGCCCTGATGGCTGTGAGCACTTTAGTAGAAGGTGAGTGCCTGATGACTGAAGTTGTAGAGAATTGAGTCCCTCTCCATTTTTAGGAAGGTTCATGTATATCTGCCCCTGGTCTCGTGCCATTGTCTGAGGATGACCAGTTATGCACCACACAGAATTGGTTGTGTTGACTATGACTTTCTGAAGATAATTGATTTAAATTGAAGTTTATCCTTGTTTTTATTTTCTTATTGTGATTTTTTTTTTTCTTTTTTTTTTTTCCTTCTCTTTAGTACTTGGGGCAGAGTTCCTGAAATACATGGATGCATTTAAACCTTTCCTTGGCATTGGACTGAAGAACTATGCGGAGTACCAGGTGAGTTCATGTTCAAGCTTGGGCAGTTTGTGGTCTCTTGGGGGGGGGGGGGGGGTGATAATTCCCCCACCCCCTCATAAATAAACTAGTATAAAAGCTACTGCACATCTGGGGGGAAAAAAAATATCCATTCATCTTGACTTGGTTTTATGGCTTTTTCTTCTGTGGATTTGTAAAGGGTCCGCCTTTTTCCTGTTTGTACAGCTTTCTAACAAACTGAGCAGCACTTCTATCCATATAATGGCTGCCTCTGGAGGGTCATGTGACCAGACATGTTAATCAGCCTTCTCCAATAGAAAAGCAGCCTACCTATGTGAGGCCATTAACAATTGGAGGAGGCTGATGGACAGGTCTGGTCTGTGATACAATGTCCTTATTAAAGAGAATTCTGCTTTTTACTTAATATGTAGAGGTGTGAAAATAAGTGGGCTGGACATAAATCTCCCTGAAAAAAAAATGGCTTCTTAGCTTGCTTTACATGAAAAGTTACCAGTGTGAGTCATGTAATGACTGCTGTACTGATCTCACAGCAGAGCTGTGTGGTTATAACTAGCACAGTACAGCATAGCTGACCTTTGAAACTACAACTGCATTTGTAATAAGACAATCTCACTGGCAGCCAGTGTGGAGTCTTGGGGTACGTGCACACACTGCGGATTACTCTGCGGATTTTTCCTGACTGATTTTGGTAAATCAGCAGGTAAACCGCACTGCGGATTTACTGCAATTTTTATTTTTTTTTGTGCAGATTCCACCTGCAGTTTTACACCTGCCGATTACTATTATGGAGCAGGTGTAAACCGCTGCAGAATCCACACAAAGAATTGACATGTTGCGCTGACAGCACACTGAGAGCGCTGCAGAGAAGTTTGCAATTAGACGAAGCTCGGCTCTGGTATACTGCTGTAATCTGGCACAACTCTGCATGAGAGCAGACTGTCTGTTAGTACATGTCTCACACTGGTAATGCCTCCCTTCATGTAAAATAAACTCTGGAGGCAGATTTGGGGAGATCTGTGTCCAGTCCATAGATCTTGACAGCTCATTTACATAATAAGAAAATGTGGAGATCTCTAATACGCCATTGGATCTGATATTAAGGTATAATTTTATTCCACTTTCTATGATTTACATTCCCATATATAGACTGTTAAGGAGGGTTGATCCTTCTAACAGATTCCCTTTAAAAGGGTTGACCACTTACCAGTATGTCACTGTATTGTACTATAATAGGGAAGTCATTATCATGAGAGCCCATAGAAGCGTAATGTTTTTTTTTAGCTGCGGCCTCCTCTTTACCGGTCTGCAGTTATATGGATGTGTACCAATGAAAAAGAATTTATCCTTTTTCTCATCTGTAATGGTGCTCAATCCATAAAGATTTCATAACCAAAGTAGTATTCAGTGATTTAATGATTGCTTGGACCTCCCTTTTCTTCTGCATGTTTGAAAAGTGGAGGTTGTGCCAAGTCTTTTGCTTTCTTTGCTTTGGAATTTGACTTCTAATCAGTTTGCCACGAATCCACATAAGTGATTAGTTGATTGCTGCAGGTCTGACCACTGGGATTCCACTGATTGAGAATGGGGGTCCAGGGTTCCCTGTCTAAGGCTACGTTCACATTTGCGTTGTGCGCCACAACGCAAACAAAAACTCAGCAAAACGCATGCACAACGCTGCGTTTTGCGCCGCATGCGTCCTTTTTTTCATTGATTTTGGACGCAGCAAAAATGCAACTTGCTGCGTCCTCTGTGCCCGGACGCGGGCGCCGCAGGGACGCATGCGGCGCAAAACGCAAGTGCGACGCATGTCCATGCGCCCCCATGTTAAATATAGGGGCGCATGACGCATGCGGCGACGCTGCGGCGCAGACCGCAAATGTGAACGTAGCCTAACATCTGTGATGCCCGTTTTCTCCCACTCCACTCAAAATTTATGGAAATGGCCTCAACTTATGTAAAGTGCTCATCAGTTCCATGGACTTTGCCTCAGTTATCAATCAAGCACGGGACTCTGTACACCTCTCTCGTCCAGTGGTTGGTTCTCCAGCAACCGACATGTCCGGTGGATAGATTGCGGCATTGTGGTGTTTGTTTTTTTTTTTTTTTGTTTTTTTTATGAACTTTTCTAATCCACAGAAGGTCACTGACGTTGCGGGTTTGCTTTTTTTCCTGATGTAGGTTTGTCTGGCTGCCGTGGGACTTGTAGGGGACCTTTGCCGAGCTCTGCAATCAAATATTTTGTCGTTCTGTGATGAAATAATGCAGCTACTATTGGAGAACCTCGGGGTAAAAAAAAACAATATGGCTTTAGTATTAGATGCTTTTAATTGGTGTGTTGTTCTGGTTCCCTAAGGTCCTATACTTGTTTTGCAGAATGAGAATGTTCACCGCTCGGTAAAGCCACAGATCCTTTCTGTATTTGGTGATATTGCTCTGGCTATTGGAGGGGAGTTCAAAAAGTACTTGGATGTCGTGCTCAATACTCTGCAGCAAGCCTCCCAAGCGCAAGTGGATAGGGTTAGTATAGCAGGCTTGTTACATGGCTCTTCTTTTATTCTGTAAAATTGCACATGGTGGTCTGTTCTAGTTACACCTTCATTCATTATTATTAGACAGACTATGACATGGTGGATTACCTCAATGACCTGCGTGAAGGCTGCTTGGAGGCATACACCGGCATTATCCAGGGGCTCAAAGGAGACAAGGAGAATGTTCATCGTGAGTACACCCAAGACAGATCCTCATTCCAGATGTTTGGTCACAGTAAGCTGCCTCAGAATTTTAAAGCAGTGGCTGAAAGGTTAAAAATAAAGGCGCCATTCATTTTAGTAATGTATAGGCACATTTTACATGGAGTAGAGGATCACTTTCAGTATTGTGAACACCATGTTAAAGGGTTATCTGGAATTTTGTTTATTCATTTTAATGGGTCTAGGAAGGTAATTGCAGCTTCACAGTGGTCAAACTGCTCCTGTCGGCGATGCTTCTGCCGACATCACGTCAACGATGCAGCTTTTTATAATCCGCTCTGCTGTCAATGGGGCATCGCTGCCAATGTCATGCTGATTGACAGCCAGCTTGACTTAACTGCAGGGAGCTGGCTGCCAATTGGCACGGTGTTGGCAGTGACACCCCTTTGACAGAGCAGAGCGCAGAAGAAGCTGCTCTTTCAAAGTGATGTCAGTGGAAGAATTGCTGCCTGAGCCAACAGAACAGGTACGTAGTTGGCAACAACTTCCTGGTAAGTTCTTAGCCACTTACCACAAAAAAACAAGTCTTGGATAAGCCCTTTAATGGTGGCCACTTGTCAAGATGTGCAAGGAAATTGTGTGTGGGGGGGATTAATTGTGAATGAGGGTGGTAGTGGCTAGATACATGAAGGGTGAACATGTGCACCCCTACATTCACTATATAGAAGAGCTGGATTGCGTAATACACATTTAATTTGACTCTTCAAGAACCGCTATAAAACGTAACAGTATTAAGGGCTAAACGTCCACATGAATGACTTGACGGTCTGATTTGGGTGTAGTATTTACCACAGCCATCCTTTTCTCCTAGCTGATGTGATGCTGGTGCAGCCACGTGTAGAGTTCATCTTGTCATTTATTGATCATATTGCTGGAGATGAGGATCATACAGACAATGTGGTCGCGTGTTGTGCCGGACTTACTGGGTGAGTCTGGTTGTGGGAATGATGTGATTTTTGGTGTTTATATGGGCAGAATCAGTTCAGGTCTTTGGAAGTTTCATAATGTGTCGTCCTATACATTGAGACACAGGTCCATATAAAAGTGATTACTCCAAATTATCTGAAATACCTGCATTGAACCTCTTCCCATCAGAATTTTTTTTTTTTTTCCCTTTCTTCATTCACGGAACGCTTCTTTAAAATAAAAATAAAAAAAAGATAGTAAAATGTATATCTCCTAAGCATTTAGCGGTCTATATGCAAGATAGATATATCTATATTCGGGAGAAACTGTGCTCTCCACTTCCTTCAGCACTTTTTTTTTTTTTGCTGCCATTTCCCCTTTGGAAGTCTTTATGCTCCAACGTGTCATTATTCCTACAGAGACTTATGCACGGCGTTTGGAAAGGATGTTGTCAAATTGGTGGAGACTCGGCCGATGATTCACGAATTACTGACAGAGGGCAGACGATCAAAGGTGAACAAGACAAAAACTCTAGCCACCTGGGCAACCAAGGAGCTGAGGAAGCTAAAAAACCAAGCTTGGTATGTAACCTGGAGACTATCTTGTGCAATGTGAATGGGGGATGTTTGTGTTTTTGTATCCTTCTTACTCTGATCTGTTCTGTTCTCAGACCGCAGCGGCTGGGTGAAGCTGAAAACCCACTGGAAATCTCCAACCTTTTCGAAAACAAAAAAAAATTATATCCCGGAAGCGAGATGTATGAGCGGGGTACTGAATGTTTGAGAGTGCGAGAGTGACTGAGTGAGGCTTCAAACATACCACATGGATAATGCGACCACAGCAGTGCTGTGAGAAGAGCAGACTTCCTGGGAGCGAGGGGTGAGAGCTGAAACACAATCCGCCCACCAGCTGAGAGGAGCAAGGGCCTGCGGGCCTTCACACATTAGGTGTCTGCTTTCACTGCCTCGTGGCCAGGGCAGAGCAGGAGTGACTGGTGTAACTTTTTTTTTTTTTTTTTTTCTTTCAGTCCGTTGTTACATCTGGCTATTTTTGTTTTAATTTTTTTTCTTCCTTCAAGGCCCCTTGTTTTAATGCAGCCCCTCTTAATAGCTGCACCTAACATCTCTATAGGACCAGGGGGATCTGTATGGGAATATTTTCCAAGAGCAAGTGTGTGTGAGTGCGGAGGTATAGCAGTCTACAGTCTGAGCGTCATTTTCCTGTTTATTCTGCGGAGAAGGTGTTAATGTTCACCATGCTTTTGGATTCACCTGAAGGAGTTACCGCCGTTTGTTACCAGATGCACAACACGAGCATTCTAGATTATGAAAATTTAAGGTCTGTTTCTCTAGGTTGTTTTAATTTTTTTTTTTTAACTGTTTCCTTTCCAGAGGTCTGTGTAGCGGGTGCCCCTGGCAGGGAAGTAGTTAAGGGAAACACTGGCTTGGTTTATTCTCTAGTCCTGAAGTAAGCAAGCGGCATCCTGTGCCATTAACTTGCTTTTTGTCCAATCTGTGAAATGGGTCAAGGGGGAGCTGAGAAGTGTAAGTTGATAAATGTAGGGAAAAAAACACACAGGGAAAGTGCCCCCTACCCTTTCATATAAAAAGTGCAAGGCTTTTGAGGGATCTATCTGCCCCTCACAGCATCATTATTTGTAAAGAAAAGATAGCCCTCAAATGTGCCAAAGAATCAAATCCTTAAATATTTAGAATGTGAACTACCCTTTCCTGCAGCCAGGGGGGGCTGTGGTGTACGATTAGTACGCTGCGTTCTGTGCTTTTTCTACCCATTGCGCAGTGAAATGGTTTAATCTACACAATGTAACAAGGCTATTGCTTGTACGGCAGATATGGTCACTTTGTGGGCTGAAGCTCCTATGTTCATGAGAATAAATAACTAACCAAGTAATAGAGCCTCACCGGGGTCCCAAATGCATCGTATTTGGACGGCATTCTCATGAATTCTTGAGCTCACACAACTGCCGCTGCCTCATTAGTGTATGGGCAATGGGCACTTCTAAGATGAACTAAAGTGATGCCAGCGTGCAATGCTAACTACTTTTATTTCAGAGTCTAATGTGATTACTCAATTTCCTGCACTAAAAAAAAAAATGAAAAAAATAAACATTGAAAAAAATAGTTAAAAGAAAAAAAAAATCTATATTATAGATATGGACTGGATGTACGTTGGACCATGGCACTTGTACAAGGTTCTATTTTTTCACTGCAGTTAAATATTAATAAAATGGTGTCAAACATCCCCTGCCCTCCATCTTGTGGTTTGTTTGGTTTTATGTTTTTTCATTTGGGCTTTGCACTTTTTAATCCCAACCTTACCCCTTGTTTAAATGGCAGCCATGTGGTCACATAACTGACTGTTGCAGCCACCACGGAACATGGCGTTATGCCGGCAATCGCCTGCAGCAAGGTAATATTCGTCAGGATGCACATTGGGAGCATGTTACACTGCTGATACTGTCCCTGTGTTCATAGTGGTATCTGCAAAGCGTCCCGGGAACCCTAGCCTTGAAGATTGTGCTTTGCTTGCATCCTATGCAGTGCATTTCTAATGGAAGGCTACTGGACTAAGTGCTGGTGTATCGCTGCAACCTGGATGATGGTCTAATGGCAAATAATGTGGGGAGATTGCGACCATTGGAGGTTGGGGTCCTGCTTCCTTTGAAGGCTGTGCCACTTGTAGATTGCAAGGAGAATAAACAATGACGCAGTGGCAGAAATGAAACTGTGTGTCTGTCTCTCTGAATTACATTCTCTCGAAGGCCTCAATCAGACTTCTATAATGTGAATTCATCAGTATTTTTCACTCATACCCATTAAAGGCTATATGGGGCTGTTCACTTTTTCCTTCACCAAAAAAAATAAACTCTCAAGGTAAGAACTATATAACAAATGGAAAGTTTGGTCCGTATCCGTGCTGCCAGGTGAAGAAGAAACATCAAATGCCGGAGATGTGATTTAAAAAAAAAAAAAAACACACAACTTTTGTTTCCTGAAGTGGGTTACACTTTGAAACGTGCAAAACAAAAAAAAAAACTTTACATCTTTCTCTAATCTCCAGCATTTGATTCTTCTTCACCTGGCAGCACTGATACAGACCACAAACTTTCCATTTGTTACATATTTTCCCTTCACCCATGACAGCACACCTGAGAGAGATCTGCCCAGCCAGGACAGGAACCTACTGAAATAAAAAGGCGGTACCTTCCCCCTCTTCAGTTGGGTTCCTGTCCTTGATGGGATTCCTGTGCTGAAATCAACGGTATCCTGTAATGGGTGAAAGGAAAAGGTCCTGGCGTCAGAAGAGCAAGCTGCGTACCTGTGGCGCGGGCCTTCGGGTGTCTGGAAGCGCCGTCCATGGGTCCCCCGGGGGCTCGATGTACTTTCGGTCAGCAGTGTCCTGGCTTGGTCCATTGCACCGTCCTCCCCCCTGCTGTGTTCCCTGTGCCAGCTCTCTGCTGGTCTCAGTTTAATAGAGCAGCTGGGGCATCATCCAGTAAGTACCACTGATGTCACAGGTGCAGGACACGCTGGGTATGGGTGTGCCCTGTTGACATCAAGGAGGTGCATTGGAAACAAGATGGTGGCGCCCTACACAACGCTGGCCGGGATACTGGTACAGGAGCGTGTGCCCGGCCGACTTTTGTGAGGAAGGGGGAGGGCGATTGTTGGAACCATGCAGGTGCCTGCTACAGACGGGATCATCATACCAGGTGAACATGGACCAAGGCAGTCTTGAGCAGCAGCCAACAGCTCACCATCAGAGTGGCAGGAGCAGCAGCTATCCCAGCCAGAGGAGCAGGGCATCCCAAGACTCCTCGGTGTCGAGAGAGGTTGCGTTGTGTCCAACCACAGCCTCCAAATCTGGTACCCTTGAGTGAGAACAGGTGTCGAGTGATCTCAAGTGAATGTCATAATTCTGTTAATAGGCCCCTTACTGTTTGCTCAAATCATTAGGAGAGCTAGCGTAAAGGGTAACATGGAGTGCCATGCAAAAGCCCCCAAGCTGTGGACTGGCAGAAGGACCTCTGCTCCTACTGCATCCACAGAACCATTAGTGAGGAGACCCCTGACTTTGCAGCCCCTTTCACACATCAGTTTTTCTCTAGTCACCTTCCACAACGGCATACGGAGGTTGCCTCTTTGCCCTGATGGGGGAACAGGAAATATGGAGAGGTTAAAAGGCATGGGACAGAGAGGTCCGTGTGCTGTGGTGGCCGGTGACTGCAGTACCTCCTTTTTTTTTTTTTCCCCTTATTGCCGGGCAGCATGCGGTCGTGTTCCACCTCCATCTTGCTGCTAACGTCGCGCCGCTTGGCGGTGTCCTCAGTACCCCTTCCTGGCCTTACCGCACCCCCTCGAGGGTAAAGCAGGCCAGTGATCCCGACCGGAGTCCTCTCTGAGCTCTCCGGTCTCCTCTGCCGGCATCTGAATGCAGAATTTCCGCTGGCGGTGCCTTGTGCAGGATGCCATCTTCCACCTAAGGACCCAGGAGGGGAGGAGGGAATCGGTCATTGCTGGGGGGCAGGGGCATACTCCTGGTATAAATCCTGCCTGAAGACATTGCAGGTAAGACTATCTGCGGTCATGGAAGGCAATACCTGTCCTGCCTCTGCAGAGCCTGGTGCTGCCCCTGCCACACAGTAAGTGCTGCAGGGAAGGGGTCGTTACATAGATAACCTAGGGGGTATCTCCTTTTCTGACACTACTCCCTCTTATTACAGGGAGACAAGTCTGCCCCTAAACCTTCTAATTAGAAAAAAATGTGCCATCTGCTATATTAAATTGCCCTCATTATGGGACAAAAAACTCTGCCAAACGTACTGACAAAATAGAGCAGAGCAACCCTCCCTCTTGGAAGAAAATCCGCATGCTAGTTTAAACAAGAGGTGCAGCCTTCCCCGGTGGCCTTTACGCCAACACCCCCCACCCATCCCCAACCTTCGCCAGCAAAGAAAAGGAAAATTCAGGTTGAGGACACTGGCTCAGAATCAGGCCTCTCCTATGCCTCATCTGGAAGACGGGAGGGACCTATGTCACCCGTAGCCGTCGAAGCCAGAAAATATCTTGTTTCTTCGGATTGGGTTGAGGATTTAGTGTCTGCTGTTTGCAGCACTATGGGGCTAGAGGAGGAACCAGAACCCCAGTCCATTCAAGACCAGATGTTTGGGGGAATATCCAAAAGGAAACGTATAGGATTCCCAGTACATTCTAATATTCTAGACATAATTTCTGAAGTATGGGAACTGCCGGAGAAAAGCCTCAGCATTCCCTCTGAGATGAAACACAGATTTCCCATAGAAGGTGATTCTGTTAAATGGGACCTTCCCAAGGTCGACTCGCAAGTAGCGAGAGTTGCAAAAAGAACCACCCTTCCATTTGAAGATTCTTCACAGCTGAAGGATCCAATGGACAGGAAAATTGAAAGTCTCTTGAAAAAATCCTGGGAGGCTTCTACGGTAGCTTTAAAAGCTATTATTGCCTCGACCTGTGTTGCCAGAGCCCTTGTTCGCTGGTTAGGGGAATTAGAGTCCCATATATCTCAGGGTACCTCCAGAGGTGAACTGCTGGACTCCCTACTCAGTTTCCAGGGAGGCATCCGCCAAAAAACCAGTAGCTCTAAGAAGACTATCAGGGTTGCCGCCAGATCTCTTGTACAAACCAATTCAGCTAGGAGAGCCCTTTGGCTTAAGATGTGGTCTGGTGATATCACCTCTAAAGCCAAATTATGTGCTATAACCTTTAAGGGTGACTACGTCTTTGGACCTTCTTTAGATGAGATCTTGGAGAAAGCAACGGATAAGAAAAAAGCTCTCCCGGAACAAAAACCCCCTAAGGCTATGTTCACACGATGCGGTTTTTGCTGCGGATCCGCAGCGGATTTGCAGCTGCGGATCCGCAGCAGTTTTCCATGCAGGGTACAGTACAATGTTACCCTATGGAAAACAAAATCCGCTGTGCCGACGATCCTTTTTTTTGCAGGCAAATCTGCGCGGATTTGCCTGCAGAAAAAAAGAAGTACCATGTCAATTCTTTCTGCGGATTCCGCTGCGGGTTTCCAACAGCACCAATAGGAAACTGCAGTTGGAAACCCGCAGTGGAATCCGCAGTAGAAAAAGGACACAAATCTGCGGAGAAAAGCACCGCAGGTTTTCACTGCGGATTTTCCCAAAAAAGGACCTGAAAAATCCACAGTGAAAAAAGGATCGTGTGAACAAGCCCTAAGAAAAGATTTTTTTTTGGCCCTCACAGCCACAAGCCTCTCAGAGAGGAAAAGGCAAAACTGGGAGGTGGAGTTATCCAAAAGGTGGAGGAAAGAGAATATCCTTATTCCCCAACAACAGCCACAACAGGAGAAGCGGTGACTTCGACCCGGTGGAGGGGAGACTCAAAATTTTTTCTTCAGTGGAAAATATTACCAATTGTCACTGGGCCCTCAATGTCGTCAGAGACGGCCTGGTAATACAGTTTATATCCTCCCCTCCATGGGGTCTGAAAGTCACCTATCTTCCCTCCCTAAAAGACCGAACTTCATTACTAGCCGGTCTCAGAGACCTAATAAATTCAAATGTAATATCTCAAGTTCCAGAATTGGAAAAAGGTCTGGGACATTACTCCCGTCTATTTTTAGTACCCAAGCCTTCAGGTGAGTCTTGTATCATCATAAATCTGAAGGGTCTCAACCAGCATGTGAAATACCGCAGGTTCAAAATGGAATCTGTAAAATCTGCCATTCCTTTGATGACTCCTCACTCCTTCATGTCAACCATAGACTTAAAGGATGCATACTTTCATATCCCAATTCACCCGAGACACCGAAAATATCTCAAGTTTGTGGTACAGGAACAAGATCTGATAAAACATCAGTACAACGTCCTTCCGTTTGGAATCTCCTCTGCACCAAGAGTTTTTTTCCAAGATAATGGCGGAAGTAGTCTCCTTTATTCGGGAACAAGGCATCTGCATAGTACCTTACCTGGACGACCTGTTAATAGTAGCATCCTTCAAAGAAATCCTAGTCTCATGTCTCAAGAACTCTAGATATTCTAACATCCATAGAGTGGGTCCCAAACCTGAAAAAATCCCAGTTACAGCCCTCCAAATCCAAGAAATTCCTGGGAGTCCTCTTGGACTCTGCAAAACAAATGTCTTTTCTTCCAGTTGACCACTGCCTAAACTTAGTGGCAAAGGTCAAAACATTCAGAGACATGAGATCTCCTACACTCAGGGAGGGTATGTCACTTCTGGGCTCCATGACAGCCTGCATCCAATCGGTACCCTGGGCTCGGGCCCACTCCAGAACCCTCCAGACACATTCTACAGAACTGGAATGGACATCCCAGCTCTTAACAAAAGACTGTATACATGAGGTCGAGTCAAGGCCTCATTAGCATGGTGGATAAACCTGAAAAATCTTCGGAAAGGTGTCAGCTGGACTCAGATCCCCTTAACTACAGTTACAACAGATGCCAGCAAGAGGGGCTGGGGAGCCATGATAAACAACATCCCTTCCCAGGGTCTTTGGGACCCGGCAGTGGGCAGGAAGTCGTCCAACTACAGAGAATTAAAAGCTGTAGAGGAGGCCCTTCTAGCGGCAGGTCAGCTTATCAAAGGACATCATGTTCATGTATACTCGGACAATGTGACGGCAGTTGCTCATATCAGGCACCAGGACAGTACAAAATTCAACAGCCTAAAAAAATCTCTACCTGAATATGCTCCTGGGCAGAGAAATCCCTACTGTCACTAACAGCAGTCCATTTAAAAGGGTCCTCCAACACCCAGGCAGATTATCAGAGTCACCAAGATATACAGCCGGGGGGAATGGAGTCTGAACAACCGGATCTTCATGATGCTTGTAGACAGATGGGGCATGCCAGATATCGACCTTTTCGCATCTCGCCAGAACACGCAGGTTGAGGTCTTTTTCTCCCTAAATCCCAGGGACAACTCCAGAGGAGTGGATGCTCTAGCCCAGAAATGGAATTTTCATCTGGCCTATGCGTTCCGACCAATTCCGATTTTGGCGAAGGTTTTACGGAAAATCCTAGAAGAACAAACCCCAACTATATTAGTAGCTCCGTTGTGGCCAAAAAGAAGTTGGTACAACTTGATTATCGATCTACAAGTAGATGGCCCAGTCCAGTTGCCAGTAGGAAACGACCTTCTCTTACAAGAACCCATTCGTCATCAGGATCCCAAGAAATGGAATCTAGCGGCATGGTTACTGAAGCCCAAATGCTGAAAGCTAAAGGACTGTCACTCAGTGGTTGCTACGCTTCAAAAATCAAGGAAACCAGTAACCAATGCTATATACAATAAAGTTTGGAAGAAATTTTTTTCTTTCTCCCTTTCTAATCCACCAGATCCCCTCAATCCAAATCTGTAAAAAATCTTAGATTTTCTGCAAAGAGGCTTAGAAATGGGCCTTAGGCCTAGTACATTAAAGGTCCAGGTCTCCGCCCTCAGTTCTATTTTTGATCAAGATCTGGCAAATCATCGCTGGATTAAAAGGTTCATGTTGTCAGCTTCCAGAATGAACCCTAAAAAACAATTGGTGGTTCCCCTATGGGACATTAACCTAGTACTCCAGGGGCTTACAGGTCCACCATTTGAGCCTTTATCCCTTTGTTCTCAGCAAAATCTTATCTACAAAACAATTTTTTTGGTGGCTATAACCACGGCAAGAAGAGTAGAACTACAAGCTCTATCGATAAGAGAACCCTACCTGTCTATCAGAGATGACTCCATAGTACTGCGTCTTGACCCTTCATTTCTCCCAAAAGTAGTCTCTGAATTCCATCGTTCCCAGGAAATTATTTTACCTTCCTTCTGTCAAAATCCAGCAAATTCAAAAGAAGAAAGATTCCATACTCTGGATGTCAGACGTATTGTACTATATTACTTAGAGCAATCTAGCTCTTTTAGAATCGATCAGAATCTTTTTGTTCACCTCTATGGACAAAATTAAAAAAAAAGGGGAAAAAAGTAGCAAAAAGAACTATTGCCAACTGGATAAAAAGAGCCATAGCAGAAGCCTACTTAGCTCAAGATAAAACACCTCCAGTAAGGATCAAAGGCCCACTCAACCAGGTCCAGTTAAGTCTCCTGGGCAAAAAGACCAGGTGCATCCGCAGAACAGATCTGCAGGGCAGCTACATGGTCTTCGCTACATACTTTCTCCAAGCATTATAGATTGGACATCTTGCCCAACAAAGATTTAGTCTTCGGCCGGAAAGTTCTCCAGGCCGTTGTCCCTCCCTAGCGCCAAATTAGTTGGTATTTCTCCGTATGCCGTAGAAGGTGACTAGAGAAAATAGAATTAGACTTACCGGTAATTCGGTTTCTAGGAACCTTCCACGACGGCGCTAGTTCCCTCCCTATATCCTGGATAAAAATCTGGGATGCAAAGGTAAACTGGTGTTAAGGGTTTTCAGTTATAAGTCACTGACGAGTGGGAGGAGGGAGGGCCTTTTAACCTCTCCATATTTCCTGTTCCCCATCAGGGCAAAGAGGCAACCTCCGTATGCTGTTGTTGTGGAAGGTTCCTAGAAACCGAATTACCGGTAAGTCTAATTCAATTTTTTTTTTGCCATCAGTCGCAATATGTCGAATTTTGAAAAAAAACAAAAAAAAAAAACAGATCCGGCGACTGATGCCGCCAGATCCGTTTTTTTTTTCCCTCATGGACTTGAATTAGCAACGGCCTGATGTTTCATCGGTCATTTGCCGGATCCGTCGACCGCAGACAACGGACAAAGTAACATTTTTTGTGTACATTGAAAAAACGGGCAGTGACGGATCTGTCTCCGTCCGTCGTTTGCTAGAATAGAAGCCTATGGCGCCGGATCCGTCAAATGATGGAATCCGGCGACTGATTCTGTTTTTAACTGAGCATGCTCCGATCCAATTAGGCAGATTCGCTAGTCGGATCCGTCCAAAAAACATATCCGTTGCATCGGTTTTTCACAATCTGCGACAGATCCGTTGAGCCAACAGATTTTGACGGCAAAAAAACTGATGTGTGAAAGGGGCCTCAGGTCCGTTTTTAGATCCGAAATGGAGGGCTTCCTTAAAACCCTGTTGAAAAGGGAAGAAAAAGCGTGGAGTTTTCTTCTAACTGGCTCTTCTCCATAATAATCACGGGGTCAATGTTATACGGAGTCCTCAGACAGTGACTTGGGGGGCAGACCGTGCCTTACCCGTGGAGGACATGGATAGACTACTTAAGGCCATTAGAACAACTGAGCCTAAAGGAGGAAAAAGCAGACAAGTCTCTGGAGGATGTGATGTTTGGAGGATTAGAGGAAAAGAAAAATTCCAGGCTGTCATTAAAAGAGTGGAGGAAACCAGAGAAAACTGGTGCGCTGCCCTCATCATCAAAAAGGAGGCAACCCTTTGAGGAGAATGATAGTTGTGGGACAAGGTCCCTAGAATCGATGGCACTGTATCCAGGTCATCTAAGAGGTCAGTGCTTTTCTTGGAAGACTCGGGTATTCAGGGACCCATTAGATAAGACGGACACTTATCTAAGACACACATGGGAAGTGGCAGTGGGAGGACTAAAGGTACCTTCACACGAAACGACATCGCTAGCGATCCGTGACGTTGCAGCGTCCTGGCTAGCGATATCGTTTCGTTTGACACGCAGCAGCGATCAGGATCCTGCTGTGATGTCGCTGGTCGCTGAATAAAGTCCAGAACTTTATTTGGTCATCCGATCGCTGTGTATCGTTGTGTTTGAAAGCAAAAGCAACGATACCAGCGATGTTTTACACTGGTAACCAGGGTAAACATCGGGTTACCAAGCGCAGGGCCGCGCTTAGTAACCCGATGTTTACCCTGGTTACCAGCGTAAAAGTAAAAAAAACAAACAGTACATGCTCACCTGCTCGTCCTCCAGCGTCTGCTTCCTGAGTCTCCTGACACTTACTGAGCGCCGGCCCTGAAGTGAAAGTGAAAGCACAGCGGTGACGTCACCGCTGTGCTGTTAGGGCCGGAGCTCAGTCAGTGTCAGGAAGCAGAAGCTGGGGGACGCGCAGGTGAGTATGTACTGTTTGTTTTTTTTACTTTTACGCTGGTAACCAGGGTAAACATCGGGTTACTAAGCGCGGCCCTGCGCTTAGCAACCCGATGTTTACCCTGGTTACCCGGGGACCTCGGCATCGTTGGTCGCTGGAGAGCGGTCTGTGTGACCGCTCTCCAGCGATCAAACAGCGACGCTGCAGCGATCGGCATCGTCGCTATCGCTGCAGCGTCGCTTCGTGTGAAGGTACCTTAAAACCAGCGATTGCTAGAAATTGTACTGCACAATCCCTAATGATTTGGCTACAACAGCTGGAGGAGCAGCTTAAGTCCAAGGTGTCAAGGGATAGAATCCTGTCAAATGTGTCTATTATTCCTGGAGGACACATCTGCTGACTGTGAAACTGGCAGCCAGGTCTGCTGGTCTATCAAACGCAGCAAGATGGGCCTTAGGGTATGTGCACACGTCAGGATTTCTTGCAGAAATTTCCTGAAGAAAACCGGAAATTTTCTGCAAGAAATCCGCATTTTTTTTTGCGTTTTTTCCCAGTTTTTTTCGCATTTTTTTTTAGCATTTTGCAAGCGTAATTAGCTTGCAGAATGCTAAAGTTTTCCAAGCGATCTGTAGCATCGCTTGGAAAACTGATTGACAGGTTGGTCACACTTGTCAAACATAGTGTTTGACAAGTGTGACCAACTTTTTACTATAGATGCAGCCTATGCAGCATCAATAGTAAAAGATAGAATGTTTAAAAATAATAAAAAAAATTAAAAAAAATGGTTATACTCACCTGCAGACAGCCGATCTCCTCAGCGGCTTCCGTTCCTATAGATGGTGTGTGTGTGCAGGACCTTCGATGATGTCGCGGTCACGTGACCGCGACGTCATCACGGTCATGTGACCGCGACGTCATCGCAGGTCCTGCACACACACACCATCTATAGAAACGGAAGCGGCAGCATGCACCGCTGAGAGGCGGGAAGACTCCGGGGGCCATCGAAGGTGAGTATATGACTATTTTTTATTTTAATTCTTTTTTTTTTTTTTACCAATTATATGGTGCCCAGTCCGTGGAGGAGAGTATCCTCTCCTCCACCCTGGGTACCAACCGCACATGCATAGCCACATGCGGAAAGTAAGCAGATCAATGCATTCCTAGGTGTGCGGAATCCCCGCAATTCCGCAAATTTAATGAACATGTTGCTTTTTTTCCCACGATGCGTTTTTTTCCGGGAAAAAAATCGCAACATTTGCACAAGAAATGCGGAATACACTGAAAATAATGGGAGGCATATGTAAGCGTTTTTTTTTCGCGTTTTTATCACATTTTTATAGCGAAAAAAACAACGTGTGCACATGGCCTGTCCAGGAGAGCTACAGGCAAAGAACAAGTTATGTTCTTTACCGTGTGGTGGCCAGTTTTTGTTCGGGAAAAAGCTGGATGACATCCTGGAGAAAGCAGGTGACAGGAAGGGCGTTCCCAGGGGAGCTGAGAAAATCTTCCTTTCGGAGGAAAGAATTCAATAGGGGATGTCCTCCAGGGGGAAAGAAGGAAGTGGGATAGAGGGGAAAAGGGAGTCCAGATTCATGTTTGGCAGTCTTTCCTCCGCTTCCAAGAAGTCCTCACAATGACACCAGAACAGCACTAGGGTGTAGGCTTTCCCTTTGTTCAGGCCTCGGAGAACATCTCCAGCACCTGGGTCCTGAATATAGTGAGGGAAGTTTTACCATCTTCAGGCCTATCTGCCACGTCAAACATTTGTAGTAACCCCCGCCAGAAAGTCGGCAGGAGAGCAACTTGCCCTAGAGACAGATTCTGGGCCTAGTGGACAAATAGGTCCTACGCGAGGTTCTGGGCAAACAAAAAGGAAGGGGATTTTATTCCCCCTTCTTTTTGATAAAGAAGCTGGATGGCTCATTCAGAACCATCATAAATCTCCAAGATGGAGTCAGTGAATACAGCTATAAAGCTTCTCCATCACAATTGCTTTATGGTGGTAGTCAACTTAAAAGGTGCTTACTATCACAATCTGATCCATCCGGACCATCAGAAATTCCTGAGGGTAGCCCTATACATTCAAGGTGACATTTTCAGTTCAGAGCTCTTCCCTTTGGGTTGTCAATAGCCCCAAGAGTGTTCACCAAAGTGGTAGCAGAGATGACGACCTTCTTCCATATCCAGAACACAGTCATCGTTCCTTATCTGGATGACTTTCTAATAGTAGGAAGATCGGAGGACCATTGTGCTACGCAGTTGAAGGAGGTGTCAGCAGTCTTACAAGAACTGGGCTGGATAATGAACACTCAAAAATCAAGGCTACAACCCCTAAGGGTGCAGACCTTGTGCCTAGTCCTGAACTCCAAGCTGCAGTCTTGTTTCTTGCCCAACAGCAAGGTAGAGAAGGTGGTGAACCTAACCTCGGCAGCCATAGAACTTCCACATGTATCTGAGGAAAACAATATCCCTATTGGGAACCTTAACTTTCTGCATCCCAGCAGTCAATTGGGCCCAATTCCATACCAGGCAGCTGCAATGGGAGATACTGTCAGCATAAATTGCTAAAAGGATGTTTAGAAGGAAGGGTAGATCTTTCTTCACATGTCAGGAACTCCCTCAGATAGTGGACAGACAGGGCGGAATTGACAGCGAGGGTTCCATGGGTAAGGCCAGTAAGCGACACAATCATGAGACGTGAGCATCTCATGTTGGGGGGGGGGGGGGGGACACGTGAGGTCAGGCAGTTCAGGGGTCTTGGACACCTATGGAGCTGGAAACGTCATCAAATCTAAAAGAATTTTGGGTGGTAGAAAGGGCTCTAAAAAAAAAACTTTCTCCTCTCCTGGGTTGCCACATCCGCTTATGTCAGACAACCGGGCCACGGTGGCATACATCAATCACCAGGGGGGGGGATCAATGTCCCACTCTCTAATGGTAGCAGCAAGAAACAGCCTCCAGATGGCAGAACAGCTCTTGTTCCTTGCTGCACAACACATAAGGGGAGCAGAGAACTTCGAGGCAGAATTTCTAAGCTGCAACAGACTAAAATAGGGGGTTGCCGGAAATAGATCTGTTTGCTGACAGACACAACAGGAAGGTAAAAAGGTTCTGTTCTCTGAACCATAGGGAAAACCCATTTGCCGTAGACGCTCTCCAGATTTCCTGGGACTTCAGGATTGCTTACTCCTTTCCTCCAGTAGCGATGATTCCAGAGGTCGTGAAGAAAATCGGGGAGGATCAGTCGAGAGTGATTATAATTGCCCCCTTCTGGCCAAAAAGACCTTAGAGACATTGTCCTTAAAAGGGAAAACTATCAGATCCATGGATCCTGCTGGAGATCCCAGACCTTCTCATGCAGGGGCCAATATTCCACACAATTAAAGGGCTTCCATATAGCATTGTGGAAGTTTGAAAGGGCACCGCTGAGTAGCAGGGGATTTTCACCAGGACTAGTTTCCACATTGCTAAAAAGTAGGAAACTCATAACAAAAATCTACAGCAGGACATGGAGAAAATTCTTAGAATTTTTAGGAAAGCCACTAGGCTAAAAGCCTCCAATCCGTCCCACCCTAGAGTTCCTTCAGTCAGGGTTTGAACTGGGGTTGGCTATTAGTACTCTTAAGGTCCAGGTGTCGGCTTTGGGTGCGTTATATAGTTGTAACCTTGCAGCTAATGTTTGGGTGGCAAGGTTCATAAAATCCTGCGATAGATCCAGACCAGTCCCAATTCTGAAGGTCCCTCCATTGGATCTGAACCTGGTATTCGAGGCTTTGACCGAAGAGCCGTTTGAACCTGTACAGGAGTTATCGGCAAAATATCTTACCCTAAAACAATCATATTAGTGGCTCTAACATCAGCCCGTAGAGTGAGTGACTTACAGGCCCTTTCTATAAACCCTCCTTCTACACAAATATGAGAATAGAGTTGTGTTAAGACCTGATCTGGCTTATCTTCCCAAGGTGGCATTAAAGTTTCATCGGCGCCAAGAGATTGTCCTACCTTCCATTTATAATAACCCTAAAAATCCATCCAGGAGAGAGGAATTTTCATAGTCTTGATGTTAGAATGGCACTGTTACAGTATATATCCATGACTAGCCAGTGGAGGAAGACCCAGTCCCTATTCGTAGCCTTCCAGGGTAGTAGGAAAGGTTACAGGGTGTCAAAGGTACGATTGTCAGGTGGATTAGGGAGGCCATTAGTTTAGCTTACTCTGGCAGTGGTGCTCCGATCTTTAATGGCATCAAGGCTCATTCTACCAGAGCCGTGGCAAAGAAGGCAGAGGTATCAATTGATGAAATCTGTAAGGCTGTTACCTGGTCCTCACCATCCACCTTGTTTAGGCCATATAGATTGGATCTATCCTCTTCTGCTGACTTAACCTTTGGTAGAAGGGTGCTGCAAGTGGTGGTCCCTCCTTATGGTGTTTCAGACTCTCCAAAAAGTCTCTCAGGTGTTCTGTCATGGGTGAAGGGAAAACACCAAGGTTACTTACCGGTAGTCATTTTTTCCAGAATCCATGATTCTTCCCCTTTTTTCACCTTATGGTTGTGCACTATATTATTATTTATATAGCACATTAATTCCATGGTGCTGTACATGAGAAGGAAGGGGTTACATCAAAATACAAATATCACTTACAGTAAACAAAACTAACAATGACAGACTGGTACAGAGGGAAGAGGACCCTGCCCTTGCGGGCTTACATTCTACAGGATTATGGGGAAGGAGACAGTAGGTTAAGTGTTTATAATGTGTTGGTTATATGTGTAAATTAACCAGGAGGTCCTCTTGTGCTCTGCAACTAACTGTAGCGGGGGAGAGGTACTGCTCTATTATTTCAGTAGGTTCCTGTCCTTGCTGGGTGGATCACTCTCTCTCAGGTATGCTGTCATGGGTTCTGGAGAAACCGGCTACCGGTAAGTAACCTTGGTGTTTCTCTGGTGAAATCACCCATGGAGCTGCAGCAGCCATATAATCTGGGATCAGGTCAGCTCATATTGATACAATTTTTAGTAATTACTATTGGATGAGTCTCTTATTTTGCACTATTTTTTTTTCAACTCAGCAGTTTATATCCCAAGGTAAAAACTGATACTGATAAAGTTCTGATCCGGCACACTGTTCTTTTTTTTTTATTTTCTCCCAAATTGCATCTGAATGAGGTTTTCAGGTGTCTGAAAAATAATTCTTGTGAAGCTTACTGTATAAATGGCCAAGATAAGTGTCCTCTTTACAGCAGGCTCTATACAGAAGTGACCTGCAACATATGGATACATTTGTTTACTGCAATACAATGGATACTTGTGAACATCACTACTGGTGCCAATGGACAGTCTTTGGGTTTACAGCTTAGCCCATGCAGCCCTATATAGTGTGTGCAACCAAGGAATTTGGTTATAGGGTTTTTTTACTCCTGTAATTTCATGTCCGGATGACTTTTTAATATACGGAAGATTTGCTGAAGTTCTAAAGTTTCCCAACAAACTGGATCTTTTTTTTTCTTTCTTCTGAGAACAGGACTTTATAGAACCTATTTTTTATATGGGCTGTAGACGCGTGTGCGCAATTTCCACCCGATTCATTGCCTATTGACTGCCAGATAAATTGGACTACAGCCTTTGGCTTTTTTTTATTATCACAGTCAATTGTCGAGCATGCTCACCTCTGCTTCATTTTGGGGCGCGATTCTACACAGCCCCCCAGATTGCTGGGGCTCTCGGTGATCAGTAAGTTATCTCATACCCATATTTATGGAGAGAGGGGATAAGGGCTCATTCAGTTTTATCAGTGTTTTTCACAGTTTGAACTCGTACCCATTATAGTCAATGGGCTTGTTCACAAAATCAGACATCCAATTTTGATTTGCTTCCGATGAAACTCCACTCAAGGCTAGGAGTCTATGAAAAAATCGGACAGCCCTCAGATGCTGTCTATTTTCACAGGGTGTTTGATTTAAAAGTTTGAGAACTTCAGATTATTATTTATTTATTTTTTCTTTTTCATAACTTCATCTGAGAAAAAAAATAAAAAAATAGTGCTTAGTGATGAGCGAATGTGCTTGGATAACATCCGAGTATCTCTGGCATGCTCTTGATAATATATTCGAGTCCCTGCGGCTGCATGTTTTGTCGTGGTAGACAGCAGCAGCACATGCAGGGATTGCTCGTTTGGCAATCCCTCCATATGTTGCAATCTTCTACCACCAGAAAACATGCAGCCGCAGGGACTCGAATATATTATCAGAGCATGTCCGAGATACTCGGATAACACCTTATCAGAGCATGGTTGCTCATCAGTACTGGTAGTAAAAACTGACACCCTGACCTAACGCTATTCTCGTATGTAAAAAAAAAAGTTCCAAGTATCATCAAACACTGATGTTTGGATGAGCCCTAATTATTTGATTGAAAAGCTGCTGAGCTCTAAATGCTTGGGTGTCTGCAGTGATTTTGTCCACCGAACAGCATTGCAATAATTCCTACAATATAGTCTTAAGCATGGAAATGTGTGTGCAATGTCACATGTCTGAGATGGCAAAGATCTAATTAGGTCAACCCTTGCCCCTCAACCTTCTACTTGCCAGCACTTCACACGTGAATGGAAGGCTCGCAAAGCCAAACCAACTTGTGGGAGGGGCTTCTGGAAGCATGGGGTGAAAGTTCTCCAGATTACCTCAGCAAATTAACTGCTAGAATGCCAAAGGTCTGCAATGCTGTAATTGCTGCAAAGGGAGCATTCTTTGACGAGAGCAAAGTTTGAAGGAGAAAATTATTATTTCAAATAAAAAATCTTTTTTCATTCAATTCATTTGGCAACTCCTTTGATAAAAGTATGAGTTTTCATGGAAAACACAAAATTGGGTGACAAAGTTTGACCGGTAGTGTACATCTGGCTGTTTGTTTCCTATGTGCTTTGAAGATCTAGGCTCTGTTATAAATGGCCAATGTCCAAGTGGGAAATGACATTCACTGCTAGAAGAGAAGGCATAGACTTCACGTAGAGTTCCTGCTGCGGTCACTTACATCTGCCTGCTGACCACATATTAGGACTTTTCATCTTGGGCACAGCCTTTATTAGGTTTTACATCAACAATGTGGGTTCTCCCACATAGAACCAGACCCGTTTTTGTTTTGTTTTTGAAGCAGCTTTTATTAACTTATTATGCTCACTTATATAGCGCCTTTAATTCCACAGCGCTTTACAGATAGTCATCACTGTCCCCATTGGGGCTCACATTCTGAATTCCCTATCAATATGTCTATTGGAGTGTGGGAGAAAACCCACGCAATCACGAGAACAGCTTTCACTTTAAGGGCTCATTCAGAAGAAGAGGATATTTTATCAGTATGTGTGTGCCAAAACAAGGAGTATCTCAAAAACACAGAACAGTTTTCTCTGTATGTTCCGCTCCTGGTTTTGGCAGTCAATCACTGATGGAAAAATTACTGACATCTGAATGAGCTCAAAGGAGCTGATGATGGAGGTCTGTATTTGGGAACTCCTTTTTATCAGCTAGTATCAATGGGGTAGGCTGGTGCTCACTCATAACTGCAATTGATCAGTTACAGTTCAAACAAATCATTATTTCTCTTTTGCAAAGGGGAGGGGGGTGGAGTGCATAAAACTGCATGTGTACTTTATGTTCACTACCCTCCTTGGTTAAAGGGCTAAGCCACATTCAGGTGTGATTTTTCTTGTAAGCAAAAGGTCCGGTCACTTTTTACCATGTGTTTTGGCACATTCAATTTGTGAATCAGATCAAAATCTCACGTCTCCATCTGTTGGTGCGGTACACAAATAGCCACAGACGTGAGCAGCCCCACTAACTATAACAGGTATGAGCGCTATATGTGGAATAACTGATGTTTAAATGAGCTCTTAGAAAACACTGTCCAGGGTCAGTGGCACACCTAGCCATAGGTTGTCTGGTATTATACGTGAGAAACAATACCTCCACAGATCCTGTGCACAGATGTGGCACTGGTTTTGGAAAAAAACTAATCTCTTCTGTAACACTTAATAGTTTTCTTAGTTTGTTCCACTCCTGGTTTTTAAAATTCAATCACTGATGTAAAAAATGTTTGGGGGGGGGGGGGGGTTGTCAGCATTTTTGAACAAAGTCTCTTCATTTCAGGGGTTCAAAAGTAATTCACAAATTATCATAAATAAAATGTTGATTTTTAATACTTCTGTAGAGAATGACTGCCTAAAATCTGGAAGCCAGTGATGTCACCAAATACTGGGTTTCCTCCTTTGTGATGCTTTGCCACGCTACTCTTGGGGCCCCTATTAAAATAAAAAAAAAAGCTTATACTCGCTTCCTGTGCTGACACCTTTTCTGCGGTGTCGGCACTCTCTCTCCCTGGGTCTCCTGTGCTATTGTATGTCACGTGATTCCAGTGCCCAATCAGCGCTGGCGTCACTGTCTCTGTCTCCTGTTGAATTGAACATGAAGAGGAAGTCAGAGTGCATAGCCCAGTACAGTTAAGAATTCATCCGGCTGCTTCTGTCTTCAGTCTCATCAATAAACTAGTGACCAGAGCCATTGGAAGCCATGCATGCCCATGCCAGCACATTACCTCCATCATGTTTTGCAGACGATGTGATGTGCTTTGGATCATGACTGATGAGCAAGCACGCTCGGGTGCTAACTGAGTATCTTCGGCGTGCTCAAATACGATGTTCGAGTTGCCGTGGCTGCATGTCTCGTGGCTGTTTCAACAGCTGTAACACATGCAGGGATTGTCTAACAATCAGGCAATCCCTGCATGTTACAGTTTTTGGACAGCCGTGAGACATGCAGTCATGGTGACTCGAACATAGTATTTGAGCACACCGAAGAAACTCTGTTAGCACCCACGTGTACTCGTTCATCACTAATCATGAGCCGTTCCAAGCCTTCTCCATACTTCTGCACAATAATTCAGGTACAGGTTGATCTTCATTTGATCTGTCCATGCTTTTTTCCACAACTGGCCTCCTTTTGGCAAAGTGTAACGAGGCCTTTCTATTTTTGAGGCTGATTAATGGTTTGCACCTTGTGGTGACCCCTCTATATCTGCTCTCATTAAGTTTTCACTTTATGACAGACTCCGATACTGAATCACCTACTTCCTGGGGAGTGTTTTTCACTTGGGTGGATATTGAGAAAGCCTTTTCTTCACCATGGAAAGGATTCTGCAATTATCCACCACTGTTGTCTTCTGTGATTGTCCAAGCCTGTTCCCAAGCTCACCAGTTTGTATTTTTTTTATGATGTACTAAATTGTTTATTTTGGCCACTCCTAACATTTCTGCACACTCTCTCATGGAGTTCTTCGTGGTTTTTTTTTTCAGCCTAATGTCTGTTTCTCTTCCATTAGAGCACCTCTGACCACATGTAACTGTATCTTGAATGTATTTTGGTAAACCGCCCATTGCAGAGCTGGTTACGATTGAGAGTCAGACATTACTTGTCTCACGCTCGTAACTCCCCCTTTCAGTTAAATTAATATCTTAAAGGGAACCTCTCACCCCCCCAGGCATTTGTAACTAAAAGAGCCACCTTATGCAGCACTAATGCTGCATTCTGACAAGGTGGCTTTTAGTTATTGGGGCTGTAACTTCAGAAATAATCCATTTTATAATTTGTCCCAAATACCTTGAATCAGTCCTGGAGGCAGGTCTCCCCCAACCCCGCTGCAAACGCAGCACCACCGTCACTCATGTCCTCTTGGCGCCGGGCGCCGCCTCCTCAGTGCTGTTTTCAAATGAGCCGGCGCCTGCACTCTTTTCTCATGCCTTGGGCAGGCGCAGTGAGCGCTGCCCATCCTCTGTCCTCATTTGCAGTCTAGCTGACTGCGCCTGTGCGGCCGCCTTGCCCGAGATCCTGCCCCGCAGTGTCGTCTGATTAATTCTCACTGCGGGGCTGGGATTCCTGGGCATGCGCAGTGCATATCTAAGCCTCTCACTCATCTCCCTCTGCCTTCTTCAGACTGTGTGGAGTCAGCTGATCCCTAATTGCCGTGGCATGCGGGGTGGGGGGTGACAGGTTCTCTTTAATGTCCCAGACATGGTGCTCTCTGAGAATCTGCATCCAGAACTTTACAGCTAATTTACAAATTAAAAAAACATGGATTTCTCTGAAATAAGACATTTGATGGCAGATATCAAGGCATCATTTTATTCAACTTTATATGACCTACATGACCATATAGATGGATATTTAGGAGGGTTGATCTTACTGACAAATTCCCTTTTAAATAGAAGCTTTTATGGTGGGCTACCTTGTTTGAGAGTACCTGGCAATCATGGATCCAATATTCAGATGATATGAGATTGGGCATCAGTTCACTACAGCAAGAAAATGGGCAGAGGTTTTTCCCTGCGGATTTTAGGATTGGATGAACAATCTAAATTTATCTTCTTGCTGCCTAGTATTTTGTTTTCCTTCTTTCTTCCTTAGGGTATGTGCACACGTTTCAGATTTGCTGTGGATCCGCAGCAGTTTTTTCCGTGCAGAAACGCTGCAGATCCATAAGTGATTTACAGTACAATGTAAATCAATGGGGAAAAAAAATACTGTGCTAATGGTGTGGAAAAATCTGCACGGAAAATGCAGCAGATTAAAAAAAGGACCATGTCAATTCTTTTTGTGGATCTGCAGCGACTTCCATTGTGTCATACCAATCTGCAGCAATCCCGTAGATCTGCAGATTTGCTGCGGATGTGCCTGCGATAAATGCTGCAAATCGGGAGGGGGAAGACTGTGTGCGGAGAAGATGTGCGGGTGTTTGTGTGTGTCTGTGGGGCTGTCCCGGGCCATGCTGGGGTCTGCGGGGCTATGCAGGGCTGTGCGGGGGTCTGCGGGTCTGTGCCGGGCTGTGCGAGGTCTGCGGATCTGTGCCAGGGTCTGTGTGCAGGGGTCTGCGGGTCTGTGCGGGGGTCTGTGTGCAGGGGTCTGCGAGGCTGTGTGTGTGTGTATAGGTGTGTGCAGGTCTGTGTGTAGGCAGGCATCGTCCGATGGGACTACTAGTCCCATCATCTGGCTACTGTGTTCAAGTGTAAAAAAAACACACATACACACGTATACAGTAGACATACAGTACATACAACACACAGTACATACCACACAGCTAATCCCCGAAGCCATCGATCGCCTGTAAGAACTATAAAAATAATAAACCAACAATATACTCCCTGATCCGCAGTGATCCACGATGATCTCCCGTGGAGAGCTGTCACATTGGCAGATGCGACAGCTCTCCAGTGGCTTCAGTAATACAATGACAGAAGGTATCCTTCCGCACTGTAGCCCTCCGCCGCTGTGAGTACAGTATAGTTCATACTGTCACTTGTGGCACAGCTGCGTGGGAAAATTCTCACGCAGCAGTGGTGTAAAGTGAGAGCAATGAACTCATTGAACCCTCAGTGATAACACTGCAGGAGCCATTGTCTCCTGTCAGTGTGTCACTGGAGGCCTATAGAGCAGTGACATCACCTGATTTAACTGTTCTATATGGGAAATCGTCCTGGGACACTCGTTATTAATTGGACTGTGTCGGACAGGGAGTATACAGTTGGTTTATTATTTTTTATTTTTTGCAGGTGATCGATGGTGGTTGTAAGTATTAGTGAAGTAAAGAATATTAAAATACTTTTTTCTGGCTGTCTTTTTTTTTTTTTTTTTTTTTTTTTTAACCTTCTCACTACTATTGGATTAGTAATGTCTTATTTACGCCTCTCCTGTCATGATTCTCAATGGCGAGAGAACATAGCCCAGCATATATGAGAACTAGCTCTTGGAAGATGGAAACTATACTGACCATGAACTAAACCTGCCGCACAACTAGAAGTGGCCGGGTAGCATGCCTACGTTTTTTTATCCCTAGATGCCCAGCGCCAGCCGGAGAACTACCTAATCCTAGCAGAGGAAAAGACAGTCCTGGCTCACCTCTAGAGAAATTTTCCCAAAAGGCAGACAGAGGCCCCCACATATATTGGCGGTGATTTAAGATGAAATGACAAACGCAGTATGAAAATAGGTTTAGCAAAATCGAGGTCCGCTCACTAGATAGCATGAAGACAGAAAGGGCACTTTCATGGTCAGCAGAAAACCCTATCAAAACACCATCCAGAAATTACTTTAAGACTCTAGCATTAACTCATAACACCAGAGTGGCAATTTCCGCTCACAAGAGCTTTCCAGACACAGTAACGAAACAGCAGCTGTGAACAGGAACAAAATGCAAAAACACACAAGGACAAAAGTCCAACTTAGCTGGGAGTTGTCTAGTAGCAGGAACATGCACAGAAAGGCTACTGATTACATTGTTGACCGGCATGAAACTGACAGAGGAGCAAGGTTATATAGCGACTCCCACATCCTGATAGGAGCAGGTGAACAGAGGGGATGATGCACACAAGTGAAATTCCACAAGTGGCCACCGGGGGAGCCCAGAATCCAATTTCACAACAGTACCCCCCCCTCAAGGAGGGGGCACCGAACCCTCACCAGAACCACCAGGGCGATCAGGATGAGCCCTATGAAAGGCACGGACAAGATCGGAGGCATGAACATCAGAGGCAGTGACCCAAGAATTATCCTCCTGACCGTATCCCTTCCATTTGACCAGATACTGGAGTTTCCGTCTGGAAACACGAGAGTCCAAGATCTTTTCCACAACGTACTCCAACTCACCCTCAACCAACACCGGAGCAGGAGGCTCAACGGAAGGCACAGCTGGTACCTCATACCTGCGCAACAATGACCGATGAAAAACATTATGAATCGAAAAGGATGCAGGGAGGTCCAAACGGAAGGACACAGGGTTAAGAATCTCCAATATCTTGTACGGGCCGATGAACCGAGGCTTAAACTTAGGAGAAGAAACCCTCATAGGGACAAAACGAGAAGACAACCACACCAAGTCCCCAACACAAAGCCGAGGACCAACACGACGACGGCGGTTGGCAAAAAGCTGAGTCTTCTCCTGGGACAACTTCAAATTGTCCACCACCTGCCCCCAAATCTGATGCAACCTCTCCACCACAGCATCCACTCCAGGACAATCCGAAGATTCCACTTGACCGGAGGAAAATCGAGGATGAAACCCCGAATTACAGAAAAACGGGGACACCAAGGTGGCAGAGCTGGCCCGATTATTGAGGGCGAACTCCGCCAAAGGCAAAAAAGCAACCCAATCATCCTGATCCGCAGACACAAAACACCTCAAATATGTCTCCAAGGTCTGATTAGTCCGCTCGGTCTGGCCATTAGTCTGAGGATGGAAAGCAGACGAAAAAGACAAATCTATGCCCATCCTAGCACAGAATGCCCGCCAAAATCTAGACACGAATTGGGTCCCTCTGTCAGAAACGATATTCTCCGGAATACCATGCAAACGAACAACATTTTGAAAAAACAGAGGAACCAACTCGGAAGAAGAAGGCAACTTAGGCAAGGGAACCAGATGGACCATCTTAGAGAAACGGTCACACACCACCCAGATGACAAACATCTTCTGAGAAACAGGCAGATCCGAAATAAAATCCATCGAGATGTGCGTCCAAGGCCTCTTCGGGATAGGCAAGGGTAACAACAATCCACTAGCCCGAGAACAACAAGGCTTGGCCCGAGCACAAACGTCACAAGACTGCACAAAGCCTCGCACATCTCGTGACAGGGAAGGCCACCAAAAGGACCTTGCCACCAAATCCCTGGTACCAAAGATTCCAGGATGACCTGCCCACGCAGAAGAATGAACCTCAGAGATGACTCTACTGGTCCAATCATCAGGAACAAACAGTCTACCAGGTGGGCAACGATCAGGTCTATCCGCCTGAAACTCCTGCAAGGCCCACCGCAGGTCTGGAGAAACGGCAGACAATATCACTCCATCTTTAAGGATACCTGTGGGCTCAGAATTACCAGGGGAGTCAGGCTCAAAACTCCTAGAAAGGGCATCCGCCTTAACATTCTTAGAACCCGGTAGGTAAGACACCACAAAATTAAACCGAGAGAAAAACAACGACCAGCGCGCTTGTCTAGGATTCAGGCGCCTGGCAGACTCAAGGTAAATTAAATTTTTGTGGTCAGTCAATACCACCACCTGATATCTGGCCCCCTCAAGCCAGTGACGCCACTCCTCAAAAGCCCACTTCATGGCCAAAAGCTCCCGATTCCCAATATCATAATTCCGCTCGGCGGACGAAAATTTACGGGAAAAAAAAGCACAAGGTCTCATCACGGAGCAGTCGGAACTTCTCTGCGACAACACCGCCCCAGCTCCGATTTCAGAAGCGTCGACCTCAACCTGAAAAGGAAGAGCAACATCAGGCTGACGCAACACTGGGGCGGAAGAAAAGCGGCGCTTGAGCTCCTGAAAGGCCTCCACAGCATCAGGGGACCAATCAGCAACATCAGCACCCTTCTTAGTCAAATCAGTCAATGGTTTTACAACATCAGAAAAACCAGCAATAAATCGACGATAAAAGTTAGCAAAGCCCAAAAATTTCTGAAGACTCTTAAGAGAAGAGGGTTGCGTCCAATCACCAATAGCCTGAACCTTGACAGGATCCATCTCGATGGAAGAGGGGGAAAAAATGTATCCCAAGAAGGAAATCTTCTGAACCCCAAAAACACACTTAGAACCCTTCACACACAAGGAATTAGACCGCAAAACCTGAAAAACCCTCCTGACCTGCTGGACATGAGAGTCCCAGTCATCCGAAAAAATCAGAATATCATCCAGATACACAATCATAAATTTATCCAAATAATCGCGGAAAATGTCATGCATAAAGGACTGGAAGACTGAAGGGGCATTTGAAAGACCAAAAGGCATCACCAAATACTCAAAATGGCCCTCGGGCGTATTAAATGCGGTTTTCCACTCATCCCCCTGCTTGATTCGCACCAAATTATACGCCCCACGGAGATCAATCTTAGAGAACCACTTGGCCCCCTTTATACGAGCAAACAAATCAGTAAGCAGTGGTAACGGATATTGATATTTAACCGTGATTTTATTCAAAAGTCGATAATCAATACACGGCCTCAAAGAGCATCCCCAGCTTAACACAGACATAGCTCTCCAGTCGAGGACTGGGTTATGAGATTGCAGCCATGGCAATCCCAGCACCAAAACATCATGTAGATTATACAGCACCAGAAAGCGAATAACCTCCTGGTGATCCGGATTAACACGCATAGTCACTTGTGTCCAGTATTGTGGTTTATTACTAGCCAATGGGGTGGAGTCAATCCCTTTCAGAGGTATCGGAGCCTCCAATGGCTCCAAATCATACCCACAGCGTTTGGCAAAGGACCAATCCATAAGACTCAAAGCAGCGCCAGAGTCGACATAGGCGTCCGCGGTAATAGATGACAAAGAACAAATCAGGGTCACAGATAGAATAAACTTAGACTGTAAAGTGCTAATTGAAACAGACTTGTCAGGCTTCTTAGTACGCTTAAAGCATGCTGATATAACATGAGTTGAATCACCACAATAGAAGCACAACCCATTTTTTCGTCTAAAATTCTGCCGCTCGCTTCTGGACAGAATTCTATCACATTGCATATTTTCTGGCGTTTTCTCAGTAGACACCGCCAAATGGTGCACAGGTTTGCGCTCCCGCAGACGCCTATCGATCTGAATAGCCAACGTCATGGACTCATTCAGACTCGCAGGCACAGGGAACCCCACCATAACATCCTTAATGGCATCAGAGAGACCTTCTCTGAAAATCGCCGCCAGGGCGCACTCATTCCACTGAGTAAGCACAGACCATTTGCGGAATTTTTGGCAGTATATTTCAGCTTCATCTTGCCCCTGAGACAAGGACATCAAGGCCTTTTCCGCCTGAAGCTCTAAATGAGGTTCCTCATAAAGCAACCCCAAGGCCAGAAAAAACGCATCCACATTGAGCAACGCAGGATCCCCTGGTGCCAATGCAAAAGCCCAGTCTTGAGGGTCGCCCCGGAGCAAGGAAATTACAATCCTGACCTGCTGTGCAGGGTCTCCGGCAGAGCGAGACTTCAGGGACAAAAACAATTTGCAATTATTTTTAAAATTTTGAAAGTGAGATCTATTCCCCGAGAAGAATTCAGGCAAAGGAATTCTAGGCTCAGACATAGGTGCATGAACAACAAAATCTTGCAAATTTTGTACCTTTGTGGCGAGATTATTCAAACCTGTAGCTACACTCTGAAGATCCATTTGAAACAGGTGAACACAGAGCCATTCATGGATTAGAAGGAGAGGAAGAGAGGAAGGCTGCAGTATAGGCAGACTAGCAAGTGATTCAATTAAGAGCACACTCAGAACTAGAGGGGAAAAAAAAAAAAAAAAAAAAAAAATTGTAGCAGACTTCTTTTTTCTCTCCTTTCTCAGCCAGTAATTTAACCCTTTTTTGGGCCGGTCAAACTGTCATGATTCTCAATGGCGAGAGAACATAGCCCAGCATATATGAGAACTAGCTCTTGGAAGATGGAAACTATACTGACCATGAACTAAACCTGCCGCACAACTAGAAGTGGCCGGGTAGCATGCCTACGTTTTTTTATCCCTAGATGCCCAGCGCCAGCCGGAGAACTACCTAATCCTAGCAGAGGAAAAGACAGTCCTGGCTCACCTCTAGAGAAATTTTCCCAAAAGGCAGACAGAGGCCCCCACATATATTGGCGGTGATTTAAGATGAAATGACAAACGCAGTATGAAAATGGGTTTAGCAAAATCGAGGTCCGCTCACTAGATAGCATGAAGACAGAAAGGGCACTTTCATGGTCAGCAGAAAACCCTATCAAAACACCATCCAGAAATTACTTTAAGACTCTAGCATTAACTCATAACACCAGAGTGGCAATTTCCGCTCACAAGAGCTTTCCAGACACAGTAACGAAACAGCAGCTGTGAACAGGAACAAAATGCAAAAACACACAAGGACAAAAGTCCAACTTAGCTGGGAGTTGTCTAATAGCAGGAACATGCACAGAAAGGCTACTGATTACATTGTTGACCGGCATGAAACTGACAGAGGAGCAAGGTTATATAGCGACTCCCACATCCTGATAGGAGCAGGTGAACAGAGGGGATGATGCACACAAGTGAAATTCCACAAGTGGCCACCGGGGGAGCCCAGAATCCAATTTCACAACACTCTCCATTACTAACCGGGCTTAATATCACCTTACAATCAAAGGTGACATTAACCCATTATTACCCCATATGCCACCGCTACAGGGCAGTGGGAAGAGAGAGGTTACGTGCCAGAATTGGCGCATCCTACATGCACTATTTCTGGGGCGGCTGGGAACTGGTACTTGTAGCCGGGGTGGGGAGGCAATATCCATGATCCCTCTCTAGGCTATGAATATCAACCCGCAGCTGTCTGCATAGCCTTTCTGTCTATAAATTATAGGGGGACCCCATATTTTAATAGCCAGTAAAGGCTAAATGTACAGCTGCGGGCTGATATTTATAGCCTGGGAAGCTCCATGGGTATTAGCCCCTTCCCAGGCTATAAACATTTGCCCCCAGTTGCTGCCTTTCCCACTCTGGACTTGAAAATTGCGCGGGAGCCCATTCAATTTTTTTTTCCCTTTTTGTTTTTTTTTTTTTTTAATTAAACATATTGCGTTTAAGGCCGGGGTCACACTTGCGAGAAACTCACATGAGTTTCGCACCTCAATACCTGACACGATCACCAGCACTCGGGACCAGAGTGTGCGGCTGCATGTATTTCTATGCAGCTGAACGCTCTGGTCTCAGTGCCGGCGGCAGTGCTGGGTATTGAGGTGCGAGTTTCTTGCTAGTGTGACCCCGGCCAACGCAGATTTTGTGTGTGTGTGTGTGTGTGTGTGTGTGTGTGTGTGTGTGTGTGTGTGTGTGTGTGTGTGTGTGTGTGTGTGTATTTAACTCTTTAAGTACCATTTTATTATGTTTATTACTAAACATCGGGCTTGGTATTATCCATCTATAGATATATCGATCGATCTATCTGTCTGTGTGTGTAAACATTATTCTTCAATGGAGTATGTAAATGAAGAGGTTGGACAAGAAATGACATCACAATTCTTTTTTTTTTCAATAATAGATTTTTATTTAGCTTTCAAAAACGCATGAAATCCACACCTGCGTTTTCTGGCAAGAGAGAGAAGAATCTGCACAGAAAATTCCACAGGCAATTCTGCAACGTGTGCATATACCCTTATACTCTATCCTGTTCTTTACATTTTATTCTTGTCTGATGACTTCCTATTCTCTGCTTAGTGGAGGAGATAATCATATTGCGTAAATTATTTTTGGGTCACGGAGTTATTGGTCTCCACTAACAGTCACATTTCAGGACCATGGACTTTTTTTTTATTTTTCTTGCTATATTAATAATGTTTTATCCCCTTAACGACCGCCAATACGCCTTTTAACGGTGGCCGCTAAGGGTACTTAAACCAAAGCGCCGTTACGGCGCTGTGGAAAAAGTGAATAGCGCCCCCCAGAGTCTGATTTTCTCTGGGGTCTTGGTTACCGGGGGTAGCCGAGACCCCAGAGAACATGATTCGGGTTTTTTTTTACCGACCCCCGAGTTGCGATCGCCGGTAATTAACCGTTTACCGGCGATCGCAAAAAAAAAAAACGCGATTTCCCATTTAATTTCTCTGTCCTCCGATGTGATCGCACATCAGAGGACAGAGAAATGGGGTCCCCGCCGCCCCCGATGCCCCCCCCCCCCGATACTCACCTGTCTCCCCCGGTGCTCCTCGTGGTTCCCCATGGGCGCCGCCATCTTAAAAATGGCGGGCGCACGCGCAGTGCGCCCGCCGGCCGGCACCTGGGAGATCTTTGGGGTCTCGGCTGCTGGGGGTAGCCGAGACCCCAAAGAACATGATCGGGGTCGGTTTTTACCGACCCCTGTTTTGCGATCGCCGGTAATTAACTGTTTACCGGCGACCGCAAAAAAAAAAAAAAAAGTAATGTGTAATTCTCTGTCCTCTGATGTGATCGCACTGTTTAGGTACATCAAGGGCTCTGCAAATGCAACATAACGCCCGCAGACCATTCTATCAAAGTCTGCATTCCAAAACGGCGCTCCTTCCCTTCCGAGCTCTGCCATGCGCCCAAACAGTGGTTTACCCCAACATATGGGGTATCAGCCTACTCAGCATAAATTGCACAATAAATTTGGGGGTCCAATTTCTCCTGTTACCCTTGAGAAAATAAAAAATTGCAGGCTAAAAAATCATTTTTGAGGGAAAAAAAAGGATTTTTTATTTTCACGGCTCTACTTTATAAATTTCTGTGAAGAACTTGGGGGTTTAAAGTGCTCACCGCACATCTAGATAAGTTCCTTAAGTGGTCTAGTTTCCAAAATGGGGTCACTTGTGGGGGGTTTCTACTGTTCTACTGTGTCCGATCTCAATTCCAGCCAATTCTACATTGAAAAAGTAAAACGGCACTCCTTCTCTTCCAAGCTCTGCGGTGCGCCCAAACAGTGGTTTACCCCCACATATGGGGTATCGCCACACTCAGGAGAAATTGCACAACAACTTTTGTGGTCTAATTTCTCCTGTTACCCTTGTCAAAATAAAAATTTGGGGGCAAAAAGATCATTTTTGAAAAAAAAAAATGCGACTTTTTATTTTCACGGCTCTACGCTATAACCTTCCGTGAAGCACCTGGGGGTTTAAAGTGCTCACCACACATCTAGATAAGTTCCTTAAGGGGTCTAGTTTCCAAAATGGTGTCACTTGTGGGGGGATTCCACTGTTTAGGCACATCAGGGGCTCTCCAAACGCGACATGGCGTCCGATCTCAATTCCAGCCAATTCTACATCGAAAAAGTAAAACGGCACTCCTTCTCTTCCACGCTCTGCAGTGCGCCCAAACAGTGGTTTACCCCCACATATGGGGTATCGATGTACTCAGGAGAAATTGTACAACAGCTTTTGTGGTCTAATTTCTCCTGTTACCCTTGTGAAAATAAATATTTTGGGGCAAAAAGATCATTTTTGTAGAAAAAATGCGATTTTTTATTTTCACGGCTCTACGTTATAAACTTCTGAGAAGCACCTGGGGGTTTAAAGTGCTCACCACACATCTAGTTAAGTTCCTTAAGGGGTCTAGTTTCCAAAATGGGGTCAGTTGTGGGGGGCTTTTACTGTTTAGGCACATCAGGGGCTCTCCAAATGCGACATGGCGTCCAATCTCAATTCCAGCCAATTCTACATTGAAAAAGTAAAACGGCACTCCTTCTCTTCCAAGCTCTGCGGTGCGCCCAAACAGTGGTTTACCCCCACATATGGGGTATCAACATACTCAGGAGAAATTGCACAACAACTTTTGTGGTCTAATTTCTCCTATTACCCTTGTGAAAATAAGAATTTGTGGGCGAAAAGATAATTTTTGTGTAAACAAATGCGATTTTTTATTTTCACGGCTCTACTTTATAAACTTCTGTGAAGCACTTGGGGGCTCAAAGTGCTCACCACACATCTAGTTAAGTTCCTTAAGGGGTCTAGTTTCCAAAATGGGGTCACTTGTGGGGGGCTTTTACTGTTTAGGCACATCAGGGGCTCTCTAAACGTGACATGGCATCAGATCTCAATTCCAGCCAATTCTGCATTGAAAAAGTCAAACGGTGCTCCTTCTCTTCCAAGCTCTGCGGTGCGCCCAAACAGTGGTTTACCCCCACATATGGGGTATCGGCGTATTCAGGAGAAATTGCTCAACAACATTTATGGTTAAATTTCTGTTTTTACACTTGTGAAAATAAAAAAAAATGGTTCTGAAGCAAAATGTTTGCAAAAAAAAGTTAAATGTTCATTTTTGCCTCCCACATTGTTTCAGTTCCTGTGAAGCACGTAAAGGGTTAATAAACTTCTTGAATGTGGTTTTGAGCACCTTGAGGGGTGCAGTTTTTAGAATGGTGATGTGGTCCCTAAAAAAAAATGGTGTTGTAAAAGTGAGAAATTGCTGGTCAACTTTTAACCCTTATAACTCCCTAACAAAAAAAAATTTTGGTTCCAAAATTGTGCTGATGTAAAGTAGACATGTGGGAAATGTTATTTATTAACTATTTTTTGTGACATATCTCTCTGATTTAAGGGCATAAAAATCCAAATTTTGAAAATTGCTAAATTTTTAATTTTTTTGCCATATTTCCATTTTTTTCATAAATAATCGCAAGTAATATCGAAGAAATGTTACCACTAACATGAAGTACAATATGTCACGAAAAAACGATCTCAGAATCAGCAGGATCCGTTGAAGCGTTCCAGAGTTATAACCTCATAAAGTGACAGTGGTCAGAATTGTAAAAATTGGCCTGGTCATTAAGTACCAAATTGGCTCTGTCACTAAGGGGTTATGTTTCCTCTTTGGTTACACTCATTATCGCCACCTAATTTGTTGTCGTTTATTATGCTTTCATGTCTTTTGTTCTCATTTAATTTGCTTTTCTATTGGATAATGGTTGAATAAACACTAAAAAATAAAATAGGTATTCCTTTTCAACAAACTTTAGCTGCTGCGTTCCGTGATTTGGCTGCAACGTGGGCGACATGACGTCACTGCTGCAATCAAACAAAAGAGATTGGGCAGCGGCGAAGATACAGCACTGGACCCTGAGAGGGAAAATAAAGTTCAGATTTGTTTTATTTTCACACATAACTGAGTCTATGGGTCTATGGGTCTATGGGTCTATGGGCTAAAGTTTATTGAAAAGGGGATAACGCCTTTAACCCCTTAGTGACAGAGCCAATTTGGTACTTAATGACCGAGCCAATTTTTACAATTCTGACCAGTGTCACTTTATGAGGTTATAACTCTGGAACGCTTTATCGGATCCCGCTGATTCTGAGATTGTTTTTTCGTGACATGTTGTACTTCAAGTTAGTGGTAACATTTCTTCGATATTACTTGCGATTATTTATGAAAAAAATGGAAATATGGCGAAAATTTTTAAAATTTTGCAATTTTCAAACTTTGTATTTTTATGCCCTTAAATCAGAGAGATATGTCACAAAAAATAGTTAATAAATAACATTTCCCACATGTCTACTTTACATCAGCACAATTTTGGAAACAATTTTTTTTTTGTTAGGGAGTTATAAGGGTTAAAAGTTGACCAGCAATTTCTCATTTTTACAACACCATGTTTTTTTTAGGGACCACATCACCTTTGAAGTGATTTTGAGGGGTCTATATGATAGAAAATAACCAAGTGTGACACCATTCTAAAAACTGCACCCCTCAAGCTGCTCAAAACCACATTCAAGAAGTTTATTAACCCTTTACGTACTTCACAGGAACTAAAACAATGTGGAAGAAAAAAATGAACATTTAACTTTTTTTTGCAAACATTTTACTTCAGAACCATTTTTTTAAATTTTCACAAGTGTAAAAACAGAAATTTAACCACAAATTTTGTTGTGCAATTTTTCCTGAGTACGCCGATACCCCATATGTGGAGGTAAACCACTGTTTGGGCGCACCGCAGAGCTTGGAAGTGAAGGAGCACCGTTTGACTGTTTCAATGCAGAATTGGCTGGAATTGAGATCGGACGCCATGTCGCGTTTGGAGAGCCCCTAATGTGCCTAAACAGTGGAAACCCCCCACAAGTGACACCATTTTGGAAACTAGACCCCCCAAGGAACTTATCTAGATGTGTGGTGAGCACTTTGAACCCCCAAGTGTTATGATTCTCCCAATGGCAGGGAAATCAAAAATAACAAACGGACTAGCTCTCGGGTGATGGAAACTAAAGTGACCATGACCTGAACCTGACACAACACTGGAAGTAGCCGGGGAGTGTTTCCTACGATGCCCTAGACACCACGCGCCAGCCGGAGATCTAACTACCCCTATCAGAGGAATATACAGGCCTGCCTTACCTCCAGAGATGAACCCCAAAAGGAGATAGCAGGCCCCCACAAATATTGACGGTGAGTCAAGAGGAAAAGACATACGTAGGATGAACAGCAGATTTAGCACAGTGAGGTCCGTTTACTAGATAGCAGAAGTACAGGAAAGAGTTACTTCACGGTCAACTTCAAAACACTACTCAAAAACACCATCCTGAAATTACTTTAAAACTCCAGTGACAACTCATGCCACTGGAGTGGCAATTTCAGTCAACGAGAGCTTCCAGCTACAGAGTCACATTGCAGATAGCTGGACAAAAAATAGCATTAACTAGGAACAAAATTCAACTTAGCTGAACTGGAACTTGAGGCAGGAGAATGCAACAGAATGCTACTGATACATTGTTGGCCGGCATCAGACCAGCAGCCAAGCAGGCTTAAATAGGAAACTCCCCTAGTGGGTGTCAACAGGTGATCAAGGATAGAAGAAGGCAAATAAGTGGCAATACCATAAAACACCACCGGGGGAGCCCACAAACAGAATTCACAACAGTACCCCCCCCTTAAGGAGGGGGCACCGAACCCTCACCAGAACCACCAGGGCGATCTGGATGAGCACTATGGAATGCACGAACCAAATCAGGAGCATGAACATCAGATGCTGTCACCCAAGAATTATCCTCCTGGCCATAGCCTTTCCACTTAACCAGATACTGAAGTTTCCATCTGGAAACACGGGAGTCCAAGATCTTTTCCACCACATACTCCAACTCACCCTCAACCAGCACAGGAGCAGGAGGATCAGCAGACGGAACAACCGGCACCTCATACCTCCGCAATAATGACCGATGAAAAACATTATGAATAGTAAAAGATGCTGGGAGGTCCAAACGAAAGGACACAGGATTGAGAACCTCCAGAATCCTATAAGGGCCGATAAACCGAGGCTTAAACTTAGGAGACGAGACCTTCATAGGAACAAATCGAGAAGACAACCAAACCAGGTCCCCAACACAAAGACGAGGACCGACACGCCGATGACGATTAGTGAACTGTTGAGTCTTCTCCTGGGACAACTTCAGATTGTCCACAACCTGTCCCCAAATCTGATGCATTCTATCAACCACAGCATCTACTCCAGGACAATCCGAAGACTCCAATTGACCGGACGAAAAGCGAGGGTGAAACCCTGAATTACAAAAAAATGGAGAAACCAAAGTGGCAGAACTGGCCCGATTGTTAAGGGCAAACTCTGCCAATGGCAAAAAATCAAGCCAATCGTCCTGATCAGCGGACACAAAACACCTCAAGTAAGTCTCCAAGGTCTGATTAGTACGCTCAGTCTGGCCATTAGTCTGAGGATGGAATGCAGACGAAAACGACAAGTCGATGCCCATCCTGGCACAGAACGCCCGCCAAAATCTAGACACAAACTGAGTACCCCTGTCAGACACTATATTCTCAGGAATACCATGCAAACGCACAACATTCTGAAAAAATAGAGGGACCAGCTCAGAGGAGGAGGGCAATTTGGGCAAAGGTACCAAGTGAACCATCTTGGAAAAACGGTCACACACCACCCAGATGACGGACATCCTACGAGAAACAGGAAGGTCAGAAATAAAGTCCATAGAGATGTGCGTCCAAGGCCTCTTAGGAATAGGCAAGGGCAACAACAACCCGCTGGCCCGGGAACAGCAGGGCTTAGCCCGAGCACAAACATCACAAGACTGCACAAAAATACGTACATCTCGAGACAAGGAAGGCCACCAGAAGGACCTAGACACCAGATCCCTGGTGCCAAAAATTCCAGGATGACCTGCCAACGCGGAAGAGTGAACCTCCGAAATAACTCTACTGGTCCAGTCATCAGGGACAAACAGTCTACCAGGCAGACAGCGATCAGGCCTATCCACCTGAAACTCCTGCAAAGAGCGCCGCAGGTCTGGGGAGACAGCTGACAATATCACCCCATCCTTCAGGATGCCAGTAGGTTCGGAATCACCAGGCGAGTCAGGCTCAAAACTCCTAGAGAGGGCATCCGCCCTCACATTCTTAGACCCAGGCAGATATGAGACCACAAAGTTAAATCGAGAGAAAAACAACGACCAGCGCGCCTGTCTAGGATTCAGACGCCTGGCTGACTCAAGATAAATTAGATTTTTGTGGTCAGTCAAGACCACCACCTGGTGTCTAGCACCCTCAAGCCAATGACGCCACTCCTCAAATGCCCACTTCATGGCCAAGAGCTCCCGATTTCCAACATCATAATTTCGCTCAGCGGGCGAAAACTTTCGAGAGAAAAACGCACATGGTCTCATCACTGAGCAGTCAGGACCTTTCTGCGACAAAACTGCACCTGCTCCGATCTCGGAAGCATCTACTTCAACCTGGAACGGGAGCGAAACATCAGGCTGGCGCAACACAGGAGCAGAAGAAAAGCGGCGCTTAAGCTCCCGAAAGGCCTCCACAGCCGCAGAGGACCAATTAGCAACATCAGCACCCTTCTTGGTCAAATCAGTCAAAGGTTTAGCAATGGCAGAAAAACCCGCTATGAATCGGCGATAGAAATTAGCAAATCCCAAGAATTTCTGAAGACTCTTTAGAGAAGTAGGTTGTATCCAATCACAAATAGCCTGAACCTTAACAGGGTCCATCTCCATAGATGAAGGGGAAAAAATATATCCCAGAAAGGAAATTCTCTGAACCCCAAAAATACACTTTGAGCCCTTCACAAATAGAGAATTAGCTCGTAAAACCTGAAAAACTCTCCTGACCTGTTGAACATGAGATTCCCAGTCCTCCGAAAAAATCAAAATATCATCCAAATACACAATCATAAATTTATCCAGATATTCACGGAAAATATCGTGCATAAAGGACTGAAAAACGGAAGGGGCATTCGCGAGACCGAAAGGCATTACCAAATACTCAAAATGGCCTTCAGGCGTATTAAATGCGGTCTTCCACTCATCCCCCTGCTTAATCCGCACCAAATTATACGCACCACGTAGATCGATCTTAGTGAACCACTTCGCCCCCTTTATGCGAGCAAAAAGATCAGTCAGTAAAGGTAACGGGTACTGGTATTTAACAGTAATCTTATTCAGAAGTCGATAGTCGATACAAGGTCTCAATGAACCATCCTTTTTACCCACAAAAAAAAAACCCTGCCCCCAATGGAGACAAAGAGGGGCGAATATGACCCTTTTCCAAAGATTCTCTGATATACTCCCGCATAGCAGTATGTTCAGGTACAGACAAATTAAACAAGCGACCCTTAGGAAATTTACTACCGGGAATCAACTCAATAGCGCAGTCACACTCTCTGTGAGGGGGGAGAGAATCAGTTTTAGGCTCCTGAAAGACATCATAAAAATCTGACAGAAATGCTGGGATCTCAGAGGGAGTAGATGAAGAAATGGGAACCAAAGGTGCATCCCCATGAATCCCCCGACATCCCCAACTCAGCACAGACATTGATCTCCAGTCCAAGACTGGATTATGAATTTGTAACCATGGTAATCCAAGTACTAACACGTCATGTAGATTATATAACACAAGGAAACGAATAATCTCCTGATGGTCTGGGGAAAGATGCATAGTCACTTGTGTCCAATATTGTGGTTTATTGCTAGCCAAAGGTGTAGAATCAATACCCTTTAAGGGAATAGAAACCTCCAGAGGCTCTAAATCAAACCCACAACGCTTGGCAAAGGACCAATCCATGAGACTCAGAGCGGCGCCAGAATCCACATAAGCATCCACAGTAACAGATGATAAAGTACAAATCAATGTCACGGACAAAAGAAATTTAGACTGCAAGGTACCCATAGAAAAAGATTTATCAACCTTTTTATCAACCTTCTTTATGCGTTTAGAGCATGCTGATATAACATGAGCTGGATCTCCACAATAGAAGCACAACCCATTTTTGCGCCTGTAATTCTGTCGTTCGCCTCTAGACAATACACTATCGCATTGCATATGCTCTGGTGCCTTTTCAGAGGTCACCGCCAAATGATGCACAGGTCTTTGCTCAGAAGATACCGCCATATGGTGCACAGGTTTTTGCTCAGAAGATACCGCCATATGGTGCACAGGTTTTTGCTCAAAATATACCGCCATATGGTGCACAGATTTTTGCTCAGAAGATACCGCCATATGGTGCACAGATTTGCGCTCCCGTAAACGCCGATCAATCTGGATAGCCAATTTCATGGCATCATTCAGACCTGTAGGCACAGGGAACCCCACCATGACATCCTTCACGGCATCAGAGAGACCTTCTCTGAAATTAGCTGCTAGAGCGCACTCATTCCATTTAGTAAGCACCGACCATTTACGAAATTTCTGGCAGTATATCTCAGCTTCATCTTGCCCTTGGGAAAGAGCTATCAAGGCTTTCTCAGCCAAAATCTCTAAATTAGGTTCTTCATAAAGCAACCCCAAAGCCAGAAAAAACGCATCTACATTTAATAACGCAGGATCCCCTGGCGACAATGCAAATGCCCAACTTTGTGGGTCACCCCGCAATAGAGAAATAACAATTTTAACCTGTTGCGCAGGATCACCAGCAGAGTGAGATTTCAGAGACAAAAACAATTTACAATTCTCTCTGAAATTCAAAAAACGGGATCTGTCTCCGGTAAAAAATTCAGGCATAGGGATCTTAGGTTCAGACATTGGAGCACGAATAACAAAATCTTGTAAGTTCTGGACCTTTGAAGCCAGGTTATTCAGACCTGCAACCAAACTCTGTGGATCCATGATTCAAACAGGTGTAACCAAAGCCATTCAGAGATTAAGAGGAGAGGAAAAAAAAAAAAGGCTGAAGACTGCAGTTTAAGCAAGGAGTACAAATAAGCACTAAGGTGCACTTTCCAAACACAGAAGGGAAAAAAAAACCTTTTCATATCCTTTCCTGCTTTAGTGCATAGTTTTAACACATGTGGGGCCGGCCAAACTGTTATGATTCTCCCAATGGCAGGGAAATCAAAAATAACAAACGGACTAGCTCTCGGGTGATGGAAACTAAAGTGACCGTGACCTGAACCTGACACAACACTGGAAGTAGCCGGGGAGTGTTTCCTACGATGCCCTAGACACCACGCGCCAGCCGGAGATCTAACTACCCCTATCAGAGGAATATACAGGCCTGCCTTACCTCCAGAGATGAACCCCAAAAGGAGATAGCAGGCCCCCACAAATATTGACGGTGAGTCAAGAGGAAAAGACATACGTAGGATGAACAGCAGATTTAGCACAGTGAGGTCCGTTTACTAGATAGCAGAAGTACAGGAAAGAGTTACTTCACGGTCAACTTCAAAACACTACTCAAAAACACCATCCTGAAATTACTTTAAAACTCCAGTGACAACTCATGCCACTGGAGTGGCAATTTCAGTCAACGAGAGCTTCCAGCTACAGAGAGTCACATTGCAGATAGCTGGACAAAAAATAGCATTAACTAGGAACAAAATTCAACTTAGCTGAACTGGAACTTGAGGCAGGAGAATGCAACAGAATGCTACTGATACATTGTTGGCCGGCATCAGACCAGCAGCCAAGCAGGCTTAAATAGGAAACTCCCCTAATGGGTGTCAACAGGTGATCAAGGATAGAAGAAGGCAAATAAGTGGCAATACCATAAAACACCACCGGGGGAGCCCACAAACAGAATTCACAACACCCAAGTGCTTCACAGAAGTTTATAACGTAGAGCCGTGAAAATAAAAAATCGCATTTGTTTTCACAAAAATGATTTTTTCGCCCACAAATTCTTATTTTCACAAGGGTAACAGGAGAAATTAGACCACAAAAGTTGTTGTGCAATTTCTCCTGAGTACGTCGATACCCCATATGTGGAGGTAAACCACTGTTTGGGCGCACCGCAGAGCTTGGAAGTGAAGGAGCACCGTTTGACTTTTTCAATGCAGAATTGGCTGGAATTGAGATCGGATGCCATGTCGCGTTTGGAGAGTCCCTGATGTGCCTAAACAGTGGAAACCCCCCACAAGTGATACCATTTTGGAAACTAGACCCCTTAAGGAACTTATCTAGATGTGTGGTGAGCACTTTGAAACCCCAAGTGCTTCACAGAAGTTTATAACGTAGAGCCGTGAAAATAAAAAATCTCATTTTTTCTACAAAAATGATCTTTTTGCCCCCAAATTTTTATTTTCACAAGGGTAACAGGAGAAATTAGACCACAAAAGTTGTTGTACAATTTCTCCTGAGTACGTCGATACCCCATATATGGGGGTAAACCACTGTTTGGGCGCACCGCAGAGCTTGGAAGAGAAGGAGTGTCGTTTTACTTTTTCAATGTAGAATTGGCTGGAATTGAGATCGGACGCCATGTCACGTTTGGAGAGCCGCTGATGTGCCTAAACAGTAGAGACCCCCCACATATGACACCATTTTGGAAACTAGACCCCTTAAGGAACTTATCTAGATGTGTGGTGAGCACTTTAAACCCCCAGGTGCTTCACAGAAGTTTATAACGTAGAGCCGTGAAAATAAAAAAATCACATTTTTTCTACAAAAATGATCTTTTTGCCTCCAAATTTTTATTTTACCAAGGGTAACAGGAGAAAATGGACCCCAGAAGCTGTTTTACCATTTGTCTTGAGTACGCCGACACCCCATATGTGGGGGTAAACCACTGTTTGGGCGCATGGCTGAGCTCGGAAGCAAAGGAGCGCCATTTGACTTTTCAATGCAAAATTGACTGGAATTGAGATCGGACGCCATGTCGCGTTTGGAGAGCCCCTGATGTGCCTAAACAGCAGAAACCCCCCAAAAGTGACCCCATTTTGGAAACTAGACCCCTCATGGAACTTATCTAGATGTGTAGTGAGAACTTTGAATGCCCAAGTGCATCACAGAAGTTTATAATGCAGAGTCGTGAAAATAAAAAATATATATTTTTTAACAATAAAGATTTTTTAGCCCCCAAGTTTTTATTTTCACAAGGGTAACAAGAGAAATTGGACCCCAAAAGTTGTTGTCCAATTTGTCCTGAGTATGCTGGTACCCCATATGTGGGGGTAAACCACTGTTTGGGCGCACGGCAGAGCTCGGAAGGGAAGGAGCGCCATTTTGGAATGCAGACTTTGATAGAATTGTCTGCGGGCGTTATGTTGCGTTTGCAGACCCCTAATGTACCTAAACAGTAGAAACCCCCAACAAGTGACCCCATTTTGGAAAATAGACCCCCCAAGGAACTTATCTAGATATGTGGTGAGAACTTTGAATGCCCAAGTGCTTCACAGAAGTTTATAATGCAGAGTAGTGAAAATAAAAAATATTTTTTTTCCCACAAAAAAGATTTTTTTAGCCCCCAAATTTTTATTTTCACAAGGGTAACAAGAGAAATTGGACCCCAAAAGTTGTTGTCCAATTTGTCCTGAGTATGCTGGTACCCCATATGTGGGGGTAAACCACTGTTTGGGCGCACGGCAGAGCTCGGAAGGGAAGGAGCGCCATTTTGGAATGCAGACTTTGATAGAATTGTCTGCGGGCGTTATGTTGCGTTTGCAGACCCCTAATGTACCTAAACAGTAGAAACCCCCACAAGTGACCAAATTTTGGAAACTAGACCCCCTAAGGAACTTATCTAGATATGTGGTGAGAACTTTGAAAGCTCAAGTGCTTCACAGAAATTTATAATGCAGAGTAGTGAAAATAAAAAAATATATTTTTTTCCAACAAAAAAGATTTTTAGCCCCCAAGTTTTTATTTTCACAAGGGTAACAGGAGAAATTGGACCCCAAAAGTTGTTGTCCAATTTATCCCGAGTATGCTGGTACCCCATATGTGGGGGTAAACCACTGTTTGGGCGCACGGCAGAGCTCAGAAGGGAGGGAGTACCATTTGACTTTTTTAGCGCAAAATTGGCTGTCGTGTTTGGAGACCCCCTGATGTACCTAAACAGTGGAAACCCCCCAATTCTAACTCCAACCCTAACCCCAACACAGCCCTAACCCTAATCTCAACCCGATCCATAATCCTAATCACAACCCTAACGATAATCACAACCCTAACCCCAAAACAGCCCTAATCTCAACCCTAACCATAACCCTAATCAAAACCCTAAATCCAACACACCCCTAACCCTAATCCCAACCCTAACCCTAATCCCAACCCTAATCCCAAACGTAACACTAATCCCAACCCTAATCCAAACCCTAACCCTAATCCCAACTCTAACCCTAACTTTAGCCCCAACCCTAACTTTAGCCCCAACCCTAACCATAACTTTAGCCCCCGTCGTCACAAAAAAAGTTCAATGTAACCTTTTTTTTGTACGTCGCGTCCGCCATTTCCGCGGATGCGTGGCCGTAACTCTGCCCCCTCCTCCCCAGGACATAGACTGGGCAGCGGATGCGTTGAAAAACTGCATCCGCTGCCCACGTTGTGCACAATTTTCACAACGTGCGTCGGTACATCGGGCCGACGCATTGCGACCGCCCCGTACCGACGCAAGTGTGAAAGAAGCCTAAGGCTACTTTCACACTAGCGTCGTACTCGGCCCATCGCAGTGTGTCGGGCCGACGTACCGAGGCTAGCGTTGTAAGCGCCGCACAACGGGTGCAGCGGATGCTGTTTTTTCAACGCATCCGCTGCCCCATTGTGAGGTGCGGGGAGGCGGGGGCGGAGTTCCGGCCACGCATGCGCGGTCGGAAATGGCGGACACGTCGCACAAAAGTTACATGTAGTTTTTTTTGTGTCGACGGTCCGCCGAAGCACGACGCATCCGTCGCACGATGGATGCGACATGTGGCAATCCGTCGCTAATGCAAGCCAATGGAGAAAAAACGCATCCTGCAAGCACTTTTGCAGGATGCGTTTTTTCTCCAACGACGCATTGCGACGGAAGCCAAAAAACGCTAGTGTGAAAGTAGCCTAACCCTAGCCCTAACCCTAAATTTAGCCCCAACCCTAACCCTAACTCTAACCCTAACTCTAACCCTAACCCTAACTCTAACCCTAACCCTAACCCTAACTCTTACCCTAACCCTAACCCTAATTTTAGCCCCAACTTGTCTTCTCCTGCCGGCCGGCAGATGGCAGCAGATGGCGGGCGCACTGCGCATGCGCCCGCCATGATGAAAAAGCCGGCTGGCAGGAGAAGACAGAAGAGGACCCAGGGACCCCGGGTGAGTATGATAGGGTCCCCGAATCCCCCTATTTCTCTGTCCTCTGATGTGCGATCACATCAGAGGACAGAGAAATAACTGATCGCTTTTTTTTTTTTTTTTTTTTTTTTGCGGTCGCCGGTAAACTGTTAATTACCGGCGATCGCAAAACTGGGGTCGGTGCAAACCGACCCCGATCATGTTCTTTGGGGTCTCGGCTACCCCCGGCAGCCGAGACCCCAAAGAACATCCGGGTGCCGGGCGGCGGGCACCCGGATGTTTCCCGGAAAAAAGATGGCGGCGCCCATGGGGAGACACGAGGAGCACCGGGGGAGGTAGGTAAGTATTGGGGGGCTATTGGGGGCCATCGGGGACCACATTTCTCTGTCCTCCGATGTGCGATCACATCGGAGGACAGAGAAATTAAACGGCAAATCGCGTTTTTGTTTTTTTTGTTGCGACCGCCGGTAAACGGTTAATTACCGGCGATCGCAACTCGGGGGTCGGTAAAAACCCCCCGAATCATGTTCTCTGGGGTCTCGGCTACCCTCGGCAACCGAGACCCCAGAGAAAATCCGACTCTGGGGGGCGCTATTCACTTTTTCCACAGCGCCGTTAATTAACGGTGCTGTGGATTAAGTACCCTTAGCGGCCGCCGTTAAAAGGCGTATCGGCGGTCGTTAAGGGGTTAAAGAAGCGCTCCCATCAAAGTATTTATCCTCTTAATAATGCAATCATTATATTTTATACCACTGTGTTCTTATAATTGCTCATTTTGCCTTTCTACCCAGTTAATTTTTTTCCTCTGCTTTATGTAAAACCAGGAAGTCTCTTGTCACTGCACTTATCAGCTCCCTCTTCAACTCCTGCCCCAGCTGCTCCTTCTTTCCCCCGCCAGGGACTTTTGCAGTGACTTATTAGTCATGTAGGGAAAATTGACCTCCTGTTTCTTCATAAAGGTTAGAAGGATTCAGCTAGTCAGTTTTTAATCATGTGATGTCATAGACCTAAGGGAAAAGAGGAGAATTATGTAATGCTATGCATTCGTCCCTGACTGATCCCTCTCCCTCCTCTCGGCAGAGACATCGACACTTGCTGCCTTTGCCACGGTGAGTCCTCACTTCCTCCCTGTCTCATGCACGTCGCACAGGCTTCTGATAGTGCTCCTAGTACACACGCGCTCCCCTGTTCTTAAAAGTACAGCGTGCGCACTTTGAAAAATGCCAATAGGTGAGAGGCACTTAGTAGGGAGGTGCCTGAGCAACCCTTATAGTTTCCCTACTGTGTGCGTGCATGCAACTGTATGTTGCCAAGTCCCTCTTCCCACCTAGTTAGTTAGTTCTTTATCCTGTCCCTGTATTCCCGTATAATGTGGACTTCATCCTGAAGCCACTCCGGCAGTACCTTAACTCTATAGCTGCACCGGCGGACCCTGAACTTAAAACTACTTCAGCGGTACCCGAATTTTGAAGCTGTACCTGTCTGAACAGGCTCCAAATCCAGCCTTGTCTGTGACTCTGAAAACAGTCTGTGCCAGCGTACCTGCCCTTTTGGGTCAACAACTGCAGTACCAGCCACTGCCTAGGAGTGGCACCTTAAACCTGACTCCACCAGCAGGAACTGCAGTGAAAACCAGGTAGCTGCTCAGCTACGCCTCTCCTAGGAAAGCCCTACAGTGGGTCCATGAACCACACAGGCACTAGCTGGGAGCGTAACAGTTTGCTCAGGCCATGGACCCTGCTGATCCAAAATACCAATGGGGGCTTGTACCAAGAGTTCAGCAAGAAATAATTTTGTGCTATCTGTGGACTGTGAACACTCGGTTGGATGCCCTGACGACAGCTGCTACTTCCCCTCCAGCCCAAGTTGCAGCAGTTGTGGCCGAGTCTACTCAGCCTGCAGCCTATGTTCCATGAGTTAATGTTCGTTTATCGGCTTTACCATGATTCAACGGAGATCCTAAGCAGTGCTGTGGATTCCTAAACTAGTGCACTATGAATTATTGGCCCACCAGTCTTTCTGATCAGGCTAAAGTGGGATTCCTGATTTCCCACTTTGCAGGAGAGGCCTTAGCATGACTCCGCCCCTTGTGGGAGAGAGGGGACACCGTGACCTCAAATCTACATGCCTTTCTGGTGGCCTTCTGAAAGGTCTTCAATGAGCCTGGTCATGTATTCTCTACTGCATCTTCCTTTCTCAGACTTCGTCAGGGAGATTTGTCTGTAATCCAGTATGCTGTCCGGTAGTGCCCCTTCTTCTGAACTAAGCTGGAACAACGAAGCATTGGTAGTCGCCTTCTGAGACGGATTATCATGAACGATCAAGGACATTTTGTTTGCTCGTGACATTCCTGACACTCTAGACGAATTGATGACCCTGGCAATCTGGATCGACCTAAGAGAGAGAGGTGACGCGTGAGAGGAAACCGTCGCGTTTGATTCTCTCCTTTCAGAAACCGCTTGTTCCCCACCTTCCTGAGACACCCATCTACAATGAACCCTTGTTAGGCTGGCAGAGCAGCAGTCAGAACATTGTCATGGCAAGGGAGTGTGCTACTGCTGTGGTACTGCAGGCAGGATCAGACTGGCCTGGCTGGGTATCAGGGAAATCTCTTGTGGGCCCCGTCTGTGGATGAGAGATAGAAGGGGAAGGAAAAAAAGTGTTATTTTTAGGGGCACAGGCCCTTGTAAAAGCGCAGGCAGAGTATGGGCAGGGGTGCTCATATGCATTGTTCGTTACCTGAACCGCTGTGTTGCAAGTCCCGATGAACACCGACAATTATAAGAATGACGTCACCGGCATATGATGTCCGTATCATTGTCCTGCTGTGACAGTCTTCATTAAGGAACTATCTCAAGGGTACTCTTAAAGGTAGAGAGGCCTGAATCTCTGACCTTACTATCCTCCTGTAAAAACCCCAATCTGTCCACTCCCCCACCCTATGAGGCATGGGACAGAAATGAAAGGTAAACCAAACATAAAACAGGGATAACAGAAAACCTCTATCATACAAAAGCACTAACCAACAATTGTGAGGATTCTGAATAGAACCCGAGAGTGGACCCTCTGGGTCATGGCTCTAGAGCCCCCGAGGACGAGCGGACCAGATGGAACCACCCCCTATACAGGGAGTGTTAGGAGCAGGCCCAAGGGGGATGGGGACACAACTGCTAGAGCCAAAGGGGCGACTAAGTCAGAGAAAAGGAGACAGAAGACAGAACGGAAAAGACTAGAAATGGGAAAGCTGGGTATATGATGGAACTTCAGGAGCCGGACATGGACAAAAACGATGCTGCAAAAAAGGAGACAAAAAGTAATAAAGCCAAGAAGACCAGACTAGATGCAGGACAAGTATATGTTATGACAAAGGGCAAGAAAGACAGAGACTCAGGGACAAATATGACGGAGACATGAGGCAGGTATGATTGGGACACAGGGCTGGTAAGGCAGAGGCATGGGGCACAGGCACAGGGCAGGTATGACGGAGATATGGAGCAGGTATGGCAGAGACACAGGACCGGTATGGCGGAAACACGGGCACAGGGCAGGTATGGCAGAGACACAGGGCCAATACGGCGGAGACACGGGGTAAAGGCACAGGGCTGGTATGGCGGAGACATGGAGCACAGGCACAGGGCAGGTAAGGCGGAGACACTGGGCAAAGACACAGGCTGGAATGGCAGAGACACGGAGCACAGGCACAAGACTGGTAAGGCGGAGACACGGGGCAAAGACACAGGGCTGGTATGGCGGAGACACGGAGCACAAACACAGGGCAGGTAAGGTGGAGACACAGAGCAGCCTGAAAGGGACACAGAAACGCTAACAACAAGGTACAGCGAAAACTTCAGAAGCTCAGGCGTCTTACCTGGGAAGACGCAGGGAAGAAATACCTGATGGGTGCCGCCATGTTGGGGCGGAGCCATCGGGTCGCGACCTCCCAGGGAGCCCTGCGGTGCAAGAGGCGCGACTGCGCATGTGCGAAGAAAAGACAGCCGAGGAGTGGCGAGGGACAGAGTCGGGAGCGTGCCGAGGGATGGGCGAAGGCAGGTAAGCATGCACGGTCGTGACATTACCCCTCCTCTTACTCCCCCTCTTTTTAGTGCTAGAGAGAAACCTCTTCATGATAAGAGGAGCATTAATGTTTTCTTGGGACTCCCACGATCTCTCCTCAGGACCAAATCCCTCCCAATCAATCAAAAAATCATTTTTCCCCCTAATAATCTTTTTGGCAAGGATATCTTTTACATTAAAGACATCATCAGAAGTGCTGGGTTGAGGAGAGTGAGAGGGAGAAGAATGAAAACGATTAAACACTGCAGGTTTGAGAAGAGACACATGGAAGGCATTGGGAATTCGTAACTAAATAGGTAGTCTCAATTTGTAGGATACGTCATTAATGCAACTTAAGATCGGAAAGGGACCAATGTAACGGGGACCTAGTTTGTGAGAAGGAATCTTAAGTTTAGTATAACGTGAAGAGAGCCAAACCTTATCACCGAGAATGTATGGGGGAGCGTCCTGACGCTTCCCATCGGCATACCTCTTCATTCTGCAACTAGCTCTTTTGAGAGCCTCTTTGGTCTCCCTCCAGACTTTGATGAATTCTAAGGACAAGAAATCCGCCACAGGTACACCCGAGGTGAGAGAAACAGGAAGAGGAATGCCAGGATGTTGACCGAAGACTACAAAGGAGACTTGAAAGAAGATTCACTGGGAAGATTGTTATAAGCGAACTCAGCCCAAGGGAGAAGAGAAACCCAATCATCCTGGTGAGCATTGGAGAAATGCCGAAGGTAGGTAGTTAGAACTTGATTAACTCGCTCCACTTGACCGTTGGATTGTGGATGGTAGGCGGAAGAGAAATCCAAGTTGATCTTCATTAATCCGCAAAGAGCTCTCCAAAAACGAGAGGTAAATTGGACCCCTCAGTCAGAGACAAATGCTGTGGGAAGCCATGAAGATGGAAGACTTGATGTAAAAAGATTTCTGCCAACTCGGGAGCGGAAGGCAGACTTGGCAAAGCAACAAAGTGGGCCATCTTGGAAAACCGATTTACGATTACTAAGATGACAGTACAATTCGAAGAACGCGGCAAATCAGTAACGAAGTCCATAGCGATATGGCTCCAATGGACAGAAGGCACTGGCAGAGGATGCAAGAGTCCGGACAGAAGTTGTCTGGGAACCTTATTTCTGGCACAGGAAGGACAAGAAGCAATGAACTCCAAGACGTCTTGGCGAAGGGACGACCACCAATAGTGGCGAGAGATGAAAGCGAGTGTCTTCTTGACTCCAATATGTCCTGCAAACTTGGAGGAATGTCCCCAACGCAAAACTCTCTCTTTGTCATGGTCCAACACCAACGTCTTGCCAGGTGGTGGCGAGACCACCCTCAGAGGGGCTAGAGTGATGATTCTCCCAGCATCGGTGATATGTTCCGGGCATTCCTCTACGTCCATTGGCTGAAAGGATCTAGAAAGAGCATCCACCTTGACGTTCTTATTACCGGGTCGGAAATGAAGTTCAAAATCAAACCGTCCGAAGAATAAGGACCACCTAGCTAGCCTCTGGTCAGACTGAACATTGGCTAAATTCTTGTGGTCTGTGTATATGATGAAAGGATGCACGGTCCCTTCAAGAAGATAACGCCACTCCTCTAAAGCTAACTTAATAGCCAGTAGTTCCTTATCTCTTATGGAATAGTTCCGTTCAGGGGAAGAGAAGGCTTTGGAGAAGAAGCCACAAGTAACTAATGGCCAGAAGAGGATCTTTGCAAGAGGACTGCACCAGCTCCGACGGAAAATGCGTCGACTTCAATGATAAATGGCCTATTCGCATCAGGGCGATGAAGCACAGGAGCCGCAGCGAACTTTTGTTTCAGAGACTGGAACACATCTTCAGCTTCAGAGGTCCAAAGATTGGAGTTGACTCCTTTGCGAACAAGAGCAGAAATAGGCTTGACAATCGAAGAGAAATGAGGGATGAACTGTCTATAGTAATTGGCAAAGCCAAGAAAACGTTGGATTGATTTTATTCCAAGAGGACGAGGCCAGTTAAGAACGGCAGATACCTTCTCAGGATCCATCTCCAGACCAGACTTCAAGACGATGTAACCAAGAAAGGGCAGAGAGGACTGCTCGAAGACGCACTTCTCAATCTTTGCAAAAAGATGATTCTCCCTTAGTCGTTGCAAAACCTGACGAACGTCTCGTCTATGGGTGGAAAGATTTGGAGAGAAGATGAGAATGTCATCAAGATCTACCACGACACTAGAGTAGAGGAGATCCCGGAATACATTGTTTACAAACTCTTGGAATACCGCTGGAGCATTGCAGAGGCCAATCGGCATAACAAGGTATTCATAGTGACCGTCGCGAGTGTTGAAGGCGGTCTTCCACTCATCCCCAGCATGAATTCGAACCAGATTGTAAGCTCCACACAGATCAAGTTTGGTAAAATTCTGCGCTCCCCTCAGGTGATCGAAGAGTTCAGGAATAAGTGGCAGCGGGTATTTGTTCTTCACCATAATGTTGTTTAGACCTCTATAATCAATACAAGGATGAAGAGAGCCATCCTTCTTCACGAAGAAGAAGTCTGCTCTGGCAGGAGAAGGGGACTTCCGAATAAAACCCTTAGCAAGATTCTCTTGAATGTATTCCGACATACTGTAGCTTGTGTCTCTATAGGCGATAGGGGATAGATCCTACCTCTAGGAGGGGTAGCACCAGGAACAAGATCAATGGGACAATCGTAGAGTTGGTGTGGAGGAAGACTCTCAGCCTCCCTTTTGTCGAAAACATCTGAGAAAGAACTGTAGACAAAGGGTAAAGTGGAGGAGGAAGAAGAAGAAGAAACATCCACAGGACGCACCGGCAGCAGACAACGTTCCCGGCAGAACTCTCCCCAGCGCAAAACATTACCATTATGCCAATCTAAAGAGGGCTCGTGGTTTCGCAACCAAGGAAGACCAAGAAGTATAGGATGAGAAAGACCAGCTAAAACATAAAATGCAATTTTCTCCTTATGCAAAGCCCCTACTTGAAGCTCCACCTCATGTGTAACTTGCGTAATGGTCTCCTGTAAAGGTTTACCATCTACGGATGCAAGGATCAGAGGGTTCTCCAAGGTCCTGACAGGGACAGAAAATTTAATGACCTCCTTGAGCCTAATAAAATTCCCTGCAGCGCCTGAATCCACATAAGCGTCTAAAGAGAAACCCTTACCATAATTGTGCAATAAAACCGACAAGGTGAGGGGTAGAGAGGTATCACATACACCCAGGGAGGTGTCCGCAGCAGATGAGAGGCGCTGCCGCAATAGAAGCATAGCCCTTGAGTATGTCTCTCCTTACGTCGTTATTCAGACATCCTGAGACGATCGACTTGCATCGGTTCAGGAGCGGACGCTGTGGAAGATGTTCCGGATTGAGGATTGAATGGTCTATGAGTAGCAGGGGCTGGCCGAAGTCTCTTCTCCCGGGCACGCTCCTGGAAACGAAGATCAATACGGGTAGCCAGGGAAATCAAATCCTCCAAGACCGTTGGAGTGTACCGACTGGCAAGCTCATCCTTTATACGCCCGGAGAGGCCCCACCAGAAGGCTTCCACCAAAGCCTCATTATTCCGGCCTAAATCGGAAGATAGGGTACGAAACTGGATGGCGTACTGGCCTACAGTTAGGGACCCTTGATGGAGATTAAAGAGAGCCTCTGCAGTAGAGGCCAGATGTCCCGGTTCATCGAAAACACGACAAAAAGTCTCCAAGAATACAGACAACTGGGAGGCGCGACTACGCATGTGTGAAGAAATGACGCACCGGGAACCAGCAAAGACAGCGGAGGAGCGGCGAGGGACAGAGTCGGGAGCGCGCCGAGGGATGGGAGAAGGCAGGTAAGTATGCGCGGTCGTGACAACAATAGGGTGGAGGATAGGGACAGGGAGGAATAAACTAAATGAGTAAAGGGACCAGGCGATAAACACATAGGTACAACAACTAAAGAACACCACAAATCCAATTCCAAACTTCAACTTTAAATCCATTTAAATTAGGACATGAATCACACCATCTTTAAAGAGGACTGCGATTCATTATCCAACATGACCGTCTAACTCCAAGTCTTCCAGAGGGACGTACACCCTCATGACAGTACCCTCCCTTCTACGAGGGGCCACTGGACCCTCAGGACCGGGCTTATCCAGATGGGCCGCATGGAAGGACAGAATTAGTTTACTAACATTAACCTCAGATGCTAGTACTCACATCCTTTCTTCAGGACCATACCCCTTCCAGTGCACCAAGTATTGTAAAGAGCGGCAAACCACACAATCCACAATTCTTGCCACCTGAAACTCCAAGTTAACATCAACAATAATCGGTGTGACGGCTCCACAGGCGCTACATATTTTTTGAGCAATGATCTGGGGAAAACATGGATTTTAAGAGTTAGAGGAAGCTCAAGACGAAAGGCCACAGAGTTAATAACGGTGACCACCCTGCAAGGACCAATGAACCTAGGATCTAATTTCCATGAAGGAATTTTTAGTTTAATATTTCTGGTAGACAGCCATACTAAATCATTCACACCCAGTCCCGGACCTGACAACCGCTTATCAGCCTTGCAATTGTATCTGTCCCCCATGATCTTTAAGTTGTTATGAACCCCTTGCCTAGAGATGAGTGATGACGATAATTGTTCCTCCTCAGGAATCCCTGAAGACCCCTCCTTACTGAAGGTACAGAATTGAGCATGGATGCCATAAGCACCCAAATATGGCGACTTACCAGTGGACTCACTGTGACGACTGTTTAAAGCAAACTCAGCTAATGGTAGAAAAGACTGTTCCCTCTGGTTATCTCAGAGGTCCCCAACCTTTTTTGCACCAGGGACCGGCTTTAAGCAAGACCAGTTTTCCATGGCCCGGTGGGGGTGGGGCAGGGGCGGGGCTTTGGTCATATGGGGGTGGGGTTATGGAGGGATGGAGCTTAGTGCATACTTATCATATAATTATGACATTTATAATGAGAATGTGATTCAACTTACCATAGGTTCAGAATGAGTGGGAGCACCATTATTGCCCCATAGCTGTGCCATATAGTGCTCTGCACCATTATTGCCCCATAGCTGTGCCATATAGTGCTCTGCACATTCCATAATTGCCCCATAGCTGTGCCATACAGTGCTCTGCACTGTTTATTATTGCCCCATAGCTGTGCCATACAGTGCTCTGCACCGTTTATTATTGCCCCATAGCTGTGCCATACAGTGCTCTGCACTGTTCATAATTGCCCCATAGCTGTGCCATATAGTGCTCTGCACCATTATTGCCCCATAGCTGTGCCATATAGTGCTCTGCACCGTTTATTATTGCCCCATAGCTGTGCCATACAGTGCTCTGCACTGTTCATAATTGCCCCATAGCTGTGCCATATAGTGCTCTGCACCATTATTGCCCCATAGCTGTGCCATATAGTGCTCTGCACCATTATTGCCCCATAGCTGTGCCATATAGTGCTCTGCACATTCCATAATTGCCCCATAGCTGTGCCATACAGTGCTCTGCACCGTCCATTATTGCCCCATAGCTGTGCTGCTGCTGCTGCAATAAAAATAATAAAACACATACTCACCTGTCTTGCTTGCAGCTCCTCGGCGCCATCTTCCCGCCGTCTCTCCGCACTGACTGATCAGGCAGAGGGTGATGCGCACACTATATGCGTCATCGCGCCCTCTGCCTGCACAGTCAGTGAGGAGAGACGCCGGGAAGATGGAGACAGCGCTCGGCGTGTGGGAACGAGGAGAGGTGAATATGAGATACTTACCTGCTCCCGGCGTCCCGCTCCTTCCCCCTGCCTGTCTTCGGTGCCGCCGCAGCCTCTTTCTCTATCAGCGGTCACCGGCACCGCTTCATTAGAGAAATGAATAGGCGGCTCCGCCCCTATGGGAGGTGGAGCAGCCTATTCATTTCTCTAATGAGCGGTCCCACGTGACCGCTGAACAGGGGCGCCGCGGACCGGCTGAAAAACCCCAACGGCCCGGTCCCGGTCCGCGGACCGGCGGTTGGGGACCTCTGGGTTATCTGACACAAAACACCTGAGGTATGGCTCCAGACTTTGGTTTAGACGTTCAGTCTGACCATTAGTTTGAGGATGGAATGACGAAGAAAAGGATAGATGCATCCCCGGGCAAGAACAAAATGCCCTCCAGAATTTAGATACAAACTGGGTCCCCCAATTTGACACCACATCGGAGGGAACCCCGTGAAGCTTCATGATCTCGTCGACAAACACCTGAGGCAGGGTCTTAGCGCTAGGGAGAGCAGGTAAAGCAATGAAGTGCACCATTTTACTGTACCTATCAACCACAACTAAGATAACAATCTTACCAGAGGAGGAAGGAAGATCTGTAATAAAATTCACAGATAAGTGTGTCCATGGCCGATCAGGTATGATTAACGGTAGAAGAGCCCCAGGCGAACGAGTATGCAGGGTCTTAGAAGGCGCACAGGTATTACAGGAAGATAGATAGTTGACTACATCCCATTCAAACTTGGCCACCAAAAACGATGATAAAGGAAGTCCAAGGTTGCTTTACTACCTGAATGACCAGTGAGATCCGAGCTATGATGTGCTGCTAAAACTTTGAGACGCAGATGCAATGGTACAAATGAGTTCCCTGAAGGAGAAGCAGGGGTGTCCCTCTGAGCCTTCAATACCTCTCCCTCCATCTCAGAACACACGGCAGAGACGACCACCCTTTCCTGTAAAAAGCTTCGAGACAACGCATCAGCTTTGATGTCGTTCTTAATGCCATAACGGTAAGTGACAATAAAATGAAACCTGGTAAAAAACAAAGACTCATCTAGCTTGTCTAGGATTAAGACGTTTAGCGGATTCGAGGTATAACAGACTTTTATGATCAGTAAGGATCAGTAAGGACAGTGACAAGGTGGACTGCCCCCTCCAAAAAGTGACGCCACTCCTCAAAAGCCAACTTGATGGCCAAAAGTTCTCTATTGCCTACATCATAGTTCCTTTCGGCCGACGATAATTTTTTATAGAAGAAGGCACATGGATGCCACTTACCAGGGGCGATCCTTGAGACAACAAAGCCCCGACCCCCACCTCAGATGCATCAACCTCAACAATAAATGATGTTGGGAAACAAAAAGTGACGCCGCTCCTCAAAAGCCAACTTGATGGCCAAAAGTTCTCTATTGCCTACATCAAGAGTTCCTTTCGGCCGACAATAATTTTTTTTAGAGAAGAAGGTGCAGCGCCCCAGAGTCCTGGTCGTTGCAGTACTGTGGCTCCGCCACTATGGGGAGCTACGGTGCGTCCGATGGCACTGAAGGAGTTCATCTGATCAGGTATCACAGACACCAATACATTTCACAGCTGGGCCTCCGGGGGGAGCTAAGGGTGCTATTCATTAGGCCACTCCCCACCATGGTGGGTAAACTGGGGGTCAGGCAGGAAGTTAGATCAGAAAGCTGACTGGGTTGGAACCAGGCAACACCTTGTGGCAGAGGGTGTTGTAGGGGAAGATACAGTAGGGTCTCTGTCAGGGGTGGGATCCTGACAGAGGCTTGGCATTGGAAAGAACGTAACGGGTCCGCGCCAGCTCCAGGAAGCGGCGGGGCCCAAGAAAGGACTAGAAGCGAGATAGATTGTGCTGAGTGAGAAACGAGATCAAGCAATAGGAGAATACCAGTAGGGGTCGTGCTGTAAGACCGGAGCAACACCCTACTGAGGCGCACTACCGGTGGCCGTAACGCCGAGGGAGTATTATAACATTCAGCTTCAAGCAATACTCTAAACAGCGGCAGGACAGTCAGTCTAAGGCGGGCTGTCTCACACAAATCACCTATGAAGTCTTGGGGGGCACCTTGTGGAGAGGGGCGACTCTAGGGTCCCGGAAGAGCTCCGAGCCTACCCGTCAAATGGGTGCCGTCCCAACCAGAACATCAGGGAGGGACGGAGGATTAGAAGAACATCATTTAATCGAGTTGTGAGGGAACTTAAGAAACAGACACAACGGTTGTGGGGACTTTCCGTAAGCACAGCAGGGAAGGACCGCAACACATAGCGCTAGAAGGAAGGCACCGATTTCCACCTGTGAAGAGAACTCTGGAGGTGCCATTGGACCGGCCGGACTTGCGCAGCCTGGTGAACCGTATTCTGGACTGTGGACTCAGAGATCTTCAGTAAAGAGGTAAAGAGACTGCAACCTGGTGTCCTCGTTATTTACTGCACCGCACCACCACTACCAACATCCACACCTATCATTCACTGTGCGCCCCACGGCAGGGTCACGGACCGGGGCCTAGCCGCCGTGACAACCCCAGAAGCAGAGACCCGTAGGCCCGGTACCGGGTACCCCTCGGCCCTGCGGCGGTGGGGGCGCTACAAAGGCACATGGATGCCACTTACCAGGGGATGATCCTTGAGACAACACAGCCTCGATCCCCACCTCAGATGCATCAACCTCAACAATAGTGTTGGGAAACATCAGGTTGAATGACTACAAGAGCAGCGGAAATAAATGCCGGACGGGAGCAGTCGGTCCACCTTGAGAAGTCCGTACCTTTCTTTATCATGTCAGTGAGGGGTTTGACAATCTACGAGAAGTTTTTGATAAACTTTCGATAGTAGTTAGCACACCCTAAAAAGCGTTGCAATGCTTTCAGATTTTCTGGCAGATCCCATTCCAGAAAGGCACGGACCTTATCAGGGTTCTTCCGGAAACCTGCAGCAGACACTAAGAAACCAAGGAACTGAACCTCTTGTGCGGCGAATACACATTTTTATAATTTGGCTCGCAGTTTATTATCTAGCAAAACCTGTAACACCTTCCGAACATGTACCTGATGTGGCTTGGGATCAGGTGAGAATATTAAAATATCTTCAAGATATACCACTACAAATCTACCCACAAGGTGCCGAAAAATTTTATTAACAAAATGTTGGAAAACAGCTGGGGCATTAGTCAATCCAAAGGACATGACAAAGTTTTCATAATGCTGTTCAGGAATGTTAAAGGCCGTCTTCCACTTATTCCCCTCCTTGATTCTAATCAGATTATATGCTTCCCTGAGGTCCAACTTAGGCTACTCTCACACTAGCGTTGTGCACTGCACGTCGCTATGCGTCGTTTGGTTGAAAAAACGCATCCTGCAAAAGTGCTTGCAGGATGCGTTTTTTCACCATTGATTTGCATTAGCGTCGCATTGCGATGCTTTGCCACACGTCGCAACCGTCGTGCGACGGTTGTGTTGTGGCGGACCGTTGGCTGCAAAAAACTTTACATGTAACATTTTTTGCTGCCGACGGACCGCCATTTCCGTCCGCGCATGCGCGGCCGGAACTCCGCCCCCACCTCCCCGCACCTCACAATGGGGCAGCGGATGCGCTGGAAAAATGCATCCGCTGCCCCCCGTTGTGTGGCGCATTCACTGCTAGCGTCGGTACATCGGCCCGACGCACTGCGACGGGCCGAGTACGACGCTAGTGTGAAAGTAGACTTAGAGAACCATTTTGCCCCAACAATCTGATTAAATACATCAGGAATGAGTGGGAGTGGATTGTGGGTGTCGGATAGTAATCCGATTTAATTTGCGAAAATCTAACAGGGACGCAGGCCCCCATCTTTCTTTTTAACAAAGAAGAACCCCGCCCCTATGGGCGAAGTAGAGGGTCTAATATGTCCCTAAGGCCGGGTCACACTTGCGAGTGTGATGCAAGAAACTTGTGCGAATCTCTTGTATCAATACCCAACACAGCCGCCAGCACTCGGGAACGGAATGTTCAGCTGCATAGAAATACATGCCTGAGTCCTGAGTCCTGAGTCCTGAGTGCCGGCGACAGATAAACTAAACACCCAGAGCCTATAGATATAGAGAGTAAAGGGTAAGCAGTTGCAGCTGAGAACAACCAGGCTGTATGGTCTCGGCCAGCATGGAAAGAGTCGTTAACCCATTTAGCACTGAAGGATAGGGAAATCCATTTAAATTAGGACATGAATCACACCATCTCTAAAGAGGACTGAGATTCATTACCCAACATGACTATCTAACTCCAAGTCTTCCATGGGGACATGACACCCTCGTGACAATCATGCACCACTTGTGATGGGCGCACTCACGTCAGCTGACGCAGCATGGCGGCGGGAGCACAGGCGGGTAAGAATTTTTTGGTTTTTCTTCTGTGGATGCGGCATGGTACAGGGGCCAGGAGAAGGGACCAGGATGGATATATGGCGGGCCCATGGATCGGTGATAATTTGTTTTAACCAAAGAACCCCTTTAATGCAAAGTACTGTAATTGATTTACAGTCAATGTACCACTATAACAGGGATAACAGCTAACAGGTAATTGCATATAGCTGTAGAGTGGGCACCTAGGGTCAATTCCCTGTTTGGGCCCCAGACACCCCAGTCCGACCCTGAGTGCAGGACACTTCATTCATTGCTGTCCTGAGAGGTTTGCTTCACATTGGACATCAGTTTCCGGCGAGACTAGACCTGTGATGTCATGCCGTCGTGGCACACATCGTGATGTTACCCCGTGCGTTGCTCCAGGCCTAATCAGTGCCTTGGGGGACGAATGTTGTAACATTATGACCAGCATCACGACGGCACACAGCCTAGAGGCGTCAAACGCTTAGGGTACTGTCACACAGTGCAATTTTGATCGCTACGACGGTACGATTCGTGACGTTCTAGCGATATCATTACGATATCGCAGTGTCTGACACGCAGCAGCGATCAGGGACCCTGCTGAGAATCGTACGTTGTAGCAGATCGTATGGAACTTTCTTTCGTCGCTTGACCTCCCGCTGACATCGCTGGATCGTTGTGTGTGACAGCGATCCAGCGATGTGTTCGCTTGTAACCAGGGTAAACATCGGGTAACTAAGCGCAGGGCCGCGCTTAGTAACCCGATGTTTACCCTGGTTACCAGCGTAAACGTAAAAAAAACAAACAGTACATACTCACATTCCGGTGTCTGTCCTCCGGCGTCTCAGCTTCTCTGCACTGTGAGCGCCGGCCAGCCAGAAAGCGAGCACAGCGGTGACGTCTGACGTCACCGCTCTGCTTTCCGGCCGCTGTGCTTACACAGTGCAGAGAAGCTGAGACGCCGGGGGACAGACACCGGAATGTGAGTATGTACTGTTTGTTTTTTTTACGTTTACGCTGGTAACCAGGGTAAACATCGGGTTACTAAGCGCAGCCCTGCGCTTAGTAACCCGATGTTTACCCTGGTTACCCGGGGACTTCGGCATCGCTCCAGCGCCGTGATTGCAACGTGTGACCGCAGTCTACGACGCTGGAGCGATAATCATACGATCGCTGCGACGTCACGGATCGTGCCGTCGTAGCGATCAAAATGGCACTGTGTGACAGTACCCTAAGTTGCTCCAGAAGATAAGACACAGAGTGAACAGGCCGATAGAAGATGTGAGTGACGGGCACACGAATAGACAAGGAGCAAAGGACTGGATGGAGGGGGTGGTGGTGGCTGGTTGTTTAAAAAAAAAAAAAAAAAGCTGTAAGTTTTTATTGAAGATTTTGAATACATAGCAAGAGCAGTATGCAACATATTGCAGTATTACAAGCAATTAAGTGGGAACTAAAATGAAGGAACAGTCACGGAGGCTGTCATGAGAAAGGGGTGGGGGTGAAATAAGCCAGAGGGGGGAGACCGAATAAATCTCTTAAATAAGAATGTCTCATGGAGAGTTGAGGGTAGTGGAGGCCTTTAGGTGTAGTTAAGGTAAGGAAAAAGCGGAATGGTTGGTATCTTCCAGGATGACCACATTTTGATTTACCTCTTCTCTCCTTTGCAAGTAAACTATACATAAATCATATTTTCTTCATTCTCCCTTTATTAGTATTCCTGAGTATATGGGCAGCAGGATACTAGAACTCTTTCTATGCTTCTATTGATTTTAAACAAAGCAATGACAGCAAAAATGATTTATGGGGCAGTACAGTGGCTCAGTTGTTAAATCTGTTGCCTTGCAGCACTGAGTAATGGTGTCTAAGCTAAACAGTGCAACATGTGTATAGACTTTTCCTGATCTACCCATTTTCTTGTCATGTCAGTGTCATCTCACACCCTGATTCTCCTCAGTGCCTCAGTCCTCTACCTCTGCTCTCCTCTGTGCTTCCTGATAAGAGATAACTTTCAACATGAGCAGTTATTATTTATATAGTTGAGGTGACAATTGATAATTTTGAATGCAGTCATGGTGACCCACTATTTGACCAATATAAACCCCACATTTTATTAATGGTTCATGGGGACCTTCAGGTCATGATGATGCTCTCTCCTGCATACATAGCAGAGCTGAGCTGTGCTACAATGCAGCTGTCAAGGCAATGAGGATGCACTAAGAGTGTCTATGTTTCAGTAGACAGAGTCATAGGTTTACCTGTTTTTCATGAATTAGACAGGGTCATTAGGCTGGACTCTGAAGATCAGTGGGATCATACACATAGCCGAGCAGTGATACAATCCTGCAGTCAGATGATTTATTAGACAGGGTCATTAGTTGCATCTGAGCATGCTCGACTGACAGCATTAAAGCTACTAAAGGATGAATCCAATGTCAATGGAGGGTAAAGACAGCACTGGGGGATTCATCATTAAGGTGATAACTGCAAATGAGGACAGATTTAAAAGAATTGCTCATTACTGGACAAGTCCAGTTTAATCAATTCAGGATCCGAACTAAAAAAAACCAAACAGTCTATGCTCACCTACTGCAGCGGTGCCATTGCAGGGATGTCAGCAGTGCTGTGTTATGATCCGGTGACCTAGGAGCCGCATGAGACTTTCTCAGGAGTAGGTGGAACCTGTACTGACCGCAATCCCTAAACTGACACCGCAACTAGAAGTAGCCGTGGGGTGTACCTAACAATCCTAGACACCTCGACACAGCCGGAGGACTAAATACCCCTATAGATGGAAATGGGAATCCTATCTTGCCTCAGAGCAGAACCCCAAAGGGATAGGCAGCCCCCCACGAATATTGACTGTATTAGAGGAAAGACATACGCAGGTAGGAAACAGGATTTAGCAAAAGAGGGCACTCTAGCTAAATAGGAAAGGATAGGACAGAATACTAAGCGGTCAGTATAAAACCCTAAAAATATCCACAGCAGAAAATACAAAAATTCCACCATCTAACTAAAGACATGGAGCGTATATCTGCATCTCCTGAGAATCCAACTTGACTGTAAAAATCCTGACACAGTCCAAGCTGAACAAGAAAAGACAAATGAATAGCACTAAATAGTAAGCACACAGCATGTGTGCTGCAGAAACAAAAACCAGACACTTATCTTTGCTGATTTGGCAGCAGGGCAGGAAGACCAGAAAGAGATCCAAAACCTCCAGGAACAATGGACAACTGGCACTGACTAATGAATCCTGCAACCCTAAATACCCCAGTCAGGCTTGCAATCAGCAGGGACACCTGACCAGGATTGCAAGCCAGGGACAACTGCAATACCACCAACAACCACCGGAGGGAACCCAAGAGCAGAATTCACAACAGTGCTGCTCCCAGTGGTGATGTGACATTGTTGTGTTAGGCTGCTTTCACACATCAGGTTTTTCGCCGCATGCCAGTTCCGGTGTCACGCCGCAACGTCGGATCCGGCTTATTTTGTAAAAACCTGATGAGACAGATCCGTTTTTCTGCCGGATCAGGTGTCCGGATCCGGCGAGAAACCGAATCCGTCTCATCCGGTTGTCATCCCTTTCGTCCGGTTTTCCATCCGGTTTTTGACGGATCCAGTTTATAAAAACGCCCCCTGAAAGGCTAAAAATGTGATTGGCCCGCTGAAAACTATATATACAGTGTTCCTACAGCCCATCTGTGACAGGTTTGAGAGGAGCAAGATACAGAGCAAGATGGATGGCATTATTGCGAAGATTCTGCAGAACAACGTGGATTTCATCGTGGAGGCGAATCGATTGAAAGCAATTGTTCTTGAGAAGGAGCGAGAGAGACAGCGCGTCATGCGTCTGCGCTGACGCCGTTTGTGGATCCACCCCATCACGGCACAGAGAATGACGCGGGGAGTCTTTTCTACTTTATACATGGAGCTACGAGGAGACCCTGACAAGTTTTTCAGCTATGTGCGGATGAAAGCTGAAAACTTTGATGTATTGGTGGAGCGGGTTGAACATCTAATAAGGAGTGATACCTATTGCAGATTCTCCATTACACCTGCTGAGCGTCTGATGGTCACTCTTCGGTAAGCATTCTTTTTGGATCTACTCTTGTAGCGCACTTTCATTGATATTTTGAATTTGCAGTAATTTCTGCCTTGCTTTTGTTCACAGATTCCTAGCAATTGGAGAATCCCTGTCTTCACTACATTTTCAGTTAAGACTGGGAATTTCAACCATATCTGGAATAGTGAGGCACACTTGCCGTGCTGTGTGGGACTCTCTGCACGACGAATTCATTCCACATCCCACAATGTAGACATGGTTGGAAGTTGCTGACAGATTCCAGGAAGTGTGTCAGTTTCCCAATTGCTTGGGCGCGGTGGATGGGAAACATATCCGTATCGTGAAACCGGCTGGTTCTGGATCTCAGTTTTTCAACAATAAAAAGTACTTTTCCATCGTGCTGATGGCCATCGCCGATGCGGATTACAAATTTGTTGCGGTGGATATTGGGGAGTATGGCCGCTCTAATGATTCTCAAGTTTTCAAACTGTCTTCTATGGGGCGGCATTTGTATGGACAAACCTTTCAATTCCCCCCCCCCCCAGACCACTGCCTCAAACCTCTGAGCCACCAATGCCTTTTGTTTGTGTTGGGGATGAAGCTTTTCAGCTTTCAGAACATCTTTTGAAACCCTACTCCAGCCATGGTTTAAACAATACTAAAAGAATTTTCAACTACCGACTCACACGTGCACGGAGAATGGTGGAGTGTGCATTTGGGATCTTAACCGCCAAATGGAGAGTTCTCCTGACATCCATTAACTTGAAGACAGACACTGTGGATGAGGTAGTGAAAGCGTGTGTTGTCCTGCACAATTATGTTATATCCAAGGAACAGCTTTCCATTGAGGACCACTCTGCAGAAACCACCTTGGCTGATTATAACCAAACGTATAGAAGTTCTGCCACTGTTTCCAGAATACGGGATCACTTTGCAGAATATTTTATTTCACCCGAAGGAAGAGGCAGTTGCAGCATGGGTGGCAAGACTCTCTGCTCTTGAGGCAATGAGCGCTAGAGTAGACTGGCAGGATTCCATTACTTGCATCTGCTAAGAAGCAGATAGCGTCTCCATTTGCTCAAGTACCGACTGGAAAAAAGTGTTTTGTTCGGTGACTGTCTTGCCTCTGAACGCATCGTTAACAGAAGTGTATGCATCTCGAGTATACTTTTATTTATTAAATTAAAACCTGCAGCCATTTGCTCGGACAAAACTTTCAGACAGTTCTGGAATGATGCGTTCAGGTGTAAGAACTCGGGCGCATAACTCTGTACCTGACCCCTCTGCCGAAGGCGCCCCGATGCTACAGGTGTACTAGAGGTGGCTGCAGCAGAGGGGTGGGGTACAGGAAACGCTATATCCTCACCAACAGATACATGCAATGGAACCGGCCAGGATGCTCCAGCGCTCGTGGATGGGACAGAGGGATCCGATGTGTGGGAAGGTGCAGAGTGGGAAGGTGCAGAGTGGGAAGGTGCAGAGTGGGAAGGTGCAGAGGGTTCCTCACTGTCAAAGTGTCCCTCGGTGGCGGCCTCCTGAGGGATCGCCACAGAAGGGTTCAACTGTGCTGGAGGCTCCCGAGTGCTCCCGACGGTGCTGTGGAACAAAAGAGAAAAACAAACAATTAATATACTGTCATAGCATGGCCCTGGCTGAAAGAGCAAAAGCGGTTTAGACATGTTAAACATTTGTTAGTGCATGTGGTGGGTAATATTTACCTTCATGTCACCATCGTTGACCTGAGGAACGACAGGGCTTGGGCATACTTGTATTTGCTCCTGCGGCCTCCAGATACACTCGGGGCCCACATCTCTTTGTTCAACTCCTTCTTAAAGCAATCCCTGATCGACCGCCACCTTTTCACAATCCTCTCACCTGTTAAAAAAGGAGAAACACAACTTGGTTAGAACCAATACTTAGAATGCATCAACAAAACTGAACTGTGGATACTTACGTTCTTAATTCTGGGCCTGAACATCAAGGTCCTCCCATCTTGCTATAAGTTCTTGGCAGATTTGCAGAGTCGACGGGTCACTGAGATATCAGCATGGCAGCAGTCACCCATGTTCCACAGCGGCTCCCTGTCTCGGACAAGATCGATGAGAAGGTCAATATCAAGGCCAACATCATCACCGTCAGAATCAGGAGCACGCTGTGAAACCTGTTATAAAAAAGGGAAAAACAAATTAACACAAAATTGTAAACATAGAAAACCTCCAGAAAAAAAAAAAACTGCTTACAGGATGACGGCCGCCACGACTCTCACGCCGACGTCCCTAGGAGCCACTGGAAGGACCTCTCGAATGAGCACCAGAATCCGAACTCTAGAAGAAAAATAACATAAAAATTATGTGCTTGTAGGTAGCCTTTCTATGTGTTGTGTGCCATATGATATCTATAATGATAACTTTTTTATGTGTTGTGTGATGTCTGAATGTATCAGTTTGTATGTGTTGTGTTCTATCTGTAAGTATCTTGTGTTATGTGTTGTGTGTAGTGTTAGGTTGTGGTTCCGCAATACATGAAAGAAACAGACCAATTGTGATCCCTCTCCATGTCTTTCGCCCACCCCTTCCCTCTTCTTCGGGGAGCACCTCTTGGACTGTGGCAGCAGCTTCAGCAGCTTCCTACAAAGATGCTAAATGACAAAATACATTAATGTATACACATACATACACAAATACACACACAGACATACATTCACACACACACACAGACATACATACACAAACAGACACACATACATACACAAGACAGCGAGGGAGCAAGAGAGCAAAATTATGTTAAAAACATATTTACCTCAGTGCGCTGCCGACGGGGAGGAGGGCTCCCAGAAGAAGACATGGCTGCTCTGGCATGGCTTGGCTGGCTGGGCTCTATGGCAGGAAAGCTGGCTGGGCTCTGTGGCAGGAGAGCTGGCTGGGCTCTGTGGCAGGAGAGCTGGCTGGGCTCTGTGGCAGGTTATAGCTTACAGGCCTCTGTGGCAGGTTACAGCTGGCTGGCCTCTGTGGCAGGTTACAGCTGGCTGGGCTCTGGCAGGAGAGCTGGCTGGGCTCTGTGGCAGGAGAGCTGGCTGGGCTCTGTGGCAGGAGAGCTGGATGGGCACTGTGGCAGGAGAGCTGGCTGGGCACTGTGGCAGGAGAGCTGGCTGGGCACTGTGGCAGGTTATAGCTTGCAGGCCTCTGTGGCAGGTTACAGCTGGCTGGCCTCTGTTGCAGGAGAGCTGGCTGGGCTCTGTGGCAGGTTATAGCTTGCAGGCCTCTGTGGCAGGTTATAGCTTGCAGGCCTCTGTGGCAGGAGAGCTGGCTGGCCTCTGTGGCAGGAGAGCTGGCTGGGCTCTGTGGCAGGTTATAGCTTGCAGGCCTCTATGGCAGGTTACAGCTGGCTGGGCTCTGTGGCAGGAGAGCTGGCTGGGTTCTGTGGCAGGTTATAGCTTGCAGGCCTCTGTGGCAGGTTACAGCTGGCTGGCCTCTGTGGCAGGAGAGCTGGCTGGGCTCTTTGGCAGGAGAGCTGGCTGGGCTCTGTGGCAGGAGAGCTGGCTGGGCTCTGTGGCAGGTTATAGCTTGCAGGCCTCTGTGGCAGGTTATAGCTGGCAGGCCTCTGTGGCAGGTTATAGCTGGCAGGCCTCTGTGGCAGGTTATAGCTGGCTGGCCTCTGTGGCAGGTTATAGCTGGCTGGCCTCTGTGGCAGGTTTGTAGCTGGCTACGCTCTCTGGCTCATTTGTTCTTCTGTCTTGGCAGGGTGTGTCTCTCTTGTGGTCTCTCTGGCTGGCAATATGGCTGGAAATGAGTGAAGGCCTCAATGTCATTGCTTTATATATGTGTCCTGGGGGCAGGCCCATAGTTTCTGAGCATGCTCAGTGTAAAAAGCCGGATCAGGCCGCCGGATCTGCCTTTTTCCAGATCCGGCGCTATCCGGCGTCCATAGACATGCATTGCAGCGAAAAGCCAGAAAGGCCGGATCCAGCCCTTCTGGCTTTTTCGCCGCAGACAAAAAACGTTACAGTAGACGTTTTTTCCAGACGCCGGAATCGATTGTACGCCGGATCCGGCATCAAACCGGAAGGAACACTGGGCCATCCGGCGCAATCCGACGCTAATACAAGTCAATGGGGGGAAAACTGGATCCACTTTTTCACTTTTCCAATTCCGGTTTTTCTCTGAAGAGCCGGATTTAGCCTGAAACAAAAAACCTGATGTGTGAAAGCAGCCTTACATGCAGGCTGCAGCTGAGGGGTGGCTGCTCACTGGTTGCAACCTACACGTGACACAATGTCAGTAGACTGATTTCATTTTAATTCCAGTGATTAAGCTGGAGTTATCCATTAGTGGACAACCCTGTAAAAAATAGGTTGTTTTGCACCCATGATTAATTCTACATGTCCAGAAAAATTAGACCAAATTATGATTTTGTGAACAATCCTTTAAATACATAAAACAAATCTTGCAATTTTTCACGCTGAGATCCTGGGTTCATATCCCACCAAGGATGATATCTGCAAAGAGTTTGTATGTTCTCCTCATGTTGGCGTGGGTTTTGTCCCCCGCTCCAAAGATATACTGATAGGAAATTTAGATTGTGAGCCCCAATTGGGACAGTGATAAGTTAGGTAAAGCGCTACGGAATATAATGGCACTATATGTAAGCATAATAAATAAATAATTTTGTACAGATGATTTTGCAGCAGTCTCATTATCATCACAGACAGTTCACCATACCCCTCCTTGCTCCATGACCTTGGCCCAAATCTTACTGTGCATAGAAAGCTCTCCTGTAAGAGTCAATAAGTCACAGCCAGTCTTGATCCATATAATAATGTGGCTTCTGTCTAGAATAGGAAGTGAGAGTATAATATTAGTCTTAATGACCAGTGTAAAAGCTGCAAGTTTTTTTTGTTGCCGCTTTATAAAGTGATATGAAAAATGTGAAACCAACATATAAAATGAAAACGTTTGCATATTAAATAAATCTGCCGGGGGACATGTAAATACATTACTTATCTTCCAGTATTCTAGTCCAGAGTTGCATTAGCTATTCTATAGGCTTCCTTCAGCAGTGAAATCTGCCAGCATTCTCTGTCGGCTCAGAGCCTACACAGAACTTGCTCAAATTATTTACTCTACAAGAAGTCTAGTCCTCACTAGAGATGAGCAAACTTGTTTGGAAAATGTTCACCAATCTAAAATTCGGCACGAATGTTGCACATTCGGATTCGTGTTCGGTTTCCAGAGCTTTTTTCCTAAAAATCGTCAAAAGTCCCTGTGTCATCAGTGTGACATGTAGCGGCGCCGGGGAATCAACGGTACTGTTTGCTCTGTTTCCCAGTGCCGGGGGCCGCATTTAACTACTTAGGTGCGGGCGGATAGCGATTCCACTCGCGCCTATTGCGGGCACCTGTCAGCTGTTCAAAACATGTTGCGGCTTTGACGTGGGCTCACCGCCAGAGCCCCCCTTAAAGCGGGGGATACTACCAGCTGACGTACTATTCCAACAGCTGGCAGTAAGGGGTTAAGAAACAACAGTTTATAGTCTACATTATGACGTCTGAGACACTACATACATGTGCATCGATGTCAGTAGCAAAAGCAATTGTTCAAAAGTGTTTTGCAGATGACTTTCGCTTATAATCCGTGTTTTTAGAATTATAACAGAATATTATAATGTTTTGTATCATTTCTCAAAAACCTTATGTGATAGGAAAAATCTGAAGTCATTTCTGAAATCAGCATGAAAAAATCTGTCAGGAACGCTCAAAATTGTCCAAGGGACAAAACCTTTGTAACACAGTGCTATCAACGGATCTACGGGAAAAGGTAGTTGAACTGTATAAAACAGGAAAAGGATACAAAAAGATATCCAAGGAATTGATAATGCCAGTCAGCAGCATTCAAACTGTGATTAATAAATGGGAAATCAGGGGCTCTGTAAAAACAAAACCACGGTCAGGTAGACAAACAAAAATTTTGTCCACCACTGCCAGGAAAATTGTTCGGGATGCAAAGAAAAACCTACAAACAACATCAGCTGAAATACAGGACTCTCTGAAAACTAGCGGTGTGGCTGTTTCAAGATGCACAATAAGGAGGCACTTGAAGAAAAATGGGCTGCATGGTGGAGTCGCCAGAAGAAAGCCATTACTTCGCAAATGCCACAAAGTGTCTAGCCTACAATACGCAAAACAGTACAAAGACAAGCCTCAAAACTTCTGGAACAAGGTAATTTGGAGTGAGGAGACCAAAATTGAACTTTTTGGCCACAACCATAAATATTACATTTGGAGAGAGGTGAACAAGGCCTATGATGAAAGGAACACCAGCAAATGCTGGAGGCAAATTTGCACTCATCAGCCCCAAAGCTGTGCATTGGATGTACTTGGATGTTCCAACATGACAACAATCTAAAACACAAGGCCAAGTCGACCTGTTATTGGCTACAGCAGAACAAAGTGAAGGTTCTGGAGTAGCCATCTCAGTCTCCTGACCTCAATATCATTGAGCCACTCTGGGGAGATCTAAAGCACGCAGTTGATGCTAGACAGCCCAGGAATTTACAGGAACTGGAGGCTTTTTGCCAAGAAGAGTGGGCAGATTTACCATCTGAGAAAATAAAAAACCTCATTCACAACTACCTCAAAAGACTTCAAGATGTCATTGATGTTAGAGGGGGCAATACATGGCATTAAGAAATTGGGTATGTGAACTTTTTTTTTTTAACCAATAAATTTTTATTGAAAGATTGCATAACAAACAACATTTCAAAAAACATCAGGAGAGGGAAAGAAAGTAAGGAAGGGGGAGAGAACATGGAAAGGGGGGCAACAAAGACCCCAGTACATAATATAATAGGACCATAATGAAGTCAAAGCAAAACACATAAAATCCACAATCACAGAGTCAGTCATGACGAGAGACAATAGCAGAAGCAAAGTCTTTGCATAAAACTTTAAACTTTAAATTTTAAATTTTAGATGAGGGCGAGTGCAGACTGAGATATGTGTGTGGAGGAGATCCATGGATCCCACCACGAAAGAACCCTAGACTTCCGCGATAGATCCTGCGCCATAATCACCTCATAACAGAAATGTAAATCAATTTTCGCAATCAGCTCAGCCCTGGAGGGGAGGGCCGGGGACTTCCAGTACTTTGCAATACATTGTCTGGCGGCAACAAGGACATTAGAGATTACGGGCCGGAGAGAGGAGGGGAGGTCGATGAGGGAAATACCCAGAACCGCAAGCTGCCCACTCAGCAGAAGGGGGAGACACGTCAGCCCAGTAATCAGTGCCTCCACCTCACGCCAAAAAGCCCGAACCCGCGGACATGACCACCAGACATGGGAAGCCGACCCCACAGCGCCACAACCCTTCCAACAGAGGGGGGAGGAGGATGGAGAGAACCTCGCCAGACGGGACGGAGTAATATACCAGTGTAGTTGTATCTTTTTCACCTGTTCCAAGTGGCCAATGCATGAAGAGAATTTAGCGGGATGTATCATTGCAAATTGCCAGTCCTCCAAGGAAGCCTCAAAACCCAACGAGGACTCCCAGGAAGTCATGAATTGAAATTTGTCAGCAACGCCACAGGATAGGAGGGCTTTGTAAATAATGGAGATGCCATGGAACAATATAGTGGAAGGTCTAAAAAATCTATGGACCAAGTCCTCTGTCAAAGGCGGGGGGGCCCCGAATGAGCGACGAGTCCTGAGGAAACTACGGAGTTGGAAATATTGGAAAAAGTCAGAGGCGGTCAGGGAGAACCTCCCCGAAAGCACCTCAAATGACAGAAGGCCATCTGAGCCGAATAGGTCCGCCACCCGAAGCACCCCGCGCCTCCTCCAGGAGGAGAGAGAGATGTGTCCGATGGCATACTCCAGAGCCCGTAGAGAGACATAATCATGCATGAACCCCAGTAGAGAGGGAATAAGCAGTGCCCACAGTTTTGTAGCAGTCCTGACAGAGCGGAGACACCTGCCCACAAGGGGAACCCGGAGAAATTGGAGTTCTAAGAGCAATTTTAACGAGTTTTGGGGGGCAAAGTGAGATTCGATAAGAAACCAGGGCAGATGTGAGTCCCCATCCCACCATATTTTAAGAGGCTCAAGGATCGCCGCTTTATAATAAGATTGAACCGCCGGGACACCCAGACCTCCCATTGAGTACGGTAAACACATAATCCGACGCTTGACCCTATGAGGTTTCTTGTTCCAAACGAACCTATCAATCAGCGATTGGAAAGCAGAGATAAATTTCGAGGGAATAAAAAGGGGAAGGCAACGGAAGAGGTACATAATTTTAGGCAGGAATAACATTTTAGCAGTTTGTATACGAGCCATCCATGATAGAGTCGTATTCGATAACTGATCCATACCTCTTCTGACCTCTGCAAGAGTTTCCTCACAGTTTGCACGGACTATGTTGTCTAACCTAGTTATCTTGATGCCCAAGTATGTGAATCCCAGGGGGGCCCAGATGAACGCATATTTCGATTGGATTTGGACCTGAAGGGAAGTTGGAAGAAACAGAGGGAAAATTGTGGATTTTGTCAAATTAAGCTTATAATACGAAACCGCTGAAAATTCATTTAGAATGGAGGTGATGGCGTTCAACGAGGTTAAGGGTGAAGTGCAAGTTAATACTACATCGTCAGCATAAAGACCGATTTTATGTTCCGATCCCCCCACCACAATTCCCTTTATATCCGTCGACTGTCTAACTCTCGCAGCCAGGGGCTCCATAACCAGAGCGAAGATAATCGGTGAGAGGGGGCAGCCCTGACGCGTACCATTACGAATAGGGAACGTCCGAGAGCTAAAACCCGCCGAGCGAACCGACGCACAGGGGTTGGAGTACAATGCCATGACAGCTCTAGCAATCTGTCCAGTAAGCCCGAATCTCCCCAAAGTGAGTTCAATATAGTCCCAGTGTACCCTGTCGAACGCTTTTTCAGCGTCGAGTGACAGAAATACACTGGGAATACCCCCCCCCTCCACCACATCCAAAAGGTCTATCAGGCGCCTGGTGCCATCCCTGGTCTGCCTACCCGGGACGAACCCAACTTGATCTGGGTGAACAAGACTAGGGAGAACTGCAAATAGTCTGTTGGCCCAGATCTTGGCATAGATCTTCACATCACAGTTTAGCAGTGCTATCGGGCGGAAATTCCCCGGAGATGTGGGGGGTTTCCCCTGCTTGGGGAGAGTCGCAATGGAAGCCTCCAAACCCTCAGCCCCAATACTACCTGCCGACATCCAACTATTAAAAAGCCGCAGGAGGAAAGGGGAGAGAACAGAAAAGAACTGTGCGTAGTAGAGAAAGGAAAAACCATCTGGCCCAGGAGAGGAACCTTTATTAGCATCTCTAATAATTTGTGAGAGTTCAGACTCAACAATGGGAGAGTTTAGGAATGCGAGCTGCTCCTGGGTAACCGAGGGGAGATTAGCCCCATCCAAGAACGCCAAAATTGACTCCCGCGAAGGCTGGGGAATCCCTAGGTCAGACCCGAGGTCATAGAGCGAGGAGTAATAGGAGGCAAACTCCTCAGCAATCTGAATCGGGTTCCTCACCTGGGAGCCGTCAGGCCTAAGCAAGAATGGGATCTTAGACTGAGCCTCTCTCCTCCTAACACGTCTGGCCAGGAGAGCGCCCGCTCGGTCCCCCATTGTGTAGAACTTCGCTCTAGATTTCCTCAGGTTCCTCTCAGCCCTGTGGAGCAGAAGGTTACGGACATGCAAACGGGCCCTAGAAAGGTCAGAAAGAAGGGCTGGAGTAGGAGATAATTTATGAGCAGACTCCAGACGAGATAAATCCTCCAGAGCCGAGTGAAGGACCGCATTGTACTTCCTCTTGGCCCTGGCTGCCAGTTTAATGAAGTGGCCCCTAATCACCGCCTTGTGCGCAAACCAAAGGGTGTCATCCGCTATGTCAGGAGTATCATTGTAGGCGAAAAATTCACTCAGCGCCGCCTCTATGCATTGGGAGTTGGTTTGGTCAGCAAGGAAATGGGCGTTAAGACGCCAATGCCCGGGGGGTCTAATGGCCAGGGGGTCCTTCAGGGTGAGGGACACCGGAGCATGGTCCGACCAAGTAATGCCTCCAATATCTGCTGAAGTACAGTGAGGGAGAGCCACGTCATTCACCAGCACAAAGTCAATCCTGCTATAGGAACCGTGCCTGGGAGACAAAAACGTGTAGTCTCTCTCGCCGCAATGCAGATATCTCCAAATATCATGAAGGTTGAAAGAATTGATTAAGGGCCCCGCTTCACATCTTGATAGCGAGGAGGCAGAACAGTCCAGATCTTTAGACATTGGGACATTGAAGTCGCCAGCAATCAACTGGTGACCATGTTGGATATCGTGAAGGGTTTGAAAAACCCCCTCCAGGAACCTGAGCTGCCCCACATTAGGGCCATAGATCGAGGCGATGGTATAGGGTACATTGTTAATGAGACATAACACCACAATAAACCTACCCAGCGGGTCTGCAATGGAACGGACCAATTGAAAGGAGTTGGACCTACTAAAGAAAATGGCTACTCCCGCCTTTTTAGTCGGGGCGTTAGCAAAAAACTGGTGCGGATATAAGCCTGAGTGCATTCTCTGGTTGTCACATTCCAGCAAATGCGTTTCCTGAAGGCACAAAATATCATGGCGGGATTTACCTAATTGGCGCCACACAACGGACCTCTTGCCCGGGGAGTTAAGACCATTAACATTAATTGAAAGTAGCGAGATACTCATAATGAGAACATAAAAACAATTTGGTAATCATCAAATACTGACAATCTGTGAATAAAAGAAGACACGATATGGTCAATGAACTAAAGCATACATGTGAGTAGACCGGGGGGAGGGGGGAAGGAGACGGGAGGACACAAACAAGACATACCACAAGTAACAAATAAACTAGCGGACTGGAGTCCATTCAGGAAAACCCTGAGTCCAAAAAGGTGAGAATCAGAAAAACAGTTCACCTATGGGGCACAAGAAAGCTGTAGAGATCCTCAAAAGAGGGCTCAGCACAGCAGCAAAAACCAAGAAAAAATAAAAGAGAGAAAAAAAAAACCAGAGTACAACCGTGTGGGAAAATAGCCAGGAGCCACAAAAGCCGTGGAGTCAGACCTCCTCCCAATCAGGAGCAATGCGGGCCCTGGGGCCATTGTTACCTCCAGTCTTAGTAAAGGATGCAGAAACCGGAGATTCAGGAGTCGCGAGTCCCCATTTGGAGAGAGCGGAGGCCGCGTGAGCCGGGATTAAGCAGGTAGTGATCGAACCATCTTTACGGATGAGAAGCTTGGTAGGAAATCCCCAGCGGTACTGGATACCTTTCTCTCTGAGGATGGCGGTGTAGGGGCCAAAGGTCCTCCGAAGCGCCAAAGTACCTGGGGAGAGATCCGGAAAAACAGCAATGCGTGCGAACCTATCAGGGAGCACTGGATTTTTCCGTAGAGCCTGTAGAAATTCTTCCTTCATTTCATAAAAGTGTATGCGCGCTAACACATCTCTTGGAACGGAGGGACCCAAGCCGGACGGTTTAGGGATCCTGTGAATACGATCGATTATGACCTTCTTTGGGGCAAGCTGAGGGAGAGCTGCAGCCACAAATTCCTGCAGGAATAACTTCAAATCTCCTGACAAGGTAGATTCATCAATGCCCCTGAGTTTGACGTTGTTTCTCCTGGACCTGTCTTCCAGATCCAGGGCTTTAGAGTGGGTTTTAGTAGCCATGGTTTGCAGGGCCTCATGAGCATCCCAGAGGTCATTGTGTGAAGAAACCAGCTCCGCCATCTTACGCTCCAGACGGTCTGTGCGGTTACCCAGTTCCACCACTTCCCCTTTAAGCTCAGCCAGCATATTGCGCATATCCTCCTGAATGGAAGCTCTGAGGTCTCCAAGAAGGTTTTTGAGGAGAGCAGCAGTCACCGGACCATCGGCCGAATCCGACGCTGCAGCGCCTGAACGCGACGCCTCACCGCCAGATTTGAACGCTGCTGCGTTGGACTTCAGCGCCGCACAACCCGATTGCGACGCCTGAGCGTTACGTTGTGCAGAGCGGGAAGACCTGGGGGAGGACGGCGCCATCTTGGCTGCCGGCGGGAGCTGCGGGGCAGCGGCAAAGAAGTCAGGAATTCTCCTTGAGGGGTCACGGGCGCCTGTTTTCGCTTTCCCCATGCACTCACCACTGCAGCGGGGACCAGCGGCGGTATCGTGGAGGCAAAGAATATAGCAGAGGAGGTAGAAGAGAGCCGTTTTAGGGTTCCTGGCTGAGGAGCTCCCACTCTGTGCGACCTACTCCATCAGCAGTTAGGCCACGCCCGGGTATGTGAACTTTTGATCAGGGTCATTTGGATGTTTTGGGTTGTCATTATAATTTAAAAAGAGAAAACACAGTAGTTTGACAATAAATGGCTTCACCCAACCACTAACCATGAGTGGAGAAAAAGTTTTGGCGTTATCATTCATATTCTCTGAAAAAAGGCCTAGAAAGCAAAAATTCTGCTGGGGTATGTAAACGTTTGAACACAACTGTATATAGTGCTCCTGTGTATAATGTCGCTGTATTACCTATACACTGACACTATATACAGAGCTCCTGTGTATAATGTCACTGGTGATCACTGTGTTACCTGTACACTATATACAGTGCTCCTGGCTATAATGTCACTGGTGATCACTGTGTTACCTGTACACTGACACTATACACAGAGCTCCTTTGTATAATATCACTGGTGATCCCTGTATTACCTGTACACTATACACTACATACAGATCTCCTATGTATAATATCACTGGTGATCACTGTATTAACTGTACACTGACACTACATACAGAGATCCTGTGTATAATGTCACTTGTGATCACTGTATTATCTGTACACTATTACCTGCACACTGATACTACAGTGGGTACGGAAAGTATTCGTACCCCTCTAAATTTTTCACTCTTTGTTTCAATGTAGCCATTTGGTAAATTCAAAAAAGTTCATTTATTTCTCATTAAAGTACACTCTGCATCCCATCTTGACTGAAAAAAACAGAAATGTAGTAATTTTGCAAATTTATTAAAAAAGAAAAACTGAAATATCACTTGGTCATAAGTATTCAGACCTTTTGCTCAGCATTGAGTAGAAGCACCCTTTTGAGCTAGTAAAGCCATGAGTCTTCTTGGGAATGATGCAACAAGTTTTTCACACCTGGATTTGGGGATCCTCTGCCATTCTTCCTTGCAGATCCTCTCCAGTTCCATCAGGTTGGATGTGAACGTTGGCGGACAGCCATTTTCAGGTCTCTCCAGAGATACTCAATTGGGTTTAGGTCAGGGATCTGGATGGGCCAGTCAAGAATGGTCACAGAATTGTTCTGAAGCCACTCCTTTTTTATTTTAGCTGGGTGATTAGGGTCATTGTCTTGTTGGAAGGTGAACCTTCGGCCAAGTCCGAGGTCCAGAGCACTCTGGAAGAGGTTTTCATCCAGGACATCTCTGTACTTGGCCGCATTCATGTTTCTTTCAATGACAACCAGTCGTCCTGTCCCTGCAGCTGAAAAACACCCCCATAGCATGATGCTGCCACCACCATGTTTCACTGTTGGGATTGTATTGGGCAGGTGATGAGCAGTGCCTGGTTTTCTCCACACTTACTGCTTAGAATTATCACCAAAAAGGTCTGTCTTTGTCATATCAGACCAGAAGATCTTATTTCTCATAGTCTGGGAGTCTTTCATGTATTTTTTTTTTTTAGCAAACTCTATGCGGGCTTTCATATGTCTTGCACTGAGGAGAGGCTTCCATTGGGCAACTCTGCCATAAAGGCCCGGCTGGTGGAGGGCTGCAGTGATAGTTGACTTTGTGGAACTTTCTCCCATCTCCCTACTGCATCTCTAAAGCTCAGCCACAGTGATTTTGGGGTTCTTCTTTCCCTTTCTCACCAAGGCTCTTCTCCCATGATTGCTCAGTTTGGCTGGATGGCCAGGTCTAGGAAGACTTCTGGTGGTCCCAAACTTCTTCCATTTAAGGATTATGGAGGCCACTGTGCTCTCAGGAACCTTGAGTAATGCAGAAATTCTGTTGTAACCTTGGCCAGATCTGTGCCTTGCCACAATTCTGTCTCTGAGCTCCTTGGCCAGTTCCTTTGACCTCATGATTCTCATTTGGTCTGACATGCACTGTGAGCTGTGAGGTCTTATATAGACAGGTGTGTGCCTTTCCAAATCAAGTCCTGTCAGTTTAACCGCTTAACGACCGCCGATACGCCTTTTAACGGCGGCCGCTAAGGGTACTTAAACCACAGCGCCGTTAATTAACGGCGCTGTGGAAAAAGTAAATAGCGCCCCCCAGAGTCCGATTTTCTCCGGGGTCTCGGCTGCCGGGGGTAGCCGAGACCCCAGAGAACATGATTCGGGTCGGTTTTTACCGACCCCGCTTTTGCGATCGCCGGTAATTAACCGTTTACCGGCGATCGCAAAAAAAAAAAAAATAATCCGTGCTTGCGTTTTCTTTCTCTCCCCTCTAATGTGACTGCACATTAGAGGGGAGAGAAATAGGGTCCCCCGAGCCCCCCACGGTACCTTATGTACTGAAAAAGGTACCCCTCCGGTCCCCGACCCTCCTCCGTCTTCTCTGGGCTCCAAAATGGCAGGCGCATGTGCAGATGCGCCCGCCAAAACATAGCTTCCCCCGCAGTGTAGTCTAACATCCCAAGCAAGTAGAGGACTAATTAGGGTCGGTTTTTACCGACCCCAGGAGCGATCGCAATCCCGGGGGTCTTTACAGACCCCCGGGGTTGCGATCGCTGCATATAGTATGTAAAAAAAAAAAAAAAAAAAAGTTTGCTTTGCATTTCTCTCCCCACTGATGTGATCGCACATCAGTGGGGAGAGAAATAGAGTCCCCCGAGCCCCCACCATACCTAGAAGTCCCCCGCAGGTGATGTCCCCCGGTCCCACGTCCCCAGCCCACAGCTCCCGGCCCCCCTTCTTCTTCTCTGCTGGAAGAAAATGGCGGGCGCATGCGCAGTGCGCCTGCCATGATCTGCCAGCAGAGACCCAGCAACCAGTGAGAATTTTCTCATTGGCTGCTGGGTTTTGATTACTGTGATATGTCCTATCACAGTGATCAAAACCCCAAATGTTTGATAAACATGGCAGCACTTGGGCTGTACCTCTCTCTTCTCTCCTTGTAGTTGTTCTGGGAGAGAAGAGAGAGAGACTACATTTCAAGTGCTGCCCTGTCAGTTATCAAAAACATATTTCTACATCCGCCAGCATCCCATTTACCCACCCCCGTTCTCCGTAATCCCTGCATCATCAGCAGAGGATTATAAATAAAAAAAAAATATATATATTTTTTTTCTAATAATTTTTTAAAAATTTGTTAGGGTTAGGGTTAGGGGAGGAAATAAATAAAATGGCCCGCAGAACTTTCAGCGTGGAGCAAGCTTACGGCCTGCTTTACTCCGGCAGCGAACCAGAATCTGCCCCTGAAGCTGAGCAGCTTTCAGACAGCGATGACGACTCTTCCTCCACGGGATCCCCCAGCCCGGTGGTAGCGGAGTCGGTCGTCACTGCTGAAGCTTCAGAGGCAGGACCAAGTACCGCAGTCCCCCCAGTGCTGTGGTATAATGACACCTCATTTTCCCCTCAAATTCCCCCTTTTTCTGCAGTCCCTGGAATAAAAGTAGATGTCGCCAATTTTACCCCCATTGATTTTTTTCAAATTTTCATTAGCCCCGAAGTCCTGCAATTAATCGTCCACCAAACAAACCTATATGCCCGGCAATATATTTCCCAAAAACCCACTGCCTTTCATTCCCGTTCCTGGATCCCCACAAATGTCCCCGAAATAAAAAAATTCTTAGGCCTCACCCTGAATATGGGTATAGTAAAAAAAACCACTCTCCGCTCTTACTGGGCAACAAAAGCTGTCCACTGCACCCCTATATTTGCAGCCATCATGTCCCGAGTCCGCTACGAAGCCCTGATGAGATTCCTCCACTTCAGTGACAATTCCCAAGCTCTCCCAAGAACTGACCCCAACTACGATCGGCTAAATAAATGAAGACCCCTAATTTCCCTCCTAAAAACTTTGTTTCTAAATTCCTATACCCCAGAGCAAAATGTGGCAGTCGACGAGTCCTTGATGAGCTACAAGGGCCGTCTGTCATTCCGCCAATTTATTCCCTCCAAGAGAGCCAAATACTGCGTAAAATTATACAAAGCTTGCGAGAGCTCATCGGGGTACACGTCAACCTTCTTAATTTATGAAGGTAGGGACCGCCAAATAAACCCCCCAAACTGCCCCCAGACAATTGGTATCCCAGGCAAAATTGTCTGGGAGCTAATGACGCCCTTTCTCAATCAAGGGTACCACGTGTATACTGACAACTACTACACGAGCATCCCTCCATGCTGCAAATACAGGGGCCTGTGGGACAGTGAGGAAAAACAGAGTGGGGTTTCCATCACAGTTCGTGTCCAGACGTTTGGAGAGGGGGGCGTCATTCTCACTTGCAAGCGACCAACTTCTTGCAGTGAAGTGGAAAGACAGGAAGGACGTTTACATGCTTTCCACACTGCATATGGACACCACTGTTATGGTCAGAGAGAGGGGTGCCACCAGGGACAAAGAAAAACCAGTCTGCGTTACAGACTATAACAAACATATGGGTGGCGTAGACCTGTCAGACCAGGTTCTGCAACCATACCTGGTCAAGAGGAAGACCAGGGCGTGGTATAAAAAGGTGGCAATCTACCTCATTCAAACTGCCACATATAACAGCTTTGTCCTATATAAAAAATCCCAAGGACCACTTACGTTCCTGCACTTTCAGGAAAAAGTTGTAGAGAGCCTCATATTTGAGTCAATGGCACCGGGGGAAGCCTTCAACTCTGAGGATTCCCGGAGACTTTCAGAATGCCATTTTCCTCACCCTGTCCCTGTCACTCCCACCCAAAGGTATCTTCAAAAAAGATGCCGAGTTTGCAGAAAGCATGGCAGACGGAGTGATTCCCGATTCTATTGCCCCACATGCCCATCCCAACCAGGCCTTTGTATCTCCCCCTGTTTTGAGACCTACCACACCACCTACAATTATTAGTTTGTTTGTTTTTTTCAATAATTTTTATTTTCTGCTTAGTGGCCCCAGTAGTACAATTTGGAACAATTCATAAATAATATTTTAATTAGTAGATCCCATTTTACCCCATTTCACAATTAATTCCAGAACTTGATCAATCCCATACCAAACTACTATCCCAACAAATTCTCATCCACGTACCCACATCTGTACGCTCTAGAGTGTGGACCCCACAAATGTTCTTGCAAAGTCAGGTCATCTGAAAATTCTAGGACTCGATCAATCCCATACCAAACTACTATTCCAACAAATTCTCATCCACGTACCCATGTCAATAAGCGTTAGAATGTGGACCCCAGAAATGATCTTGAAAAGTGAGATCATCTGAAAATGAATTCTAGGACTTGATTACTCACAAACATTTTTGACCATTTATCTAACTTTGACTGTTTTTACGACTGTCTTGCTACACAAAACTTTGGCTTCCATTTATATTACTTATATTTATGTTGATGATACGGGCATGATCATTTTATTGTAGGATTTCTAAAAAAATTAGGAAGTTCCGTACTTATACACTATGGGCTTTACGTTATGGTTCTTGCCGAACCTCTGGTATCAGACAATACTTTCTATAGAGAACTGGTTGTTTTGTGCATATAGCGGTTCTGACCTTGGTGGGTGGGAGCTTGCTATGGTGTACCACGTCTATTGGCACATTCGTCCTCATATAGGGATTGATGGAGCTAAAAGGACGTTGTACGACCAGTCTCTGAAAGTGTCTGCCATTCTAGCCCTGATGGTGTTCTTTCATCTTTGGAACAAACTCAGTTTTGCCACATAGTTGGCTGCATTTTCCTACACATTTTGCCCTTCATTCCAGTACAGTTTATTCTTCCTGCTACAATATACGCAAATGCGGGACAACTGTTTTGTTAGCAAGACCAATTTTATAGTCAGCCAATGTGTTTTAGGAGCATGCCTCCCTCTGTGAGTAATAATTCCTGGAAGGATTTTCTTTTTTGCTCAATGTCTCTAGAAGCTTTGAATGGGTCCTGGATCTTCAATTTCAAATAAAGCCAAATTTGTCACATTGTGCCCCTTTCTGTCCAAGCCCTGCCATTTGTCCAAACAGAACTTTTTGACTACATATGGGATATCGCTGCGCTCATAATAAAGTGGGTAACGAATTGTGGGGTCCACTTTTTGATGTTATTTCTGAAAAAGTGAGACATTCAGGTCTAAAACAAGATTTTCATGGAAAAAATGATTTTTTTCAATATGACGACCTAATGTTATCAAACTCTGTGTCGTACATGTGGGTTCAAATTGCTCAATATACCCCTGATTAAAATTTTTGAGGGGTGTAGTTTCCAAAACGGGGTCAGTTGTGGGGGGTTTCTGCTGTTAGGCACATCTACAAACCCCAAATGGCGTCCGCTCTCACAATTAAGAGATTAAAAAGTCAAACGGCGCTCCTTCCCTTCCAAGCTCCACAGTGCGCCCAAACAGAGGTTTACCCCCACATACGGGGTATCGACATACTCAGGACAAATTGCACAACAACTTTTGGGGTCTAATTTGTCTTGCTACCCTTGGGAAAATAAAAAATTGGGGGTGAAAAAATCATTTTTGTGAAAAAAAATGATTTTTAATTTTTTCGGCTCTACGTTATAAACTTGTGTGAAGCACTTGGGGGTTCAAAGTGTTGACCACATGCCTAGATAAGTTCCTTAGGGGGTCTAGTTTCCAAACTGGGGTCACTTGTGGGGGGTTTCCACTGTTTAGGCACATCAGCGGCTCTCCAAACGCGACATGGTGTCCGATCTCAATTCCAGGGAATTCTATGTTGAAAAAGTCAAATGGCGCTCCTTCCCTTCTGAGCTCTACTGTGCACCCAAACAGAGGTTTATCCCCCACATACGGGGTATCGACATACTCAGGACAAATTGCACAACAACTTTTGGGGTCTAATTTGTCCTTCTACCCTTGGGAAATTAAAAAAGTGGGGGTGAAAAGATCATTTTTGTGAAAAAAAAATGATTTTTAATTTTTTCGGCTCTACGTTATAAACTTGTGTGAAGCACTTGGGGGTTCAAAGTGTTGACCACATGCCTACATAAGTTCCTTAGGGGGTCTAGTTTCCAAAATGGGGTCACTTGTGGGGGGTTTCCACTGTTTAGGCACATCAGCGGCTTTCCAAACGCGACATGGTGTCTGTTATGTGTTATGGACTGGTAATTTAGGAGCGACATGCGACTAGCTCTGGGCAGGTGGTAACTATACAGACCGCAGTTCCTGATCTTAACACAACACTAGCAGTAGCCGTGGAATGTTCCTGTCACTCCCTGGACATCTCGTCACAGCCGGAGAACTAGCTACCCCTAAAGGAAGAAACAGGAAAGCTATCTTGCCTCAGAGAAAATCCCCAAAGGATAGGACAGCCCCCCACAAATATTGGCTGTGAGAGGAGAAGGAAATAACATACGTAGTATGAAACAAGATTTAGCAAAGGAGGCCAATTCTAGCTAGATAGACAGTAAGGAAAGAAACACTGTGTGGTCAGTAATAAAAACTAGAAAAAGTCCACCGCAGAGATATGCAAAAATCTCCACACCTGACTAAAGGTGTGGAGGGCAAAAACTGCAGCCCAGAGCTTCCAGCTTAGCTGAATAGATCCATACTGATAAGCTGGACAAATTAGCAAAACATAGAATGTGCTGAACAATAAAGTCCACAACAAGTGGACAGCAAAAGGACAAAAAGACTTATCTTTGCTGAACTGGACAGAGTGTCAGAGAAATCCAAAAGAGCAGTGGCTCCAAGCAGGAACAATTGACAACTGGCATTGATTAAGGAATAAGGCCAGACTAAAATAGCCGAGCCAGAAAGACGATCAGTGGGAGCAGCTGCTGATGCTAAATCCAAGAAGCAGCTATACCACTCAAAACCACAGGAGGGAGCCCAAGAGCAGAATTCACAAAAGTGCTACTTACAACCACCGGAGGGAGCCCAAGAGCGGAATTCACAACAGTACCCCCCACTTGAGGAGGGGTCACCGAAACCTCACCAGAGCCCCCAGGCCGATCAGGACGAGCCAAGTGAAAAGCACGAACCAAATCGGCAGCATGGACATCGGAGGCAACCACCCAAGAATTATCCTCCTGGCCATAACCCTTCCACTTAACAAGATACTGAAGCCTCCACCTCGAAAAACGAGAATCCAAAATTTTCTCAACCACATATTCCAACTCCCCCTCAACCAACACCGGGGCAGGAGGATCAACAGAGGGAACAACGAGTACCACATATCTCCGCAACAAAGATCTATGGAAAACATTGTGGATGGCAAAAGAGGCTGGAAGGGCCAAACGAAAAGACACTGGATTGATAATCTCAGAGATCTTATAAGGACCAATAAACAGAGGCTTGAACTTAGGGGAAGAAACCTTCATAGGAACATGACGAGAAGATAACCAGACTAAATCCCCCACACGAAGCCGAGGACCAACACACCGACGGCGGTTAGCAAAACGCTGAGCCTTTTCCTGAGACAACGTCAAATTGTCTTCCAGATGAGTCCAAATCTGCTGTAACCTGTCCATCACAGAATCTACACCAGGACAATCAGAAGGCTCAACCTGCCCTGAAGAAAAACGAGGATGGAAACCAAAATTACAAAAAAAAGGCGAAACCAAAGTAGCCGAACTGGCCCGATTATTAAGGGCAAACTCAGCCAACGGCAAGAAAGCCACCCAATCATCCTGATCAGCAGACACAAAGCATCTCAAATAGGTTTCCAAGGTTTGATTAGTTCGCTCAGTTTGGCCATTTGTCTGAGGATGGAACGCCGAAGAAAAAGACAAATTAATGCCCATCCTAGGACAAAAGGCCCGCCAAAACCTGGAAACAAACTGGGAACCTCTGTCAGACACAATATTTTCCGGAATGCCATGCAAACGAACCACATGCTAAAAAAACAATGGAACCAAATCAGAGGAGGAAGGCAATTTAGGCAAAGGTACCAAATGGACCATTTTAGAAAACCGGTCACAAACCACCCAGATAACAGACATCCTCTGGGACACAGGAAGATCCGAAATAAAATCCATGGAAATATGCGTCCAGGGCCTCTCAGGGACAGGCAAAGGCAAAAGCAACCCACTAGCGCGGGAACAGCAAGGCTTAGCCTGGGCACAAGTCCCACAGGACTGCACAAAAGAACGCACATCCCGCGACAAGGATGGCCACCAAAAGGACCTAGCCACCAAGTCTCTGGTACCAAAAATCCCAGGATGACCAGCCAACACCGAACAATGAACCTCAGAAATTACCTTACTTGTCCATCTATCAGGAACAAACAGCTTCCCCACAGGACAGCGGTCAGGTTTATCAGCCTGAAATTCCTGAAGCACCCGCCGTAAATCAGGGGAGATGGCAGAAAGAATCACCCCTTCCCTAAGAATGCCAACCGGCTCAAGAACTCCAGGAGAATCAGGCAAAAAACTCCTAGAGAGGGCATCCGCTTTAACATTCTTAGATCCCGGAAGATATGAAACCACAAAATCGAAACGGGAGAAAAACAGGGACCATCGAGCCTGTCTAGGGTTCAGCCGCTTGGCCGACTGGAGGTAAATCAGATTCTTATGATCGGTCAAGACCACAATACGGTGCTTGGCCCCCTCAAGCCAATGTCGCCACTCCTCAAATGCCCACTTCATAGCCAACAACTCCCGATTGCCGACATCATAATTGCGTTCCGCAGGCGAAAACTTTCGGGAAAAGAAGGCACATGGTTTCATCAAGGAACCATCAGAATTCCTCTGTGACAAAACGGCCCCTGCCCCAATCTCAGAAGCGTCAACCTCAACCTGAAAAGGAAGAGACACATCCGGCTGACGCAAGACAGGAGCAGAAGTAAATCGACGCTTAAGCTCCTGAAAGGCCTCAACAGCCTCAGAGGACCAATTTGTCACATCAGCGCCTTTCTTCGTCAAATCGGTCAGGGGCTTAACCACACTGGAAAAGTTGGCAATGAAACGGCGATAAAAATTAGCAAAGCCCAAAAATTTCTGAAGGCTCTTCACAGATGTGGGTTGAATCCAGTCATGAATGGCCTGGACCTTAACAGGATCCATTTCTATAGACGAAGGAGAAAAAATAAACCCCAAAAAAGAGACATTCTGAACTCTAAATAGGCACTAAGGGTACCGTCACACAGTCACACTTTGATCGCTACGACGGTACGATTCGTGACGTTCCAGCGATATCCATACGATATCGCAGTGTCTGACACGCAGCAGCGATCAGGGATCCTGCTGAGAATCGTACATCGTAGCAGATCGTATGGAACTTTCTTTCGTCGCTTGATCACCCGCTGACATTGCTGGATCGTTGTGTGTGACAGCGATCCAGCGATGTGTTCGCTTGTAACCAGGGTAAACATCGGGTAACTAAGCGCAGGGCCGCGCTTAGTAACCCGATGTTTACCCTGGTTACCAGCGTAAACGTAAAAAAAACAAACAGTACATACTTACATTCCGGTGTCTGTCCTCCGGCGTCTCGGCTTCTCTGCACTGTGAGCGCCGGCCAGCCAGAAAGCGAGCACAGCGGTGACGTCTGACGTCACCGCTGTGCTTTCTGGCCGCTGTGCTTACACAGTGCAGAGAAGCTGAGACGCCGGGGGACAGACACCGGAATGTAAGTATGTACTGTTTGTTTTTTTTACGTTTACGCTGGTAACCAGGGTAAACATCGGGTTACTAAGCGCGGCCCTGCGCTTAGTAACCCGATGTTTACCCTGGTTACCCGGGGACTTCGGCATCGCTCCAGCGCCGTGATTGCAATGTGTGACCGCAGTCTACGACGCTGGAGCGATAATCATACGATCGCTGCGACGTCACGGATCGTGCCGTCGTAGCGATCAAAATGGCACTGTGTGACGGTACCCTTAGACTCCTTCACAAATAGAGCATTATCACGAAGGATCTGGAATACCATCCTGACCTGCTTCACATGAGACTCCCAATCATTGGAAAAAATCAAAATATCATCCAAATACACAATCAAGAATTTATCAAGATAATTGCGGAAAATATCATGCATGAAGGACTGAAATACAGAAGGAGCATTAGAAAGCCCGAAAGGCATCACCAGGTATTCAAAATGGCATTCGGGCGTATTAAATGCAGTTTTCCATTCGTCACCCTGTTTAATACGAACAAGATTATGTGCCCCACGAAGGTCAATCTTGGTAAACCAACTAGCCCCCTTAATCCGAGCAAACAAATCAGAGAGCAAAGGTAAAGGGTATTGGAATTTGACCGTGATCTTATTAAGAAGGCGATAATCAATACAGGGTCTCAAGGAGCCATCCTTCTTGGCAACAAAAAAGAATCCCGCTCCCAATGGTGACGAAGACGGACGAATATGCCCCTTCTCCAAGGACTCCTTAACATAGCTCCGCATAGCGGTATGTTCTGGCACAGACAGGTTGAAAAGTCGGCCCTTAGGGAACTTAGAGCCTGGAATCAAGTCAATAGCACAATCACAGTGCCTATGTGGAGGAAGGGAACTGGACTTGGGCTCATCAAATACATCCTGGAAATCTGACAAAAATTCAGGAACATCAGAAGAGGGGGAAGAGGAAATTGACATTAAAGGAACGTCACTATGTACCCCTTGACAACCCCAACTAGTCACAGACATCGATTTCCAATCCAACACTGGATTGTGTACTTGTAACCATGGAAAACCCAGTACAACAACATCAAGTAAATTGTGCAATACCAGAAAACGACAATCTTCCTGATGTGCTGGAGCCATGCACATAGTCAGCTGAGTCCAATACTGAGGTTTATTCTTGGCCAACGGTGTAGCATCAATACCCCTCAAAGGAATAGGGCTCTGCAAAGGCTGCAAAGAAAAACCACAGCGCCTGGCAAATTCTAAGTCCATTAAGTTCAGGGCAGCGCCTGAATCCACAAATGCCATGACAGAGAAAGATGACAATGAGCAAATCAGGGTCACAGACAGGAGAAACTTAGGCTGTACAGTACTAATGGTAACAGATCTAGCGACCCACTTAATACGCTTAGGGCAATCAGAGATAGTATGGACTGAATCACCACAGTAAAAACACAGCCCATTCTGACGTCTGTATCCCCTCTGTTCCGCTCTAGTCAGAATCCTATCACATTGCATAGGCTCAGGACTCTGTTCAGAGGATGCTGCCATATGGTGCACCACTTTGCGCTCGCGCAGGTGCCGATCGATCTGAATGGCTAGAGACATAGATTCGCTCAGACCAACAGGCGTGGGGAACCCCACCATAACATCTTTAAGGGCTTCAGAAAGACCCTTTCTGAAAATTGCTGCCAGAGCGTCCTCATTCCATTTAGTGAGCACAGACCATTTTCTAAATTTCTGGCAGTATAATTCTGCCGCTTCCTGACCCTGGCACAGAGCCAACAAGGTTTTTTCCGCATGATCCACAGAGTTAGGTTCGTCATACAATAATCCGAGCGATTGAAAAAATGCATCTACATTAAGCAATGCCGGATCCCCTGACTCAAGGGAGAATGCCCAGTCCTGAGGGTCACCACGCAGCAGAGAAATAACTATTTTAACTTGCTGAGTGGGGTCACCAGAGGAACGGGGTTTCAGAGCAAAAAACAATTTGCAGTTATTTTTAAAGTTCAAAAACTTAGATCTATCCCGGTAAAACAAGTCTGGAGTAGGAATTCTAGGCTCTAAGGCTGGAGTCTGAACAACATAATCTTGGATACTCTGAACTCTTGCAGCAAGCTGATCCACATGAGAAAACAAACCCTGAAAATCCATGTCCGCGCCGAAATCCACCCAGAGATTAAGAGGAAGGAAAAAGACAAAACAGACTAAAGAAAAAAAAATGGCTCAGAACTCTTTTTCTTTTCCTTCTTTTGAGATGCATTCAACTCATTTTTGGCCAGTTGTACTGTTATGGACTGATAATTTAGGAGCGACATGCGACTAGCTCTGGGCAGGTGGTAACTATACAGACCGCAGTTCCTGATCTTAACACAACACTAGCAGTAGCCGTGGAATGTTCCTGTCACTCCCTGGACATCTCATCACAGCCGGAGAACTAGCTACCCCTAAAGGAAGAAACAGGAAAGCTATCTTGCCTCAGAGAAAATCCCCAAAGCATAGGACAGCCCCCCACAAATATTGGCTGTGAGAGGAGAAGGAAATGACATACGTAGTATGAAACAAGATTTAGCAAAGGAGGCCAATTCTAGCTAGATAGACAGTAAGGAAAGAAACACTGTGCGGTCAGTAATAAAAACTAGAAAAAGTCCACCGCAGAGATATGCAAAAATCTCCACACCTGACTAAAGATGTGGAGGGCAAAAACTGTAGCCCAGAGCTTCCAGCTTAGCTGAATAGATCCATACTGATAAGCTGGACAAATGAGCAAAACATAGAATGTGCTGAACAATAAAGTCCACAACAAGTGGACAGCAAAAGGACAAAAAGACTTATCTTTGCTGAACTGGACAGAGTGTCAGAGAAATCCAAAAGAGCAGTGGCTCCAAGCAGGAACAATTGACAACTGGCATTGATTGAGGAATAAGGCCAGACTAAAATAGCCGAGCCAGAAAGACGATCAGTGGGAGCAGCTGCTGATGCTAAATCCAAGAAGCAGCTATACCACTCAAAACCACAGGAGGGAGCCCAGGAGCAGAATTCACAAAAGTGCTACTTACAACCACCGGAGGGAGCCCAAGAGCGGAATTCACAACAGTTATGATCCGGTGACCTTGGAGCCGCAAGAGACTTTCTCAGGAGTAGGTGGAACCTATACTGACCGCAATCCCTAAACTGACACCGCAACTAGAAGTAGCCGTGGGATGTACCTAACAATCCTAGACACCTCGACACAGCCGGAGGACTAAATACCCCTATAGATGGAAATGGGAATCCTATCTTGCCTCAGAGCAGAACCCCAAAGGATAGACATCCCCCCACAAATATTGACTGAGAGTATTAGAGGAAAGACACACGCAGGCAGAAAACAGGGTTTAGCAAAAGAGGCCACTCTCTAGCTAAATAGGAAAGGATAGGACAGAATGCTAAGCGGTCAGTAATAAAACACTGAAAATATCCACAGCAGATAATACAAAAATTCCACCATCTAACTAAAGACATGGAACGTATATCTGCATCTCCTGAGAATCCAACTTGACTGGAAAAATCCTGGCACAGTCTAAGCTGGACAAGAAAAAAACAATGAATAGCACTGATCTGTAAAGCACACAGCATGTGTGCTGCAGAAACAAAAACCAGACACTTATCTTTGCTGAATTGGCAGCAGGGCAGGAGGAACCAGACTGAGATCCAAACCTTCCAAGAACAATGGACAACTGGCAAGGACTAATGAATCCTGCAACCTTAAATACCCCAGTCAGCACTGCAATCAGCAGGGACACCTGCCCAGGATTGCAACCCAGGGACAACTGTATTACCACCAACAACCACCGGAGGGAACCCAAGAGCAGAATTCACAACAGTACCCCCCCTTGAGGAGGGGTCACCGAACCCTCACCAGAGCCCCCAGGCCGATCAGGACGAGCCAGATGAAAGGCACGAACCAAATCAGCAGCATGGACATCAGAGGCAAAAACCCAAGAATTATCCTCCTGGCCATAACCCTTCCATTTGACAAGGTACTGAAGCCTCCGCCTCGAAAAGCGAGAATCCAAAATCTTCTCAACCACATACTCCAACTCCCCATCAACCAACACCGGGGCCGGAGGATCAACAGAGGGAACAACGGGCACCACATATTTCTGCAATAAAGATCTATGGAAGACATTATGGATAGCAAAAGAGGCCGGAAGCGCCAATCGAAAAGACACCGGATTAATAATCTCAGAAATCCTATAAGGACCAATAAACCGAGGCTTAAACTTAGGGGAAGAAACCTTCATAGGAACATGACGGGAAGACAACCAAACCAGATCCCCAACCCGAAGCCGGGAACCAACACACCGACGACGGTTAGCAAAACGTTGAGCCTCCTCCTGAGACAACACCAAATTGTCCACCACATGAGCCTAAATCTGCTGCAACCTGTCAACCACAGAATCCACACCGGGACAGTCAGAAGGCTCAACCTGCCCTGAAGAAAAACGAGGATGAAAACCAAAATTACAAAAGAAGGGCGAAACCAAAGTAGCCGAACTAGCCCGATTATTAAGGGCAAACTCGGCCAATGGCAAGAAAGCCATCCAATCATCCTGATCAGCAGACACAAAGCATCTCAAATAAGTCTCCAGGGTCTGATTAGTTCGCTCGGTTTGGCCATTTGTCTGAGGATGAAATGCGGAAGAAAAAGACAAATCAATGCCCAGCCTAGCACAAAAGGCCCGCCAAAACCTAGAAACAAACTGGGAACCTCTGACGGACACAATATTCTCCGGAATACCATGCAAACGAACTACATGCTGAAAAAACAACGGAACCAAATCTGAAGAGGAAGGCAATTTAGGCAAAGGCACCAAATGAACCATCTTAGAAAACCGGTCACAAACCACCCAGATAACCGACATCCTCTGGGAAACCGGAAGATCAGAAATAAAATCCATAGAAATATGCGTCCAGGGCCTCTCAGGGACCGGCAATGGCAAAAGCAACCCACTAGCATGGGAACAACAAGGCTTGGCCCGCGCACACGTCCCACAGGACTGCACAAAAGAACGCACATCACGTGACAAAGAAGGCCACCAAAATGACCTACCAACCAAATCTCTGGTACCAAAAATACCAGGATGGCCAGCCAACACAGAACAATGAACCTCAGAAATCACTCTACTAGTCCATCTGTCAGGAACAAACAGTTTCCCCACCGGACAGCGGTCAGGTTTGTCAGCCTGAAATTCCTGAAGAACCCGTCGTAAATCAAGGGAAATGGCAGAGAGGACCACCTCTTCTTTCAGAATGCTGACCGGTTCAAGGACCTCAGGAGAATCAGGCAAAAAACTCCTAGAGAGGGCATCAGCCTTAATATTCTTAGAACCCGGAAGATACGAGACCACGAAATCAAAACGGGAAAAAAACAAGGACCATCGAGCCTGTCTAGGATTCAGCCGTCTGGCAGACTCGAGGTAAATCAGATTCTTATGATCGGTCAAGACCACAATACGGTGCTTAGCTCCCTCAAGCCAATGTCGCCACTCCTCAAACGCCCACTTCATAGCCAACAATTCCCGATTGCCGACATCATAATTGCGTTCGGCAGGCGAAAACTTACAGGAAAAGAAGGCACACGGTTTCATCAAGGAACCAACAGGATCCCTCTGGGACAAAACGGCCCCTGCGCCAATCTCAGAAGCGTCAACCTCAACCTGAAACGGAAGAGAAACATCCGGTTGACGCAACACCGGGGCAGAAGTAAATCGGCGTTTAAGCTCCTGAAAGGCAGAGACAGCTGCAGAGGACCAATTCGCCACATCAGCGCCTTTCTTCATCAAATCGGTCAAGGGTTTAACCACGCTGGAGAAGTTAGCAATGAAACAGCGATAAAAATTAGCAAAGCCCAAAAATTTCTGAAGGCTCTTCACGGATGTGGGTTGAATCCAATCATGAATGGCCTGAACCTTAACCGGATCCATCTCGATAGATGAGGGAGAAAAAATGAAGCCCAAAAAAGAAACCTTCTGCACTCCAAAGAGACACTTAGACCCCTTCACAAACAGCATTATCACGAAGGATCTGAAATACCATCCTGACCTGCTTCACATGAGACTCCCAATCATCGGAAAAGATCAAAATGTCATCCAAATATATAATCAAGAATTTATCAAGATAAGTCCGGAAGATATCATGCATGAAGGACTGAAAAACAGATGGAGCATTAGAGAGCCCGAATGGCATCACAAGGTATTCAAAATGGCCTTCGGGCGTATTAAACGCAGTTTTCCATTCATCACCCTGCTTAATATGAACAAGATTATATGCCCCCCGAAGGTCAATTTTAGTAAACCAACTAGCCCCCTTAATCCTAGCAAACAAATCGGAAAGCAGAGGTAAAGGGTATTGAAACTTGACCGTGATCTTATTCAAGAGGCGATAATCAATACATGGTCTCAAGGAGTCCTCCTTCTTAGCAACAAAAAAAAATCCCGCTCCCAACGGTGAAGAAGATGGCCGAATATGCCCTTTCTCCAAAGACTCCTTAACATAACTCCGCATAGCGGTATGTTCAGGCACAGACAGGTTGAAAATTCGGCCCTTAGGAAACTTACAGCCTGGAATCAAGTCAATAGCACAATCACAGTCCCTATGCGGTGGAAGGGAACTGGACTTGGGCTCATCGAATACATCCTGAAAATCAGACAAAAACTCTGGAATTTCAGAAGAGGAAGAAGAGGAAATTGACATCAAAGGAACGTCATTGTGAACCCCCTGACAACCCCAACTAGTCACAGACATAGACTTCCAATCCAACACAGGATTATGTACCTGCAACCACGGAAAACCCAGCACGATAACATCATGCAAATTATGGAACACCAGAAATCGACAGTCTTCCTGATGGGCTGGCGCCATGTGCATGGTCACCTGTGTCCAAAACTGAGGCTTATTTTTAGCCAAAGGTGTAGCATCAATCCCCCTTAAAGGAATAGGATTCTGCAAAGGCTGCAAGGGAAAACCACAACGCCTGGCAAACTCAAAATCCATTAAGTTCAAGGCGGCGCCTGAATCCACAAACGCCATGACAGAAAATGAAGACAATGAGCAGATCAAGGACACAGATAACAGAAATTTAGGTTGTACAGTACTGATGGTAAATGAACTAGCGATCCTCTTTGTACGCTTAGGGCAGACTGAAATGACATGAGAAGCATCGTCACAATAAAAACACAACCTATTCTGACGTCTGAATCCTTGTTGTTCCGTTCTAGACAGAATCCTATCACATTGCATTGGCTCAGGCATCTGCTCTGAGGACAACGCCACAGCGCGCACAGTTCTGCGCTCTCGCAAACGCCGATCAATCTGAATGGCCAGAGACATAGAATCACTCAGACCGGAAGGCGTGGGAAACCCCACCATAACATCTTTAACGGATTCAGAAAGACCCTTTCTGAAAATTGCCGCCAAAGCATCATCATTCCATTTAGTCAACACAGACCATTTTCTAAATTTCTGACAATATAATTCTGCTGCTTCTTGACCCTGAGACAGGGCCAACAAGGTCTTCTCTGCTTGATCCACAGAGTTTGGTTCATCATATAATAATCCTAAAGCCTGAAAGAAGGCGTCTACATTAAGCAAGGCCGGATTCCCAGATTCCAGGGAAAATGCCCAATCCTGAGGATCGCCACGCAGCAGGGAGATGAGAATTTTAACCTGCTGAATGGAATCACCAGAGGATCGAGGTCTCAGAGCAAAAAACAGTTTACAGTTATTTTTAAAACTCAGAAATTTGGACCTGTCACCAAAAAACAAATCAGGAATAGGAATCTTAGGCTCTAAAACCGGAGTCTGAACAATATAATCAGAAATACCCTGTACCCTAGCAGCAAGCTGGTCTACACGAGAAGCTAATCCCTGAATATCCATGCTAGCACCAGACTCCTCAGCCACCCAGAGAAAAAGAGGGAAGAAAAGACAAAGCAAGCTACAGAAAAAAAAATGTCTCAACACCTTTCTTCCCTTCTTCTGAGATGCATTTAACTCATTGTGGGCCAGTTGTACTGTTATGATCTGGTGACCATGGAGCCGCATGAGACTTTCTCAGGAGTAGGTGGAACCTATACTGACCGCAATCCCTAAACTGACACCGCAACTAGAAGTAGCCGTGGGATGTACCTAACAATCCTAGACACCTCGACACAGCCGGAGGACTAAATACCCCTATAGATGGAAATGGGAATCCTATCTTGCCTCAGAGCAGAATCCCAAAGGATAGACAGCCCCCCACAAATATTGACTGTGAGTATTAGAGGAAAGACACACGCAGGCAGAAAACAGGGTTTAGCAAAAGAGGCCACTCTAGCTAAATAGGAAAGGATAGGACAGAATGCTAAGCGGTCAGTAATAAAACCCTGAAAATATCCACAGCAGATAATACAAAAATTCCACCATCTAACTAAAGACATGGAACGTATATCTGCATCTCCTGAGAATCCAACTTGACTGGAAAAATCCTGGCACAGTCTAAGCTGGCCAAGAAAAAACAATGAATAGCACTGATCTGTAAAGCACACAGCATGTGTGCTGCAGAAACAAAAACCAGACACTTATCTTTGCTGAATTGGCAGCAGGGCAGGAGGAACCAGACTGAGATCCAAACCTTCCAAGAACAATGGACAACTGGCAAGGACTAATGAATCCTGCAACCTTAAATACCCCAGTCAGCACTGCAATCAGCAGGGACACCTGCCCAGGATTGCAACCCAGGGACAACTGTATTACCACCAACAACCACCGGAGGGAACCCAAGAGCAGAATTCACAACAGGTGTCCGATCTCAATTCCAGGGAATTCTATGTTGAAAAAGTCAAATGGCGCTCCTTCCCTTCTGAGCTCTACTGTGCACCCAAACAGAGGTTTACCCCCACATACGGGGTATCGACATACTCAGGACAAATTGCACAACAACTTTTGGGGTCTAATTTGTCTTGCTACCCTTGGGAAAATAAAAAATTGGGGGTGAAAATATCATTTTTGTGAAAAAAAAATGATTTTTAATTTTTTCAGCTCTACGTTATAAACTTGTGTGAAGCACTTGGGGGTTCAAAGTGTTGACCACATGCCTAGATAAGTTCCTTAGGGGGTCTAGTTTCCAAAATGGGGTCACTTGGGGGGGTTTCCACTGTTTAGGCACATCAGCGGCTCTCCAAACACGACATGGTGTCCGATCTCAATTCCAGGGAATTCTATGTTGAAAAAGTCAAACGGCGCTCCTTCCCTTCTGAGCTCTGCTGTGCACCCAAACAGAGGTTTACCCCCACATATGGGGTATCGTCATACACAGGACAAATTGCTCAACAACTTTTGGGGTCTAATTTGTCTTGCTACCCTTGGGAAAATAAAAAATTGGGGGTGAAAAGATCATTTTTGTGAAAAAAAAATGATTTTTAATTTTTTCAGCTCTACGTTATAAACTTGTGTGAAGCACTTGGGGGTTCAAAGTGTTGACCATATGCCTAGATAAGTTCCTTAGGGGGTCTAGTTTCCAAAATGGGGTCACTTGTTGGGGGTTTCCACTGTTTAGGCACATCAGCGGCTCTCCAAACGCGACATGGTGTCCGATTTCAATTCCAGGGAATTCTATGTTGAAAAAGTCAAATGGCGCTCCTTCCCTTCTGAGCTTCACTGTGCACCCAAACAGAGGTTTACTGTTGTGAATTCCGCTCTTGGGCTCCTTCCGGTGGTTGTAAGTGGCATTTTTGCGAGTTCTGCTCTTGGGCTCCCTCCGGTGGTTTTAAGTGGTACTGCTGCTCCTTGGATTTAGCATCAGCAGCTGCTTCCACTGATTGTCTTTCTGGCTCGACTATTTAGCCTGGTTCTATCCTTCAGCCTGTGCCAGTATTCAATGGTTCCTGGTTGGATTCACATCTCTGCTTGGATTTCCCTGATATTCTGATCAGTTCAGCAAAGATAAGTCCTTGCTTTGTTCTTTTGCAGTCCACTTGTTGTGGACTTAATCTTTCTGCACTTTCTATGTTTTTTCTAGTCCAGCTTGTCAGTATGGATTTATTCAGTTAAGCTGGAAGCTCTGGGAAGCAGATTTACCCTCCACACCTTTAGTCAGGTGTGGAGATTTTTGTAAACTCTGTGGTGGATTTTTCTAGTTTTTAATACTGACCGCACAGTATTCTTTCCTGTTCTATTTATCTAGTTAGACTGGCCTCCTTTGCTACATCCTGGTTTCATTCTGCGTATGTCATTTCCCTCTCCACTCTCAGTCAATATTTGTGGGGGGCTGTCCTATCCTTTGGGGATTTTCTCTGAGGCAAGATAGCTTTCCTGTTTCTATCTTTAAGGGTAGTTAGTCCTCCGGCTGTGACGAGGTGTCTAGGGAGTGACAGGAACATCCCACGGCTACTTATAGTGTTGTGTTAAGCTCAGGAACTGCGGTCAGTACAGGTACCACCTCCTCCCGAGCACGTCCCATGTTGCTCCTAAACCACCAGCTCATAACAGTACAACTGGCCAAAAATGAATGAAATGCAACTGTTTTGTTTTTTTTTTCCTCTCTGGGTGGTTCAGGATTTTGGCGCTGGCATGGATGTTCAGGGTTTGTTTTCTCGTGTGGATCAACTTGCTGCAAGAGTACAGAGTATCCAAGATTATGTTGTCCAGACTCCGGCTTTAGAGCCTAGAATTCCAACTCCTGATTTGTTTTTTGGGGACAGATCCAAGTTTTTGAACTTTAAAAATAACTGTAAATTGTTTTTTGCCTTGAAACCCCGTTCCTCTGGTGACTCCATTTAGCAGGTTAAAATTGTCATCTCTCTGCTGCGTGGTGATCCTCAGGACTGGGCATTCTCCCTTGAATCAGGGGATCCGGCATTGCTTAATGTAGACGCATTTTTTCAAGCGCTCGGATTATTGTATGACGAACCTAATTCTGTGGATCATGCAGAAAAGACCTTGTTGGCCCTGTGTCAGGGTCAGGAAGCGGCAGAAGTATACTGCCAGAAATTTAGAAAATGGTCTGTGCTCACTAAATGGAATGAGGAGGCTCTGGCAGCAATTTTCAGAAAGGGTCTTTCTGAAGCCTTTAAAGATGTTATGGTGGGGTTCCCCACGCCTGCTGGTTTGAGCGAATCTATGTCTCTAGCCATTTAGATTGATCGGCGCCTGCGCGAGCGCAAAGTTGTGCACCATATGGCAGTGTCCTCTGAGCAGAGTCCTGAGTCTATGCAATGTGATAGGATTTTGACTACAGCAGAATGGCAGGGATTCAGACGCTAGAATAGGCTGCGTTTTTACTGTGGTGATTCTGCTCATGTTATTTCTGATTGCCCTAAGTGTACTAAGAGGGTCGCTAGGTCTGTTACCATCAGTACTGTACAGCCTAAATTTTTCTTATCTGTGACCTTGATTTGCTCATTATCGTCCTTTTCTGTCATGGCATTTGTGGATTCAGGCGCTGCCCTGAACTTGATGGACTTGGAATTCGCCAGGCGCTGTGGTTTTTCCTTGCAGCCTTTGCAGAGCCCTATTCCTTTGAGGGGCATTGATGCTACGCCGTTGGCCAAGGATAAACCTCAGTATTGGACTCAGCTGACCATGTGCATGGCTCCAGCACATCAGGAAGATTGCCGTTTTCTGGTGTTGCATAATTTGCATGATGTTGTTGTACTGGGTTTTCCATGGTTACAGGGACATAATCCTGTGCTGGATTGGAAATCTATGTCTGTGACTAGTTGGGGTTGTCAGGGGGTACATAGTGACGTTCCTTTGATGTCAATTTCCTCTTCCCCCTCTTCTGAAGTTCCTGAGTTTTTGTCGGATTTCCAGGATGTATTTGATGAGCCCAAGTCCGGTTCCCTTCCTCCACATAGGGACTGTGATTGTGCTATTAACTTGATTCCTGGCTGTAAGTTCCCTAAGGGCCGAATTTTTAATCTGTCTGTGCCAGAGCATGCCGCTATGTGGAGTTATGTTAAGGAGTCTTTAGAGAAGGGGCATATTCGGCCGTCTTCGTCACCATTGGGAGCGGGATTCTTTTTTGTTGCCAAGAAGGATGGCTCCTTGAGACCCTGTATTGATTATCGCCTTCTTAATAAGATCACGGTCAAATTCCAATACCCTTTACCTTTGCTTTCTGATTTGTTTGCTCGGATCAAGGGGGCTAGTTGGTTTACTAAGATTGACCTTCGAGGGGCATATAATCTTGTTCGTATTAAACAGGGTGACGAATGGAAAACTGCATTTAATACGCCCGAAGGCCATTTTGAATACCTTGTGATGCCTTTCGGGCTCTCTAATGCTCCTTCTGTATTTCAGTCCTTCATGCATGATATTTTCCGGAATTATCTTGATAAATTCATGATTGTATATTTGGATGATATTTTGATTTTTTCCGATGATTGGGAGTCTCATGTGAAGCAGGTCAGGATGGTACTCCAGATCCTTCGTGATAATGCTTTATTTGTGAAGGGGTCTAAGTGCCTATTTGGAGTTCAGAAGGTCTCTTTTTTGGGTTTTATTTTTTCTCCCTCGTCTATAGAAATGGACCCTGTTAAGGTCCAAGCAATTCATGACTGGATTCAACCCACATCTGTGAAGAGTCTTCAGAAATTTTTGGGCTTTGCTAATTTTTATCGCCGTTTCATTGCCAACTTTTCCAGTGTGGTTAAGCCCCTGACCGATTTGACGAAGAAAGGCGCTGATGTGACGAATTGGTCCTCTGCGGCTGTTGAGGACTTTCAGGAGCTTAAACGCCGATTTACTTCTGCCCCTGTGTTGCGTCAGCCGGATGTTTCTCTTCCTTTTCAGGTTGAGGTTGACGCTTCTGAGATTGGGGCAGGGGCCGTTTTGTCTCAGAGGAGTTCTGATGGTTCTTTGATGAAACCGTGTGCCTTTTTCCAGAAAGTTTTCGCCTGCGGAGCGCAATTATGATGTCGGCAATCGGGAGTTGTTGGCTATGAAGTGGGCATTTGAGGAGTGGCGACATTGGCTTGAGGGAGCCAAGCACCGCGTTGTGGTCTTGACCGATCATAAGAATCTGATTTACCTCGAGTCGGCCAAGCGGCTGAACCCTAGACAGGCTCGATGGTCCATGTTTTTCTCCCGTTTTAATTTTGTGGTCTCGTATCTTCCGGGATCTAAGAATGTTAAGGCTGATGCCCTCTCTAGGAGTTTTTTGCCTGATTCTCCTGGAGTCCTTGAGCCGGTTGGCATTCTTAAGGAAGGGGTGATTCTTTCTGCCATCTCCCCTGATTTACGGCGGGTGCTTCAGGAATTTCAGGCTGATAAACCTGACTGCTGTCCTGTGGGGAAGCTGTTTGTTCCTGATAGATGGACAAGTAAGTAATTTCTGAGGTTCATTGTTCGGTGTTGGCTGGTCATCCTGGGATTTTTGGTACCAGAGATTTGGTTGCTAGGTCCTTTTGGTGGCCTTCCTTGTCGCGGGATGTGCGTTCTTTTGTGCAGTCCTGTGGGACTTGTGCCCGGGCCAAGCCTTGTTGTTCCCGTGCTAGTGGGTTGCTTTTGCCTTTGCCGGTCGCTGAGAGGCCCTGGACGCATATTTCCATGGATTTTATTTCGGATCTTCCTGTTTCCCAGAAGATGTCTGTTATCTGGGTGGTTTGTGACCAGTTCTCTAAAATGGTCCATTTGGTGCCTTTGCCTAAATTGCCTTCCTCCTCTGACTTGGTTCCATTATTTTTTCAGCATGTGGTTCGTTTGCATGGCATTCCGGAGAATATTGTGTCTGACAGAGGTTCCCAGTTTGCTTCTAGGTTTTGGCGGGCCTTTTGTGCTAGGATGGGCATTGATTTGTCTTTTTCTTTGGCATTTCATCCTCAGACAAATGGCCAAACTGAACGAACTAATCAGACCTTGGAAACCTATTTGAGATGCTTTGTGTCTGCTGACCAGGATGATTGGGTGGCTTTCTTGCCGTTGGCCGAGTTTGCCCTTAATAATTGGGCTAGTTCGGCTACTTTGGTTTCGCCTTTCTTTTGTAATTTTGGTTTTCATCCTCGTTTTTCTTCGGGGCAAGTTGAGCCGTCTGATTGTTCTGGTGTGGATTCTGTAATGGACAGGTTACAGCAGATTTGGACTCATGTGGTAGACAATTTGACGTTGTCTCAGGAAAATGCTCAACGTTTTGCTAACCGCCGTCGGTGTGTTGGTCCCCGGCTTCGGGTGGGGGATTTAGTCTGGTTATCTTCTCGTCATGTTCCTATGAAGGTTTCTTCCCCTAAGTTCAAGCCTCGGTTTATTGGTCCTTATAAGATTTCTGAGATTATCAATCCGGTATCTTTTCGTTTGGCCCTTCCAGCCTCTTTTGTCACCCATAATGTTTTCCATAGATCTTTGTTGCGGAGATATGTGGTGCCCGTTGTTCCCTCTGTTGATCCTCCTGCCCCGGTGTTGGTTGATGGGGAGTTGGAATATGTGGTGGAGAAAATTTTGGATTCTTGTTTTTCGAGGCGGAGGCTTCAGTATCTTGTCAAGTGGAAGGGTTATGGCCAGGAGGATAATTCTTGGGTTGTTGCCTCCGATGTCCATGCCACCGATTTGGTTCGTGCTTTTCACTTGGCTCGTCCTGATCGGCCTGGGGGCTCTGGTGAGGGTTCGGTGACCCCTCCTCAAGGGGGGGTACTGTTGTGAATTCCGCTCTTGGGCTCCCTCCGGTGGTTGTAAGTGGCATTTTTGCGAGTTCTGCTCTTGGGCTCCCTCCGGTGGTTTTAAGTGGTACTGCTGCTCCTTGGATTTAGTAGTCAGCAGCTGCTTCCACTGATTGTCTTTCTGGCTCGACTATTTAGCCTGGTTCTATCCTTCAGCCTGTGCCAGTATTCAATGGTTCCTGGTTGGATTCACATCTCTGCTTGGATTTCCCTGATATTCTGACCAGTTCAGCAAAGATAAGTCCTTGCTTTGTTCTTTTGCAGTCCACTTGTTGTGGACTTAATCTTTCTGCACTTTCTATGTTTTTTCTAGTCCAGCTTGTCAGTATGGATTTATTCAGTTAAGCTGGAAGCTCTCTGAAGCAGATTTACCCTCCACACCTTTAGTCAGGTGTGGAGATTTTTGTAAACTCTGTGGTGGATTTTTCTAGTTTTTAATACTGACCGCACAGTATTCTTTCCTGTTCTATTTATCTAGTTAGACTGGCCTCCTGTCATGCTCGCGCCCAGACTGGTTGGCGCGGGCGTGCGGGGGAGTGGCCCCACTGGACCACAGACCAAACCTCCCTGGAAGGGGCGTAACTAAGTAGCTTCCTAGGTTTTCGCTGGAGCCTCTGATGGTGAGGTCAGACTTGTGCAATAGGAAGCTACCAGGTACCACTCCAGGGTGGAGTCTGGTTGTGGCTGCTGATCCCACCGGGGAACGGAACATAGACAAGCAAGCGGGCACGGCTGGCACATAGGCAGGCAGACGGGTACAACAGGAACACTGTCAGGCAGGCGGGCACGGCTGGCTCTCTGGTAGGCAGGCGGGCACGGCTGGCTCTCTGGCAGGACTGGTGGACAAGACTGGTACACTGGAAGAACCGGTAGGGACCGGTCTGCAGGCAGGTATGTAGAACGGGTAAGAACCTGTTCAGACACGAGGACCTAGGAATAAGTAGATAAAGACCGCAAGAGTGGATGCAGAGCAAAAGCACCGGAGCTAGAGCCAAGAACAGAAATGCAGGAGGCGGAGCCAAGAGCAGGAGGCAGAGCCAAGTGCAAAACAGCAGGAGGCGGAGCCAAGAGCTGGAGGTGGAGCCAAGTGCAAAACCGCAGGAGGCGGAGCCAAGAGCTGGAGGCGGAGCCAAGTGCAAAACCGCAGGAGGCGGAGCCAAGAGCTGGAGGCGGAGCCAAGTGCAGACAGGCAGGAGGCGGAGCCAAGAGCTGGCAGCGGAGCCAAGTGCAGGAGAAGTAGAACCGCAAAGAGCGGAGCCAGGTAGAACCGCAAGGAGCGGAGCCAGGTAGAACCGCAAGGAGCGGAGCCAGGTAGAACCGCAAGGAGCGGAGAGGTGCTGCGGGAGGGGTCTCTGCAGCAAAGCTGAGCAGAGCCACAAAGAATGTGGAGAGAAGCTGCAGCAAGGGATAACTGCAACAGCAGAAGATAAGCTGAGTAGAAAGGAGCAGAAACGCAGAAGTGAGGAGCAGAGGTAAAGTCACAAAGGTTCAGAGCAGGCAGAGCTGCAAGAGTGCGGAGTGAAAGCAGACTGAGAATACAAGGAAAGACAACAGGGAAGGAAGCCAAAGACTAGAAGACAGAGATAAGACTAAGTACAGACTAGGCAATGGAACAAGACACAAGGACAAAGACACTGGGACCAGGATATTCTGCCTCCTGGTGGGCGGACAACAAGACCAAGGAAATAACACAGAGAATCCTCCGGAGAGGGAGTAACTCAGAGCAAGGCCAGGCAAACTCAGAAGCAAGACACTAACTGAGCTAACACATTGCACAGGCCCAGACCACTGGGTGGAGCTGAACTAAATACTGGAGGTCTCCTGGCAATTGGTCAGGAACAGATTGGACAGATGCACCTGATTCCTATAGGAACCAGAGAGTTCAGGCGCCGCCCCTCTATACACAGAACTATGAAGCATGCAGAGAGCAGAGACACAGAACATGGAGCTGGCAAGAAACAGAAACCACATCATGACCTGGAGCAGTGGGTAAGATAGTGTGAGAAATGCGAGGCCATGCCGTGATGCCAGCAGAGTTGTTACAGTACCCCCCCCCTTTACGGCCCCTCTTCTTCAAGCCCGCCAGAATAACTTGTAGAAGAAGGATGGGAGCACACATAGTCCAGGCCAACATGACATCTTCAGGGTAGAAGGTGGCAGGAGGGTCACCAGGTATCTCAGAAAACAAAGTCTTTTGGTACTCAGGGTTAGCTTCATCAGAAATCTCGAGTAGCAAAGTCTCATTGTACCCAATAGGGTTAGCTTTCTCAATGGACTGGACCATCTCCTGAGGGTAGACAAGAAGCAGGGACTTGGAAGCTACCGACTTGTTATCTTCACCAGCCGGCCACATGGAAGCAGAAGGAATACTCACAGGATACACCCTCTGCCCAATATCCAGAGACAAGCTTTCAGATGGCAGAGATGTTCTAGAGTACTGAACACAGGAAAAGTCACTAGAGAAGAGTGTGGAGAACAGCTCCACCGGGTCAGAGAAAAATTGAGGTGAACAAACTTCTGTTTTGAAGTTTTCACCAGCCGGCCATAAGGACGCAGAAGGTATAAACATAGGAACCATCTTGTGCCCGTTAACCAGAAGAAATCGTCCAAGCGGCGGGGATGTTCCTAGGAACGGATTACAGGTATAGTCGTTGGAGATGTGTGGAGAGATAGTCACCGCCTCCCCATGTTCGGTGACATTAGCACACCTTGACTCGACTACTAAGTGTTTACTGGTATAGTCGCTGGAGATGTGTGGAGACATCGTCACCGTTTCCCCATCTTCGGTGACGTCAGCACACCTTGGCTCGTCGACTAGCAGACCAGCTGAAGAAGATGACACTGCTGAGTGTCTTTGACGCATGGGAACCAGACAGTTCTCAAGACTGGGTAAGTTCAAATGAAGCACTTTACTGGAACCCTTGATCAGAGCGGGTGGTAGAGTCCTTGGCTCAGAATGACCCATGGGCATAACAGACAGCATGTGGAAGACAAACTTCTTCGTGTATAAGGCTCCTACTTGGAGCTGTAGTTGTCCTTGTAGGACTAGACTGCTCTTTAGCAGGGCTCGGTCATTATCAGGCAACGCCCACACCGGGTTCTGGAACTGTAGAACGGAGGCCATACACCGACTCCGTATGACAGGCGGCTTAGACACACCAAAGCTCCCAGAAGGCAGAGAAACAGTCATTAACTTAGATGGAGAGGGAGTACTCTCGCCAGGGGCAGCCTCTCCTACTGGCCCAGGGTTTTGGAGTACAGGCTTCACAGGGCAAAGACCACCTGAATGTTCTTTACAACCACAGGGATACCATATTTCAATCTCAGCACCAGATTCAGGCTGCAGATTTGCCAGCCCCCTCTTATTAGACCTCTTGGATCTTGCTCGGGTGGCCGCTTTGGCAGGTTGTGGAACAGGTGAGTCTTGGACGGTCATGGACGGAAGCGACGGAGTACCTACAGGTTTCTTTCGTCTGGACCATCACTGTGAGCTTGGAGGGGAAGACTTTTCAGGAGATGCAGTACTTGGCTCATCGAAGGCTTTACAGAAGGCCACCAGGAAGGCCGGCAGATTCAAGATAATGGGGTCCCCTGCTTCCCAAAGGGGGTCGCACCACATCAAAGCATCTCCTCTTAGGTAGGCCATTAAGAAACCTACTTTCAACCAGTCAGTGGGGAATTGGGGAGCATGCCCCTTGAAATAACGCAAGCACCGCTCCAAGAACACACGACATTGCTTTGGGTCCCCATAGTAGCATGGAGGATCTGCTGGCATGGATTCGTCATTAGGAGCGCAGGCTTGAAGTTGATCCAACAGCTCATTGGAGATGACAATTGGAGATGGAGCAGTGAAGGACTGGCTTTCAGACTGGGTAAACATTTTCCTCGGAGGCCAATACTGGCAAGAAGAGAGTTCATCTTGCTCCGAGAGCAAAGGCACATGGGACTCAGCGGGGACCATGGCCTGTGCAAACTGTCATGCTCGCGCCGAGACTGGTTGGCGCGGGCGTGCGGGGGAGTGGCCCCACTGGACCACAGACCAAACCTCCCTGGAAGGGGCGTAACTAAGTAGCTTCCTAGGTGTTCGCTGGAGCCTCTGATGGTGAGGTCAGACTTGTGCAATAGGAAGCTACCAGGTACCACTCCAGGGTGGAGTCTGGTTGTGGCTGCTGATCCCACCGGGGAACGGAACATAGACAAGCAAGCGGGCACGGCTGGCACATAGGCAGGCAGACGGGTACAACAGGAAAACTGTCAGGCAGGCGGGCACGGCTGGCTCTCTGGTAGGCAGGCGGGCACGGCTGGCTCTCTGGCAGGACTGGTGGACAAGACTGGTACACTGGAAGAACCGGTAGGGACCGGTCTGCAGGCAGGTATGTAGAACGGGTAAGAACCTGTTCAGACACGAGGACCTAGGAATAAGTAGATAAAGACCGCAAGAGTGGATGCAGAGCGAAAGCACAGGAGCTAGAGCCAAGAACAGAAATGCAGGAGGCGGAGCCAAGAGCAGGAGGCGGAGACAAGTGCAAAACCGCAGGAGGCGGAGCCAAGAGCTGGAGGCAGAGCCAAGTGCAAAACCGCAGGAGGCGGAGCCAAGAGCTGGAGGCGGAGCCAAGTGCAAAACTGCAGGAGGCGGAGCCAAGAGCTGGAGGCGGAGCCAAGTGCAGACAGGCAGGAGGCGGAGCCAAGAGCTGGCAGCGGAGCCAAGTGCAGGAGAAGTAGAACCGCAAAGAGCGGAGCCAGGTAGAACCGCAAGGAGCGGAGCCAGGTAGAACCGCAAGGAGCGGAGCCAGGTAGAACCGCAAGGAGCGGAGCCAGGTAGAACCGCAAGGAGCGGAGCCAGGTAGAACCGCAAGGAGCGGAGAGGTGCTGCGGGAGGGGTCTCTGCAGCAAAGCTGAGCAGAGCCACAAAGAATGTGGAGAGAAGCTGCAGCAAGGGATAACTGCAACAGCAGAAGATAAGCTGAGTAGAAAGGAGCAGAAACGCAGAAGTGAGGAGCAGAGGTAAAGTCACAAAGGTTCAGAGCAGGCAGAGCTGCAAGAGTGCGGAGTGAAAGCAGACTGAGAATACAAGGAAAGACAACAGGGAAGGAAGCCAAAGACTAGAAGACAGAGATAAGACTAAGTACAGACTAGGCAATGGAACAAGACACAAGGACAAAGACACTGGGACCAGGATATTCTGCCTCCTGGTGGGCGGACAACAAGACCAAGGAAATAACACAGAGAATCCTCCGGAGAGGGAGTAACTCAGAGCAAGGCCAGGCAAACTCAGAAGCAAGACACTAACTGAGCTAACACATTGCACAGGCCCAGACCACTGGGTGGAGCTGAACTAAATACTGGAGGTCTCCTGGCAATTGGTCAGGAACAGATTGGACAGATGCACCTGATTCCTATAAGAACCAGAGAGTTCAGGCGCCGCCCCTCTATACACAGAACTATGAAGCATGCAGAGAGCAGAGACACAGAACATGGAGCTGGCAAGAAACAGAAACCACATCATGACCTGGAGCAGTGGGTAAGATAGTGTGAGAAATGCGAGGCCATGCCGTGATGCCAGCAGAGTTGTTACACCTCCTTTGCTACATCCTGGTTTCATTCTGCGTATGTCATTTCCCTCTCCACTCTCAGTCAATATTTGTGGGGGGCTGTCCTATCCTTTGGGGATTTTCTCTGAGGCAAGATAGCTTTCCTGTTTCTATCTTTAGGGGTAGTCAGTCCTCTGGCTGTGACGAGGTGTCTAGGGAGTGACAGGAACATCCCACGGCTACTTCTAGTGTTGTGTTAAGCTCAGGAACTGCGGTCAGTACAGGTACCACCTCCTCCCGAGCACGTCCCATGTTGCTCCTAAACCACCAGCTCATAACAGTTTACCCCCACATACGGGGTATCGACATACTTAGGACAAATTGCACAACAACTTTTGGGGTCTAATTTGTCTTGCTACCCTTGGGAAAATAAAAAATTGGGGGTGAAAAGATCATTTTTGTGAAAAAAAAATGATTTTTAATTTTTTCGGCTCTACGTTATAAACTTGTGTGAAGCACTTGGGGGTTCAAAGTGTTGACCACATGCCTAGATAAGTTCCTTAGGTGGTCTAGTTTCCAAAATGGGGTCACTTGTGGGGGGTTTCCACTGTTTAGGCACATCAGCGGCTCTCCAAACGCGACATGGTGTCCGATCTCAATTCCAGGGAATTCTGTGTTGAAAAAGTCAAATGGCGCTCCTTCCCTTCTGAGCTCTGCTGTGCACCCAAACAGTGGTCCCCCCCCCCCCACATATGGGGTATTGACGTACTCAGGACAAATTGCACAACAAATTATGTGGTTCATTTTCTCTTTTTACACTTGTGAAAATAAAAAAAATTGGTTCTGAAGTAAAATGTTTGTGAAAAAAAGTAAAATGTTCATTTTTTCCTTCCACATTGCTTCAGTTCCTGTGCAGCAACTGAAGGGTTAATAAAGTTCTTGAATGTGGTTTTGCGCACCTTGTGGGGTGCAGTTTTTAGATTGGTGTCACTTTGGGGCATTTTCTGCCATATAGACCCCTCAAACTGACTTCAAATGTGAGGTGGTTCCTAAAAAAAATGGTTTTGTAAATTTTGCTGTAAAAATAAGAAATTGCTGGTCAAATTTTAACCCTTACAACTCCCTAATACAAAAAATTTTTTTTCCAAAATTGTGCTGAAGTAGACATATGGGAAATGTTATTTATTGACCATTTTGTGTGACATATCTCTCTGATGTAAGGGCATAAAAATTCAAATTTGCGCCATATTTCCATTTTTTTAATAAATAAACGCAAGTAATATCGAATAAATGTTACCACTAACATGAAGTACAATATGTCACGAAAAAACAATCTCAGAATTAGCAGGATCTGTTGAAGCGTTCCCGAGTTATAGCCTCATAAAGTGACAGTGGTCAGAATTGTAAAAATTGGCTCGGTCATTAAGTACCAAATTGGCTCTGTCACTAAGGGGTTAATTAAACACAGCGGGACTCCAATGAAGAAATAGAACCATCTCAGGGAGGAAATGGACAGCATGTGACTTAAATATCAGTGTCTGAGCAAAGGGTCTAAATACTTATGACCATGTGATATTTTAGTTTTTCTTTTTTATTAAATTTGCAAAAATTTCTACATTTCTGGGTTTTTTTTCAGTCAAGATGGGGTGCAGAGTGTACATTAATGTGAAAAAATTAACTTTTTTAATTTACCAAATGGCTGCAATGAAACAGAGTGAAAAATTTAAAGGGGTCAGAATACTTTCCATACCCACTGTATATACAGATCTCCTGTGCATAATGTCACTGATGATCCCTGTATTATCTGTACACTGATACTATATACAGAGCTCCTGTGTATAATGTCACCAGTGGTAATATTCGTGTTACTAGTATTTTAGCTTTTATTCATGATCATTATTGTAGTATTATTCAGTCAGATATTATGTGGTCTGGTCATGGCGTGGCAGTATTAAGGTGCTTCTCACAAAATTAGAATATCATCAAAAGTTTAATTTATTTCAGTTCTTCAGTGCAAAAAAAGTGAATCTCATATAGTATATGGTCATTACAAACAGAGTTATCTATTTCAAGAGTTTATTTCTGTTAATGTTCATGATTATGGCTTATAGCCAATGAAAACCCAAAAAGTGCGGCCATTGTAACCTCTGTATAGAGATAGAGAGCACACTGAACCAAAGCAATATTATATACTCCAATCAAACCAATATGTAAAAGATAAAACGTCTTATGTAAGTATATAATAGCTTAGAGGATAAATGGCAGACCATTTGGGCAAGACACTATTAGATGGGGAGGAAGACACTGAAGAAACAAGGTCATCACAATTAGTAAGACAAAAAGTTGAAAATATAAAATATAATATTTATTGAGACAAATCATAAAAGGTAGGCAATGTTAGCACTTACAGCACTTAAAAAGTCCCTGCAAACACCAGAAGGACCACACATATGAAAGGTAAAAATAATGTGAATACCGTGGTACGTGAATGGTAAGGAAATATACATGAATTTCAGTAATGTTAAAAAAGGATATTTGATACCACCATTCACGATAGGATACATACTGGAGATGCCTCACAATGTGAAAAAAACATTAATATGTAAAAAGCCAAAGCATGGTATCTGACACTTGAAAAACATTAAGTGTATGCAAACTGAAAAGGGATCAATAAAGAGTATGTAACAAGTATTGGGATCAGTGCTGAGATGTAGATAATGTGTGGCAATGGGGAGTACAATAAATAGCAGCGCTAAGCAATATAAATCTACAATGGGTGTAGGAAGTAAGCCAAACTGTGCTGCAAAAAAAAGAATCAGATTGCCCAGACATATAAACACTGTCCCTATCTGTGTGAAATGACAGATACAAAAGATGAGAGGCTAAAGTGACATGATTAAATAGGGATTACCTGTGCAGTCAGGCGGGTGGATGCAGGAACGCGCCCCGACGCGCGTTTCGGAATATCCTTCGCCGGGGTAGGAGGTATTTAATCATGTCACTTTAACCTCTCATATTTTGTATCTGTCATTTCACACAGATAGAGACAGTGTTTATATATCTGGGCAATCTGATTCATTTTTTTGCAGCAGTTTGGCTTACTACATACACCCGTTGTGGATTTATATTGCTTAGCGCTGCTATTTATTGTACTCCCCATTGCCACACTTTATCTACATCTCAGCACTGATCCCAACACTTGTTACATACTCTTTATTGATCCCTTTTCAGTTTGCATACACTTAATGTTCTTTCATGTGTCAGATACCATGCTTCGGTTTTTTACATATTAATATTTTTTTTCACATTGTGAGGCATCTCCAGTATGTATCCTATCATGAATGGTTGTATCTAATATCCTTTTGACATTACCGTTGTTCATGTATATTTCCATACCATTCACGTACCACGGTATTCACGTTATTTTTGCCTTTCATGTGGGTGGTCTTTCTGGTGCTGGCAGGGACTTTCTAAGTGCTAACATTGCCTGCCTTTTATGATTTGCCTCAATATTATATTTTATACTTTCAACTTTTTGTCCTACTAATTGTGATGACCTTGTTTCTTCGGTGTCTTCCTCCCCATCTCTCATGCCTGTAGTTTATATAAGAAGACATTGTCCCCATATATTGGGTCGCACTAAAAGCTCGTCACATACATTATCTTTTTTTATTTACATTAAAAAATAAGTGAACCCCAGGGGCGGACAAATCATTGCTGCAGCCATATAGGGGCCCAGGAGGTAAGGGGCCCCCTCCAAAGCAGCACATAAAGGGGTACATAATGACAAACTAGTGGCCGGCGGAGGCCCCCCGCACTGTTCTGTGTGGTGACTCTGGTACCCCTCCCATTGGGGGCACTGGCTGGGGGGATACAAGGAGCTCACTTTGTCTTTCAGGATCCCTGTGATTCAGAGGAACTGATGTCATTGTGTCACGGGGTATGCAGACTGAATGGAGAGGAAAAGAGGTGGTCTCTGGGAAGAGGAGGGAGCATGGTGATACAGCAGGACAAGACCAGCCAGACCTTCTCCTAACAAGCCCGCCAGCCCGGCACGGGGAGACAGGCGGCGTCCTGGGTGCTGAGGAGAGTGGGCATGTCTGCTGTGCAGCCTGCGGGCCGCCATCTGCCCTCCATCCTTCCTCGTCTGCGGTCCTCACTGCACCGGGCCGCCAGCTTCTCCATGTGCAATAAGGCATCATAGAGGAGTAGCTTTCTACAGTCCATTCCACACACACACACAGAAGTTGCCGTGAGGAGCCGCTAGCTGCAGCGCCCGAGAGCCTGGACGGCGGCGTCCATAACTTCCTGCGACAGTGGACGCCCCGTGTGTGTGGGACCCGTCCAGAGTAACACTGCCGTCCTCACAGGGCGCCGAGTGCAGAGGGCTCCGCGCCACTTGGCTTCTCCCACTGCACCTGGACATGGACTCCGTGTTCGGCGATGACATCAGCATCATTGCCCAGGAGACATTGGCGCAAGAGGACGAGGAGGAGGATGACTGGGTGGACAGCCCCAACACGGACCAGTCGGGGGACCTGTGCTCCGCCTCACATTTTGCCTTGATAACTGCATATGGTGACATCAAGGAGCGGCTCGGTGCCCTGGAGCGGGAGAACGGCTCACTGCGCAGGAAGCTCAAAGTCTATGAGATCAAGGTGGGCACCTCAGCTTTCCACTCACTGCTGCCATGGCGTACAGTTCACAGGGTAATCCTAGTGTGGAGGGCATGTGCCAATGACATGGCTATGGCGCTGACATATACCGCAGCACCTCACAATGTAGGTACATAAGGGGTTACTGGCTCCTACTATAGCACATGCATGGAATAAGGCAAGAATTAGAGGAAGTCTGAGAGAGACTATCAATTAGGCTACTTTCACACTAGCGTTAACTGCAATACGTCGCAAATGCGTCGTTTTGCCGAAAAAACGCATCCTGCAAAAGTGCTTGCAGGATGCGTTTTTTCTCCATTGACTAACATTAGCGACGCATTGCCACACGTCGCAACCGTCGTGCGACGGTTGCGCCGTGCTGTGGCGGACCGTCGGGAGCAAAAAACGTTACATGTAACGTTTTTTGCTCCCGACGGTCCGCTTTTTCCGACCGCGCATGCTCGGCCGGTACTCCGCCCCCACCTCCCCGCACTTCCCCGCACCTCACAATGGGGCAGCGGATGCGCTGGAAAAATGCATCCGCTGCCCCCGTTGTGCGGCGGAGACAACGCTAGCGTCGGGGACCTCGGCCCGACGCACTGCGACGGACCGAGCCCGACGCTAGTGTGAAAGAAGCCTTAGGCTACTTTCACACTAGCGTCGGGCCGACGTTCCCGACGCTAGCGTTGTCTCCGCCGCACAACGGGGGCAGCGGATGCATTTTTCCAGCGCATCCGCTGCCCCATTGTGAGGTGCGGGGAAGTGCGTGGAGGTGGGGGCGGAGTTCCGGCCGTGCATGCGCGGTCGGAAAAAGCGGACCGTCGTGAACAAAAAACGTTACATGTAGCGTTTTTTGCTCCCGACGGTCCACCACTGCACAACGCATCCGTCGCACGATGGGTGCGACGTGTGGCAATCCGTCACAATGCGTCGCTTCATGTTAATGGTGAAAAAACGCATCCTGCAAACACTTTTGCAGGATGCGTTTTTTCGGCAAAACGACGCATTGTGACGGAATGCAGTTAACGCTAGTGTGAAAGTAGCCTAAATTAACCTGCAACGTATCAAGACGTATCCTACATGACAAGTCACATAATAGAACTTTCCTGTGCGGATCATTCATCTCATGTCTTATATATAAATATCACACCCTATTATTAGTAAATCTAGCTGGTCACTAAGACATTGGTAAACATCACATTTATAACATGATGTATCCAACCTCCTTCATGTATAGCATAGAAGTCTCTGAGGAATAACAGACATGTTCTGTTACATACTGATGTCACGGATGCAAAAGAAGTTACTTGTTGAGACTAAATCACCAGATGCCCACCCCAATGATTTATCATCATCTTATGTATCTGAGGTGTTACATGATCCTCATCCTACCGGAGGACACCGGATCTGAGGCACACTTAAGACATAAGTTGACACTTGGCTGCCATCACACTAGCAGTATTTGGTCAGTATTTTACATCAGTATTTGTAAGCCAAAACCAGGAGTGGGTGATAAATACAGAAGTGGTGCATATGTTTCTATTATACTTTTCCTCTGATTGTTCCTCACCTGGTTTTGGCTTCCAAATACTGATGTCAAATACTGATAGTGTGACGGCAGCCTAAGGGCTGTCCCACACGTCCAGATAATTCCGGTACCGGAATAAATCGGTACCGGAGTTATCCGTGTCCGTGTGCCTGGGAACTCACAGAGGCCATACGTGCGGCACACGTGTGCCGCCCGTATGGCGAGTGGGTACCACACGGAGCGTGTGGTACCCACTCTGCATGGTGCTGAAGCTGCGATTCATATCTTCCCTGCAGCAGCGTTTGCTGCAGAGAAAATATGAAGAATAGTGTTTAAAATAAAGATCCATGTGTCCGCCGCCCCCCCACCCCCTGTGCGCCCCCCCGCTGGTCAGAAAATACTTACCCGCTCCCTCGCTGCTTCCTGGTCTGGCCGCGGCTTCTGCATGCGGTCACGTGGGGCCGATCATTTACAGTCATGAATATGTGGCTCCACCTCCCATAGGGGCGGAGCCGACTATTCATGATTGTAAATGATCGGCCCCACGTGACCGCATACAGTAGAAGGCGCGGCCAGACCAAGAAGGAGCGAGGGAGCGGGTAAGTATTTTCTGACCAGCGGGGGGGCGCACAGGGGGTGGGGGGGCGGCGGACACCTAAATCTTTATTTTTAACACTATTCTTCATATTTTCTCTACAGCAAACGCTGCTGCAGGGAAGATATGAATACCGGCTTCAGCACCATGTGGGGGGGACAGCGCTTACTGTAGCGCTGTCTCCTGCACGCACACGGACCCCAGACGGAGAATGTCCGTGTGAGGTCCGTGTTTTACGCAGACCCATTGACTCTATTGGGTCCGTGTAATACGTGCGCTCCCACGAACACTGACATGTCTCCGTGTTTGGCACACGGAGACACGGTCCGCAAAAAATCAATGACATCTGAACAGATGCATTGATTTTTATGGGTCTACGTGTGTCAGTGTCTCCGGTACGTGAGGAAACTCACCTCACGTACCGGAGCCACTGACGTGTGAAACCGGCCTAATGGAAAAATATGCCCCACTTCTGCATTTATCACCCACTCCTGATATTGGCTTCCAAATACTGATGTAAAATACTGATCAAATACTGCTAGTGTGTGTGACGGCAGCCTTCCTGTTGTATACCAGGGATTTGCAATCACCAGACATATCTTATATGACTGCATTATCACATAGCTGATAAATGATGAGGATGATGTCACAGATCAGTGATGGCCATGGGTCATTTAGAAGATGTGGGGTAACATATCGTGTAAATTATAGACCGCACTTTCCATTAGCTTATACATAAGAGACATACAAGTTCAGAGCAAAATCTTCTTGATAAGTTGAACAAGAGGAAGTAAGAAAGTGAATATATTGACCATGTAACTTTCATGTATTTATTAGATTATCATTGCTAATATATTATATGATCACTTACGACTTCTGATATATGGTGAGGAATATGTATCACTGCTGCACACAAAACAATGTAATATATTATGACCCTTTGAGGAGCAGACACAGGCAGAAGAGCGCCCTGTGCAGTCCAAATATTCAGGAACATGCCCAATTTCACCTGCTTTGGAGCTGGAAGTGGCCCCTTACTTCTTGGGCCCCTGTGTGGCTGCGCAGGTTGCACCAATGGCATGGACCCTTTTACATGGACTTATAATTAGCCCCTGTAAACATTGCAGCAATCTGCATCTATTGGGCTACGTTCACATTTGCGGTCCGCGCCGCAGCGTCGGGCGCCGCAGCGGCGCCGCATGCGTCATGCGCCCCTATATTTAACATGGGGGCGCATGGACATGCGGTGCACTTGCGTTTTGCGCCGCATGCGTCACTGCGGCGCACGCGTCTGGGCGCAGAGGACGCAGCAAGTTGCATTTTTGCTGCGTCCAAAATCAATAGAAAAAAGGACGCATGCGGCGCAAAACGCAGCGTTGTGCATGCGTTTTGCCGCGTTTTTGTTTGCGTTGTGCGTTGCGGCGCCGACGCTGTGGCGCACAACGCAAATGTGAACGTAGCCTTATGCAGCCTAACATCTCCCCATGTAAAGCCTCAGTCAATGATTTTTCTTGGCCATGTGAGCGACCACATATTATAGTCTATGTGTTATATTAATGGAAAACACAGAGAACACGTATGTAAAAACTGGTTGTCTGAATTAGGCCTAAATAGGATGTGCTGATAACAATGTGCAAACTGGGGACAAACGCTCTAATGATCACTGGTCCACCTACAGGTTACATAGTAACATAGTTATTAAGGTTGAAGGAAGACTGTAAGTCCATCTAGTTCAACCCATAGCCTAACCTAACATGCCCTAACATGTTGATCCAGGGGATCCAGGTTGCAGTAGCCGGTGTAAAATGGACTTAGAACAACTACTGCACTTAGTATTTAAATAGGTTACTTGCGTTTTTTCATTGTGTCTTTGTGTGCATTTTTTTTTTTTTTTTAACATGCTTGAATCACGTTTTCTATGCTGCGTTTTTTGTCTTTGTTTGATGTTTACACTTCCTGTTTTTTTTTTTTTGCTTTCACAAAATGTTATTGATGTACTTAGGTGCAGATTACATGAGTTTTTGATGCGTTTTTTACCTGTGGAATTTCTGTTCTAATGCAAATCTATGGGGAAATTCCACACAGAAAACTCAGCGCACTCACAAAAGAAATTGACATGTTGCTGATTTGAAGCACGCACCGCAGCTCAGTTTATGTTGAGTAATAAAAAGCACAGTGGCTAGGACATTTCTATAAATCCCATCCACTCTGCTGGAGATGCTGCATTTTTGACACAGAAAAAACATGCAGCGTCAAAAACGCACCAAAAGCTCAACGTGGGAACGTAGCCTAATCGTCCTATCTGTGAAAATAAAATAATATTTACCACATATGTTGAAAAGGAAAAAAAAATAGAAACCCCAGGAATAGTGTTTTGGGTGAAGGTACTTCCATCAAAAATTCAATAAATAGAAATCAAACTGTCTTATGTACCCTAAAATGGTATCAATAAAAACATCAGCTCAGCGCTAAAAAATAAGACCTCCGAAAAATAAAACAGTTACGTCTGCCTGAAACTGATAACACAAATCAAATTTTTGTTGCAGAACCCTGAATGTGTAAGGTTCTTAATCACTAATGTATCTATCTATAGGAATCTGATATCACCATGTCGTACTTACCTTGAAGAATCATATTGCTATATAATTTTTATTCCACAATAAATGCATAAAAACAAAACACAATGGCAGAATTAAGAGATTTTCTTTCCACAATCTCAGTCCACATGAAATTTCAATCACATTTACAGAACATTATACGGTAACATCAATAGCATCATGTAATACTAGAACTTTTCCCACAAGCAAAACAAGATCTCATTTCAGCCGAAAAATACAAAAGTTATGGTTTAAGGTAGAAGGGGGAGGGATATAGATATATATAAAATATATATATATATATATATATATATATATATATATATATATATATATATATATATATATATATTAACCATTAAAACTGAGAACAATTCATGATCTTGGCTTTCAAGCCTTCCTTTATTTTTAGAGGGTTTCAATTGCACATTTTGCTTTAATAACAGTAATACGTCAATTTCATCAGTTCAGTCCATAAATTAATTACATACTACCTGAGATTTAAATTTTCCATCCAGACACCAAATTCATGGTCCTTCCATCTTCAAGCAAATACCAATATCTGATTGGAGTAAGGCTGTGTGCACACGTTCCGGATTTTTCGCGATAAAACCGTGAAAAAAATGCATCCATTAAGCATCCTATTAATAAAATGCAATCCGCAATGTTTGTGCACATGTTGCGTTTTGTTCCGGTAAAAAACGCAGCATGTTCATTAATTTTGCAGATTTTTTGCGGATTTCCCACTATTTAATGCATTGGGAAGCTCCGGAAAAAAACGTGAAAAATCCGTACAAAAAAACGCATGCGGATTTCCTGCTGAAAAAGTCCGGTTTTGTTCAGGAAATTTCTGCAAAGAACGATGACGTGTGCACATAGCCTTAAGGCTATGTGCACACGTTGCAGAATTGCCGCGGAAATTTCAGCGGCAATTCTGCCACTCCTGCCGCGGGTATATCGCATGCGGAATTGGCATGCGTTTTCCCTCTAAGCACTAGCGTTTTGCAAGCGTAATTATCTTACAGAATGCTAGCGTTTTCCAAGCAATCTGTAGTAGGTTGGTCACACTTGTCAAATATAGCGTTTGACAAGTGTTACCAACTTTTTTACTATTGATGCTGCCTATGCAGCATCAATAGTAAAAGATAGAGTGTTTAAAATAATAAAAAAAATAAAAAATCATGATATTCTCACCTTCCGGCGTCCCGCAGCAGGCTTCCTGCTCCTCGCGATGCTCCGGTCCCAGTAATGCTTTGCGGCATGACCCCAGATGATGTAGCGGTCTTGCAAGACCGCTACGTCATCGCAGGTCATTTTCGCAATGCATTACTGGGACCGCAGCTTCGCGAGGAGCAGGAAGCCTGCTGGGGGATGCCAGAAGGTGAGAATATCATGATTTTTTTATTTTAATTCTTTTTTTTTTAACAATTATATGGTACCCAGGGCCTGGAGGAAAGTCTCCTCTCCTCCACCCTGGGTACCAACCACACATGATCCGCTTACTTCCCGCATGGTGTGCATAGCCCCATGTGGGAAGTAAGTGGATCAATGCATTCTTATGTGTGACCAGTCACCAGAACTATGAAGCAAAACCTAAAGAATCACTAGCAAGGATATAAAATTAATTAAACTTTATTTGCAACAGTTAAATTACAATATACATTGTGTGCACATGTTTTAGGACAAAGAATAATAATAAAAGCAAATATACATAAAATCACTAATATATTGAGACCTAAGTAGGAATAAGAGGCACCCAGAAAGAATATATAAAGAAATATCCAGATCTCCTGTGAAACTAGATACCGTACAATCAAAAAAACTCCACAAGTGATCCCATAAACATATGGATTAATCATATATCCTTATTAAGAAAAACCAATGAAGAAACGTGACAAAATAATCAGGCAACAAAAACCCATACATAGGGCAGCAATGTGCAAAGTGCAATGTGCAAACAAAAGGAAATTAATTGGGAGATTCTGTACCTTATAGGTGCCACTTGGTCCTGACAGTGCGCATTTGGTCACGTTTCTTCATTGGTTTTTCGTAATAAGGATATATGATTAATCCATATGTTAATGGGTCACTTGTGGAGTTTTTTGATTGTATCTAGTTTCACAGGAGATCTGCATATTTCTTTATATATTCTTTCTGGGTGCCTCTTATTTCTACTTAGGTCTCAATATATTAGTGATTTTATGTATATTTGTTTTTATTATTATTCTTTGTCCTAAAACATGTGCACACAATGTATATTGTAAATTAACTGTTGCAAATAAAGTTTAATTAATTTTATATCCTTGCTAGTGATTCTTTAGGTTTTGCTCCATAGTTCTGATGACTGGTCTCACTATAAGGCCGGCGTCACACTAGCGAGTTTTACGGACGTATGAGAGGTGCAGAAATTACGGATTGCATACGGTACAATGATTCTCTATGGCCCAGCTCCTATCTGCCGTATTTTACTGATCCTTATTATACGGTCTTGTACGGCCGTAGAAAATCGTCGCATTCTGCGTTTGTCACCGTATTGCGCAAAAAAAATCGCCAATGAAAGTCTATGGGGGCGAGAAAAATACGGATTACACACAGACCATGCGTGTGACTTGCGAGAAATACGCACCGGTGTTCCCTAGAAAAGCCGGCAATTCAGTGCGGTGTACAGTAAAATCACACTGACAATAGAATAGAATAGGTAGAATAAATGTCTACACATCTATATTTATTTTTCATACAGCGCTAGATATCATAAAAGCCGGTAATTCAATTGCCGGCTTTTGCTATATCCTTCCCAAACCCGACATGATATGAGACATGGTTTACATACAGTAGACCATCTCATATCCCTTTTTTTTTGCATATTCCACACTACTAATGTTAGTAGTGTGTATGTGCAAAATTTGGGCCCTCTAGCTATTAAATTAAAGGGTTAAATGGCGTAAAAAAATGGCGTGGGCTCCCGCGCAATTTTCTCCGCCAGAGTGGTAAAGCCAGTGACTGAGGGCAGATATTAATAGCCTAGAGAGGGTCCATGGTTATTGGCCCCCAGCCACCCCAGAAAAGGCACATCTGGAAGATGCGCCTATTCTGGCACTTGGCCACTCTCTTTCCACTCCCGTGTAGCAGTGGGATATGGGGTAATGAAGGGTTAATGTCACCTTGCTATTGTAAGGTGACATTAAGCCAGATTAATAATGGAGAGGCGTCAATTATGACACCTATCCATTATTAATCCAATAGTACGAAATGGTTAATAAAACACACACACATTATTACAAACTACTTTAATGAAATAAAGACACAGGGTGTTTTAATATTTTATTAGACTCTTAATCCACCTGAAGACCCTCGTTCTGTAAAAAAGGAAAAATAAAAAAACAACAATATCCCATACCTTCCGTCGTTCTGGTCACGTCCCACGATGTAAATCCATCTGAAGGGGTTAAAGCATTTTACACCCAGGAGCTCTGCTAATGCAGTATCTCCTGTCTGTAAAACCCCGGGGAATTAATGGAATGCAGGGGAATGTCTTGTAGTTACCTCGAGTAGCGGCGGTGATGCGCCCTCTGCTGGATGTCCTCATATGAACTCTAGCGTGGGAACTTTTCCCAGGCTAGAGTTCATATGAGGACATCCAGCAGAGGGCGCATCACCGCGACTCAAGGTAACTACAGGACATTCCCCTACACTCCATTCATTCCCCGTCTTTTTACAACGACGAGCACAGCTGCTTTAGCAGAGCTCCTGGGTGTAAAATGATTTAACCCATTCAGATGGATTTACATTGTGGGACGTTCCAGACCGACGGAAGGTATGGGATATTGTTGATTTTTTATTTTTCCTTTTTTACAGTACGAGGGTCTTCAGGTGGATTACGAGTCTAATAAAATATTAAAACACCCTGTGTCTTTATTTCAATAAAATACTTTATAATAATGTGTGTGTGTTTTATTAACTATTTCGTACTATTGGATTAATAATGGATAGGTGTCATAATTGACGCCTCCCCATTATTAATCTGGCTTAATGTCACCTTACAATAGCAAGGTGACATTAACCCTTCATTACCCCATATCCCACCGCTACACGGGAGTGGGAAGAGAGTGGCCAAGTGCCAGAATAGGCGCATCTTCCAGATGTGCCTTTTCTGGGGTGGTTGGGGGCAGATGTTTGTAGCCAGGGGGGGGCAATAACCATGGACCCTCTCTAGGCTATTAATATCTGCCCTCAGTCACTGGCTTTACCACTCTGGCGGAGAAAATTGCTCGGGAGCCCACTCCAATTTTTTCCGCCATTTAACACTTTAATTTAATAGCTAGAGCGTCCAAATTTTGCACATACACACTACTAACATTAGTAGTGTGGAATATGCAAAAAAAAAGGGGATATGAGATGGTTTACTGTATGTAAACCATGTCTCATATCATGTCGGGTTTGGGAAGGAGATAGCAAAAGCCGGCAATTGAATTACCGGCTTTTATGATATCTAGCGCTGAATTAAATATAAATACAGTATATATATATATATATATATATATTTATATATATATATATATATATATATATATATATATAAACAAGTAGAAAGAGGAAGGCAGCACTCCAATTCTTATGATGCTGCCTTCCTCTTTCTATGAGTGGACCATCCTGCCTGGGAGGCTTGGCACCCACTGGTGAGCTTGTGCTGGTTCCATTTTTCATACATATATATGTGTGTGTGTGTCTCAATGACATAGAGAGAGAGAGACACTGTATATATGTTTTAACGAACATTTGAGCCCAAAAATCCATTAGATGTCGGTTTTGCAAGCCTGCGAGAAAATCTCGCAGTACGGATGCCATACGGATTACATTCAGAGGATGACATGCGCAAAATACGCTGCCACACCCTGCCTACGGATGACATACAAATCACGATTTTGGGAACATTTCTGCGTATTACGGCCATAAAAAACGGACCGTATTTTCATACGCTGAGTGTGACGCCAGCCTAAGGCTGCCGTCACACTAGCAGTATTTGATCAGTATTTTACATCAGTATTTGTAAGCCAAAACCAGGAGTGGAACAAATAGAGGAAAAGTATAATAGAAACATATGCACCACTTCTGCATTTATCACCCACTCCAGGTTTTGGCTTACATAGGCCGGCCTCACACTCAGCGTATGTAAATACGGTCCGTTTTTTACGGCCGTAATACGCAGAAAAGTCCCCAAAATAGTGATCCGTATGTCATCCGTAGGCAGGGTGTGTCAGCGTATTTTGCGCATGGCATCCTCCGTATGTAATCCGTATGGCATCCGTACTGCGATATTTTCTCGCAGGCTTTCAAAACCGACATCTAATGGATTTATGTGCTCAAATGTTCGTTAAAACATATATACAGTATATATATATATATCATTGAGACACACATATATATATTCTGTATTTATATTTAATTCAGCACGATATATGTGAAAATCCGGTAATTCAATTGCCGGCTTTTCATTTCTCCTTCCCAAACCCGACGGGATATGAGACATGGTTTACATACAGTAAACCATCTCATATCCCCTTTTTTTTGCATATTCCACACTACTAATGTTAGTAGTGTGTATGTGCAAAATTTGGGCGCTGTAGCTGCTAAAATAAAGGGTTAAATGGCGGAAAAAATTGGCGTGGGCTCCCGCGCAATTTTCTCCGCCAGAGTGGTAAAGCCAGTGACTGAGGGCAGATATTAATAGCCTAGAGAGGGTCCATGGTTATTGGCCCCCCTGGCTACAAACATCTGCCCCCAGCCACCCCAGAAAAGGCATATCTGGAAGATGCGCCTATTCTGGCACTTGGCCACTCTCTTCCCACTCCCGTGTAGCGGTGGGATATGGGGTAATGAAGGGTTAATGTCACCTTGCTATTGTAAGGTGACATTAAGCCAGATTAATAATGGAGAGGCGTCAATTATGACACCTATCCATTATTAATCCAATTGTATGAAAGGGTTAAAAAAACACACACATTATTAAAAAGTATTTTAATGAAATAAACACACAGGTTGTTTTAATATTTTATTGCTCTCTCAATCCACCTGAAGACCCTCGCTCTGAAAAATAATAAACCAACAATATACATACCTTCAGATGATCTGTCACGTCCCATGAAGTAAATCCATCTGAAGGGGTTAAATCATTTTACAGCCAGGAGCTGTGCTAAAGCACTCGCTGGTGCCTGTAAGCCCCAGGTACTGAAAGGAAAGCAGGATGATCTGTACTTACCTTGAGTTGCGGTGATGCGCCCTCTGCTGGATGTCCTCATGAATTTGAGCCTTGGAAAAGTTCCCATGCTCGAGTTCATATGAGGACATCCAGCAGAGGGCGCCTCACCGCAACTCAAGGTAACTACAGATCACCCAGCTTTCCTTTCAGTACCCGGGGTTTACAGGCACAAACGAGTGCATTAGCGCAGCTCCTGGCTGTAAAATGATTTTATCAATACTGTATCAAGCAGTCCAGTAAGTGATACATTGCTGGAATCAGGCTCTCTGCTCTATATTAGGCCGGTTTCACACGTCAGTGATTCCGTGAGGTGTCAGTTTTCTCACGTACCGGAGCCACTGACACACGTAGACACATTGAAATCAATGCATCTGTGCAGATGTCATTGATTTTTTGCGGACCGTGTCTCCGTGTGCCAAACACGGAGACATGTCAGTGTTCGTGGGAGCGCATGGATTACACGGACCCATTAAAGTCAATGGGTCCGTGTAAAACACGTACCGCACACGGATGTTTTCCGTGTGCAGTCCGTGTGCCGTGCTGGAGACAGCACTTACAGTAAGCGCTGTCCCCCCCGCGTGGTTCTGAAGGCTTAATTCATCTCTTCTCCCCCGCAGCGTTCGCTGGAGAGAAGAGATGAAAGATCAATTTTTTCTATTTTTTTGTTAAAAATAAACTTTGGTGGTGTCCTCCCATCCCCAGTGCGCCGCTCGGCCCCTTGCAGATGCAGAGAAATACTCACCTAGCTCCCGCGATGTCTCCTCTCTTCCCTCCGCGCCGCTGCTTCTCCTGTATGAGTGGTCACGTGGTGCCGCCCATTACAGTGATGAATATGCAGCTCCACCCCTATGGGAGGTGGAGCCGCATATTCATCAACTGTAATGAGCGGCACCACGTGACCGCTCATACAGGAAAAGCTGCGGGGCGGAGAGCAAGCGTCGAGGGAGGCGGGTGAGTATTTTAATGCCGGCGGCCGGGCGCACAGGGGGTGGGAGGGGGGAGGATGCCCTAAAGTTTATTTGAAACACAAAAAAAACAAAAAAAAAAAGTTTTCATCCCTTCTCCCCAGCGAGCGCTGGAGAGAACGGATGAATGGCGGCTTCAGCACCATGCTGGGGGGACAGCGCTTACTGTAGCGCTGTCTCTCCTGCACCGTCCGTGTGGTAGCCAGGCGGCACACGGCTGCCGCACGTGTGCCACACGGATGGCCTACGTGAGCTCACGGACACAAGGACACGGATAACTCCGGTACCGATTTTTCCGGTACCGGAATTATCTGGACGTGTGGGACAGGCCTTATGCTGTTCTCACATTAAATAGTGAAAATTTGCTGATAGATTCCCATTAATCAAAACTGCAACCAGTAAAGTGATACATTGCTGGAATCAGGGTCTCTGCCCTTACATCATGCTGCTGGTGATAGATTCCCTTTAAGACATGCATATGGTGCACAGCAGATGCAGCGCCATCATGCAACGCCCCTGTCTTATGCATGCTGACCTCATGCAGTCGTGAACATTTAGTGTCATAGAAACCCAAGGAATTACATACTTTCAAGAAACAATATATGTTAACCTGGAATAGTGTCACAGTTATATCTATCCCATAAAAATACATTGGAATTACAATTTTCATTTATCCCTTTGTGGCAAGTTTCTCCAACCTCTGTATCCAAAAAACCTCCCTTTTCAGGTGTCATCTTGTATTAACCCCTTGTCTCTCATCATAATACACTTTTTTCCACTATTTGCCAGTGCAAATTGCTCACATTGTGTTATTTTTTTTTCTAAAAAATGCCACCCTACAATTCTTTTCTTCTTGATCCATTACACCTTTCTGCTTCACAGAAGGACTAAAATAGCAGTGTTGGGGTTCTTCAGCAGGCCTCTGGCTATCATGGAAATTCATTGGTGTTCCCTGCGATTGATCGTGTTGCAGGGTGTCATTAAAATGCCAGTGTTGGTGATTGACAGCAGCATATAAATGATTGAACTGAAGCGATTGGAGAAAGCTCTGCTTGCTGCAGCTACAATCAGATGCCGGCTATTTAACACAGCCTGCAGCCACCTGGTATGAAGCTGGCTCATCAGACGGATCATGCTTTCCTTAGCAACCTATAATGAATGACAGCCCCATTCATCTCTATGAAAGTTGCAAAAACCTGTGTCTATACAAATGCCTAAGATGAACTGTTGTCAGTCGTAGAAATTTCTGCAATAAAATCTTGAGAATCCAACCAAGGTATATGGCCGCAATTGTTTTCAAGGGAAAATGCTACCCTCGTGCTGTTTCTACAGCGGTGGATTTCTCCTCTGTAAATTTGAAACAAGTGACATGGAAATTGCAGAAGCTGTGTCTGTATGTAAAATACAAAGGGCAGCGGCGCCAAATTAGCCCCATTGAAAATGGTAACTCTTCATACAGAGAGGGCAATTTAAACTCCAAATCCACAGCAGAAACTGGGCTGTCAGCCTCAGATTCCACTTCAGAAACTTGTTGGATTTTTCTGTGACTAATCTGCTGTAAAATCCTCATGATTTTTTTGGATTTCACCCTATGGATTGCAAATGGTGAAATTGAAAGTGATAATCGTAAGCATCAATTGACATATAGAGGATCTAAACTTCACTTCGCTTGTGAATTTTCATGTTTATTTTTTGCTGACGTTTGCGGTGGATCGCAGAGGTGATTTAGTAAATCCACCATATGCGATCATACCCTGCAATACCAAAGACTGCCCATGAACAAGAGTGGTCACTTATGGGGGATTCTACTGTTCTGGCACCTTATAGGCTCTGCCAGCGGTCATGGCACATGCAAACCATAACAGTAAAGTCTGGCGCTCTTTGCCTTCTGAGCTTTGCACTGTGCCTGAAAAGTAGTTCCTGATTACATGTATTGGCGCACTCAGGAAAAAATGGACCTCAGTTTGTTGTAAAAAAAAAAATTCTATTTGCCCTTAGAACAATTGCAATCTTGGGGCTAAAACAACATTTTTGTGTTCCCAAACAGTAATTTTCTCCCTTATATTTGGTATTGACGTACTCGGGAGAAATTGCACAACAAATTGTATGGTACATGTTCTCCTGTTACCCTTATGAAAATGCAATATACTGTAATGTGCTAAAAACATATTTGTGGAGAAATGTGAGTTTTTATTTTTACAGCTCAATCCTAAAAATCCTAAAAAGATGGACACCACCGGATCACAGGTTCAGTGGCGTCCACAGTACCTCCATCTGTCTCATTATAGAGAATCGTGTGGTTTAAGTGATTGCTTTTTACAGCTCAACGTTATAAACTTCTGTGAGGCACCTGAGGGTTCAAAGTGCTCACCACACATCTAGATCAGTTCGGTGAGGGGTCTAGTTTCCAATATGGTGTAACTTGTGGGGGATTTTCACTGTTTAGGCACATCAGAGGCTCTCCAAATATGACATGGCATCCGCCAATTGTTCCAGCAAATTTTGCATTCAAAAAGTCAATTGGCTCTCCTTCCGAGCTCTCCTGTGCTCCCAAACAGTGGTTTTCTCCCTCATATCGGGTATCGGCATACTCAGGAGAAATTGCACAACACATTTTGGGGTCCATTTTTCCTGTGACCCTTGTCAAAATAAAAAATTTGGATTTGAAGTAAATTTTTTGTGAGAAAAGTTAAATGTTAATTTTTTTTCCACATTCCAAAAATTACTGTGAAGCTTTTAGAATGGTGTTACTTTTGGGTATTTGCTATCATATAGACAGACCCCTCAAAGTGACTTAAAATATGAGGTGGTCCCTAAAAAATGTTTTTGCAAATTTTGTTGTAAAAATGAGAAATCGCTGGTCAAATTTTACCCTTCTAACTTCCTAACAAAAAAAAATGTTGATTCTAAAATTGTGCTGATGTAAAGTAGATATGTGGGAAATGTTACTTATTAAGTATCTTTGTGACATATTTCTGTTATTTAAGAGCATGAAAATTCAAAGTTGGAAAATTACAAAATGTTAAAAATTTTGCCAAATCACCGTTTTTTTCCACAAATAAACGCAAGTCATATTAAAGGGACTCTGTCACCTGAATTTGGAGGGAACAATTTTCAGTCATATGGGCGGGGTTTTCGGGTGTTTGATTCACCCTTTCCTTACCCGCTGGCTGCATGCTGGAGGCTATTGAAGCATGGCAAAAGTAAAAAAAAAAATGTGAAAAAAATAAAAGTTTAAATCACCCCCCTTTCGCCCCATTCAAAATAAATCAATAAAAAAAAAAAATCAAACCTACACATATTTGGTATCGCTGCGTTCAGAATCGCCCAATCTATCAATAAAGAAAAGGATTAACCTGACCGCTAAACGGCGTAGCGAGAAAAAAATTTGAAACGCCAGAATTACATTTTTTTTGGTCGCCACGACATTGCATTAAAATGCAATAACGGGCGATCAAAAGAACGTATCTGCACCAAAATGGTATCATTAAAAACGCCAGCTCAGCACGCAAAAAATAAGCCCTCACATGACCCCAGATCATGAAAAATGGAGACGCTACGGGTATCAGAAAATGGTGCAATTTTTTTTATTTTTTTTTAGCAAAGTTTGGAATTTTTTTTCATCACTTAGATAAAAAATAATCTAGACATGTTAGTCATATTAGGTGTCTATGAACTCGTACTGACCTGGAGAATCATAATGACAGGTCAGTTTTAGCATTTAGTGAACCTAGCAAAAAAGCCAAGCAAAAAACAAGTGTGAGATTGCACTTTTTTTGAAATTTCACCGCACTTGGAATTTTTTTCCCGATTTCTAGTACACGACATGGTAAAACCAATGATGTCGTTCAAAAGTACAACTCGTCCCACAAAAAATAAGCCCTCACATGGCCATATTAACGGAAAAATAAAAAAGTTATGGCTCTGGGAAGGAGGGGAGCAAAAACCGAACACGGAAAAATGGAAAATCCCAAGGTCATGAAGGGGTTACATTTTTCACCCTTTGTTTCATTGCAGCCAATTGGTAAATTCAAAAAAGTTCATTTTTTTTTCATTAATGTACACTCTGCACCCCATCTTAATTTAAAAAAAAACAGAAATGTATACATTTTTGCAAATTTATTAAAAAAGAAAAACTGAAATATCACATAGTCATAAGTATTCAGACCCTTTGCTCAGACACTCCTCTTTAAGTCACATGCTGTCCATTTCCTTTTGATCCTCCTTGAGATGATTCTATTCCTTCATTGGAGTCCAGCTGTGTTTAATTAAACTGATAGGACTTGATTTGGAAAGGCACACACCTGTCTATATAAGGCTACGTTCACATTAGCGTTGTGCGGCACAGCCGCGGCGACGCATGCGTCATGCGCCCCTATATTTAACATGGGGGCCGCATGGACATGCGTTGTCTTGCGTTTTGTGACGCATGCGTCATTTTGGCGCAACTGTCAGGGTGCAGAGGACGCTGCATGATGCAGTTTTTTCTGCGCCAAAAATCATGCAAAAAATGAACGCATGCGTCACAAAACGCTGCGTTGTGCATGCGTTTTGCATTCGTTGTACGTTGTGTCGCCGACGCTGCGCCGCACAACGCAAATGTGAACGTAGCCTAAGACCTCACAGCTCACAGTGCATGTCCGACCAAATGAGAATCATGAGGTCAAAGGAACTGGCCAAGAGCTCAGAGACAGAATTGTGGCAAGGCACAGATCTGGCCAAGGTTACAAAAGAATTTGCGGTACTCAAGGTTCCTAAGAGCACAGTGGCCTCCATAATCCTTAAATGGAAGAAGTTTGGGACCACCAGAAGTCTTCCTAGATCTGGCCGTCCAGCCAAACTGAACAATTGTGGGAGAAGAGCCTTGGTGAAAGCCTTGGAGAAAGTTCCACAAAGTCAACTATCACTGCAGCCCTCCACTAGTCGGGCCTTTATGGCAGAGTGGCCCGACAGAAGTCTCTCCTCAGTGCAAGACATATGAAAGCCCGCATAGATTTTGCTAAAAAACACATGAAGGTCTCCCAGACTAAGAGAAATAAAATTCGAAGATACGAAGATAGACCTTTTTGGTGATAATTCTAAGCAGTAAATGTGGAGAAAACCATGCACTGCTCATCACCTGTCCAATACAATTCCAACAGTGAAGCATGGTGGTGGCAGCATCATGCTGCGGGGGTGTTTTTCAGCTGCAGTGACAGGACGAGTGGTTGTCATTGAAGGAAACATGAATGCGGCCAAGTACAGAGATATCCTGGATGAAAACCTCTTCCAGAGTGCTCTGGACCTCAGACTTGGCCGAAGGTTCAACTTCCAACAAGACAATGATCCTAAGTACACAGCTAAAATAACAAAGGAGTGGCTTCAGAACAACTCTGTGACCATTTTTGACTGGCCCAGCCAGAGCCCTGACCTAAAATAATTTATAATTTGCACACTCCAGAATTGTGATGCGAAGGGGGAATATTTAATGTACATACAGTAGTCACAAACGTTTCGGTCTGCGAGGACCTTCATCAATGTGCTACAAGGACAAAATAAATATACAGTGTGCATAAACAAAAATCAAAAAGAAACAAAACATAAGGAACAAAATATAGAAACCAAAATTATATACATCAAAAGACAAAAATGGTCATCAATATTACTGAAGGCAATCGTATAAGAATACCTGCAACATATAGAGCTTAATAAACATTGTAGGACCATGTAGGGCTACGAGGCTCATAAGGACAGGAATGCAATGTACGTTTAATGGAAGTGTGTAGAGAGATATATAGATACTGGGGTATATCAGGTCAATAAAGGACCACATACCTAGATATATAGCCGAGGTGATGTAAATCATATAGTGGGCCCCAATAAAGTTAGCTTGCATCTAGAGGAGAAACAGGGAGTGATGCAATAAATTATGTGAACGATACACAATAAGTTAAGGGGGCCAGATCTTGTACATACCAACTGGAGAGTGTTGAGGAGAACACTAAACGATGTGGCAGTCTGTAAGAAGATACAGTGGCTATAAGCAATGGTGCATGTATCGCATGTATATCATATGAAGTGCCCTGTGTAAAAACTTACCCAGCCATGGAAGGAATAGCGCTCAATGGACGTAGTGCAGCTATGCGGTGTCCACCGCAAATAGACTGTGCATGGTGAGTGTCTGTGGGCTCTATAAATCGGCGGTGAAAAAAGTGCGCTGAGACCGGCGTGTGAGAGCCGGAAGGGGCGGAGCCAGAGTGATGCGCACGTCACATGATCTAAAGGGCCGTGCTCAGTGCGTTCCACGGAGACTAAGAGAATTGGTGGTGCGTTCCAAAGCAGAGATTGGGTGCTGTGGATCTCTGGGAAGTGCCAATCACGTGGTGTCACAGGGCGTAGATAGAATCAGAAGGGGCGGCTCTGTGGAAGAGAAATAATAGGTTAATACCTAAGTAGGACACCAGCGTAGCGAGAGGGGTAAAATCTATGGGCAGTTATGTAACAGCGATAACTTGTTAAAGGAATACCGGAAAATATACAGCGATAGCATATATTGAGGACAACAGCACGTAACATGGCGACACATCGTACAGTTTGGTAAAGCTGGCAAGAGAACAAAATAAAATCAGATAAACGAGTGGGTGATGTAAATCAATAAAATGAAAAAAGACGGCAAATGATAAGAACAGCAGGGTGTTACATCAAGATCACATAAATGATTGCAAGTCATAGTCCTTATTAAGTCCTTTGGGGCTTAAAGTGTTAAGTTCGTGGATCCAATATGCCTCTCTCCGTTTGAGCATAAGGATTCTATTACCTCCTCGACGTGGAGGTGTGACTTGCTCTATAATTTGGAACTTAAGTTGAGATACATTGTGATTTTTGTCGGCGAAATGAGCGGGTATGGGGAGTAAGAGATTTTTGCATCGGATCGTCGATTTATGTTTAGATATCCGGTCTTTGACTGATTGAGTAGTCTCGCCCACATACAACAGGCCGCAAGGGCACTTGATCAAATATACTGCAAAATTGGTGTCACAAGTGAAAAAATTGTCAATGTGGTATCGTCTGCCAGTGTGTGGATGGTGGATGGTATCGCCTTTTAGTACATTGTTGCACTGAGTACAGTTTAAACAGGGGAATGTACCTGTCTTGGGGCTGCTCAGGAAACGTTGTGTACATGGTGGACGTGAGGGGCCAATGTCTGCTTTGATAAGATTATCTCGGAGGTTACGTGGTCTCTTGAAACAGGGCAGAAAAGGTTGCTGGAACTCCTTAATTGTGGGGTATGCTGTTTGTAGAATATGCCAGTGTTGACGAATGGTTGTGTGGATGATGTATGCCAATGGATGGTACCGGAGAACGAAAGGTTTGCGTTGAGTAGCAGAGGTGTCCCTGCTAGCCGTATCATAGGTAATGGTGTCTAGAGTAGAGGTAGGATAACCCCTTTCACGAAATTTGGACTTCATTTCAAGGGTCCTGGTGTCCCTTAGTGTAGGGTTAGAAACAATTTTGGCGACTCTATGTAGCTGGGATTTGGGTATAGATCTTTTCATATTTTTGGGGTGGAAGCTGTCATAGTGCAATAGGCTGTTACGATCTGTAGGTTTGGGGTAAAAATCTGTGGAGAAGTTGCTGCTAGCGTCTTTGATCACAAGTGTATCCAGGAAACTGATTTGGTGATTATCATGTGTCATGGTAAAGTCTAGCCCTGGCCACGAATTTTTGAGAAAAAAGAAGAAATTGTTAAGGGATTGTAAGTCACCTCCCCAGACGCAAAATATGTCATCGATATATCTTTTCCACGATATAACGTGTTCACGAAATAATTGGTGGATATAAATTAGAGTATCCTCATAGTGGGCCATGTACGCATTTGCGTACGGGGGTGCCACGTTAGAGCCCATAGCTGATCCTTTGATTTGCAAGTAATAGGTGTCTTCAAACAAGAAAAAATTGTTTGTCAATACAATGGAGAGTAGTTCACAACAGAAGTCAGCCAGGTCAGGACTCATGTTGTGAGTTGAAAGGAGCCAGCGGGTGGAGTCAATGCCGTTGGTGTGGGGTATAGATGTATATAGGTCTTTGACGTCGAAAGATACTAGAATGGCATCCTGTGGTACAGGATTTATGTCCTTGATAGTTTCAAGGAAAGCTCCTGTGTCGAGGAGAAAAAAAGTGGTGTTCCTTATGAGAGGTGTCAGTATTTTCTCAAGGTATTTTGAAATGGGTGCTAGAAGAGAATCGGTAGAGGCTACTATGGGTCTGCCGGGTGGGTTGTATAGATTCTTGTGAATCTTGGGAAGGATATATATGACTGGAGTAATTGGATATTTTTTTGTGAGAAAATCCCATGTTTTGGTATTTAGTAAGCCCCTGGTTTGAAAATGGTCTAATGTGGTCTTAATCACATTTTGAATGGAGCTGGTGGGATTGTGGGATAATTTCTTGTAGGTCATTGAATCCCCAAGTTGGCGGTATACCTCGTTTTTGTATGCTAATTTATCCATTACAACAATGGCACTGCCTTTGTCGGCTGGCTTGATTATAATATCTTTCTCTGATTGTAAAGACCTCAATGCCTGCTTCTCGGAAACCGAGAGGTTAGAGGGATAGTGTATTGTACCTCTGTCTGTATCCTGCCGTAATTTCTGGAATGATGTGTCAACGAATTGGATGAAGGTCTCGAGAGGGTGGGAGCCGATAGGGGGCCGATATGTGCTTTTGTCCCTCAAGCCGAGGCTAGCTGCAGAAATGCCCACTGTTGGATTATCGGTTGGTGAGTTGCTCCGTACATTGGGGGTGGTGATGGTGTTTGTAGTGGAGAAGTTTAATTTCAATCTTAATGTCCTGTAAAATTTCTGTAGGTCCATGTCCATTTGAAAGGTGTCATGTTTGTAGCTGGGACTTAGAGAGACCTTTTTGTCAGGCACTATACTCCGCAACCCCCATAGATTTGGACGAGATATTGACAACTAGGGAATGTGTACCTGTGATCTGGTCACTCGTGCGAAGTCCACATTCCTGTGTCCTACGGATACCCCGTCTGGTCCTCTTCTTTTTCCTTGTCGCCTAGGCTTGCCTAAAAAAAGAGGTTGGGATTTCTTCCTGGTCTCTCCGAGTCGGAATCGGACGTTGTATAGTCCATGGATGAACGATAGCCATCTTGCCTGTATGGTTTCCTGGTTGTAGATTTGTCCTGCCATCTGTATACCCTATTGAGTTCGTAGTCTTCAAGATCCCTCTGGAATTTGGCTCTCTCTTTCAGTTCGATGTCTCGGCGATGTTGGGAGATGTTTGTGTCAATCTTCTTCTTCAAAGCGTTGAATTCGTCCGCGGGTATGGTAGACGTGAGCTGGCTCTCGATAGTCTTTATTCGTTCTTGGGTAGAGGTGATTTCCTTGTGTAGATGTTCTAGTGTTAGAACCATAAAGTCAAAAGAACACTTATTAAGAATAAGTTCGAATTTGGTACAGAACTCAGTAGAATTGCTAAAGAGAGTAGGACTAAGTGATACCCTCAGGCCACGTGGTATCCTTTGGGCTTTAAGATATTCAGTGAGAGTTGCTCCATGCAACTCGAGGTTAGTACAGCGTCGTAATTCACGTTCTAGGTCCCTGCCTGTGTTTCACAGGGGGGAACTCTCAAAAAAATCGCTCGAGATTTTAGATAGAGCGATGATGTTGGAGGTTTCTTCAGGATTGTAAGAAAAGTTCACCGCCGCTTTATAGAGCCCGCAGACACTCACCATGCACAGTCTACTTGCGGTGGATACCGCGTAGCTGCACTACGTCCATTGCGCGCTATTCCTCCCACGGCTGGGTAAGTTTTTACACAGGGCACTTCATATGATATATATGCGATACATGCACCGTTACTTACAGCCACTGTATCTTCTTACAGACTGCCACATCGTTTAGGCCTCTTTCACACATCAGTTGTTTGGCATCAGTCATGTCCGACATTGTGACGGATCGACGGATCCGTCACAATTGTTGGAAAAACGATTCCGTCGGATCCGTCGGAACCGTCGCGTCCGTTTTTACATCCGTTGGAGCCGTTTTTTGACATCCGTTTTTTTAAAAGGGGAGGATCTCAATGTGATTGGCTACTGGAAACTACTGGAAAACTATATATACTGTGTATTTACATCACATCTTTGAAAGGTTGTACAGAAAGTGGCAAAGATGGAAGGGGTGCTGGCAAACATAGCGAAGATATGTGCGGACTTTACTTTTGAGGCAAATCGGTTGGCAGTCATCGTTCGGGACAAGGAGGAGGAAAGACTGCGTATCCTGAAGCAGCGGCGGAAGGGAAGGCTGTGGGTCCATCCCATCACAGCCCAACGCATGACCCGTGGTGTTTATTCCCCACTTTACATTGAACTGAGGGAAAACCCTCAGAAGTTCTTTAACTATGTGAGGATGAAAGCCGAAAATGTTGAAATTTTATTGGGCCATGTGGAAGATTCTATACGGAGACGAGACACTCAGATGCGCTTCTCCATATCACCAGCAGAGCGTCTCATGGTGACTATTCGGTAAGTTTTTTTTTTTTTTTAAACGATTCTCATTCATCAGACTTTTAACTGTAATGTTGTTTTTTGAAGTTTTTATTAATTATTGTCTTTTCCTTTTGTTAACAGATTCCTTGCAACTGGAGAGTCGTTCTCATCCCTACATTTTCAGTTTAGGCTTGGGATATCCACCATCTCCGGGATCATCAGAGATACCTGCCGGGCATTGTGGGAGTGCTTACAAGCAGAATATATTCCAGAGCCATCACAGGAGAGGTGGCTGGAGATTGCACAAAATTTTGAACAGATATGCCAGTTCCCAAATTGTGTCGGAGCAGTCGATGGGAAGCATATAAGGATCGTCAAACCTTCTGGCTCTGGGTCAGAATTTTACAACTATAAGAAGTACTTTTCAATTGTATTGATGGCCATAGCCGACGCACACCACTGCAAGTTCATCGCTGTGGATATCGGTGCGTATGGACGCGCAAATGACTCACAGATTTTTAAAACTTCAACAATGGGGCGTCTGTTGTATGGAGAGACATTTGACTTTCCGCCCCCTAGACCTCTCCCTGGAACCACCGGTCCACCGTTACCATTTGTTTGCGTTGGAGATGATGCCTTCCAGCTTTCCCCACATTTGCTTAAACCCTTTGGAAGTAGTGGACTGACCCAGAGGAAGAAAATTTTTAATTACCGCTTAACCAGAGCACGAAGAGTAGTGGAATGTGCTTTTGGCATCCTAACTGCTAAATGGAGAATTCTACTATCTGCAATTAAACTGCAGACTGAAACAGTTGATGATGTGGTGAAGGCTTGCGTGGTACTTCACAATTTTGTTTATATCAAAAGAACATGTTTCCCTGGAGGATAATGTGTCAGAAAGCAACTTGCGGGATTACGACAACACAACTTTTCGCAGTCCAGTAGCAGTCTCCAGAATGCGGGACAAGTTTGCAGACTACTTCATGTCTCCTGCAGGATCAGTTGACTGGCAGTATGAAATGGTGTAAAAAATTTTTTTTTCAAACTTGTAAAAATACCATTTTTTTGTTTGGTTAACCTTGCAGTTTTTTGTATGTTTTGTACCGGTACCCTTTAAACATTTTGTGATGTTTACTATTACCATAACCTTGGTGGTTTTAATACAGTTTTTTTTTTTTAAAAAGAGAGACAATAAAATTGTTTTTAAACCACAAAAAGTTTTATTTATTTACATAAAGTTTTTAAACTTTGGGGTGGAGATAGTAGCGGAGGGGCTGACAGGGCGGGCCACGTCGATAGGGGGGGACAGGACATCACGGGGAGGAACAGAAGTGGAATGGGTGGTGAAAACATGAGGTTGGGCAGGGAGTTGAGGTACAGATGTGGTTTGTGGGAGGTATGGTCAAGGTGTTGGTGGGATTGGGAACGGTGAAGTTAAAGGGGAAGAATGGAAAGGGGAAGGTAGGAACTGGGAAATACTGAGGGGGGAAGAAAGGTATGGTGAAGGAGTAGAAGTAGGATGGACGGGAGGAGGATGGACGGGAGGAGGACGGACGGGAGGATAGACGGCGACTTGAAAGGGGAAAGGTGTTGAAACATGAAGGGTGGGTGGAGGGGCTTGGGACATTGCCTGCACTAGAGCAGTGTGGCAGCCTTGCATCACATGCATCTGCAGGTCAGGAGTTAGATTCTCCATGTGCCTGAGGACTGACTGAAAAAAGCAGTGTCTTGGTGACTGGTTTGCATCTGATTGCATCCTATCCAGACGACTGCTGAGTTCCAATATGCTTTTGTGAAGCATATTGTAACCAGCAGACGTTTGCTCACCCAAAAGCTTGATGGCATTCTGGAAGGCTGCATTCAGATGCAAAAATTCAGGCGCATAGCTCCTTTCCTGACCTCTCTGGCGCTGCCGTCCTGCCCCCAAAGGTGGTCTAGATGTTGCGGCAGTGTCAGAGGGGTGGGGCAAAGGGAACTCTAACTCATCACCTGCAGCTTCAAGTGACGAAGTCCACCCTGCTGCTCCAGCGCTGGTGGATTGGGCCGAGGGATCACACAAAAGGGAAGGTACAGACACAGGAGGGTCGACATGGTCCCCGGTGGCGGACCCCTGAGGGATCGCTCCAGAGGGGTGCAACTCTGATGCAGGCTCCCGAGTGCTGCAGACAGTACTGTTAAAGAAGAAACAAAAACAAAAAATTAGTATCTTGATATTACAATTGCCCTTGCTGCCAAAAAAAAAATAGAAGGTTACACATTTTAACAGTTTGACTGAAAACTTGTGGTGTTGAATATTTACCTTCTGCTCAGCAGCGTCGACCGGAGGAACGACAGGGCTCTGGAATGTTTATACCTGCTCCTGCATCCTCTAGATCCACTCGGGGCCTGCATCTCCTTGTTGAACTCCCTCTTGAAGCGATCCCTCAGTGACCACCACCACACGATAACCCTGTTACCTGGAAAGAGAGAGCAAAAATTGGTTACTATACAACACATTAAATCATGCTAACACACGTTAATGAACTGTGAATACTTACGTGCTAGATCCTGGGCCCCAGCATCGAGTTCCTCCCAGTTATCAATAACAGCATTGCACACTTCCTCCCATAGCCGTCGGGTGACGTACTGGTCAGCATGGCGGCGGTCCGACATCTTCCATAGCGGCTCCCGACTTTGGACCGCTTGGATGAGGGTGTCCACATCTATGCCCTCCTCCTCTTCCTCATCCTGTTCGGGAGCACGCTGTGAAGCCTTTTAACAAAAAAAAAAAAGAATAAAAAGGGAAAGATTATAACACATGAATTTTACAGTTTGCTAAACACCAAACCAAAAAAGGAACTTACTCTTCGGTGACTGCCGCGATTAGCATTCCGACGACTATGGGAGGTGCTTTGAGGAACTGTACGTCGAGCCCCGGATTGTGAAGACTAATAAAAAAATAGAAATAAATAATAAATAAATTATGTGCTTGGATGGAGGCATATGCACTGTGTGTGTGCTGTGCTGAATGTTTGTGTTGGGTGTAGTGTGTTTTATGTGAGGATCTGTCTCTGCAAAACTTACACTATGCGCTCCCGCTCCTCTCATTTCTCCACCCTGCCCGTCTCCTTCATGAAGCTCCTCTGCTTCATCTTCCTGTGAAAAAAGAATAAATACATATAGGGTTCAAAAACATTACCAGAGATGTACCCAAAAAAATTTATGAAGAAAAAAAAAAAAAAAACCTCAGGTGGCTGACGATGTGAGGGGGGGCTCTCAGATGAAGACATTGTTATTCTGCCTGCGTCTGTCTTGGTCCCTAGAATCTGCAAGTATAAAGAGAGTTCTAAGCTACTATACAAAAGGATAGATGCAGCTTTTCGGGACTTTATACTTACATGTTTTCAAAACTTTGGGGGGTCTGCCTGCGTCGTCTTGGTCCCTAGTTCCTTGGTCCCTAGAATCTGCAAGTATAAAGACAGTTCTAAGCTACTATACTATGTATTGGTATGCCAAATTACATTTCCCCCCCCCTAAAAAAAATTTTTAACCACACCTAAAAATAAAATAATAAAAAAAAAATGTTAACTTGATATGCTTGATGTACAAGCTGCAAAACCCTCCACCTCCTGTTTCCCCCCAAAATTCCATGAAAGCAACACCACAACTACTTCAATCTTGATATGCGCCATACGCATGTTGGTAAACCTACCCACCCCCTCGTCCAGAGACAGTTTCAACCTTATAAAAAAAAATTCCCTCATTCAAAGTTAAAATACCAATACCCAAAAATGATAATTATGGTTACCCTAGTTATAACCAGATAACATTTTGTATACCAAAGGTTTGCATTCTGCATTTATATATAAAACCTCAAACACCTTTATTGAATGTAGACCAGTTTTAAATTTGTCTTGAAATCATACTATGGACAGTTTTGTGTCATTTTTATTCAAATTTTTTTTTTTTCTTTTTTTTTGGTTGGAAAGTAGGAGCTACACTGCTCTTTATTTGAAATACCAGTACAGTATGTTAATGTATGAAAAATCACCAAAAAATGCAGAACACATCACACAGCATTTAGAAACACACACACACACACACACACGTCACATCACAGCCATTAAAAATACCAGCACAGTATGAAAAATAAAAAACAAGGCAGGCAGGCGGTCTGGCACACATCACACGGCATACACACACACACACACGTCACAGCACAGCCATTAAAAATACCAGCACAGTATGAAAAATAAAAAACAAGGCAGGCAGGCGGTCTGGCACACATCACACGGCATACACACACACACACACGTCACAGCACAGCCATTAAAAATACCAGCACAGTATGAAAAATAAAAAACATGCAAGGCAGGCATACACACACACGCTGGATGGCAGTACTCACATAGCAGTCTCTGGCAGGGTCTCTCTTGCTAGCGGGTATGTCTCGCTGGCAGGGTATGTCTCACTGGCAGGATCTCTCTCGCTGGCAGGATCTCTCTCGCTGGCAGGATCTCTCTCGCTGGCAGGATCTCTCTTGCTGGCAGGCTCTGTGTTCTCTCTTGATGGCACATTGAGAAATGAGGCCCACCTGTCCTGTTTATATAGTTTTGGGGTTGTCTGGGAAAAGTATCAACTTTTTGGAGCATGCTCAGTTGAAAAAAACGGATTGGGGCGACGTATCCGCCAAATGACGGATCCGACGCCCATAGGCGCCCATTCTATAAAATGACGGACGCGACGGATCCGTCGCGGACTGCCAATTAGGCGGCGACAAAAAACGTTACAAAGTCCGTCAATGTCTAGACAACGTCCGCCAAATTTCGACGGATCCGTCGCATGGCGGATGGAACGGATGACCATCCGTCACAATCCGTCGCTAATGCAAGTCTATGGGGAAAATAACGGATCCGTCGAAAAAAATGACGGATCCGTTATTTGATGAAAATGGCGGTTTTAGACTGACGCCAAACAACTGAAGTGTGAAAGAGGCCTTAGGCTTCTTTCACATTTCCGTCTTCTGGGGGCCGTCGCAATCCGTGGTTATGGCAAAAAAACGGATCTTGCAAATGTGCCCGCAGGATCCATTTTTTTGCCATTGACTTGAACTAAGGACGGATTGCGACGGATGGACACACGTCGCATCCGTCGTGCGACGGATGCGTCGTGTTTTTGCGGTCCGTCGAGACGAAAAAACGTTCAGTGTAACGTTTTTTCGTCCGTCGAATCCGCCAGTTCCGACCACGCATGCGCGGCCGGAACTCCGCCCCCTCCTCCCCGGAACTCACAATGGGCAGCGGATGCATCGTAAGACTGCATCCGCTGCCCACGTTGTGCACAATTGTGCACAACGTCCGTCGGTACGTCGGGCCGACTGTTTGTGACGGCCCCGTACCGACGGACATGTGAAAGAAGCCTAAGTGTTCTCCTCAACACTCTCCAGTTGGTATGTACAAGATCTGGCCCCCTTAACTTATTGTGTATCGTTCACATAATGTATTGCATCACTCCCTGTTTCTTCTCTAGATGCAAGCTAATTTTATTGGGGCCCACTATATGGTTTACATCACCTCAGCTATATATCTAGGTATGTGGTCCTTTATTGACCTGATATACCCCAGTATCTATATATCTCTCTACACACTTCAATTAAACGTATATTGCATTCCTGTCCTTAGGAGCCTCGTAGCCCTACATGGTCCTACAATGTTTATTAAGCTCTATATGTTGCAGGTATTCTTATACGATTGCCTCCAGTAATATTGATGACCATTTTTGTCTTTTGATGTATATAATTTTAAATAAAAATAAAAAATATATAAAAGTTTAAATCACCCCCCTTTCGCCCCAATCAAAATAAAACAATTTAAAAAAAATCAAACATACACATATTTGGTATCGCCGCGTTCAGAATCGCCCGATCTATCAATAAAAACAAAGGATTAACCTGACCGCTAAATGGCGTAGCGAGAAAAAAAATCAAAACGACAAAATTACGTTTTTTTGGTCGCCGCGACATTGCATTAAAATGCAATAACGGGCGATCAAAAGAACGTATCTGCACCAAAATGGTATCATTAAAAACGCCAGCTTGGCACGCAAAAAATAAGCCCTCACCCAATCCCAGATCACGAAAATTGGAGACGCTACGGGTATCGGAAAATCGCACAATTTTTATTTTTTTTTTTTGCAAACTTTGGAATTTTTTTCCACCACTTAGATAAAAAATAACCTAGACATGTTAGGTGTCTATGAACTCGTAATGACCTGGAGAATCATAATGGCAGGTTAGTTTTAGCATTTGGTGAACCTACCAAAAAAGCCAAACAAAAAACAAGTGTGAGATTGCACTTTTTTTGCAGTTTCATCACACTTGGAATTTTTTTCCCGTTTTCTGTTACACGGCATGGTAAAAACAATGGTATTGTTCAAAAGTACATCTCGTCCCGCAAAAAATAAGCCCTCACATGGCCATATTGATGGAAAAATAAAGAAGTTATGGTTCTGGGAAGGAGGGGAGCGTAAAACGAAAACGAAAAAACGGAAAAAGCTCCGGGGGTGAAGGGGTTAAGCACATGCGCATACAGTACATCAGACTAAAAATATCCTACATAGATTCTAGAAGACAATATGCATTGTACATTTTTGTTATTCTTTATGTCTCAAACTTTCATTTAAAATAAGCACTGGGGGCAGATTCCCAGGGAGATGTGTCCGTCACAGAGATCTTAACAGCTCATTTACATATTAAGAAAAACTGGATTTCTGAGGAATAAGACATCGGATCGCAGATATCAAGATATCATTTTATTCAGCTTCCTATGGCCCACATGCCCATGTAGACAGATTAGGAGGATTGACCCCTCTTTGAGATTCGCTTTAATTGGCTAGGTGATAATTTAACGGAGGGGATGGCTATCTTATGTCTATATCTGGGCAAAAATGTTCACGGATAATAGTTATGTCTTAATTACAGTGAACATGTAGGCAATTTATTTGAGAATAGGATATTTTAAAACAGTCAACGTGACGTTTGTCGCAGATCCTCTTCATGACTAATGTTGCCGTACCCTGTGTTATGTCATATCTCCCTTCTTCTTACTCTTAGTATCCAATTATCACTGAATTTGGGGATGAACAGAACTTTTCGCCCTATGATACTAAAGAAGAATCTCTGCTTCGCAACGATATTTCCCAACATGAGGTGAGTGGGGAAAATTCTTCAGCTTCGCTTGGCACAGCTCCCACCTTTCTTCATAGCTATGTATATGTATATATATCTCCGCTGGCACTGCTACCCCAATGACTCATGCGTATATAAAATCTCATTCCACCCCCTCTCTCCTTTCTAGAGTAACTACTTATAGTAATAATGACACACTGCGTAAATGGCAATGTACTCCCACCTCTTTCACACTCTCCTAAGGGTGATTCTCAAGAGGAAAACAACAATATGGCAGTGACATATTACACAATAATGGCACTAGATGACTGCACTTTGAGTCCTAAAAACAATATAGTAAGGTAACAAACAATAGGAGGTATGTACATTGGAATGAATGTAACAATATGAGCTGTGGCAGTCCCTTTGTAAACCAAAAGAAATATCGTTATTTAACTATTTCAGGTGTTACTAGTTACAAAAAAATATATATATACAGTACAGACCAAACGTCTGGACACACCTTCTCATTTTAAGATTTTTCTGTATTTTCATGACTATGAAAATTGTACATTCACACTGAAGGCATCAAAACTATGAATTAACACGTGGAGTTATATACTTAACAAAAAAGTGTTAAACAACTGAAAATATGTCTTATATTCTAGGTTCTTCAAAGTAGCCACTTTTTGCTTTGATAACTGCTTTGCACACTCTTGCATTCTCTTGATGAGCTTTAAGAGGTTGTCACCGGGAATGGTTTTCACTTCACAGGTGTGCCCTGTCAGGTTTAATAAGTGGGATTTCTTGCCTTATAAATGGTGTTGGGACTATCAGTTGTGTTGTGCAGAAGTCTGGTGGATACACAGCTGATAGTCCTACTGAATAGACTGTTAGAATTTGTATTATGGCAAGAAAAAAGCAGCTAAGTAAAGAAAAACGAGTGGCCATCATTACTTTAAGAAATGAAGGTCAGTCAGTCTGAAAAATTGGGAAAACTTTGAAAGTGTCCCCAAGTGCAGTGGCAAAAACCATCAAGCGCTACAAAGAAACTGGCTCACATGAGGACCGTCCCAGGAAAGGAAGACCAAGAGTCACCTCTGCTTCTGAGGATAAGTTTATCCGAGTCACCAGCCTCAGAAATCGCAGGTTAACAGCAGCTCAGATTAGAGACCAGGTCAATGCCACACAGAGTTCTAGCAGCAGACACATTTCTACAACAACTGTTAAGAGGAGACTTTGTGCAGCAGACCTTCATGGTAAAATAGCTGCTAGGAAACCACTGCTAAGGACAGGCAACAAGCAGAAGAGACTTGTTTGGGCTAAAGAACCCAAGGAATGGACATTAGACCAGTGGAAATCTGTGCTTTGGTCTGATGAGTCCAAATTTGAGATCTTTGGTTCCAACCACCGTGTTTTTGTGCGACGCAGAAAAGGTGAACAGATGGACTCTGCATGCCTGGATCCCACCGTGAAGCATGGAGTAGGAGGTGTGATGGTGTGGGGGTGCTTTGCTGGTGACACTGTTGGGGATTTATTCAAAAGTGAAGGCATACTGAACCAGCATGGCTACCACAGCATCTTGCAGCGGCATGCTATTCCATCCGGTTTGCGTTTAGTTGGACCATCATTTATTTTTCAACAGGACAATGACACCAAACACACCTCCAGGCTGTGTAAGGGCTATTTGACCAAGAAGGAGAGTGATGGGGTGCTACGCCAGATGACCTGGCCTCCACAGTCACCAGACCTGAACCCAATCGAGATAGTTTGGGGTGAGCTGGACCGCAGAGTGAAGGCAAAAGGGCCAACAAGTGCTAAGGATCTCTGGGAACTCCTTCAAGATTGTTGGAAGACCATTCCCGGTGACTACCTCATGAAGCTCATCAAGAGAATGCCAAGAGTGTGCAAAGCAGTCATCAAAGCAAAAGGTGGCTACTTTGAAGAACCTAGAATATGAGACATAATTTCAGTTGTTATATACCTTTTTGTTAAGTATATAATTCCACATGTGTTAATTCATAGTTTTGATGCCTTCAGTGTGAATGTACAATTTTCATAGTCATGAAAATACAGAAAAATCTTTAAATGTGAAGGTGTGTCCAAACTTTTGGTCTGTACTGTATTTGCTGTAGTAGTTATGTGAGGACATGTCTTATGTGTCAGATTTACTTTGGATTGGTCACTTTGACAATCCAGACCCTGGCATCAACACAATCTACAGACCAAACAGCACCAGCTCGAAAAAAAATAGTCTTATATGGTCAATACACCCAGAAAATGTCCAGTAAGCCCTGAAAAGACAATTTTTTGTTAAAGGGAACCTGTCATCCCCCTCAGGCGTTTGTAACTAAAAGAGCCACCTTGTGCAGCACAAATGCTGCATTCTGACAAGGTGGCTCGTTTAGTTATGCTCCCTGCACACGCTGAAATAAACGTTTATAAAATGTGGCCCCTCATACCCTGAAATGTTCCCCGGCGCCTGCGCTGTAAGTACGAAGGGCAGCTCAACTGCGGAAAAAAAAAACTTAATGCGCAGGCGCCGGGGACGATAATGCTGGAGGAGGAGGCGGCGCGCACAGCTCTGGAGTGACAGCTGTGCTGCGTCTGATTAGGAGGGAAAGACCCGCCTCCGAGAACATTTCAGGGTATGAGGGGCCACATTTTATAAACGTTTATTTCAGCGTGTGCAGGCATCATAACTAAAAGAGCCACCTTGTCAGAATGCAGCATTAGTGCTGCACAAGGTGGCTCTTTTAGTTACAAACGCCTGAGGGGGGTGACAGGTTCCCTTTAAAGAACAGAAATATAAAAAGTTCTGCCACAATACTTTTCCAATAACCGTATCTTACCGTGCCTAACAATGCTATCATACAGTACCAAACAATAGTATCATACAGATCCCACATAATAGTACCATACCCTACCAATAACTTTGTTACATGGAGCCCTAATGTTACAGTACAGTGGGTACAAGGACGGGTTGAAGAAGGGCAATTGCACCAACAGATTACTAACCAAACCTTTCTATCTCTGCCAGTGCATTAAATAGATTTTTGTAACAATTACGGTATTATACGTGGAAAGTCTTTTATTCTGATTTTATCAAAATTTGACTTTAAAAAAAGGCTGTATAGGAATTTAAAAAGCATAGTTGATTTCTTCCATGGATGCCTATAGCTAAATTTCTACTTTCATGCTTAATGCAAGTCTCTAATTTAAAGGGTCTACATTGTGTGCAGAATTATTAAACAAGTGAGTATTTTGACCATATAATGATTTTTATGCAGATTTTCCAAATCCAAGCTGTATAAATTTGAATGTTTATTGGATGAAGCAGGTGATGTGTATTTGTGTAATGAGGAGGGTGATAAAGGATACAACAGCCTCTATCATGGTGTGCAGAATTATCAGGCAGTTTGTTTTCCTGAGGCAAAATGGGTCAAAAAAACAGATTTAACTGATTCTGAAAAGTAAAAAATTGTTATAAGTCTTACAGATGTATGAGCAGTATTGAGATTGCTAAAATCAAGATCATGGTCATGATCACAGAATCATCAAAAGTTTTGTTGCAAATAATCAACAGGGTCTTAAAAACAACGGGTTGAGAAAAAAAGACGCACATTAGCTGCAGAAGATGTGAGAAGAATCAATCGACATGTAACCAGGAACCCATTACCCTGCAGTGCAGTCGTATTCCTGAACTGCAACCTCCCTGAGGCCCAAGAGTAATGATAATAATAATTTTTATTTCTATATCACCAACCTATTCCGCAGCACTTTACATTACAGAGAGGACTTGTACAGACAATAAAGACATAACAGAATAACATCATTCAACAGATACCAAGAGGAGTGAGGACCCTGCTCGCAGACTTACAATCGCAAGGTGTTCAGTGCTCAAATGACTAAGACATGGCCAATGTAAGGAAGGCTGAAATCTGACCACCACTGAATAAGATGCAGTACATAATTTGAAATGTCAAGACTGGGCCAAGAAATATCTGAAGACAGACTTTTCAAAGGTTTCATGGACTGTTTAGATGAGAGCAGTGGCGTAACTAGATTCTGATGGGCCCCGATCCAAGATTTGGACAGGCGCACAATATCCAAAATAAATTACAAATATATATGCACTTTCCATCATCCTGGTATATATGTCACCCATCCTGGAAAATATATCCTCCATCATAGTCAACCATAAAGTATAATGCACATCCCATAGTCCTCAGACGCACATTCAGCTTAAGTGTATTGCTCCACACAGATCCATCAGTCCATGCGCCGCAATACATGCTGAAAGCCAGTCTGAGGCCAGCAGCTGACGTCGGAGTGCATGTGACTGAGGGCACATGGCAGTGTCGTCATGCACTTCAGTCGCACGCTGAAGTCAGCTGCCGTCTTCAGCAGAAGACGCGTGCGGCGGGGGAGCGAAGGGAAGGTGAGTATTTTTAAATCAGTGGCCATACTACTACATGAATGACTATGGGCTGTGGATTATTTTTTATGAGTGACTATGGGATGTGCATTGTACTTTATGGATGACTATGCGGTGCATTATGCTTTATGGGTGACTATGGGATGTGCAATATACTTTATGGATGATTATGCGGTGCATTATGCTTTATGGGTGACGATTGGATGTACATTATACTTTATTGGTGACTATGGGATGTGCATTATACTTTATGGGTAGTGGTGTAACTAGAGTCAGATGGGCCCTGGTGCACTGCCAGCTCCACAATAACCCAAGAAAGATCATTAGCTGCCACCCCCAATTTAAATTTGTTTATTAACAACAAAATAGTAGTGTTACAAACATTTTGCATCCAAGAATGTCGAACATAAAATGTAATACATATAAACTGCGTATTCTTAAGCTTGAAATAAAATACAGCTGTCATCAATAACCAACGTTATATTATAATTATTAAAGCTGTTGGATCAATAGTAACACATGAAATTATGTAAATAGAAAAAACTTAGAAAACCAAAACACTTGAATTAGAACTGTATCTACGCTAACTACTAATTCGCCGCCGTACCTCACGTCTGACCTCCACGCGACATCCTCACTCCACAACAAGTCTATAAAGTAAGATGGGAAGAATTCCACCTACCCCAGATTTTTTCAAATTTGCCCGGGCACCCTCTATTCTGATATAACGTGCGTTCATATGGAATGATCGAGTTGACCAGTTCAATCCAAGTTCCCTTAGTTGGACTTGTACTCCCCATCCACCGCAAAGCCAGTACCTTTCGTGCCATAAAGAGTGTCTCACGTAAAAAAATATCAATGTAGTGATCCCAAGTCTCCTCCTCCCATACTCCAAATATACAAACCAATGGGTCAAGGGAAACTGGAATTGATAGCAGTGATGCAAGTAGTGATGTCACCTCCCTCCAGTATTGTAGAATAACAGGACAACTCCATATCATGTGAATGAAGTCTGCATCTAAGGAGTGACAGCGCATACACTCTGATGTTTGAAATCGACCCATTTTAAAAAGCCGTGTCGGAGTTAAATACGATTGATGTATTATGTATAGTTGAGTCATCCTGTTGTTAACTGATGGGGATACTTTAATTGGGGATTCAAGAATGTCTTCCCATTCCTCCCCCTGCATATTAGAGAGAAGTCCCTCCCATTTCCCCTTAACAGAGTTAACAGTAGACGCATCTCCCGAAGATAGCATATAAGTATATAGGGAGGAGATAAGACCTTGGGGACCCTGTGATTTGAGAATTCCTATCAAGGGTAGAGAGAATATAGCACGACCCGCACCTGCCTGTCTCATATATGATTGTATGGCTGACCTTAACTGTAAATATCGAAAAAACTGGGATCTCTGTATACCATGCTTGATTTGCAATTGCTCGAAAGACATGAAAACCCCCCCATCATACAGATCACCTATTGAGGAGACACCATGCCCGATCCAGAAGTCAGTGGATGGGTGATTCAATAAAGTTGAGAAATAGCCATTTTTCCACAGGGGCATCTCCGCCACGACATCCGTGAATCCCACAATTTTTTTAATTTGCCTCCAAACCGACCTTGCCAGGCGAAGCAAAGGAAGCATACGAGGGATATTAATTTTCTCCAATTCTAGAAAATTCAGTGGACAGTCCGTTTGAGACGCATGAAAAAGATGGCTTTCAGAGTTAGGAAGGCAATTATTAGGCATCCATTTATTAAGAGCTTTAACCTGACCAGCCAACTAATATAGATAAAAATCCGGTAACGCCGCCCCGCCCCTTAACTTTGATCTCTGTAGCGTAGACAGCCTGAGCTTGGGCCTAGATTTCCCCCATATGAAAGATGTAATTTGAGAGTTCAAATTTGTAAAGAAGGATTTAGGAATTAACACAGCACTATGTTGAAGACAGTAACTGAGCTTGGGGAGCAATATCATCTTGATTAAGTTGATGCGGCCGGCTACAGATAACGGAAGTTTGCTCCAAGCTGTAAATTTAAGTTTAACTAATTCTGACAACGGGAGTATGTTAAGTTGTAGATCAAATCTACTGCCCTGAGAAATATATATGCCCAAGTATTTAAAACTGGGTACAATAGGGAGGGAGGAAAGAGTCCCAAGACCGGACGATGGAATATGGCAGAGAGGCATCAACGCTGATTTGTCCCAGTTTATATATAGGCCCGAGTGTCTACTAAATTTATCTATAGTGTCTATTACCCGCGGTAATGTTACCTCCGCCTCATCCATAAATATCACCATGTCATCAGCGTATAGACCAATAGTGTCCACCCGACCAGCTATATTTATACCTTTAATATCAACAGAGGACCTTATGCGTATCGCCAGGGCCTCTATCGCAAGGGCAAAGAGGGCCGGGGAGAGAGGGCACCCCCTGGCGGGTCCCTCTATACAGTAAGAAAGATTTAGAGATGGAGCCATTAACAATTATACGGGCCTTGGGTTTCATATACAATAGACCCACCCACTTCAAAAATTTGTCCCCGAAGCCATATTTTTTCAAACATGCTGAAAGGAAGGGCCATTCAAGGGAGTCAAAGGCTTTGGCCGCATCCAGCGATGCCAATGCCCAGGAGTTGTCTGGTACCAATGAGCTATACTGGACTACTGACTGGACCCGTCTAATGTTTATAGAGGTATTCTTGCCCGGCATAAAACCCGTTTGGTCTGGATGTATAAGGTCGAGTATGATCGAATTCAATCTTGTAGCTAGAATTTTAGTAAAAATTTTATAATCTACATTTACTAGTGAGATAGGCCTGTATGATCCACACTCCAATGGGTCTTTCCCCTCCTTTTTAAGTAAAATGATGTTTGCCTCGTAAAATGTGTCAGGCATAGAATCCCTCTCACACACCCCCCGGAACACCTTCAACAAGAGCCGTGCCAGTATATCATGATATTTCCTGTATAATTCAATGGGAAACCCATCTGGACCAGGGGCCTTCCCAGAGGCCATATCCATCAAAGCATTTTCAATCTCCTCCAAAGTAAACTCCGTGTCCATAAAGGCTCGCTGAGCTGGGGTCAATAGGGGAAATGTTACATCTGATAGATAATCCAGGTTCTCAGGGATATCAAAGTCACATTTAGATGTATATAGCGACTTATAATAATCATGAAAGCAGCAAAGTATCTCCTCATTCGAGGACACTAATGACCCATCTGGTGTTCGAATCTGTAATATAGTGTTGGAGACATTGTGTTGGCGTACCAAGAAAGCCAAAAATTTGCTAGCCTGGTTTCCCAATTCAAAATAGGATTGGCGAGTAAAAAATAGTTTACGTTTAGATTTAGTGTCTTTATGCTGAACATATAGCCTCTGAGACGTTAGCCACTCAAGTCTATTGCCATTAGTTGGGTCAGATATATACGCAGACTCCGAGTCTTTTAGTCTTTGCTCCACCTCGTCATCCTCCCGCGAGGTCATCCTTTTGATATAAGATATTGTAGAGGATAGACACCCCCTTAGATATGCCTTAAGGGCATCCCAAAGTACATTAGTATTCTGGGGCTCTGAGTGGGATAAAATGAAACCCCTCAACTGGTCCACAGTTCTATCATTGGAATCTATCAATTTAAGCCAAAATGGATTCAACTTCCACACTATGCCGCCATTTGATTGCCCAAATTTAAGTTTAAGAACAACCGGGCTGTGGTCAGATATTCCCCTATTGCCATGCTCAACGCCATCCACCCATGTTGCCAACCCCTCGGATCCAAAGATATAATCTAGGCGGGAGAGGGATCGTCTGGTAGATGAGTGACAGGTATAGCCTTTTTCCCCTGGGTGGCGCACTCTCCATAGATCCAACTAACCACTACCCTCCATGAATGAAGCTAATTGGGATGGAGTCTGAGAGAAGGGTTCCCCCACCACGTCGTCACCCAATCTCAGCCTATCCAAGCGGGCATCCATGACCAGATTAAAATCCCCCATGCAGATGACATTCGCGTCTGGAAAGCCTAAAGCAAAGCTCATTGCCATCCGAAGTACTGATAGATTAGCTGGAGGAGGGTTATAAACACATAATATGATGTATTCACGAGAGTTGATTAGCGCATTCACAAATACAAACCGACCTTCAGAATCCCTCCTAGCCTCCCTCATCTCCCATCTAACGTCTCTGTGAATTAACAGTGAGACCCCCCTTGAGTAGCTAGTGTGAAACGCGTGTATGGACCATTGCACCCACGGTTTCTGTACACATCGGGCCGTGTCTCTAGTCAAATGTGTCTCGACCAATGCTACAATATGTGGGTGATAGCGCTTGATCTCTGAGAATAATCTTTTTCCGGGGAGATTTGATACCGCGTACATTCCAGGTCATGTATATTATTTCAGACCCCATACTCACTCATCACTATATAATAAACAATAATTGTCCAGGCAGAACTTAGGGATAGCACATAGAGGCCGAGAGATCCACTGGTGGCGAGTTTACCTACAAAACAGATAGAACAAACATAGAAAAAGAAACAAACCAAAAACCAAACAATGTAGGAGCGTAATCCCATGCTCCTATTATCAGATGAAAATGGGGATACCCTCGCTAAATTAAGCGTTCGGTATTGTTGGTAGGTTAGGCACCCACAAGGAAAGCTTCATTATGTAATCATCCACTCAAGTATATTAGGATGTCTTTATACTGGACGCCCTGTGGACCCGTAACCACTCAGCCGCTTCCTCCGGATCAGTGAAGAATATAGAGGAACCCTCATGAACAACTCGCAAGCGGGCGGGATAAAGCATGGAGTATACGACGTTCCGATCTCTGAGTTGTTTCTTAATTTCCAGGAACCGTGCCCGCTCTTTCTGAAGCTCCATGGAGAAGTCTGGGAAAATCGAAATTGTGGCGTTGTGGAACTTGATAGGGCTCTTTTGCCGTGCCAGACGTAGAATGACATCTCTATCTTTACAGTTAAGAATACGTACCAGGAAAGGTCTCGGAGGAGCTCCGGGGGGGAGGGGCTTCGTGGGGACCCTATGGGCCCTCTCCACAGAGAAGGTTGAGGAGAATTCACCTTCCAAAGAAGTTTTAAGCCAGTTCTCCAGGAATTCCTCAGGTCGTTGGCCCTCCGAGCGCTCCGGTAGACCAATAATACGAATATTGTTCCGACGCAGCCTGTTCTCCAAGTCATCTGCTTTTTGTTTCCAGGCATTAATGGAACCTGCCACCTTTGTCAATTTAGCCTCCATGGGTGTAATAGTATCTTCTATCTGTGACAATCTTGTTTCCACCTCCGCAATGCGACCTCCCATGGTCTGCATATCTAGTCTCAGACGGCCCACCTCAGTGTGTACATCTTCTATCTTTTCAGTAAGCGAGGATCTGGTTAAGGAGATGGCCTGCATTAGTTGTTCAGAGGCCTGTTTAAGAGTTAACTCCTCCTGTTCCCCCTCCTCATTACTATCAGAAGATCGACCTTTACGCTGAACCTGCGCGGGGGTATTTCTGAGGGTCCGCCCACCCTCCGGAGGGTCCTCTCTGGCAAATTTTTTCAATTTATCAGCCGTTCCTGATCCTTTGGAGTGCTGCATCTTTGATAAAGATGAGAGGCAGCAGAGTAGTTGAGGTTATAATCTGGAATAGTGCCAAGTTCCAGTCACAAATAATTGGCAGAGCCGGCAAAGATTATTTATGTGGTGTTATGAGACAACCACAAGTATATATAGAGTGTTTATAGTTGCAGGTGCAGCAGCTCTTAGAGCTCAGGAGATTCTATGCACCTGGGGGGAGACCACAGCAGCGGCAGAGGCAGCAGGGGGGAGGGGTGCCAGACCCTCCAAATCATATGCACTAGCTGGGTAGGTATCTTCAAATAAGGGAACGTGGGGCCCAATTTTCCAGGGCACTAACCGTTCATTCCCTGATGTACTGCAGGATGTGTATCCACCTCCCAGGCAGCGCTGCAGATGTGATGCACAGTGCCACGTCTCCTCTCACCAGAGCGTGCGTTTTTATAGTGACCGCCGCCCCACCGGTATTGCCGTCCACAGTCCCCCAGTTCCAGCGCACCCGGATTCAATCGCCGGCACCGCAGTCTCTCAGAGGCCGCCAAGATTTAGGGGGGAGTCCCGGGAGTGATAGGAACCGGCGCCGCACTATACCTCCTCAGAGCGCGCTCACAAGATGGCCGCCATCACACACCAGTCTCCTGCTCCGGCGGGCTCCGCCGGCTCTCCGCTCTCCTCCGGATCCCGCAGCACCCTCCACAGTAGCCTCGCACCTTCCAGGACCCAGGGGGGCCACAAATCATAAGCGGTCCACACTGTAAGGGGGGTTTGAGCGGCAGGTTTCTGTCAGGATGATAGGAGCTCTCCCAGGGCACGTCTTCTCACTCCAGCTACATAGCCACGCCCCCTGCCACCACCAATTTATAGGCCGTCTGGACACACGTTACAAGTAGCATATGGCTTCATGGTGCGATATATTTGCTTCTGAAGGTCGCAGGCGTTAGATATTGAAATCGTATTTTTATTATGAGTTTACCGTTACCCAGAGACCACATGTTACCTGGTTCGCACCATCTATCAGACTGTTATTTGATTGGATGAATTCCAGTGGCCCCATGGTGATCTGAGTGGATGCGTTCCATTTGTCCCTTCGCTACAACGCAAAAAATCTATATCTCGAAAGTCTCAGATTGATACAAACCCCAATATTTCTACCTGTACCCCGTAGCCGGATTTTCTAAGATCTGTTCCTGGGACAGCATACTTCTCCACCTCTGGTAAACGTATCCTTTTGTTATTGGGTTCCCAGAGAAGACTTTTCAAGTGTGATTACCTGGACACTGCAGGCACTCCAGGCTTCAAAAGGAACATGAATGCCTAGCTCTTCCTATCATAATTAGTGTTAATTACTTTTTCTCTCCCTAGCCATAACTGGTTTCCGCTTCCCCATATCTGCAAATTCTTAGACCTTTGTCCCTGATGTTCTGTGTGAGGATGGGGGGTTGAATGTGCCCACCCAGGAAATGTCTTATGGATTTTAATCTTTCTCTATAACAAACGGCGACAGACCTTCTCTTCGAATTCAGACACCCGCAAGGTAGATATGGGGTACTGCTATAGCCTGATATTATTAACCCCTTCCTGACATCAGACGTACTATCCCGTCGAGGTGGGGTGGGCCCGTATGACCACCGACGGGATAGTACGTCATACGCGATCGGCCGCGCTCACGGGGGGAGCGCGGCCGATCGCGGCCGGGTGTCAGCTGCATATCGCAGCTGACATCCGGCACTATGTGCCAGGAGCGGTCACGGACCGCCCCCGGCACATTAACCCCCGGCACACCGCGATCAAACATGATCGCGGTGTACCGGCGGTATAGGGAAGCATCGCGCAGGGAGGGGGCTCCCTGCGGGCTTCCCTGAGACCCCCGGAGCAACGCGATGTGATCGCGTTGCTCCGAGGGTCTCCTACCTCCCTCCTCGCCGCAGGTCCCGGATCCAAGATGGCCGCGGCATCCGGGTCCTGCAGGGAGGGAGGTGGCTTACCGAGCGCCTGCTCAGAGCAGACACTTGGTAAGCCTGCAGCCCTGCACAGCAGATCGTCGATCTGACAGAGTGCTGTGCACACTGTCAGATCAATGATCTGTAATGTCCCCCCCGGGACAAAGTAAAAAAGTTTAAAAAAAATTCCCCACATGTGTGTAAAAAAAAAAATAAAAAAAATATCCTAAATAAAGAAAAAAAAAATATATATTATTCCCATAAATACATTTCTTTAGCTAAATAAAATAAAAAAAACAATAAAAGTACACATATTTAGTATCGCCGCGTCCGTAACGACCCAACCTATAATACTGCCCCACTAGTTAACCCCTTCAGTAAACACCGTAAGAAAAAAAAAAAAAAAAACGAGGCAAAAAACAACGCTTTATTATCATACCGCCGAACAAAAAGTGGAATAACACGCGATCAAAAATACGCATATAAATAACCATGGTACCGCTGAAAACGTCATCTTGTCCCGCAAAAAACGAGCCGCAATACAGCATCATCAGCAAAAAAATAAAAAAGTTATAGTCCTGAGAATAAAGCGATACCAAAATAATTATTTTTTCTATAAAATAGTTTTTATTGTATAAAAGCGCCAAAACATAAAAAAAATGATATAAATGAGATATCGCTGTAATCGTACTGACTTGACGAATAAAACTGCTTTATCAATTTTACCAAACGCGGAACGGTATAAATGCCTCCCCCAAAAGAAATTCATGAATAGCTGGTTTTTGATCACTCTGCCTCACAAAAATCGGAATAAAAAGCGATCAAAAAATGCGACGTGTCCAAAAATGTTACCAATAAAAACGTCAACTCGTCCCGCAAAAAACAAGATCTCACATGACTCTGTGGACTCAAATATGGAAAAATTACAGCTCTCAAAATGTGGTAACGCAAAAAATATTTTTTGCAATGAAAAGCGTCTTTCAGTGTGTGACGGCTGCCAATCATAAAAATCCGCTAAAAAACCCGCTATAAAAGTAAATCAAACCCCCCTTCATCACCCCCTTAGTTTGGGAAAAATAAAAAAATAAAAAAATGTATTTATTTCCATTTTCCCATTAGGGTTAGGGTTAGGGCTAGAGTTAGGACTAGAGTTAGGGCTAGGGTTAGGGCAAGGGTTAGGACTAGGGTTGGGGCTAGGGTTGGGGCTAGGGTTAGGGTTAGGGCTAGAGTTGGGGCTAGGGTTAGGGCTAGGGTTAGGGCTAGGGTTAGGGCTAGGGTTAGGGCTAGGGTTGGGGCTAGGGCTAGAGTTGGGGCTAGGGTTGGGGCTAGGGTTAGGGCTAGGGTTACGGCTAGTGTTAGGGCTAGTGATAGGGCTAGGGTTATTGCTAGGGTTAGGGCTAGGGTTAGGGTTGGGGCTAGGGTTGGGGCTACAGTTAGGGTTGGGGCTAAAGATAGGGTTAGGGTTTGGATTACATTTACGGTTGGGAATAGGGTTGGGTGTGTCTGGGTTGGAGGAGTGGTTAGGGTTACTGTTGGGATTAGGGTAAGGGGTGTGTTTGGATTAGGGTTTCAGTTATAATTGGGGGGTTTCCACTGTTTAGGCACATCAGGGGCTCTCCAAACGGGACATGGCATCCGATCTGAATTCCAGCCAATTCTGCATTGAAAAAGGAAAACAGTGCTCCTTCCCTTCAGAGCTCTCCCGTGTGCCCAAACAGGGGTTTACCCCAACATATGGGGTATCAGCGTACTCAGGACAAATTGGACATCATCTTTTGGGGTCCAATTTCTCCTGCTACCCTTGGGAAAATACAAAACTGGGGGCCAAAAAATAAGTTTTGTGGGAAAAAAAATATTTTTTATTTTCACGGCTCTGCGTTGTAAACTGTAGTGAAACACTTGGGGGTTCAAAGTTCTCACAACACATCTAGATAAGTTCCTTGGGGGGTCTAGTTTCCGATATGGGGTCACTTGTGGGGGGTTTGTACTGTTTGGGTACATCAGTGGCTCTGCAAATGCAACGTGACGCCTGCAGGCAAATGCAACGTGACGCCTGCAGACCAATCCATTTAAGTCTGCATTCCAAATGGCGCTCCTTCCCTTCCGAGCTCTGTCATGCGCCCAAACAGTGGTTCCCCCCCACATATGGGGTATCAGCGTACTCAGGACAAATTGGACAACAATGTTTGGGGTCCAATTTATCCTGATACCCTTGTGAAAATACAAAACTGGGGGCTAAAAAATCATTTTTGTGAAAAAAAAAAGAATTTTTATTTTCATGGCTCTGTGTTATAAACTGTAATGAAACACTTGGGGGTTCAATGTTCTCACAACACATCTAGATAAGTTCCTTGGGGGGTCTAGTTTCCAATATGGGGTCACTTGTGGGGGGTTTGTACTGTTTGGGTACATCAGGGGCTCTGCAAATGCAACGTGACGCCTGCAGACCAATCCATTTAAGTCTGCATTCCAAATGGCGCTCCTTCCCTTCCGAGCTCTGTCATGCACCCAAACAGTGGTTCCCCCCCATATATGGGGTATCAGCGTACTCAGGACAAATTGGACAACAACTTTTGGGGTCCAATTTATCCTGATACCCTTGTGAAAATACAAAACTGGGGGCTAAAAAATCATTTTTGTGAAAAAAAAAAAGAATTTTTATTTTCATGGCTCTGTGTTATAAACTGTAGTGAAACACTTGGGGGTTCAATGTTCTCACAACACATCTAGATAAGTTCCTTGGGGATCTAGTTTCCAATATGGGGTCACTTGTGGGGGGTTTGTACTGTTTGGGTACATCAGGGGCTCTGCAAATGCAACGTGACGCCTGCAGACCAATCCATTTAAGTCTGCATTCCAAATGGCGCTCCTTCCCTTCCGAGCTCTGTCATGCGCCCAAACAGTGGTTCCCCCCCACATATGGGGTATCGGCGTACTCAGGACAAATTGGACAACAATGTTTGAGGTCCAATTTATCCTTATACCCTTGTGAAAATACAAAACTGGGGGCTAAAAAATCATTTTTGTGAAAAAAAAAAAAGAATTTTTATTTTCACGACTCTGCGTTATAAATTGTAGTGAAACACTTGGGGGTTCAAAGCTCTCAAAACACATCTAGATAAGTTCCTTAGGGGGTCTACTTTCCAAAATGGTGTCACTTGTGGGGGTTTTTAATGTTTAGGCACATCAAGGGCTCTCCAAACGCAACATGGCATCCCATCTTAATTCCAGTCAATTTTGCATTGAAAAGTAAAATAGCGCTCCTTCCCTTCCGAGCTCTGCTATGCGCCCAAACAGTGGTTTACCCCCACATATGGGGTATCGTCGTACTCAGGACAAATTGCACAACAACTTTTGTGGTCTAATTTCTTCTCTTACCCTTGGGGAAATAAAAAAATGGGGGCGAAAAGATCATTTTTGTGAAAAAAAATATGATTTTTTATTTTTACGGCTGTGCATTATAAACTTCTGTGAAGCACTTGTTGGGTCAAAGTGCTCAACACACGTCTAGATAAGTTCCTTAAGGGGTCTACTTTCCAAAATGGTGTCACTTGTGGGGGGTTTCAATGTTTAGGCACATCAGGGGCTCTCCAAACGCAACATGGCGTCCCATCTCAATTCCAGTCAATTTTGCATTGAAAAGTCAAATGGCGCTCCTTCCCTTCCGAGCTCTGCCCTGCGCCCAAACAATGGTTTACACCCACATATGGGGTATCAGCGTACTCAGGACAAATTGCACAACAATTTTTGGGGTCCAATTTCTTCTCTTACCCTTGGGAAAATAAAAAATTGGGGGCGAAAAGATCATTTTTGTGAAAAAATATGATTTTTTATTTTTACGGCTCTGCATTATAAACTTCTGTGAAGCACTTGTTGGGTCAAAGTGCTCACCACACATCTAGATAAGATCCTTAGGGGGTCTACTTTCCAAAATGGTGTCACTTGTGGGGGATTTCAATGTTTAGGCACATCAGGGGCTCTCCAAATGCAACATGGCGTCCCATCTCAATTCCAGTCAATTTTGCATTGAAAAGTCAAATGGCGCTCCTTTCCTTCCGAGCTCTGCCATGCGCCCAAACAGTGGTTTACCCCCACATATGGGGTATCAGCGTACTCAGGACAAATTGTACAACAAATTTTGGGGTCTATTTTCTCCTGTTACCCTTGGTAAAATAAAACAAATTGGAGCTGAAATAAATTTTGTGTGAAAAAAAGTTAAATGTTCATTTTTATTTAAACATTCCAAAAATTCCTGTGAAACACCTAAAGGGTTAATAAACTTCTTGAAAGTGGTTTTGAGTACCTTGAGGGGTGCAGTTTTTAGAATGGTGTCACACTTGGGTATTTTCTATCATATAGACCCCTCAAAATGACTTCAAATGAGATGTGGTCCCTAAAAAAAAATGGTGTTGTAAAAATGAGAAATTGCTGGTCAACTTTTAACCCTTATAACTCCGTCACAAAAAAAAATTTTGGTTCCAAAATTGTGCTGATGTAAAGTAGACATGTGGGAAATGTTACTTATTAAGTATTTTGTGTGACATATGTCTGTGATTTAAGGGCATAAAAATTCAAAGTTGGAAAATTGCGAAATTTTCAAAATTTTCGCCAAATATTCGTTTTTTTCACAAATAAACGCAAGTTATATCGAAGAAATTTTACCACTATCATGAAGTACAATATGTCACGAGAAAACAATGTCAGAATCGCCAAGATCCGTTGAAGCGTTCCAGAGTTATAACCTCATAAAGGGACAGTGGTCAGAATTGTAAAAATTGGCCCGGTCATTAACGTGCAAACCACCCTTGGGGGTGAAGGGGTTAAAGATGAGCTAGTTGGACTTTTCAGGTTGAAGATGGACTCAATATCAACTCCCAAATCTACTGCCCAAAAAGTTTATTGTCAACAGACTAAGAGCCTGACAGACTCCTGGATAGAAGGCTTATGACTATTACTCAAAAGAAGGGCGCTATATTGGCCTCTGTTATTTTTTTTTTTTAAAGTCACAAATTTATTTTTGTTCATTTTGAGTTGTTTGGTCATTTTTATTCTCACTTAAACAGATGAAAAAAAAAATTGAGATGGAAATATTTACGTTTTTCATTTAGTTGCATAATAAATCTGCACACATATTCTCCTAAAAAATACAAAACCATTCTTTAAATATTCAGGTTTATTATTCTTTTGGATTGACCAACAGCACTGTAGTTGTTCAATAATAAAATTAATAATAAAAAATGCAAATTGCCTATTAGTTCTGCGCATAGTGTGCTTGCCAACAGTATAGATTTTGTCAAGACAATGACATCTCTTGGTCCAAAAAAGGGGTGAGACTCAAGGAAGCCCCAATCTAAAAAGGGCATTTTGAGGAGGTGCTACCCATCCTATGGGTTGGGATTACTGCCCTAGTTTTGACCTTCAAAATGTTGGCAAATATTAAAGGGGTTGTTCAAAATTAGAAAAACATGATTTTTTCTCTTCCAAAAACAGCACTACACCTGTCTAGCAGTTGTGTGTATGTTTAACCCTTGATTCAGTAGCAAGTGGACATGACATTTAGGATCTGGATTGTTAATATGGCAATAATTTACTGCATTTTTTCCTGCAGCTTCAAAATAGTGAAGAAAAAGAGGAGCAGCTGGGAGAGATGGTGCGTGCATGTGAAAAGATGTGCGCAGAAAGGAGTGAGCTGCACGAGGAGTTAAGTGAAATGGTGAGTGCAAGGCACAGGAAGGAAATACATGGGGCGAGGAGATAGAAGCAAGGACAGTGTAATAGTACAGGACTACATAAATGTCCATCAGAGTGTGTTTCTCCATTGTGATTATCACTTGGGCTTTTTTCTCTATAATTTGGATATAAACCTTGCTGTGTTATTTCATATCCTGTAGAGACGAGTATAATGTACTGTACTGTCTTCCCATAAATGTCAGGGCTGCTCTGTTTACTCAGGAAATTATTTTGAAGTTGTTCATTGCATTGCAGTCAATCTTCTGAAAGGTGATTTCTAATTTCATAGGTTTAGCAAATAACACAAGCAATGTAACGTACTGTACAGCAACAAAGTCAATGTCGGCATCTGACAATCGAATCAAAAAAATGAAAGAGCAGATCAGTGTGTGCACTGACAGATAATACAGTTGTATCTGCTCACAATGTTCTCTTCTAGGTTCTTTGACCTTTTAAGGATGAATGCAGATAGTTGTAGCAGTGGGTGCTAAACACAATGCCGCCCACCAAGCCACAGATTGAGGGGGCTGTAGTTTGTTTCCAGTCAAGTAGGTGGTGTGATATGAGGGAGTATTTGCCTCTCCGTGATCTCAGCAGATTAGTGACATCTAGAGCTTCTTGACTTTGGAATGGTGCTAATTGACTAAAGCTACAAAAGATATCTGATGGCCGATCGTTCGTTCAGTGGACAGCTATCCCTCAAAAGTCAATCATGAACATGGTTACTTAGTTTAGTTGGGCTTTCATGGTTTTTCAGTGGGAAAAGAGTAACACCTCGGAAGCCACCCATAAACATCAGATAGCTGGCAAGTGCCACCAAAATTGGTGTGTTCAGCTTTTATTTATTGTATATGGAGGTCTTGATAGGAAAAGTGACATTACCTTATAATTTGCCACCTACCTGACAGAGATTGTGCCACTTCTGTAGTTCTGACTAGAGATGTGCGAACCCGAATAGTAAAGTTTGGCGTCCATACCAAACACCTACTGTTCAGGCATGACACCAAACATGGACTTCACCAGGAAGTCTGTGTTACTGTTCAGGTTCGGCTTCCCCGAACACTGGGTGTTTGTGGGGTTGGTGTCCCCTTTGTATTGTCAGGTGACATCAAGTCCACGGATTAGTAATAGAGAGGCGTGTATAAGAGACCTATCCATGCACATTGCAGCATGGAAAACACTGGATGTTCAGGTCCCCCATTCAAGTGAATGGGGTTCGGGTTCAGGTCTGGGTATTGTTCTGGTACCCGAACTCAAACTTTTTGTAACTGTTCGGCCGAAACCACCTTACCCGAACATCCAGGTGTCCGCCCATCTTTAGTTCTGATTGGTTGTTTAGTAGAGGTGGTGTATAAGCCCCTATATAAATTAGATTGCTGGTAAAGATGCTAGGATCTACCACCATTAATCTAAATTACATGGGAAAAGCAAAATCCTAACTGGAATATAAGAAACTAGAAGCCCTACACAGGTATGAAATGGTGAAGTATAAAAATACGGTTTAATAATATAGTGCTGCTAAGAAAATTAAGTTGACAACCAGGGAGATCGTTTTATTAGCAGGACCTGGGCACTGAGTGAGAAGAATGACGAGGTTATAAGTAAGCGAGATGCTGTACGCTTGTGTGGTGCGAGGAAAAGGCAATTGTGGGGACAGCGTATGGGGAAATGATGGATACACAAGAAAGCAGTGAGCTAGGAAGTGTGTGGGAGGGTAATGAAGAGAGAATGAGATGGGAGATTATAGTAGGTGTTTAAGAGCAAGGCAATAGCTTGTCTGTAAAACAAGAAATGCCAAGTGTGGGAGAGGGGCACAGAGGTGATCCACTCACTGACAAATCCTAAACAGAATGTTGCCCCACCGGAAGCTATGGTATAATGATTACGTGGAAAAAAAACATTATAAATAGCAGCTTGGCTAAGATGACACACGTAAAAGTAATATTGATATTCAGTGAGGAATAAAAAAAAGTCTCTGTGGATACAAACAATCCTTAGTGGGTAAAAATAAACATGTGGATTTGTATATAAAACAAAACGATACATAATATCCACAGATACACAGTTCAGAGTTCCATGTATTTCCGCCCTGTCCACTAAAGCTTGGAATACGGCACATTCCCAAGTGGCTGGGAATATATTATTCTAGGTTGTATGCATGGGCTATCTAAGTGATGTCTATGTAGCTTCTATACAACATGCTATATGATCTACAGCAGAATATTACGTCATTGTCAATTGGGCAGCGCTGGGGTCCTGGGCTCAAATCCCACCAGGGAAAACACCTGGAAGGAGTTTGCATGTTCTACCCGTGTTTGTGTGGGTTTCCCCCGGGTTCTCTGGTTTACTTCCACACTCCAAAGTCATACTGAATGGGGATTTATATTGTGTACCCAAGTGGTGACAGTGATGCTGATGTCTGTAAAGCGCCGTGGAATCTGATGGTGCTATGTAAGTAAATATATATGTATATAGTCCTCTCTGCACATTTAAGCATCCTGTAGAACAGTATCCTAAATCAACCTATTTGCAATTTTTCCCATTTTAGATATTTCTGAAATATCCACAGGATGTACTATAATTGTCTTAAAAATGTGAGTCCCATCCCAGAGCTATCTCCACAACATGATTCCTCGAAATTTTGTCCCAACTGGTAAAAGGCCATGCATTGCCAGAGTGAAATATCCTTTAAGCGGGGCATCCACTGTCCTATTAGATGGGGAAACGAGTAGTTCTCTTACTTGATTTTAGTGCACCCTTTATTGCTCCATGGTGTTACAGCAGGGGAAGTGTGGGCCTGCTTAAAGCTGTACCTCTGATGACCAGTTCATTGTTTGGGGTAACTCATTTCTTTTTTCTTTATAATGTTGCATCCTACAATAGAATACATCTGCATAGTTGGCATTGGTAACATGGTCGTTTTTCATAAATATCTTGTATATTTTCTTGATAACTGAGTACAAAAATGTAGAAAATATTTGACACAGAAGTAAAATGTGGTAGGAATGAACCAGTCTGTGCATCTGAGCCAAGGGGTAGCAGATGGCGATGGCATTTTGTAGTGGTGTTAAAAGCAAAAGAGATGGCAGAGTAAAGAGCAAAGTTTTGCTAAAGTGGATTCCAATTTCTATATAACAGATGACAACATGTTCCTACACTATGTGCAGACATACACTGCGAATGCCACATACAATATTTATAGGGAGCATTATAAGTAGAGCCTATAAGTATACCCCTCCTGAGTAGAGATGAGCTTTGTGTGCTGTAGTGATTGGTTGATATGTTATACATGTGCATCTATGTATTACAGAAGGGCCTTGTTCTGAGCCATGTTGCCCACATCCAGTCTCTGGAGCAGCAGCTACAGATGTGTGCCGAGCCGCACCCGTTCCCAGGCTCTGCCCTCTCAGATCCTGATATGCAGTATTTGTCTTTGCATCACGGACCAGATATCCCACATGGTGAGTCAGTGACATGTAAAAACGGGGAGGTATACAAAGGGGTGCGCAAAGATGAGACCTTTTTCCTGGTGTCCCCTTTCTTTGCTAACATATTTTGGGTAACATTCATGGATAAAAAAAATAATGAAATAAATTTCCCACCCCTAACCTACCATTCTTCCTTCTGTGGCATTGCTTATATCTTGATCTGAGTTAGTGTAAGGGGATGGCTTCACTATGCCCCCTATACTGTTCTAACATAGTCTGTTACTGGCAATAGATAATGGTAAATAGTTAGGTATTGTCCATCAAATTACAGAGATTTTACTTACAAAAATTGGATTTAAAGGGATACTTGTCAGTCAAACAGGTTAAAAAAAGGTAGTTGGGGTCTAAGTTCAAGATTGCCCACTGGAGCCAAGAATGAGGGGCACCAAACCCATGTTTTCAAAACAAGTACTATGAGAATGTACCATCCTTTTCCATAGGGATGAATGGGGTACCAGAAAAAACAATTGTTATCCCAGAGGTGAAGGAATCTGCCAGGAGGTTTTGACTATGTAATCTGAGGACAGCATGAGATAGGGGTTAAAACACTGAATTAAATGATGTGTCACTCATCAGACTGTGTGCTGTTGTTTACTTAGATTAGTTTAGAAGATTTGATCACTAGGAGATTATCATTGATGGGACAAGCTGCCTCATGCCAAGTTATCCGACCACGCCCCCTCCAGTGATAAGCAGCTCGCTGTCAATAGACTTTGTACACAGAGAGTCTGGTGTGGGTTGGGGCAGCTTCTTCAGCTCTGCTTTATTCTACATCTAAGAATGCTGATTGTATCACAACTGCTGCATCCAGTAAACTAAGGCTACTTTCACACTAGCGTCGCTTGCTGTACGTCGCAATGCGTCGTTTTGGAGAAAAAACGCATCCTGCAAAGTTGCCCGCAGGATGCGTTTTTCTCCATAGGCTTGCATTAGTGATGCATTGCGACGTATGGCCACACGTCGCATCCGTCGTGCGACAGATGCGTCATGTTTTGGCGGACCGTCGGCACAAAAAAACGTTACATGTAACTTTTTTTGTGCGTCGGGTCCGCCATTTTCAACCGCACATGCGCGGCCGAAACTCCGCCCCCACCTCCCCAGAACTCACAATGGGCAGCGGATGCGTTGTAAAACTGCATCTGCTGCCCACGTTGTGCTACATTAACACACTGTACGTCGGGCCGACGGTTTGCAACGGCCCGTACCGACGGACTAGTGTGAAAGTAGCCTAAGTGATACATCATTGGAATCGGGGTCTCATTTCCTACATTATGCTGCTCTCAGATGAAGTAACAAAAAACCTGGGGAAAGATTCCCTTTAAGCCATTAATGGTTGTTGAATGTCAGTGTTTTGACCTTGAAGTATCACACTACCTTCTTCATACTTTGCAATACCATAGCAGCTCACCCTGAATTTACTGTCTCGACATTTTCTTGAGTTTCCTCTTAAATTGTGCCAACTTTTCTTGAAAACACAATAAAGAAAATTGTATTGTGATATTATAACATCACAGCTTTAATTCCCTCATCGTAATGTTGCCTTCTGATATTGGGATTTTTACTTCGCCTATCTTCAGACTTTTTAAAAATGAAGTCGGATCCTCTCTCACTCTTCTAATACAATTAAACCTGACGTCACTTGCAATATCTCAATATTTCCTTCTTAGCATTTTATCACTATCTTGTGGACTTTTCACAGCCATTCCAAATTTGTTGCCCTTTTGTGTGTGACCTTGTTATAATATCTTCATACTGCCCTAAAACAGATAAAAGCAAAAGTTATCATTGTAACCAATATGTTCTTCTTTGCCAAGTCTTAGAACATCCTATGAGCTGGCAGGCTCCCCGCAGCTTAGATTTACAACGCGATATGGCGGCACAGAGGAGAGATGCTGAGCTAGAAGAGGCCAAAAGAGACCTGCAAAATGCTCAGCGCAGGGAGAAGCAACTGAAGGAAGATATCTTGCGTCTTGAAGAGGAGCTCAAACAACTTCAGGAGACCCGGGAGCAGGTAAGGAGAGGAAAGGCTCTGCCTAAATTTGTTTATAAAATGTTGTTAATCCAGCCATTTTATCTCATCTCTGCCCTAAAACCAAATTTACTGAAACTGAAAACAGGAGTAATCCGAGGCAGACTTGTTGAAATGGATCCGTTGTCTGATATCCCCATTTAAAAGACTATGGTTGTCAGGTAGAGTATCACTGAAAAACCAGCCCAATATGACGCTGGGCTAACAGCAGAGAGGGAGGAAACATGCTTGCCTGCAGTCTTGCCAAACATTCCCACATACCAGGCTCCATTGAAATTTTTCCACATATTTAGGTGAGGAACCTATATTAAAGTTACAAATGTGTACCCTGAAGAGGATGACATCTGCCAAGTGCATGAAGACTCAGGATTATTTGAGAAGACTCTGGGAGTAACAATCCAGGTGCATTTAATATAACCGTAATAAAAAAAAAGACTTGGACCACACATCCATAACTTACACATTGATCTATTGCAGCTAAGCAAAAATGTACAAAACTGAACACTAGGGGGCGAGTCATCAAAGCTTTTCCACCAGAATACTGGCATAAAATGCTTTGAAAGGTTGTAAACTTTTTCTGCACTGTGGAGTTGCACAAACATTTTGCAACTTTTGGCATTTTCATTTTGAAACTGCTTGGATAAAAATGGGAGTAATCGGCATGTTATGGCTGCACCCAAACATCAAATTTATTAAAAGTGCCTGTGTACTTTAATGCAGAAATTATACTCCAGTCTCTGACTGGAGTAACTTTTCTGGTGAGGTGCACAACCACAAACACTATCCGTACGCCACATCGTACTCCAAAGATCTCTTCATTAAGACTGTGCGGGATTCCAGTCTTAATGAATCGGCCCCTAGGTTCTTAGCTAGGGGTCACTTCTATTTTTGTTCTCTGCTTTTTGGTTGAGTCCAGATGTAAAACAATATTATCTTACATCTATTCATCTGATGTTCTGTGGTGGACATTGTGCTGTGCATGTGGGATGGTGTGGCTTGGAGCCCTGCGGGCTTTACCTTGCAGCATGGGTATTGTGGGGCCCCTGGGTCCCTGCTCCTTCTGACGCAGTGTCTTCTGTGCTATTTCTTGTGTGGTATCGCTTCTGCTGCAATTTTAAGTTCAGGGACCCTTTAAGAGCTTCGCTGTGATGCGGCAGTGGCCTGTATACATTCTGATCACAATGGTAACTAAGACTCTCATGATCAATTTGTAAATTTTGCTGAGCCGCAATAGATTAATGTAAAATATTTGGCTACTCGGGTCTTTTTTTCTAAAGTTACGCTATAATCCAGGTGTATCGTGCCTTCTTGTTACAAAACCATAATTAGAACAAAATATTTCATAAAAGACTGTGTGATTTGTGCAGGTTCGCACAAATAAATCCCAAATTAGAAAATAAACAATGGGACAGAGAATAGAGTGGTCTGCCTATAGATAGTGTGTATGTGTATATATATAAATACAGTGAAAGAAATAAGTACCGGTTTTTGATCCCTTGCTGATTTTGTAAGTTTGCCCACTGACAAAGACATGAACAGTCTATAATTTTAAGGGTAGGTTAATTTTAACATTGAGAGATAAAATATTAAAAATAAAATCCAGAAAATCACATTATATAAATTATATAAATGTATTTGCATTTTGCAGTGAGAAATAAGTATTTGATCCCCTACCAACCATTAAGAGTTCTGGCTCCTACAGACCAGTTAGACGCTCCTAATCAACTGTTCACCTGCATTAAAGGATAGGCCAACAGTGTAAAGTCCTGTACAGCACCTTTAAGTCAAGTCCTGGATAGACAAATAGATAGACAGACAGATATGTAAAATATTAAAGTACAACATTTGGAATCCATCCCATATCCCAATCTGGTGGAAAACTATTCACTATTAGGTTGTGCCTGAAATAAATGATTATTCCAACTGCTCTCTGACCAAATTCCCTATTAGGAGAACCCATGACAAATGGTGCATTTCTATATCTCTGTGGGAAAATTCCTACTTGTTAGGATGCTCCTCTGAGGCCAGTCTCACACGTCCAGATAATTCCGGTACCGGAAAAATCGGTACCGGAGTTATCCGTGTCCGCGAGCTCACATGGCACATCAGTGTGGCACACGTGCGGCAGCCGTGTGCCGCCTGTGTGCCGACTGAGTACCATACGGACCATGCAGGAGACAGCGCTACAGTAAGCGCTGTCCCCCTTGCGTGTGGTGCTGAAGCCGCCATTCATTCCTTCTCCCCAGCAGCGTTCGCTGAAGAGAAGGAATGAAAAATCATGTTTTTTTTATTTTTTTTGTTTTTAAAATAAAGTTCCCGGTCACCTCCCGCCTCCCACCCCCTGTGCGCCCGTTTCTGGCATTAAAATACTCACCCAGCTCCCGCGATGCTTCCTCTCAGCGCCGCAGCTTGTCCTATATGAGCGGTCACGTGGTACCGCTCATTACAGTGATGAATATGCGGCTTCACCCCTATGGGAGGTGGATCCGCATATTCATCACTGTAATGAGCGGCACCACGTGACCGCTTATACAGGACAAGCTGCGGCGCTGAGAGGAAGCATCGCGGGAGCTGGGTGAGTATTTTAATGCCAGCGGGTGGGCGCACAGGGGGTGGGAGGCGGGAGGTGACCGGGAACTTTATTTTAAAAAATAAATAAATAAAAAAAACATGATTTTTCATTCCTTCTCTCCAGCGAACGCTGCTGGGGAGAAGGAATGAATGGCGGCTTCAGCACCACACGCCTGGGACAGCGCTTAACTCTAGCGCTGTCTCCTGCACTGTCCGTATGGTCCTCAGTCGGCACACGGGCGGCACACGGACAGCATCCGTGTGCGGTACGTGTTTACACGGACCCATTGACTTTAATGGGTCCGTGTGATCCGTGCGCTCCCACGAACACTGACATGTCTCCGTGTTTTTCAAACGGACACACGGTCTGTGGAAACACGCTGACATGTGCAGAGACACATTTATTTTAATGTGTCTACGTGAGTCAGTGTCTCCGGTACGTGAGAAAACTGTCACCACATGTACCGGAGCCACTGACGTGTGAAACAGGCCTGACAGTAAGCGATAATCTGATCCCAAAGTGACCTTCTTGGATTCTCGGAGATCAGCTCTATGGCAGACCTGGCAATAAGGGGCCATTTATAATTTCCACTACAATAGATTTTTGATTTAACCCCTTTTTGCCATCGGACGGAATAGTACATCTGATGGCAGTACCCCCCCGCTTTGATATGGGCTCCGGCGGTGAGCCGGCATCAAAGCCCGGGACATGTCAGCTGTTTTCAACAGCTGACATGTGCCCGCAATAGGCGAGGGTGGAATCGCGATCCACCCACACCTATTAACTAGTTAAATGCCACTGTCAAACTCTGACAGCGGCATTTAACAAGTGCTTCCAGCCATCCGGCCGGAAATTCACGAGCCGGTGACCCCCATCACAAGATCGGGCGTCATTGGGACATCGGCATGACAACCAGAGGTCTCCTTGAGACCTCTATGGTTGTTGATGCCAGATTGCTGTGAGCGCCACCCTGTGGGTCGACACTCATAGCAATGCTGTAATTCTACTATGTAGAGGCGATCTGAGCATCGCCTCTATGTAGCAGAGCCAATCAAGTTGTGCCAGCTCCCATGGAGGCTATTGAAGCATGGCCAAAGTAAAAAAAAAATGTTTTTAAATACGGTATATGAAAAAAAATATATATAAAATTTTAAATCACCCCCCTTTCGCCCCATTCAAAATAAAACAATAAGAAAAATCAAACCTACACATATTTGGTATCGCCGCGTTCAGAATCGCCCGATCTATCAATAAAAAAGGATTAAGCTGATCGCTAAACAGTGTAGCAATAAAAAAAAAATTAAAACGCCAGAATTACGTTTTTTGGTCGCCACGACATTGCATTAAAGTGCAATAACGGGTGATCAAAAGAACGTATCTGCACCAAAATGGTATCATTAAAAACATCAACTCGGCACGTAAAAAATAAGCCCTCACCCAACCCCAGATCACGAAAAATGGAGACGCTACGGGTAACGGAAAATTGCGCCATTTTTTTTTTATTTTTAAGCAAAGTTTGGAATTTTTTTTCCACCACTTAGAGAAAAAAGAACCTAGACATGTTAGGTGTCTATGAACTTGTAATAACCTGGAGAATCATAATGGCAGGTTAGTTTTAGCATTTAGTGAACCTAGCAAAAAAGCCAAACAAAAAACAAGTGTGGGATTGCACTGTTTTGCAATTTCACCGCACTTGGAATTTTTTTCCCGTTTTCTAGTACACAACAAAAAGTCATAAGCTATGTCGGCATTTCATCATTTCATGTTTGCTTACTAATTTGAGCCTTTTATTTTACTTTTTTTCCAAAACTCACAGAACTTAAAAAAGTTAGTTTAAGGGGGACTGGGCTATATGTGCGGTGACAAATTTACTATAATTAGTACAAATTGGTGTAAATTCTAGAAAAAAATTACCACTGTTAGGCCAGCCTTATTTTTTGGCACACACATTAAGAGACGCATTGAATTTATTAAGGAACGTGCCCCTTGTAAAAAAAAACCGCTGGTCTTAATACATTTCCCATTTAGTCTTGGCAAGTGGGGTTTAAATGGTTTGTCCACTTTCTACAAACTTTTGCCCAAACACTCAGGTACTTAAAGGGAACCTGTCACTTCATTTTTAGCTATTAAACTGACCCCAGTGTGCTGTTAGTGATGCAATGTGCATCACTAACATGTTTTTGTCAAAGAAAATCTTCAAGTATTAGGTTTAAAATACACTTTATATCATTAGAGGATTCCCTAGCATACCTTTCCTTTCAGTCATAGGGGTGGCGACTTTATCTTTTCAGTCAGTGTACTTTTGAAATTAGGCGCGCCCACAGCATTGCATTTGACTGGCCCGTAGTCACTGCAACCACATATCAAATCCAGGCACGTGCGCACTGCCCATCCACTCCCCAGGCATGCGCACTGACTCTAGGTGTACAGCCCCCGCTTCATGCCAGATATGCGCATGTGCCAGAGCACAGAATGGAGGAGGGCACAGTAGCACGCATAGCATGTGCGCTTACACGTCATGTGGCCACTGACTCAGAGCAACTCTGGCGCATGTTTTTTAAACCTAATACTTGGAGCTTTTATTTGGCAAAAACATGTTAGAGATGCACATTGCTTCACTATCACCACACTGGGACCAGTTTAATACCCAAAAATGAGGTGACAGATTCTATTTAAACGAAAAACCGCAAACAAGCTGAGCTTAACACGATTACAGCCAATCACTGAGCTCATTGGCTATGTTTATGTAGAGTCTACATTGTAGAGCGTACAAGCTGCTGAGTTCCTTAAAGGTAAGGTACTGCGTTTGTAGATCATTAATAAATCACTGTAATGTAGCATAACATGCTGCTATAACCAAGTTTTAAATGCATGTGAAACAGATTTCGTCTGTTATATGTGTTTAAAGAAGGAACTGGGGGCTGACATCTTGGTTTTGCAGCAGTAGCAGGGCACTAACAGTGTCATTTTACAGCACCCCATGGACATAGGAGATAATAGACCGGCGCTGACCCTATCTTTAACATTGGAGAGGTGTTAGCAGTGAGCTGGGCACGCCTCTGTGGGCTGCACAACTCACTGCTGTAGGTGTGACTAGCAGCCATTTTATTATAGCCCAGTGCTCTCTGCCCAGCTCCACTTACTCTCTATCACAGGAGCTCCATTCACTCCATTAAGCTGCATTCCCAGCCTGCAGAGAGGTGACACCTGACACCTCTCTCAGCCATACAATGTATCTCTCCCCTCCCTCCACAATGCCTGGCCATTCACTGCAGACCTGGAGCTCCTTCTTATCTTACTGAGGGACGAGTCACAGACAGCTCTGCACAGACAATGCTGCTCCATACACACCACATAAACTAACTGTGCTTCTGATGCACTAACTGCTGGTGATAGCAGATCACAGAGCAGTCACACACAAAATGGTTCTGCCCTGTGATGCTGCTCTTCATTCTGCCCCAGGGATATTAGACCACCCAAAAGGGGAGGGAAATGCTGATGTCAGCAGTTACTGCCCAGATTTTCCAGCTAACAGTAAAGCTGGTAAGTCTTACTATAGCTGCTTGAGGTCTAAAACGGAAAATGCTCCCCCTAGTGGTCAATATATATATTTGTAAGAAAATATATAATATTTTTCATATAGAAATGTTTGCAAACAGTGCAAACATTGCATTAGTACATTTTATTTACTATTTTAAGCTTAATTTCATTAAAAAAAAAATTCAAGAAAACTGGTGGCACCTTCCCTTTAAGGCTAAAAGTAGCCAAATCCTTAAAGTGCTGAGTAGCTTATCATTAAATACTGATTATGATTTCTTATGTCACAAGCTTTGAATAAGAATATTCTGATTCCTCACACAAACCATTCGCTCGTCTCAGGACCCATAAACATAGACACCACATATGACATCCATAGGAACCAAAGATTCAGTCACTTGGGCAGCACCAACCTACTGCAAGACTCCACCGTCACCAAACATGGACAGGGCAGACAGCAGTATGTTGAGGTCATTCCCACAGGCAACACATTCTACATATAGAAGAGTATATGTCAGATTAATTGAGATTTTATTCTGACCTGTCCTACGATGTTACATAATAATGCAACTTATGTAATTTTTCTATGTCTCTGTGACTATAGGAACTGGCTACCAGACACACCCAGAGGGAGATGGCGTGGTTGAAAGAGGTTGGAGATGACCAGTAAGTCCCTGTTCTATCAAGGTTTTGTTTAAAGGGTAATTTAAAAAAAAAAAACTTGTTCAATGTTGTGACAATACATGAATATTATGTTCGTTTCTATGACTAGAATAAAAAAACATAGCCTTGGCATGAAGGTAATTTACCCAGCAGGGTGCGGTCTTGCATCAATGTAATGCGTATTTCCCAACTGCCCCGGATATAGCAGGACAGTCCAGAAATTAGGGAAGTGCCCCGGAGGTCGGGATTATCTCCCGACTTCAACTGAATCTGTGTCCTCAGGGCACAAATCAGTTTAACATTATGACGGAGTAAGGAACCCTGAGATCCCTGCTTTTTAAGGTCATGTGACTGGACAGCAGAGACCACTCAGTCAGTGAAGCAGGTATGCCAGCAAGTGGGATGCTTGTGTGGGAGCAATATACTTTCCGGGGTGGGGGCTGTGGATGGTATCTTACTTTGGCAGTACTTGTTGAGGGCATCAAGCTGTGTTGGAGGACTGTGTGGGCATCATACTGTTTGGGATAAGAACTATTGGATTAATATACTGTACTATGGGATTGTTGAGGGCATGATACTGTGTAGGGGGATTGTGGGGACATTATACTATGTGTGAGTGCTGTGGGTCATAATAACAGTATACAATGTCAGATGGTCTATGCGAGCATTATACTGTATGGAAGCATACTGTGTGGTGGGTGCATTATACTGTGTGGGGTCCTGTGGGAGCATTATACTGTGTGGAAGACTGAGTGCACCATACTGTGTTGAGGGAACCTCTGGGGGCATCATAGTGTGGAGGTGACTGCGGGGGTATCATAATGTGGCACTGGCAGTAATATCATAACGTGGGGTTTACTGTATGGGTGATAACAAGCTTCATATTGTATGGTGGACTATGGGGGCATCATACTGTGTGTGGTGGGAACATCGTACAATGTGAGAACACTGATGGGTTTTATTAAGAGCATTATTTCTGTATGAGCATATATAAAGAACTGGGTAAGGTTAAGGTTTTGGCTTAGGATAAATTAAAAAGTATATCTCCCTCTTTACTAATTTTCAAATTGGAAGATATAGTCTTGAATAAAAGTGGCAGTAGACAAGAGTGTAGTACTGGGAACTCTCTTTGGTTCCCTTTTTAAACAGGTCTAGGCAGTACGTGACTTGTTGCTCCTCTTGAATCAGGTCCATACTAACAGACAGAGAACAATGCATGCTTTTCAGCTGTGAAACCAATGAGAAACCAATTATCTTTATTTACACATGATTGTACACATGATTTACTGTTACTATTAAAACATTCAAAAATGAAGATATTTTTGACCAGTGGCTTTCACCAACTTTAATCCGACTCTCCTGTGAGTAAGATTAAAGTGGGAGAATGTCGTAACCAGCATTCGAAATGAATACGGTACTTACAGTTGGTTGCAACATTTTGTCAGAAGATGGTGCTCTACACTCAAGTCTTACATTGTGTGCTTTCATTGTGTGTACATGTTTGTATTATACTCTGTATAGTTATTTCATGATTATCTAAAAAATGTTATTGAGTTATATCAAGTATCAAAACAACTCATCAGCAAATTGGTATACTGTTAAAAGTATACAAATAATTGTCCATAGCAAATTAACTTTTTCTTTTGTAGTTGTTTCATGTGAACTATGATGAACATTTAGTATCACCCTGTGAAGCATGACTGAAAATACATTTAACCCATTGACAATTTAGATTTTTATATGTCTTATTGTGGGTAGGATAGGTCCACACTAGCGTTCCATTTTTTTTCCCGTTATAGAACTTGCTGCAATAGATGAGCCATGTGCACCACTCTCTTGTCCGTGCAAAATGGTGCAACCATCCACAAGGTTGTAGCAATACAGAGAAATCCAGGAACCAGGGCACCAGACATCTTCCTTTGGTAACTTTATTAGTACAGAAAAATCACAACTTTTCGGCCGTACAGGGCTTTCATCAAGCCATAAAAAGAGAGACGTTGCTGCACTATGATAGGGTCAGTTTGTTCCTTCAGGAGGACATCATTTTAAAAATAAAAAAGTCGCATGCTGGTGTTTTGTTCCAGTAAAAACTAGAACTTGTGATGGAGCTTCCTTATAGAATGAGAACCTAAGGCTAATTGTAGTGGGTCCCCTAAAATATCACAGAAACTAGATTTATTTAGAAACGTGGCACAACCCTACAGTTTTTTTTTTAACTGCAATTGGGGACTGCCGCAGCAGCTCCAAATATGTATGCCGTATTGTGCCACTGAAGGGGGTACAGGGCCGGTTTGCTGTGGGACGGAACTGAGTTCTCTATGACCTGAAATCCCTCTTCTAAACAGGAGTCAGACAGGCGTAGGGTGTTCTGCTTTATTCACTGTTCCTCCAGGAGTTCTGGTCACCTCCCCATCCATGGGACCAGGTCCGGCTTTAGCTTAAGGCTAGACCGGAGACCTTACGTCCGGGTTAACAGGGTGAGCTTCACTGTGTAATTCGGTTACACGCGGGTGCAGCATTCAGAATAAGACAGTCGCTATTTAGTGATATTACCTGTTTTTGTCCTACCAGTCTTCGTCTCCGTTCTGCCCACCTTGTCCCTAGCCCAACTGTTCTTGCTGATCCTAGGGACCCTCCTTCTGGCATAAAAGCTTCTAAGAGGACCACCATCTTTCTCTTTCTCTGTGACCCAGACCAAGATCTTTCTCACAGGGGAGACAGAGGTATGGCACTCAATACCTCTTCCTGACCTCAGGTGCTCAAAACTATTCCGTCATCCAGATGAAATTTCAGATGTATTGTGATGCTGTGAGGAGACTTGAACTGACAGCATCTTCTCACCTCTGTTGCATCTACTTTTCTTAGAACCTGTTAGCACTGTAATGTCTAGCTTTGCTTCCACTCACTTACACCTGAATAGACTGTCATTTAACTAGAACTTCCACACCAACCGACTTGAACTGCCTAACCCAAAAAACAATTTTCTTATAAAACTCCTCTAACCCCTCCCAAAATATGGGCTAATCCCAACACTATTAACTACCTAATGCTTTGTGTAATGCAAGCTATATTCCTATACCTAATGTGGTTCCCCTAGTGAATAGATCTCTCGCATTCCCAGGGACGACCTTAAGGCATAGCCTAGAGAAGAATTGAACACAACATCGGCCGCAGGAATAAAATTAAACCTTTTGTCACACACAAGAACATATTAAAACCATAAACCACAACATACAACCCCTTTGTTGACATGGTATCTTCATCTACCTCCCAACCCATTACACCACGGCACGTCACTGAGAGGCTATCTAATGCAAGACCTGTCTGCCCCTCCTCTACGTCACTCATTAGACTGCACCAGTCATTGCGCAATATGCCTTTCACATCCTTTTTCCTACAACCAAGAGAATTGTCTTAGATTCAGTAGGGCAATCACAGTTAAAGGGGACTGTCTTTAACTTGACCATCCCTGATATCTTTGGGGTTTCCACAGGAGGGTAGTTATATACTCACTAGATGGTGGCCCGATTCTAACGCATTGGGTATTCTAGAATATGTATGTATGTATGTACGTCGCGCTTAGCACAGCCATGTAGTATATAACACAACCACGTAGTATATAACACAGCCACCTAGTATATAACACAGACAGCAACGTAGTATATAGCACAGCCAGCCACGTAGTATATAGCACAGCCACGTAGTATATAACACAGCCACGTAGTATATAACACAGACAGCCACGTAATATATAGCACAGACAGCCACGTAGTATATAGCACAGCTACATAGTTTATAGAACAGCCACGTAGTATATAGCAGCCACATAGTATATAGCAGCCACATTGTATATAGCACAGCTCACGTAACACAGACAGCCACGTAGTATATAGCACAGCCACATAGTATATAGCAGCCACTAGTATATAACACAGCCCACGCAGTATATAATACAGCCCACGTAATATATAGCACAGCCCATGCAGTATATAACACTGCCCACGTAGTATATAGCAGCCAGGCAGTATATAACACAGCTCACGTAATATACAGCACAGCCCACGTAGTATATAACACAGCCTATGTAGTATATAACACAGCCCACAAAGTATATAACACTGCCCACGTAGTATATAGCAGCCAGGCAGTATATAACACAGCCCACGTAATATATAGCACAGCCCACGTAGTATATAACACAGCCCACGTAGGATATAACACAGGCCACGCAGTATATAACACAGCCCACACAGTATATATCACAGCCCACGTAGTATATAGCAGTGTGGGCACCATATCCCTGTTAAAAAAAAATTAAAATAAAAAATAGTTATATACTCACCCTCCGGCGTCCAACGAAGCTGTCCCGATGCGCAAAGTCATCTGGGTAATTTCGCAATGCATCACTGGGAACGGAAGCTGGCGGCAGCATCGCGCGCATCGGTGGACATCGGAAGGTGAGAATAGCACAATTTTTTTTTTTATTTTTAGCATTATATCTCTTTACTATTGATGCTGCATAGTTGGCCTGGGATGGGGCGACACACTGGCACTGACTGGAGGGGAGTAGGGAGGGGACACTGACTTGAGAGTAGGGAGCGGCCAATTCGCTGCTGGACTAAGCCTGTAGCTGATTGGTCGCGGCCTGCCGACCGCGACCAATCAGCGACGCGGGATTTCCGTTACAGACAGACAGACAAACAGACGGATGTACGCCTTAGATGATTATATAAGTAGATTTCATAAAATAGAAGTCCATTCTGTCCATTGATCAAAAACTCTGACATCTATCCTTAGCCTGGGAGTCATGCTTTTGCTTTCCAGTGCGCCTCACTTATTTTAGGCCTTCTTTTGCTAGATCCTGTGCACGATGTTCCTGTGTTTGCATACACAAGCAGATACAGTATATGTTCTACAGAAGTGTGCAAATACTTTAGGCATGTGTGAAAAAAATGCTGCAAAGTAAGAATGCATTCAGAAGTTTTAATAGTTTTTATAATCAATTAACAAAATGCTAAGATAATGAACAAAAGAGAAATTGAAATCAAGTAAATATTTGGTGTGACTGCCCTTTGCTTTCAAAACATCATCAATTCTTCTAGGTACTTGCATACTGTTTTTCTTGGAACTCTGCACGGAGGTTGTTCCAAACATCTTCGAGAATTAACCACAGATCTTCTGAGGATGTAGGCTTGCACAAATCATTTTGCCTCTTCATGTAATCCCAGACAGACTCAATAATGTTGAGATTGGGTCTCTGTAGAGCCATATACCGTAATCACTTCCAGGACTCCTTGAGCTTATTTACACTTAAGATAGTTCTTACTGACATACGCTGTATGTTTTGGGTTTGTCTTTCTGCTGCTAAATGAATTTGTTGCCAATCAGATGTATTTCTGATGGTATTGCATGATGGATAAGGATCTGCCTATATCTCTCAGCATTGAGGACACCATTAATGCTGATCAAATCCACAACTCCCACTGATTACTGCCAGTTCTGAGCTGATGGCACTGCTAGACACCTTCCGATTTGAAAGGGTAGTAAGCATGATGTGTCTTTCATCTGTTGCACTAAAAACATTAGAGGTTATGTTGGTGCGCTCCCAGTAGAATTAGTGAGGATGTAGTAATTAAAAACAAATACCTTTTACTTTAGGGTTTTCAAAAATCACAAACCGGTTTTCGGTGATATCACCAGACGAAGGCTCCATTGCAGAGCCGAAAATCGGTTTGTGATTTTTGAAAACCCTAAAATAAAAGGTATTTATTTTGAATTACTGCATCCTCATTAATTCTACTGACAGTGCACCAACATAGTCTGTTATGTTTTTATCTCTTCCGATTTTATTACTGTAACATGGATATTGTTTGATGCTGCAAATCATCCCCTCAACTCCAAATGTTATAACCCTCACCATTGGGCTTAACTGCCATTTCAGCCCCAATCTAAAAAAAACACCATTGGAGGAAAACCTCCACTAAACTAAACAAAAAAACACCAGAACACAGGCAGGGATGCTTACCTGTTCAAGGCCTCCAACAATTGCACTACCCAGGGTGCACCAGGCCCAAGTAAAGATAGCAAACAACACAGGTGCAAATAATACCGATGCAGCCAACCTACAATCAGGAATTGGCTGCTTGGAGCACCCGTGCAAAAAATAGTCTGTATGTGGCATGTTCACACAGGACTGCAAAGTATATGGTGAAAAGCCTATTAATGACGCCATATATATAGCGGGCTAACCATGATGCATCCTGTGTGAACAGAGGCCACAGTGTACAGAGCCATCTAGGGCCCATATTTGCACCTGTGTTGTTTGCTATCTTTACTTGGGCCTGGTGCACCCTGGGTAGTGCAATTGTTGGAGGCCTTGAACAGGTAAGCATCCCTGCCTGTGTTCTGGCATTTCAGCCCCACCATGCTCACCAAAGCTGTTGCAGCAAGTTTCCTTGGCTGAACACTGCGCCTATCATTCTTAACTTTGGCCATTTCTTGGTGTTTCTTCTAAAGAGCTCGAACAACACATCGTGAAACCCAGTCTGCTTTGAAATCTTACCTGTGAGAGACCTTGCTGATGCAATATAACTACCTACCTGTTGCAGTACTCAATACTGACATTGTTTATGACCTGTGACATGAAGCTGTCTTTCACAACCTCACCTTTGTAGGGAGAGTCTGCCTGTTCCTCACCCAGTTTCAAGCCTCCTACACAGCAATTTTTGTTTCAGTTAATAACTGTGTTCCAATCTACATATGTAAATGATGATCATTGTCACCTGTTTGGTATATTTGGTTACTCATAAACCTGAATATAATCCTACAAAATCTCTGATGTTAGACAAGCATACCTTGAAGAATTGGTGTTATTCTGAAAGCAACACTCAGTGTTGATTAGATTTACATTTATCTTTTGTTCATTCAATTTTCATTTTGCTAATTGATAAAATAAACTATTTTTTAAAGAATTGTTGCTTTGCAGCTTTATCCCACACCTGCCTAAAACTTTTGCAGAATATTGTATATATATTTATAATTAGACTTTTAAGGCCCAAAGAAAGGTAATTGAGCTGCATATAATAATTTCCACTGACAGTTTGAGTGGGATTTGTTTCCACCTTCCACATAATGCCCCCAGGTGTTGACTCAGAGACCCCTTCTGTGAATCATATCCACTGTGCGTCCCTTGGTGTTATTTTCCAATAATATTTCTAAGAAAAAAAGCCCCATAAGGTTATGTGAAGCCTTAGAAAGTAATTCCACATCTCTAAAACAGATATTTATTCATAGCGGTCAAGTGGTTAAAAGACCTTTTGACATCATGTAAGATCATCATCATGTATCCTAACTACAGAATAATAAGTCAAAGTCTATCTGCTTAGTCTGATCGATATAGTCAAGCTTCTACAGATATGTGTGGGTCTTCTAGAATAAGATCTGTATATTCACTGTTAGCACTGAAATCAATGTAAATGTACACCCAATTGCCATTATTCTCACTTGAAATATTTTGTTCATGAATGACATTTATCAAGAAAGGATTGGTACTTCATGTACAATTGTTGAAGGGCCCACTGCAGTTCCAGGTGCTTCTCACAAAATTAGAATATCATCAAAAAGTTAGTTTATTTCAGTTCTTCAATTCAAAAAGTGAAACTCATATATTATATAGAGTGATTACAAACAGAGTGATCTATTTCACGTGTTTATTGCTGGTAAATGTTGATGATTATGGCTTGCAGTCAATGAAAACCCAAAAGTCATCTCAGTAAATTAGAATACTTTATAACACCAGCTTGAAAAATGATTTTAAAATCCAAAATTTTTTAAAAACTATTTTAAAAAAATTAAATAGTCAAATCACCCCCTTTTGCCCCATTCAAAATAACACAATAATAAAAAATACACATATTTGGTATCACTGTGTTCAGAAACGCCTGATCTATCAAAATATAAAAATAATTAATCTAATCGGTAAACGGCGAAAATGCCAGAATTATGGTTTTTTTGTTGCTGTAACATTGCAATAACAGGCGATCAAAACATTGTATCTACCCCAAAATTGTATCAATAAAGATGTCAGCTCGGCATGCAAAATATAAACCCTTACCCAGCCCCAGATCCCGAAAAATGGAGGCGCTACGAGTATTAGAAAATTGCGCCATTTTATTATTTTTTTTACAAACTTTGGATTTTTTTTGTCACCACTCAACTAAAAAAGAACCTAGACATGTTTGGTATCTACTAACTCGTAATGACATGGAAAATTGTAATGGCAGGTCAGTTTTACCATTTGGTGAACCCCAAAAGTTGTACTTTTTTTGCAGTTTTAGCGCACTTGGAATTTGTTTCCCGTTTTCCAGTATATGATGTGGTAAAATCAGTGGTTTACAACCTGGCCCGCCAAAAAACAAGCCCTCACATGGCCATATGTATGGAAAAATAAAAATGTTATGGCTCTGGGAAGAAGGGGAGCGAAAAACAACTAAAAAATGGAAAATGGCCTGGGTCTGAAGGGGTTAAAAATATAAATCTGAAAACTGATGGGCATTTATATTCAGCTGATTGTAGTCTCATACCCCTAAATAAAGATCAGAGAGACTAATTGCTTCAAAAAGTCACATAATTAGTAAATTGAGTCCACCTGTGTGCAATATATTCTCAATATAACTACAACTGTTATGTGAAGGCTTCAGAGATTTGTTAGAGAACATTAGAGATCAACATCATGAAAACCAAAGAAAATACCACACAGATGAGGGGCAGAGTTGCGGAGAAGAGTACAGCAGGGTTAGGTTATAAAAAAGTAGCCCAAGCTCTAAACATCTGGAGCACTGTTCAGTCCATCATCCAAAAATGGAAAGCTGCAAACCTACCAAAATATGGAGTCCACCTAAACTGACATCCCATTTAAGGAGAACACTAATTAGAGAAGTAGTCAAGATTCCCATGGTCACTCTGGAGGAGTTACATATATACATATCTCAGGTGGGAGAATCTGAGGACAACTATTGGTAACATACTTCACAATTCTGACCTTTATGGAAGCGTGGCAATAAGAAAGCCATTTCTGAAAGTAAGCCATAAGAAGTCCAGTTTTCAGTTTGCAAAAAGCCATGTAGGGGTACACAATTAACGTGTGGAAGAAAGTTCTCTGGTCAGATGAGACCAAAAGACAACTTTTTGGGTTAAAGACAAAACGCTATGTGTGGCGCAAAACTAACCCTGCACATGACCCAGAAACACCATTCCCACCATCAAACGTTGTGGTGGCAGTATCATGCTGTAGGGATGCTTTTCTTAAGCAGGGACAGGAAGCTGGTCAGAGGTGAGAAGAAGATGGATGGCTCTAAATACTGGGCAATCTTTGAAGGAAACCTGTTACTGCAAAAGTCTTGAGACTGGGGCGTGGATTCACTTTTCAGCAGGACAGCGACCCAAAAGATACTGCCAGAGCTACAATGGAATGGTTTATATCAAAGTATATCTAGACTTAAATCCCATTGAGGATCTATGACAAGACTTCATAATTGCTGTTCACAGATGCTCTCCATCCAATCTCACTGAGCTAGAGCTAGTTTGCAAAGAAGAATGGGAAAACATTTCTGCCTCTGTCTGTGCAAAGCTGGTAGAGACATAAACCAAAAGACTTGCAGCAGTAAGTGCAGTGAAAGGTAGTCTTACAAAGTATCAGACTGCAGGGGGGCTGAATACAAATGCACATGACAATTTTCAGATTTATGTTTTTTAAATATTTAGAAAACCATGTATCATTTCCTTTACACTTCACAAATACTTGCTAATTTGATTTGGTATATCACATAAAATCCCAATAACATACATTTAAAAGGGGTTTTCCCACTAACTTAAGTTCATTTTATTCACTGAATCTTGGAATAAAAATAAGTTCCGCAATTGGGTGTGATTAAAACAAATGTTCCTGTGTCGAAATAATGTTACCAATGTGGTCCTTCTTTGTACTGTTTAATGGCTGTGTCTGACCATGCATAGTCATGGTCTAATCATATCACAGCTCTTGAGCAGGGAAGGATGCAAAAGAATATACAAACAGTGGGACAGCATGTGATCACAGGGGATTCTGTGAGGTAAAACATTGTTTAAAAACAGGCAAAGAAGTGCTTTACTTCATACCCTGTTTCCCCGAAAATAAGACACCGTCTTATATTAATTTTTGCTCCGAAAGTTGCACCATGTCTTATTTTATTTTTATTTTTTTTGGGGGGGGGGAGGTGTCTTATTTTCTCATCCCACTGCAGCCTCCCATTATCACAGTATCCCACTGCAGCCTCCCATGTGTGTACCGTACACACTCACACACACACCCTTACACAGACACACACCCATACACAGACACACACACACCCTTACACACACCCATAAACAGACACACACCCATACACAGACACACACACACTTTCACTTTCTTACTGGTTTCCTCCGCGGTACTGCTTTCAGTGCTTTGGTGGTGCAGGAGCCCTGGGCCAATCAGCGAAGGAGCCCTGGGCCAATCAGAGCGCAGGAGCCCTGGGCCAATCACAGCCCAGGAACAATCAGAGGCTATGGATGACGTCAGCTGGCCCATGGTTCCTGTGCTTTGATTGGCGCAGGGCTCATGGGCAGAGATCGGCACACAGCTCCGAGGCTGTGATTAACCCCTGCGAACAGCGCGGCTGCAGTGGTGGACAGCGGGTACAGCGGGAGCGAGACACAACTGCATGCCCCATACACAGAACAAGGTATGCCTTATTTTCGGGGGGGGGGGGGTGTCCTATATTAGCAGGCACAGTGCTCCCCCTAGCATGCCTTACTTTTGGGGGGCGCCCCATTTACGGGGAAACACGGTAAAAAGAATCAGCTGCAAACCCATGCTGTAATGTCTGCATGGTCACACACAGCCATTATACAGTACATGGCTGGGGCCAGGACAAACTAATTTGGTGCCCTAGCAAGATGAAGTTAATTCCGCCCCCACCTTTACACTCCAAAGCAAAGGAATGGCTCAGGGACTAAGGTAACAGTATACAGTATGGTTACCACAGCTCCTCATATACTTTGCTGTCCCTCCTTCACAGCCCCTCATTTCATGCCCCCCTGCACAGACCCTAATTTTATGCCCTTCGGCACAGACCCTCATTTTATTCCCCCCTCTGCACAGCCCCTCAGTTTTCCCCCCCATCTGCACAGCCTCTCAGTTTATTCCCCGCCATCTGAACAGCTCCACATTTTGTCGCCCATCCATACAGCCCCTGTTTATTCACCCCCATCTGCACACCCCTATGGTTATTCCCTCATCTACACAGCCCCTAATTTTATTCTTCCCCCTGCACAGACCCTCATTTTATTCCCCCATCAGCACAGCTCTTAATTTTATTCCCCATGTTAGGAAAACCCCTCATTTTATTCCCCCGATCAGCACAGCCCCTCATTTTATTCCCCCCACCTGCACAGCCCCTCATTTTATGCATCCCTGTACAGTAATATAAGAATTAAATAAAAAAGGCTTATCTTCACTTAATCCAGGATCCCATCCACTGTTTCCGCTTCTATGCAGTGCAGCAGTGGATGGAATGGGTCGAAGGCAGAGATAAGGGTGAGCGGTGTCACTCACCTCCGTGCCTGTGCCCCGGCCGTTACTGTGCTGAATGTCTGCAGCTGCAGGAAAATGCTGGGCGACCGCAGACATTCATCTATTTTTTTTCCAAGTGTGCCCCCCTCTGATATGCAGGAGGTGGCCCCCTAGGCAGGTGCTTACCTCTCGTCCTGGCTCTGACAGGGACACATGTACAAGATTATCTCAGCAAAGCAACATTTTTTTAATCACTTCCTATTGTGGACCTTATTTTCATTCCAAGATCTAGTGAATAAAATTAACTTTTATTTGTGGGAAAATCCCTTTAAGTTTGGTGGGTATAATGTGTAAAAAATGTGAAAAAGTTCAAAGGGTATGAATACTTTTTAAAGGCACTGTATAGTAATAATACTATATGTACATCTAGAATATTATCTACTATATAATTGTCTAAGGGTCACTTCCGTCTGTCTGTCTGTCTGTCCTTCTGTCTTTCTGTCACGGATATTCATTGGTCGCGGCCTCTGTCTGTCATGGAATCCAAGTCGCTGATTGGTCGTGGCAAAACGCCCACGACCATTGCCACGACCAATCAGCGACGGCCACAGTCCGGCAGCAATATGGCCACTCTTTCCTCCCCGCAGTCAGTGCCCGCTCCATACTCCCCTCCAGTCATCCAGTCAGCCCTCACACAGGGTTAATGCCAGCGTTACCGGAGCGCGGTGTAACGCACTCCGGTTACGCAGCTATTAAACCTGTGTGACCACGTTTTTACTATTGATGTTGCGTATGCTGCATCAATAGTAAAACGATCTAATGTTACAAATAATAATAATAATAAAAAAAACGTTATTCTCACCCTCCAAAGTCGCGTCCTGTCCGCCGGCAGGTTCCGGTGCTAAGGATGCTATGGGAGAAGGACCTGCCATGACATCACGGTCATGTGACCGCGACGTCATCACAGGTCCTGCGCGCATGTGCGAGAAGGACCTTCCATGACGTCACGGTCATGTGACCGCGACTTCATCACATGTCCTGCGCGCCTGCATGAGAAGGACCTGCCATGACGTCACGGTCATGTGACCGCGACGTCATCACAGGTCCTGCGCTGATAGTCATACCAACCCTGGGACCGGAAGCTGCCGCGTGCACCGTACACAGGAACCAGGACTAAGGTGAGTATATGTTTATTTTTTATTTTATGTCACTGGCCAATATACTACATTACTGGGCAATATACTACATGGCTGACCAATATACTACATACTATGTGGCTGTGCAATATACTACGTGGCTGGGCAATATACTACGTTGCTGGGCAATATACTACGTGGCTGGGCAATAAACTATGTAGCTGGGCAATATACTACGTGATTGGCCAATATACTACGTCGCTGGGCAATATACTACGTTACTGGGCAATATACTACGTGGCTCGGCAATATACTACATTACTGGGCAATATACTACGTGGCTGGGCAATATACTACGTGGCTGGGCAATATACTACGTGAACATGCATATTCTAGAATACCTGATGTGTTAGAATCGGGCCACCATCTAGTGTATATATAATATAGTAATTAGTCTACATGTGAACACACGGTAACCGTTACAGCAGACCTTCAGACCTATTTAGGTTACATTCTCTTTGCATTTTAAACTTTTTGAACAAAACAAACAGCACAAATGCAAACAAGATGTTTTTTAGTAATTTCCTGCTACTGTCTATATCTCATTTTAATAGCACAGTTAGGTAAATTTGGGAGGTGTTAAAATAGGTGTGATAATGAGCTTTGCGACTGATAATTTTTACCAGAGGACTAAATGAACTGGCACAGCAGAAGGCACAGCTGCGGACCAAAGTATGACCCACATGTTGTGTGAGTATATTGTGGATTAAGGGAAGGGTAATACCAGGGTATGTGGCGTTTTTCCTTCCACAGAATGACTGCTTCTTTGCCCCTATTTTACATGATTATTTGTTTAATTCTCCTTGTTCGTGGTTGCTATTGTATTAGGGCCTGATGATAGTGGGGCTCTGCACACAGGGTATCATCACCCAAAAATAAGAGATGCGCCCAATCCGACTCGGATCCTTTCTCTTCAGCTGCTGGGATGAGACTAAAGGCCCCATACAGTTCATATAACTCTCATTCAGCCTACAATTAGATTTCCTGGCTTCTGTATACTTATAAATATTCGGCCATGCATTCATGTGTTCGTTACGGTGAGAGAGGAGATGCTGCTGTCAGACTCCTTGGGCAGCGACTTATCTGCCTGCAGAACAAAATATCGGTCATTGCAATGTAACCTACTTGCTTTTTATCCCCTAAACATTATCTTTTGGGGAAGAGCTGGAAGGCCCCCATAAACAATGAAGGGTTATCCAATCCTGACGAACATCGGCGAGTTCATAGGACTTTTCTCTAATGTGTGTAGGGATCTTCAGTGATTGCTAGAGAACAATGAATAATCTTAGCACTACATATGGAGGCCATCTATTAATGTAATGTTAGGAGTAGTCAGGGGGCCTTATTTGTTTTGGTGATTGTGGTAAGTGGTTGCGAGGCTGTAAGGCCACAGTCAGGAACACTGAGGTGGAGCACTTCAGCAGAAACATGCCCACTCGAATGTATACACCAAAAAAATAAATTTTCTGAGAATTTGTGACATCTATAGGTTCATTGCTTGTTTTTAGTCTAAAGGACTTAAAGTTTAACCTCCTAATGACCACCAATACGTCTTTTTACTGACCTGAGATATAAGAGACTAGCATCCCCATACAGGTGACAATCCAGCAGCTGTCGGCTGTCCACTATAGCTGACAACTTGCTGCATCAGCTACGATCGGTGTTCGTACCGACTATAGCCGTTTAACCCCTTAGATGCTGCTGTCAATAGTGACTACATCATATAAATGGTTAACAGAGTGTGGGGGCTTCCTCTTTATCCCCATCAGTGCCCTGAGATCATGATTATGTGGTCCTGATGTTTGTGATGGCAATTCACAGCAAAATAGCGGCCTTAGAGTCTGACGGCTATAGTGACCTGTTCAAAAGTTAGCGACATTTAGGTGGTAAAAATACACTTTTTCATTCCTGTTACGTCATTTTGCATTACATACTGAAAATCACATGAGCTGTTAATAAACTACCCGACAGCAGTTTTCAATATGTCGGGGGGTGCTGTTTGCATAATGGTATCACTTTTGGAGGTTTCCCAATATATAAGACCCCCAAAGTCACTTCAAATCTGGATAGGTCCCTAAAAAAATAAATGTTGTAAATTTCCTTGAAAAACTAAAAAATTGCAGCTACATTTTTAAACCTCCTAAAATGCTAACAAAATAAAATAACATTTTACAAATGGTGCTGATGTAAAGCAGACATGAGAGAAATGTTATTTATTAATGTTTTTGTGTGGTATGACTATCTGGATTAAAGGGATAATCATTCAAAGTTTGAAAATTGCAAATGTTTTAACATTTTTCTCAAATTTCTGATATTTTTTGTAAATAAACACAAAACATATTGACCTAAATTTACCATTTATCATAACTTATAATGTGCCACGAAAAAACAATTTCAAAATCACCGGGATATATTGAAGCGTTCCAGAGTTATTACTACATAGTGTAACACTGGTCAGATTTTAAAAATTTGGCCCGGTCACTAAGGGTTAAAGGGACTATTTCACCAGCTTGTTTATATGTGTATATATCTAGATAGATAGATAGATAGAATCTGTTTGTATTGACTCCAACATAACGTGATGGAGCCCCATGTGATATCCATTCGGCTCTACGCCGTGATTCTTTACATGCACTTGTTACAAAGAATAGTTATATCATTAACACTATAATTCAACCGACACGGTAGAACAATCAAAACCAGTAAAGCATTCAAATTAGTGTATATATAATAAAAATGTATCTTTACCTATATCACCTAAAATATATTCTCTATTTGAGCTGCTTCGTTAGACTTTGTGAAAAATGTGTAGTTTCAACAAGCAGTTGCACTCTTCTCACCTCTATTATTCATTCAGTTATTTTCTCTACTCTTTCTTACTTTTGATTTCATTTTACATTTTCTTGAACTCTTGAAATTTTCAGTAATTGCAGAGTTTTGTTATAATAGTGAAAACACTAAAATACACAAAAAAGACAACGAATGCAGGAAGAAACCAAATGTGGGTAACTTTACTAATATGGAGAACTGCACACATGACTAATTGATGAGGTTTTTTAGTCATATTTCCTATAAGCTAATACGTTACCATTTGATCACAGAAAATACCGAAAATAAACGCAGGTTCACCTGTTCGCCCACAATCGCTGTCCAACCATTCTGCTTTGTGGATCACTCCCCAAACTTTACTCAGAAGAAGAAGGCACTATAAAAATGATGTACATAATTTACACTACTTTGGTATTGTCAGGAAATTAGGTCCTAGTAGGAGGCATTATACCTTTCTGGGTTTTTTGTTTAATACATTTATTTTTTCTTAAATTTTTTGGAAACATTTCAACAAAAACACTTGACATTTTGGGAATTGTAAAGTATTTGACTAAGCACTTTAGGTTTACTAGTCTGCCTTTCATTGATTCCAAGTGCCTTATCCATATTGGTGCTTTAGAACAACTCTTTCTTCCATTAATGCTTCCAATTTGTTTTGTTGGCACCCCTTCTGTCTCGAGAATTAATTAAAGAAAATAATTATTTCATTATATTTTTTTAAACGGACAAGGAATAAAGCAAGACCACATTCATGGGCATTATGGTGCTATTATGGAGCTATTATGGTGCGAAAAAAGCTCAGGGTGCTCCCTCAGATGTAGACACGTGGTTAGATTTGTAAACAATACGTAAAATAGTAGGTTTCTGGATATCTAACACTTTAAGGCTAGGGACACACCAGCGTATTTTCTCTCATCCGAGAGAATTGGGACGATCATCCTAATTACACTCTGATCAGAGTGTGATCATGGTGCAATCCAATTCTCTCCATGTGGAGAAAATGGAGACATTTTTTTCCCCCAAAGCACTCATTGAGGATTGTTGCTAAACAGAGAAAGTATGCTGCGTCTTGCAAAACTATAGTCAAACTTCTTGTCAATTTTTTTTTTAGTGGGGATCCATCTCTGAATTCTAGTTATGCCTTTGGTGTGTCATGGTCATGTTGAAGTGGGTGGTTACAAGCAATTCATTCTTGGATACATGAGTGAATAAGTACGCCGGTCTGATTAATGGAAATACAGTATGTCACTAGGTTTTCACTACCCCATCAGAGAGAAGCGTAGTGTAGGGGCAGAGACCCTGATTTTAGCGGTGTGTCACTTACTGCTTTCTGTCATGTTGATAAAATCACTTTTCTCTGCTGCAGGTCTAGCAGAGCTCTGAATGCTGATTTCTGTATAACCCTGCCCTCCCCACACCAATGATTGGTAGCTTTCTGACTATGGACAATGTACACTGGAAGCTGCCAATCAGTGTTGTGGGTGGGGTTACACAGACCTCATGAATATACTTGACTACCTGGCAGTAGGGTTACTAGTCCTCCAATGATAATCTCCTGCTGATAAAACAGTAATTTTATCTAAACTACAGCCAGCAGCATAGTAAGTGACACATCTTAGGAATCAGGATCTCTATCTCTTCATTATGCTGTTCCCAGATTAGGTAGCAAAAAACTGTTGAAAGATTCCCTTTAATTATTAGCTTGCAGATTCCTAAAAATTTCTCCTGTGCTAAGAATCAGACAACAGACAGTATTTATGCCAATTTGCCTTCTATCCTATGATTTTGATTGCACTGTGCAAGCTTTGTAAACACATATATATACAGTGGGTGCGGAAAGTATTCAGACCTCTTTAAATTTTTCACTTTTTGTTTAATTGCAGCCATTTGGTAAATTCAAAAAAGTTCATTTTTTTCTCGTTAATGTACACTCTGCACCCCATCTTGACTGAAAAAAACAGAAATGTAGTAATTCTTGCAATTTAAAAAAAAAAGAAAAACTGAATTATCACATGGTCATAAGTATTCAGACCCTTTGCTCAGTAGTGAGTAGAAGCACCCTTTTGCGCTAGTACAGCCATGAGTCTTCTTGAAGATGATGCAACAAGTTTTTCACACCGGTATTTGGGGATCCTCTGCTATTCTTCCTTGCAGATCCTCTCCAGTTCTGTCAGGTTGGATGGGGAACATTGGTGGACAGCCATTTTCAGGTCTCTCCAGAGATGCTCAATTGGGTTTAGGTCAGGGCTCTGGCTGGGCCAGTCAAGAATGGTCACAGAGTTGTTCTGAAGCCACTGCTTGTTATTGTAGCTGTGTGCTCAGGGTTATTGTCTTGTTGGAAGATGAACCTTGGGCCAAGTCTGAGGTCCAGTGCACTCTGGAAGAGGTTTTCTTCCAGGATATCTCTGTACTTGACCACATTCATGTTTCCTTCAATGACAACCAGTCGTCCTGTCCCTGCAGGTGAAAAAGACCACCATAGCATGATGCTGCCTCCACCATGTTTCACTGTTGGGATTGTATTGGGCAGGTGATGAGCAGTGCCTGGTTTTCTCCACACAAATCTCTTAGAATTATCACCAAAAAGGTCTATCTTCATGTCATCAGACCAGAGAATCTTATTTCTCATAGTCTGGGAGTCCTTCATGTGTTTTTTAGCAAACTCTATGCGGGCTTTCATATGTCTTGCACTGTGGAGAGGCTTCCGTTGGGCCACTCTGCCATAAAGGCCTGACTGGTGGAGGGCTGCAGTGATAGCTGACTTTGTGGAACTTTCTCCCATCTCCCTACTGCATCTCTGGAGCTTAGCCACAGTGATCTTGGGGTTCTTCTTTACCTCTCTCACCAAGGCTCTTCTCCCACGATTGCTCAGTTTGTCTGGATGGCCAGGTCTAGGAAGACTTCTACTGGTCCCAAACTTCTTCCACTTAAGGATTATGGAGGCCACTGTGCTCTTATGAACCTTGAGTTTTGCAGAAATTCTTTTGTAACCTTGGCCAGATCTGTGCCTTGCCACAATTCTGTCTCAGAGCTCCTTGGCCAGTGACTCCTCATGATTCTCATTTGGTCTGACATGCACTGTGAGCGGTGAGGTCTTATATAGACAGGTGTGTGTCTTTCCAAATCAAGTCCTATCAGTTTCATTAAAAACAGCTGGACTCCAATGAAGGAGTAGAACCATCTCAAGGAGGATCACAAGGAAATGGACAGCATGTGACTTAAATATGAGTGTCTGAGCAAAGGGTCTGAATACTTATGACCATGTGATATTTCAGTTTTTCTTATTTATTAAATTTGCAAAAATTTCTACATTTCTGTTTTTTTTCAGTAAAGACGGGGAGCAGAGTGCACACAAATGTGAAAAAATGAACTTTTTTAATTTACCAAATGGCTGCAATGAAACAAAGAGTGAAAAATGTAAAGGAGTCTGAATTCTTTCTGTAACCACTGTATATGTAAATCTATGAGGAAGTAGGGGAGACATTGTGTGTGTATGTGTGTATATGTATATATATATATATATATATATATATATATATATATATATATATATATATATATATATATATATATATATATATATATATTCAATCAGACCACAGTCTGAGTATATTTATGTTGTTGACCGGGATCTAGATTTTTTGTCTCTAGGATGATCAATATGTATGTATGCTAGGCCTAATTTTGAAGTCAGTGATTTTTTATGTTAGCAAAAAACGTTCCGAGTGTCATCAGTGTTTGATCAGTGTTACAGTTTTTACCATTAATGTTTCATCATTGATTTTCACATATGAAAAATAAAAATAATTAGCAAAGCTTCTCCTACATTTTGCAATGTTAACCCCTTCATGACCTTGGGATTTTCCGTTTTCCCGTGTTCGTTTTTCACTCCCCTCCTTCCCAGAGCCATAACTTTTTTATTTTTCCGTCAATTTGGCCATGTGAGGGCTTATTTTTTGCGGGACGAGTTGTACTTTTGAACGACATCATTGGTTTTACCATGTGCAGTCCCACACTTGTTTTTTGTTTGGCTTTTTTGCTATGTTCACTAAATGCTAAAACTGACCTGCGATTATGATTCTCCGGGTCAGTACGAGTTCATAGACATCTAACATGACTAGGTTATTTTTCACCTAAGTGGTGAAAAAAATTCCAAACTTTGCAAAAAAAAAAAAAAAAAATGTGCCATTTTCCGATACTCGTAGCGTCTCCATTTTTCGTGATCTGGGGTCAGGTGAGGGCTTATTTTTTGCGTGCCGAGCTGGCGTGTGTAATGATACCATTTTGGTGCAGATACGTTATTTTGATCGCCTGTTATTGCATTTTAATGCAATGTCGCGGCGACCAAAAAAACGTAATTCTGGCGTTTCTAACTTTTTTCTCGTTACGCCATTTAGCGATCAGGTTAATGCTTTTTTTTATTGATAGATTGGGCGATTCTGAACGCGGCGATACCAAATATGTGTAGGTTTGATTTTTTTTTTATTGATTTATTTTGATTGGGGCGAATGGGGGGGTGATTTAAACTTTTTTATATTTTTTTTATTTTTTTCACATTTTTTTTTTACTTTTTTTTTAACTTTTGCCATGCTTCAATAGCCTTCATGGGAGGCTAGAAGCAGGCTCAGCGCGATCGGCTCTGCTACATAACAGCGATCATCAGATCGCTGCTATGTAGCAGAAAATCAGGTGTGCTGTGAGCGCCGACCACAGGGTGGCGCTCACAGCTGCAGGGGATCAGTAACCATAGAGGTCTCAAGGACCTCTATGGTTACCATTCTAAAGCATTTCCGACCTCCGATCATGTGACGGGGGTCGGTGATGACGTCATTTCCGGCCGCCCGGCCGGATGCGGTAGTTACATGCCGCTGTCTGCGTTTGACAGCGGCATTTAACTAGTTAATAGGCGCGGGCAGATCGCGATTCTGCCCGCGCCTATTGCGGGCACATGTCAGCTGTTCAAAACAGCTGACATGTCCCGGCTTTGATGCGGGCTCACCGCCGGAGCCCTGCATCAAAGCAGGGGAGCTGACCTCGGACGTACTATCCCGTCCGAGGTCAGTAAGGGGTTAATCATGGACAGCATAGGGATTACACACTGATGCCATCCACGTGCTGTCCATGATTTTCAGGGACCCATAGACTTGTGTGGGTAATTTTGATCTGTGACTCAATGAAAAATGGACGTGTCTCGTGATTTTTTTTTTATAGACACAAGTACGACACGTGGTCCGAAAAAAACATGGAAATGTAAATAGCATCATAGACTTTACTAGGTACGTGTTCTATCCATGAAAATCACAGATTCACTGACCTCTGAATGAGCCCTTACATATAGGCAGAAAATTTGTGTCCTGTGTTATTTATCCCCATATTTGGTAAAATTGAAGGGAGGCCATAAGAGTGTTCATGACTGCCAAAAACTGTGATAGGAAATTTGGCAGCTGGCATGAGTTGTGTACCACCGGGAAATGAATAATGTCATCTGAACAGATAGGAATCATTTAATTTGAAATTCGTGCACATTTAAATAATATTGGAGAGATTTTGTTACTTCTTTGCTATGAGCAATCGCATTAGGAAACAGGCTTGGGACACAGACGCTGTTTGCTTATTGCAAGATGTTTGTCACTGTTTAGTGTGTGGAAACATATTGTAAATGGTCAGTGTGAATGCTCCCAGCAGATGGTGATTATGGAGCTGTAGGACTTCTACCTTGCATTCCTTCTGTGGGGAATAGTAATGGCTGACTGTGTCAATTATGACATGAGCTTTAGGTTATTTGAAATTGCCTTCAAATAATCATCTGTGTAATGTTATTATGGCCTATGGCAGCCTGTGGCAGGGGATGTAGTTCTGCAGTGCTTAGAGACCACTGGTCTTTGGGAACATTTAATAAACTGTTTATCAAATTATGATTGAAAGTATCTTATACAACATGGAAGTTCTCAACACCAGAGACAGGTGTGACAGCACAGCCACGCTTCTAGCCGTATCGATCGCCATTATTAATTTCTGCATTGTGCTGTGTCTGAAGAATGTTTGAAATGTCAGGCTGAAACGTCACTGTGTGTATTTTTGGACTGCTTTCAAATAAATGATTTGTTCCATTTTTATCACTTAAAGGGGACCTGTCAGCAGGATTGTGCACAGTGACCTACAGACAGTGTCAGGTTGGCGCCATTATACTGATTACAATATCTGGTGATGAAATCCGTCTTGTGGTTGTTGTTTAATCTTTATTTTCAGTTTTTAGTTAATGATATGCTGGTGCACCAGTGCGACCTGTGTGTGTGTGGGGGGGTCTTCATGTGGTACTCTGATTAGGTATTCATAATGCAGACTGCTGACAGTTCACTGATCCCTCACTGACCTGCCCCCTAGTTTGCATAATGAATACCTGTACATACTGAATAATAATAAAAAAAACCTTCTGCAGGCAGGTGCCGTCCGTGGCACCTTCGCTGCAGCATAATTGCATACAGTTAAGTCCATATATATTTGGACAGAGACAACATTTTTCTAATTGTGGTTATAGATATTACCACAATGAATTTTATACAAAACAATTCAGATGCAGTTGAAGTTCAGACTTTCAGCTTTCATTTGAGGGTATCCACATTAAAATTGGATGAAGGGTTTAGGAGTTTCTGCTCCTTAACATGTGCCACTCTGTTTTTAAAGGGACCAAAAGTAATTGGACAGATTAAATAATTTTAAATAAAATGTTCATTTCTAGTACTTGGTTGAAAACCCTTTGTTGGCAATGACTGCCTGAAGTCTTGAACTCATGGACATTACCAGACGCTGTGTTTCCTCCTTTTTGATGCTCTGCCAGGCCTTCACTGCGGTGGTTTTCAGTTGCTGTTTGTTTGTGAGCCTTTCTGTCTGAAGTTTAGTCTATAACAAGTGAAATGCATGCTCAATTGGGTTGAGATCAGGTGACTGACTTGGCCATTCAAGAATATTCCACTTCTTTGCTTTAATTAACTCCTGGGTTGCTTTGGCGTTAAGATTTGGGTCATTGTCCATCTGTAGTATGAAACGACGACCAATCAGTTTGGCTGCATTTGGCTGGATCTGAGCACACAGTATGTCTCTGAATATCTCAGAATTCATTCAGCTACTTCCTGTCCCGTGTCACATCATCAATAAACACTAGCACCCAGTGCCACTGGCAGCCATGCATGCCCAAGCCATCACACTGCCTCCACCGTGTTTTACAGATGATGTGGTATGCTTTGGATCATGAGCTGTACCACGCCTTCACCATACTTTTCTCTTTCCATCATTCTGGTAGAGGTTGATCTTGGTTTCATCTGTCCAAAGAATGTTCTTCCAGAACTGTGCTGGCTTTTTAAGATGTTTTTAGCAAAGTCCAGTCTAGCCTCTTAATTCTTGATGCTTATGAGTGGCTTGCACCGTGCAGTGAACCCTCTGTATTTACTTTCATGCAGTCTTCTCTTTATGGTAGATTTGGATATTGATACTCCGACCTCCTGGAGAGTGTTGTTCACTTGGTTGGCTGTTGTGAAGGGGTTTCTCTTAACCATGGAGATTATTCTGCGATCATCCAACTGCATCTGAATTGTTTTGTTTAAAATTCATTGTGGTAATGTCTATAACCAAAATTAGAAAAATATTGTCTCTGTCCAAATATATATGGACTTAACTGTATGTACTGTGTAGTTACTACATGTGGTTGAGCTTTTCCTGAGGCGTATAACAACAAAAAAAGTTAAAATGGCACCCGCCGCACCTGCGCAGTAGCAGCTATAGGTGTACATATATAAAACTAGACCAAACCGGAGTAACTACAAGCCACACTATGGATCCAAAAATACCCAAAGTTTCTTTATTAAGACAAATACATATACATGTATAAAAACAATTTAAACTAAATCCATATAAATACAGTAGTCTGCACTAAGGAGGACACAGGCGTTGTACCTGGGGTAAGTAACTGGTCAAAGTAAAGAGACTAGGGTAAGTGAGCCATTCTACTTAATACTACAGCCACTCAGTCAGTGCTAAGAGAGTCAGAAATCAAAGGACCAATGTCCATACATGGTGGCCGCTTCATAGATGTAATATCAATTCATCAGCCAGCTTACCCATAATAAGTCCAGACCAAGCCTACGTCCCAGGGAGGCCCCTGTATAGGTGTACATAGCTGAGATCCGATAGCTGCTATTGAGCATGCGCCAGTGGCGCCATCTTGCTAGAAAAGAAATAAAAAATTTCCTCTTCCAAGATGGTGCCGCCCACGTCTGCTCAGTCACTTTAAACCTGTGTTTAAATATTTTTGTAATTTTGTTTTGTGTGCAATGCATCAGCACTAAGTAGTCTAAGTTAGTGAAATGAGAAAAATATATGCATAAATTAAACTTATGGCATCAAATAAGTAAAAATTGGCATGTGCATATACACCCCTTTTGCTGTGAAAAAATCTGATGCAAGCAATTGCCTTCACAAGTCACATGCTTAGTGAAAGGAAGCCCACCTGTGTGCAATCTAAGTGTCACATGGTCTATCAGTATATTACACTTTACCTTTTCTGAAAGGCCACAGAGGCTGCAACACCATTTAGCAAGAGTCACCACTAACCAAACAACGCTATGAAGACCACAGAGATCTGCAAACAAATCAGAGACAATGTTGTTGAGAAGTACATGTCAGGATTGGGTTATAAAAAAAATCCTAATCTCTGATAATCCACCAGATTACCATCAAATCCATTATCGTCAAATGGAAAGAATATGGTACCACAACAAACCTGCCAAGAGAGGTCTGCCCACCAAAACTTTCAGCCTGAGCAAGAAGGGCATTAATCAGAGAGGCAGTACAGGTAACCCTGAAGAAGAGGCAGAGTTCCCAAGCTGAGACTGGAGTATTAATCCATATAACCACAGTAAGCTGTACACTCCATAGAGGTGGCCTTTATGGAAGAGTGGGCAAAAAAATCCTTTACTTACACACAAAAATGGTAAAACTCGTTTTGAGTTTGCCAAAAGACATGTGGGAAACTCCTAAATGTATGGAGGAAGGTGCTGTGGTCAGATGAGACCAAAATTAAACTTTTTGTCCACCAAGGTAAACGCTATGTCTGGCGCCTAACCAACACAGATCCTCACCCCAAGAACACCATCCCCACAGTGAAAGGTGGTGGCAGCATTATGCTGTGGAGATGTTTTTCAGCAGCAGGTACAGGGAAAATGGTCCCGAGTCGAGGGGAAGATGGATGATGCAAAATACAGGGATATTCTTGAGCAACACCTGTTTCAGTCTGTCAGTGATTGGGACAGAGGTTCAACTTCCAACAAGACAATGACCCAAAGCATACTGCTAAAGCAACACTCGCGTGGTTTAAGGAGAAACATATAAATGTTTTGGAGTGACCAAATCAAAGTGCAGACCTTAACCAAACTGAGAATCTGTGGTCAGACGTGAAGATTGGTGTTCCCCAGAGGAAACCATCAAATTTGAAGGCTGGAGCAATTTTGCCTTGGGAATGAGCAAAAATTCCAGTGGCAAGATGTGGGAAGCTCATACAGACTTATCCAAAGCAACTTGCAGCTGTAATTGCTGCAAAAGGAGGCTCTACAAAGTACTGACTTTAGGAGGGTGAATAGTTATGCACACTGAAGTTTTCAGTTATTTTGTCCTATTTGTCGTTAGCTTTAAAAAGAAAACCAAATGTTCACAGTTGTAGGCGTGTTCTTTACATGAACTGATGTAAAACCTAAAAAAAAACGGTGAAATTCCAGATTGTGAGGTAGCAAAACCTGAAAAATGCCAAGGGAGGTGAGGAGTAGATGATCCCCTATAGAAGACACACAAATCTTCTCTAGCCATTCAAGTTTAAAGGGTCTTTGTTTTATTAAAATATCTCTATAATGCCATGCTTATAAAAAAAAATGCTAAAATACCGTAATACAAATCCATGTTAAAAGTTAAGACAAATATAAAGTGTGCTCCACTTATCTTACTTTTTTTTACTCTGATTAGCTGTAAAACCCTCTTTACTGTCTTATTTCATTAGACTGTTTTTTTTTATAGTTACAGAGATATATAAAGCAATAAAAATAGGTCTCGGCATCAGGAACAAAATTATTATTTCTGTCATGTTCAGAAAAGCATTTAGCCAAGTCATCTTATCATACCAAGAGATCTACGTGTTCATACAGTGAGATAGTCATCACAACCACAGCACTGAGCTGAAGACCACACAGGGAGACAGATATCTGTAGGACAATTATAGAGGCAGTGGCACTGGCTAGTATAGTTCGAAATGAGTCATTTTTTTCGATTATGTCCTTTAGTAAAAATATATACTAGATCTCCTCTTATATTTTATAAGGATGTTAAAGATACATTAATATTAATTAGAAAAATAAAACAGCCCCCTCTTACTTAAACAGCACGATGCATTTCTGTAATTAAAATATTGATGGCCTATCCCTTAAGGTACCTTCACACGAAACGACATCGCTAACGATCCGTGACGTTGCAGCGTCCTGGCTAGCGATATCGTTTCGTTTGACACGCAGCAGCGATCAGGATCCTGCTGTGATGTCGCTGGTCGCTGAATAAAGTCCAGAACTTTATTTGGTCGTCCGATCGCTGTGTATCGTTGTGTTTGAAAGCAAAAGCAACGATACCCAGCGATGTTTTACACTGGTAACCAGGGTAAACATCGGGTTACCAAGCGCAGGGCCGCGCTTAGTAACCCGATGTTTACCCTGGTTACCAGCGTAAAAGTAAAAAAAACAAACAGTACATGCTCACCTGCGCGTCCCGCAGCGTCTGCTTCCTGACACTTACTGAGCGCCGGCCCTAAAGTGAAAGTGAAAGCACAGCGGTGACGTCACCGCTCTGCTGTTAGGGCCGGAGCTCAGTCAGTGTCAGGAAGCAGACGCTGCGGGACGCGCAGGTGAGCATGTACTGTTTGTTTTTTTTACTTTTACGCTGGTAACCAGGGTAAACATCGGGTTACTAAGCGCGGCCCTGCGCTTAGCAACCCGATGTTTACCCTGGTTGCCCGGGGACCTCGGCATCGTTGGTCGCTGGAGAGCGGTCTGTGTGACAGCTCTCCAGCGATCAAACAGCGACGCTGCAGCGATCGGCATCGTTGTCGCTATCGCTGCAGCGTCGCTTCGTGTGAAGGTACCTTTAGACTGGAGGGGGCCAGGCAATTAGTATGAGGGGGCCCGCAGCACTCCTGTATGTGATGCAGCCTCTTCAATGTATACAATGCTCCCGTCTACCACCATGCCAATTGCTTAGTAGCTCTGCAGCACTGTCTTATTCACTTCAAAGGGACGAAGAAGCCGCTTCACACTGCTGATCAGCAGATGTGCTGAGAATTAAACCTGCGGATAGGCTGTCGATATTATTATAAAACCCAAGAAAAAAAAAACAAATGAGCGTATACCCTGTAGTAAGAAAGTACATAATAATAATAATAATACATGGGTAAAACTTTTGATCAAAAAACCTGTAGTAAGAAAATACATAATAATAATAGTACATGTGTAAAACTTTTTATCAAAAAAAGAGTAAAAGCCATCCCACCACAACAAGGTGTACCCAGGCGGGACAGTCCTAGCCTCTCTATAGTATTAAAGCCTTAACCTTGTGTCAGATGACCTCAATGTGAATAAGACAGGATAGTACAGTCCCCACTGGGTACACCTTGTTGTAGTGGCTTTTACGCTTTTTGATCACAATGGTATTATCCAAGTACCCTGTGTTATTAACATGTACTATTACTATTTACTTACTACAGGGTATATGCTTGTTTTGTTTTTTTCTTGGGTTTGGTCTGTAGAATGACCACAGTGTGAACGTGCTTCTACATATTGCACATATACCAACTTATGCTCCAGCTCATTTCTTTGGTTTTGCTGTCGATATTATTATCCCTAAAATACCCATTTAAGTAAGGCTACGTTCACATTTGCGTTGTGCGCCACAGCGTCGGCGCCGCAGCGCACAACGCAAACAAAAACGCAGCAAAACGCATGCACAACGCTGCGTTTTGCGCCGCATGCGTCCTTTTTTTAATTGATTTTGGACGCAGCAAAAATGCAACTTGCTGCGTCCTCTGCGCCCGGACGCGGGCGCCGCAGCGACGCATGCGGCGCAAAGCGCAAGTGCGACGCATGTCCATGCGCCCCCATGTTAAATATAGGGGCGCATGACGCATGCGGTGCCGCATGCGGCGCCCGCCGCTAATGTGAACGTAGCCTAATAAGTTCTCTATGAATGCAACCTGTTAACTTTACCCAAATGTATAATGGCACGAGTGGTTGGTAAGATGTGGGGTCTTAATGAGCCCGGACGTGTTTATAACAAGCAGAATGTGATCATATAGAAATTCTGCATTTTTATATAATCTTTTTTTAATTATTTTTTTGTTTTTCTCATGGCTATTTTATCTATCTCACAATGTGTAATATTTCTTATATGTGTTCCTAAATGCAACTTTGCACTTCTTTACGTAAATTCAAAAATATAATATATAATGATTGTAAAGAATGAAACCCAATCTCACATTCATGACATTGTAGATTAGCGTTGTGCCTTTCCTTCTATCTGCGCAGGTGCCATAGTGTTTGAGCTTCCTGTTATTGTTGTCTATTTCTGGTAATTCCTGGTTAGCACATAGGACATGTAAATTCAATTTCATGTATTTGTGCCGTGCCCAGAGTGAAACTTGCTCTGCTATGAAATGCCAATCAACTTAGTTTAACTTAGTTTTAAGCAATGTGAATAGTTTCCAGAGCATTAGGAATGACTGTGAAGCTCCAATAGTGGCTAGTTATAACCCTATGCCCTGTAACCGTCATTGTCCACCACAATTACAATGTCATTATTGGCATCTGTCATGTCAGAACATTTGGCATTTATATGAAGCCCAGTTGGGCATCTATAGGTGTTGATTGCCACCATATACGTTGTCACAGGTATCCATTAAATGGATATATCATGAACTTTTCACAACGTATAAATTAAACAGATTCCATTATACCCTATAGGTCACAGATGCCTGTGACGGACATCTAACAGATGCATGTAGAGTAGCTGCGGAGACACCATCACGTGTTTCTCAACGCAAGCAGTGAATAGCCAGGCCTTTCCCCGGGAAGGAACAACCACGGGAAGGGCAGCATCCAATAAAGGAAAACATCCAATACAGGAAAACCACCTATGCCAAGCATGGTATCCATCCACAGACAGCTGTTTCGGGGTTTTTGCCCCTCATCAGTGTGGAGTAGGAATCTGGCTATTAGGAGCAGTGCCTAGTAAAAAGGCTGTAAAGGCACAGATGACTGGCCTCGAGGAGACCAAAACACCCAACACCGCGGAGACACCATCACGTGTTTCTCAACGCAGTGATCCAGAACACTGCCCCCATCCCTTATGGGAAATATGCAAATGCATGTAGAGTAGCTGCGGAGACACCATCACGTGTTTCTCAACGCAAGCAGTGAATAGCCAGGCCTTTCCCCGGGAAGGAACAACCACGGGAAGGGCAGCATCCAATAAAGGAAAACATCCAATACAGGAAAACCACCTATGCCAAGCATGGTATCCATCCACATCCTTTATTGGATGCTGCCCTTCCCGTGGTTGTTCCTTCCCGGGGAAAGGCCTGGCTATTCACTGCTTGCGTTGAGAAACACGTGATGGTGTCTCCGCAGCTACTCTACATGCATTTGCATATTTCCCATAAGGGATGGGGGCAGTGTTCTGGATCACTGCGTTGAGAAACACGTGATGGTGTCTCCGCGGTGTTGGATGTTTTAGTCTCCTCGAGGCCAATCATCTGTGCCTTTACGGACATCTAACAGAGGCATGCGTCACCCAAAGGTTTAACTGCATCGTTTTAATGGATACATATCATCAATAGCTCTTGAAAAGCTCCTGATGTTCCAACTATATGCTTACGGATGACAGACAGCATTGTAAGCCATCCATCAAAGCCTACTGTATACATTGGAAGCTTATTCTCCTATATACGTTAGCGGAATAGGTAGCTTTGAGGCTTCTGAATCCTGCAGCCGTAATGTCAGTAGTAGCATTTCTCTGCTACGAAAATATAGCATATATATTAGAAATACATGAAATATATATACAAAGGTATTTCCCAGTAGGTAGAAGACAAAAAATATAAAACATGAAGATTGTGAGCATGTGTTTTGGAATTAAAATGTATATATAAATGTATAGGTCCTGTCCTTTCTGCAAGCCACAGATCAAACATCAGATTGCAGATTTAAATACAACCATTTGTAGAAAGAGAGGGCCATTTCACACCCCGGGTACAGGATGTGTTCTGTGAATTTTTTTTTTACTTCTCTATTCGTTTTCTTGATGTTCTATATGTATTCTTCGTATACATAGAATGAAACCGTGTCTGGGTATGATAGATTTTGTAGTATCGTATTCCCACAATATTGTTCTTAAAGGGCTGTTTGAAGTTTAATATAGCCATTGCTCATGACTAGTGTTGAGCGATACTTTCCGATATCGGAAAGTATCGGTATCGGAAAGTATCGGCCGATACCGTCAAAATATCGGATCCAATCCGATACCGATACCCGATCCCAATGCAAGTCAATGGGACGAAAATATCGGAATTAAAATAAACCCTTTATAAACTTGTAGGTTCATTCTACATGAAGGAAAACAACTAAGAATAATGTAGGATGTATTGGGGGACGTGGCGGAGATATTAAAGGGACAGAGGTTTAGCCCAATGTAATAGAATAGCAGGATTTTTAATTTTTTTTTATGAAGTTCGGCGTTAGAAAGAATTTGACTATGTTATTTTTTTTTTTTTTTATGTCAGATATTGATGTTTCACTACTTCCACGCCCTTCACCTTCTTTTTTACTTCTCCCACGCTTTCTTCTTAATTATCCTCATCATCAGCTTCTTTGACATCAACTTCTTCACCTTATTCATCTTCTTCTTCATCTTCTACCTATTATTTTTTGGGTTACATTGTTCATATTCTTTTTATTTTACTATTATCTTCATCATATTCAACTTCTTCATCATATTCTTATTTGTGACAGGCATTCCCGTAGTTGTTATCTATAAAAGTTTGAAGATTACACCTTCCGTTCTGCCTGTCACAAACCAGTTACATTTGTCCGCGTTCAGTTTGGCCTGCAGCATCAGGCTTTATCCAGGGGCACCACGAGGAGGAACGGACTCACCCCCATACACTGCTTAGTCTTCTTCTGCTTATAATTTACATAATATTTTTTTGCTCTGATATTTTGTGTTATGCTTAATGTCCTTCTGCTCTTTGTTCTGCAGCCTCTTGTTCTTCTGCTTCTCGGTCTTCCAGGTCGTCGTCGTCTCCAGGGTCGTCGTCTCCGGGGTCGTCGTCATCGGGGTGGTCTCCGGGGTCGTCGTCATCGGGGTGGTCTTCAGGGTCATCGTCTCCAGGGTCGTCGTCATCACGGTGGTTGTCGTCTCTGGTGTCGTCGTCATCTTAGGGGTGTTCTTCCGGGTCATCGTGTTTAGTCTCTTGAACTTGGAAATGTAGCAGAAGGTACAAGAAGGCTGAGAAAATGCCGAGAACCAGCTGATGGAACTGGAACTCGGATGGCTACCCGAAGGTCCAAGAGCCAATGGAACTACCGAGGACCAGCTGACGTTACTGGAACCCGGTTACTAAGCAGGAGGTACCCGTGCCTGAAAGCACTACCAAGGACCACCTGACGTTGGTGGAACTCGGATACCCAGAGGGAGGCACCTAAGCCAAAGGCTCTGCCCGGAACCAGCTGACGGTACTGGAACCAGGATGGGGAGCAGAAGGTACAAGAGCAAAAGACACTGCCGAGAACCAGCTGACGGTGCTGGAACCCGGATGGGTAGCCGAAGGTCCAAGAGCCAATGGAACTACCGAGGACCAGCTGACGTTACTGGAACCCGGTTACTAAGCAGGAGGTACCCGTGCCTGAAAGCACTACCAAGGACCACCTGACGTTGGTGGAACTCGGATACCCAGAGGGAGGCACCTAAGCCAAAGGCTCTGCCCGGAACCAGCTGACGGTACTGGAACCAGGATGTGGAGCAGAAGGTACAAGAGCAAGTGTCTGCGTGGCTTTTGCAGGACACGTTGCCGGCTGCACAGCAGGGGAACAGCTGGCGGTGCTGGACCCCACTGACACATTGGCGAGGTGTTTGGCTCTGTGCAGCCAGCACTTCCGGACAGCAACGAGCGGTGTTGTAGCCCGGGCTCTGCAGGGGGAGCAGAGTGTAGGCCGAAGCCTACTTGAACCAATTTCAAAGGTAACCTTTAACCCCCCCTCAGGGGTTAGAAAGTAGAAGAGCCACAGCTTATGCAGCAGTAGTGCTGCACAAGTCAAAGGTTGCTCTTTTAATTTCGCTCCTTGCACACGCTGAATGAAACACGTATAACATTTAGCCCTTTATACAGTCAAACTGTGTTGGAGGCGCGAGTTCCCTTTGTAATGAGACGCAGCACAGATGTCAAGAATCCCACCTTGGTGCTGGGTGCAGCCTCCTGAGCGTTGTTATTTGCTGTACAGGAGTCTGCGCTGTCGTGTTATCCCCTGGCCTAGCGCCGTTAGCGCTGCCCATCTTCTGACCTCATTTAATGTTGGCCGGTGCGGTTCGCGATGCCCATGAATCACAGCCCCGCAGTGTATTGACATAGTTTAAACACTGCGGGGCTGGGATTCATGGCCTGGCGCAGTACATATGTTCGCCTCTCGCTTGGGTTCTTACACCCGCTTCAGACTATGCGGCGTCATCTGATCCCTTATCGCATGCCACGGCCATGAAGCCGCACAGTCCGAAGAAGGCGGAAGGAGAGGAGGGACAGGCGAACTGATGCACTGATCCTGCCCATCAATCACACCCTCGCAGTCCCAATAAATAAGACACCGAGGGGCGTTGTGTGGGTCAGGGCGGCCGCAGAGGCGCAGGCAGCCAAACCATGATGCCAGAAGACGGGCAGCGCTACCAAGGGGGTTGCAGCGTGTCATTACAAAGGAAAGTCACACCACCGGGACGGTTAAATGGTCACACAGAGGACACATTGCAGACGTGTTTTCAGTTCCACATGTGCGAGGAGAATACGTTTCTGAGCCACCTTGCACACATGCAGCATTACCGCTGTACAAGGTGGCTGGATAACGTAAAAACGCCTGGGGGAGGGGGGACAGGTTCCCTTCAATTTCAGTTCTTGTGTCTGCGTGGCTTTTGCAGGACACGTTGCCGGCTGCACAGCAGGGGAACAGCTGGCGGTGCTGGACCCCACTGACACATTGGCTGGTGTTTTTCTCTGTGCAGCTAGCACATCTGGGCAAAAACTGGCGGTGTGTTAGAGCCCAGGGACAGCAGGAGGAGGAGCAGGAGGAGGAGGAGCAGGGGGAGGGGAGTGTAGGCCGAAGCCTGCACAGGCGGCAGCTTTGGGTGTGTTGTGTCTGCGTGACTTTTGCAGGACACGTTGCCGGCTACACAGCAGGGGAACAGCTGGCGGTGCTGGACCCCACTGACACATTGGCGAGGTGTTTGGCTCTGTGCAGCCAGCACTTCCGGACAGCAACTAGCGTTGTTGGAGCCCGGGCTCTGCAGGTGGAGCAGAGTGTAGGCCGAAGCCTAATTGAACCGATTTCAAAAGTCACCTTTAACCCCCCCTCAGGGGTTACAAAGTAGAAGAGCCACAGCTTATGCAGCAGCAGTGCTGCGCAAGTCAAAGGTTGCTCTTGTAATTTTTCTCCTTGCACACGCTGAATGGAACACGTATAACATTCAGCCCTTTAGACAGTCAAACTGTGTAATGGAGGCGAGAGTTCCCTTTGTAATGAGACGCAGCACAGGTGTCAAGAATCCCACCTTGGTGCTGGGTGCAGCCTCCCGAGCGTTGTTATTTGCTGTACAGGAGTCTGCGCTGTCGTGTTATCCCCTGGCCTAGCGCCGTTAGCGCTGCCCATCTTCTGGCATCATGTAATGTCGGCCGGTGCGGTTCGCGATGCCCATGAATCCCAGCCCCGCAGTGTCTTAACATTGTTAAAACACTGCGGGGCTGGGATTCAGGGCCTGGCGCAGCACATATGTTCGCCTCTCACACTCGGGTCCTTACACCCGCTTCAGACTGTGCGGCGTCATCTGATCCCTTATCGCATGCCACGGCCATGAAGCCGCACAGTCCGAAGAAGGCGGAAGGAGAGGAGGGACAGGCGAACTGATGCACTGATCCTGCCCATCAATCACACCCTCGCAGTCCCAATAAATAAGACACCGAGGGGCGTTGTGTGGGTCAGGGCGGCCGCAGAGGCGCAGGCAGCCAAACCATGATGCCAGAAGACGGGCAGCGCTACCAAGGGGGTTGCAGCGTGTCATTACAAAGGAAAGTCACACCACCGGGACGGTTAAATGGTCACACAGAGGACACATTGCAGACGTGTTTTCAGTTCCACATGTGCGAGGAGAATACGTTTCTGAGCCACCTTGCACACATGCAGCATTACCGCTGTACAAGGTGGCTGGATAACGTAAAAACGCCTGGGGGAGGGGGGACAGGTTCCCTTCAATTTCAGTTCTTGTGTCTGCGTGGCTTTTGCAGGACACGTTGCCGGCTGCACAGCAGGGGAACAGCTGGCGGTGCTGGACCCCACTGACACATTGGCTGGTGTTTTTCTCTGTGCAGCTAGCACATCTGGGCAAAAACTGGCGGTGTGTTAGAGCCCAGGGACAGCAGGAGGAGGAGCAGGAGGAGGAGGAGCAGGGGGAGGGGAGTGTAGGCCGAAGCCTGCACAGGCGGCAGCTTTGGGTGTGTTGTGTCTGCGTGACTTTTGCAGGACACGTTGCCGGCTACACAGCAGGGGAACAGCTGGCGGTGCTGGACCCCACTGACACATTGGCGAGGTGTTTGGCTCTGTGCAGCCAGCACTTCCGGACAGCAACTAGCGTTGTTGGAGCCCGGGCTCTGCAGGTGGAGCAGAGTGTAGGCCGAAGCCTAATTGAACCGATTTCAAAAGTCACCTTTAACCCCCCCTCAGGGGTTACAAAGTAGAAGAGCCACAGCTTATGCAGCAGCAGTGCTGCGCAAGTCAAAGGTTGCTCTTGTAATTTTTCTCCTTGCACACGCTGAATGGAACACGTATAACATTCAGCCCTTTAGACAGTCAAACTGTGTAATGGAGGCGAGAGTTCCCTTTGTAATGAGACGCAGCACAGGTGTCAAGAATCCCACCTTGGTGCTGGGTGCAGCCTCCCGAGCGTTGTTATTTGCTGTACAGGAGTCTGCGCTGTCGTGTTATCCCCTGGCCTAGCGCCGTTAGCGCTGCCCATCTTCTGGCATCATGTAATGTCGGCCGGTGCGGTTCGCGATGCCCATGAATCCCAGCCCCGCAGTGTCTTAACATTGTTAAAACACTGCGGGGCTGGGATTCAGGGCCTGGCGCAGCACATATGTTCGCCTCTCACACTCGGGTCCTTACACCCGCTTCAGACTGTGCGGCGTCATCTGATCCCTTATCGCATGCCACGGCCATGAAGCCGCACAGTCCGAAGAAGGCGGAAGGAGAGGAGGGACAGGCGAACTGATGCACTGATCCTGCCCATCAATCACACCCTCGCAGTCCCAATAAATAAGACACCGAGGGGCGTTGTGTGGGTCAGGGCGGCCGCAGAGGCGCAGGCAGCCAAACCATGATGCCAGAAGACGGGCAGCGCTACCAAGGGGGTTGCAGCGTGTCATTACAAAGGAAAGTCACACCACCGGGACGGTTAAATGGTCACACAGAGGACACATTGCAGACGTGTTTTCAGTTCCACATGTGCGAGGAGAATACGTTTCTGAGCCACCTTGCACACATGCAGCATTACCGCTGTACAAGGTGGCTGGATAACGTAAAAACGCCTGGGGGAGGGGGGACAGGTTCCCTTCAATTTCAGTTCTTGTGTCTGCGTGGCTTTTGCAGGACACGTTGCCGGCTGCACAGCAGGGGAACAGCTGGCGGTGCTGGACCCCACTGACACATTGGCTGGTGTTTTTCTCTGTGCAGCTAGCACATCTGGGCAAAAACTGGCGGTGTGTTAGAGCCCAGGGACAGCAGGAGGAGGAGCAGGAGGAGGAGGAGCAGGGGGAGGGGAGTGTAGGCCGAAGCCTGCACAGGCGGCAGCTTTGGGTGTGTTGTGTCTGCGTGACTTTTGCAGGACACGTTGCCGGCTACACAGCAGGGGAACAGCTGGCGGTGCTGGACCCCACTGACACATTGGCGAGGTGTTTGGCTCTGTGCAGCCAGCACTTCCGGACAGCAACTAGCGTTGTTGGAGCCCGGGCTCTGCAGGTGGAGCAGAGTGTAGGCCGAAGCCTAATTGAACCGATTTCAAAAGTCACCTTTAACCCCCCCTCAGGGGTTACAAAGTAGAAGAGCCACAGCTTATGCAGCAGCAGTGCTGCGCAAGTCAAAGGTTGCTCTTGTAATTTTTCTCCTTGCACACGCTGAATGGAACACGTATAACATTCAGCCCTTTAGACAGTCAAACTGTGTAATGGAGGCGAGAGTTCCCTTTGTAATGAGACGCAGCACAGGTGTCAAGAATCCCACCTTGGTGCTGGGTGCAGCCTCCCGAGCGTTGTTATTTGCTGTACAGGAGTCTGCGCTGTCGTGTTATCCCCTGGCCTAGCGCCGTTAGCGCTGCCCATCTTCTGGCATCATGTAATGTCGGCCGGTGCGGTTCGCGATGCCCATGAATCCCAGCCCCGCAGTGTCTTAACATTGTTAAAACACTGCGGGGCTGGGATTCAGGGCCTGGCGCAGCACATATGTTCGCCTCTCACACTCGGGTCCTTACACCCGCTTCAGACTGTGCGGCGTCATCTGATCCCTTATCGCATGCCACGGCCATGAAGCCGCACAGTCCGAAGAAGGCGGAAGGAGAGGAGGGACAGGCGAACTGATGCACTGATCCTGCCCATCAATCACACCCTCGCAGTCCCAATAAATAAGACACCGAGGGGCGTTGTGTGGGTCAGGGCGGCCGCAGAGGCGCAGGCAGCCAAACCATGATGCCAGAAGACGGGCAGCGCTACCAAGGGGGTTGCAGCGTGTCATTACAAAGGAAAGTCACACCACCGGGACGGTTAAATGGTCACACAGAGGACACATTGCAGACGTGTTTTCAGTTCCACATGTGCGAGGAGAATACGTTTCTGAGCCACCTTGCACACATGCAGCATTACCGCTGTACAAGGTGGCTGGATAACGTAAAAACGCCTGGGGGAGGGGGGACAGGTTCCCTTCAATTTCAGTTCTTGTGTCTGCGTGGCTTTTGCAGGACACGTTGCCGGCTGCACAGCAGGGGAACAGCTGGCGGTGCTGGACCCCACTGACACATTGGCTGGTGTTTTTCTCTGTGCAGCTAGCACATCTGGGCAAAAACTGGCGGTGTGTTAGAGCCCAGGGACAGCAGGAGGAGGAGCAGGAGGAGGAGGAGCAGGGGGAGGGGAGTGTAGGCCGAAGCCTGCACAGGCGGCAGCTTTGGGTGTGTTGTGTCTGCGTGACTTTTGCAGGACACGTTGCCGGCTACACAGCAGGGGAACAGCTGGCGGTGCTGGACCCCACTGACACATTGGCGAGGTGTTTGGCTCTGTGCAGCCAGCACTTCCGGACAGCAACTAGCGTTGTTGGAGCCCGGGCTCTGCAGGTGGAGCAGAGTGTAGGCCGAAGCCTAATTGAACCGATTTCAAAAGTCACCTTTAACCCCCCCTCAGGGGTTACAAAGTAGAAGAGCCACAGCTTATGCAGCAGCAGTGCTGCGCAAGTCAAAGGTTGCTCTTGTAATTTTTCTCCTTGCACACGCTGAATGGAACACGTATAACATTCAGCCCTTTAGACAGTCAAACTGTGTAATGGAGGCGAGAGTTCCCTTTGTAATGAGACGCAGCACAGGTGTCAAGAATCCCACCTTGGTGCTGGGTGCAGCCTCCCGAGCGTTGTTATTTGCTGTACAGGAGTCTGCGCTGTCGTGTTATCCCCTGGCCTAGCGCCGTTAGCGCTGCCCATCTTCTGGCATCATGTAATGTCGGCCGGTGCGGTTCGCGATGCCCATGAATCCCAGCCCCGCAGTGTCTTAACATTGTTAAAACACTGCGGGGCTGGGATTCAGGGCCTGGCGCAGCACATATGTTCGCCTCTCACACTCGGGTCCTTACACCCGCTTCAGACTGTGCGGCGTCATCTGATCCCTTATCGCATGCCACGGCCATGAAGCCGCACAGTCCGAAGAAGGCGGAAGGAGAGGAGGGACAGGCGAACTGATGCACTGATCCTGCCCATCAATCACACCCTCGCAGTCCCAATAAATAAGACACCGAGGGGCGTTGTGTGGGTCAGGGCGGCCGCAGAGGCGCAGGCAGCCAAACCATGATGCCAGAAGACGGGCAGCGCTACCAAGGGGGTTGCAGCGTGTCATTACAAAGGAAAGTCACACCACCGGGACGGTTAAATGGTCACACAGAGGACACATTGCAGACGTGTTTTCAGTTCCACATGTGCGAGGAGAATACGTTTCTGAGCCACCTTGCACACATGCAGCATTACCGCTGTACAAGGTGGCTGGATAACGTAAAAACGCCTGGGGGAGGGGGGACAGGTTCCCTTCAATTTCAGTTCTTGTGTCTGCGTGGCTTTTGCAGGACACGTTGCCGGCTGCACAGCAGGGGAACAGCTGGCGGTGCTGGACCCCACTGACACATTGGCTGGTGTTTTTCTCTGTGCAGCTAGCACATCTGGGCAAAAACTGGCGGTGTGTTAGAGCCCAGGGACAGCAGGAGGAGGAGCAGGAGGAGGAGGAGCAGGGGGAGGGGAGTGTAGGCCGAAGCCTGCACAGGCGGCAGCTTTGGGTGTGTTGTGTCTGCGTGACTTTTGCAGGACACGTTGCCGGCTACACAGCAGGGGAACAGCTGGCGGTGCTGGACCCCACTGACACATTGGCGAGGTGTTTTTCTCTGTGCAGCTAGCAGTACCGGGCCCCAACTGGCGGTGTTGGAGCCCAGGGTCAGCAGGAGGAGCAGGGGGAGCGGAGTGTAGGCCGAAGCCTGCACTCGAGCAAGTTGAAAGGAAACCTTTAACCCCCCCCCCCCCAGGCGTTTGTAGCTGAAAGAGCCATTGTGTACAGCACTAATGCTGGAAAAGGTAAACTTAGCTCTTTTAATTATGGTCCTTGCACATGCGGAACCTAACAGTTATGAAATGTGTCCCCTCACAGCGTTAAACCGTCCGGTAGGTGGAACTTTCCTTTGTCGTGTGACGCAGCACAGCCATCATTTTTACCCCCTTGGCGCCGTGCGCCGCCTCCTCAGCGTTGTTTTAATCTGTCCCGGAGCCTGGGCTGTTAGGTTAGCCCTTGGCCATGCACACATTTTGCGCTGCCCGTCTTCTGACATCATTTGGTGTCAGGCTGGCTGCGCCTGTGCGGGTGCGCTGGCCGAGATCCCGCCTCGCAGTGTCGTCTAATGTAATCCCACCGCGGGCCTGTGATCCGTGCCCGTGCGCAGTGCATATCCTCTCCTCTCACTCCCCTCCCTACGGCTTTTTCAGACTGTGCGGTGTCACGGCCGTGGCATGCTATTAGGGACCAGCTGACATCGCACAGTCTGAAGAAGCCGTAGGGAGGGGAGTGAGAGGAGAGGATATGCACTGCGCACGGGCACGGATCACAGGCCCGCGGTGGGATTACATTAGACGACACTGCGAGGCGGGATCTCGGCCAGCGCACCCGCACAGGCGCAGCCAGCCTGACACCAAATGAGGTCAGAAGACGGGCAGCGCAACATGTGTGCATGGCCAAGGGCTAACCTAACAGCGCAGGCTCCGGGACAGATTAAAACAACGCTGAGGAGGCGGCGCACGGCGCCAAGGGGGTAAAAATGATGGCTGTGCTGCGTCACACGACAAAGGAAAGTTCCACCTACCGGACGGTTTAACGCTGTGTGGGGACACATTTCATAAGTGTTTGGTTCAGCATGTGCAAGGAGCATCACGAAAAGAGGCACTTTTTCCCTTTGCATCATTACTGCTGCACAAGGTGGCTCCTTCAGTAACAAACGCCTGGGGGGGGGGGGGGGTCAGGTTCCCTTACATTTAACTTGTTGTGCCTGCGTGGCGGTCGCAGTACACGTTGCCGTATACACAGCAGGGGAACAGCTGGCGGTGCTGAACCCCACTAACACATTGGCGAGGTGTTTGGCTCTGTGCGTACAGCACTTCTGGACGGCAACTGGCGGTGTTGGAGCCCAGGGGCAGGTGGAGGAGGAGGAGGTTGGAGGAGGTAGGAGGAGGTAGGAGGGATTGCCACACACACAGCAGGGGAACAGCTGACGTTACTGAATCCCAATAACAGAGGAGGGACTGTTGACTGTGCGTACAGCACTTCTGGACGGCAACTGGCGGTGTTGGAGCCCAGGGACAGGTGGAGGAGGAGGAGGTTGGAGGAGGTTGGAGGAGGTAGGAGGGATTGCCACACACACAGCAGGGGAACAGCTGACGTTACTGAACCCCAATAACAGAGGAGGGACTGTTGACTGTGCGTACAGCACTTCTGGACGGCAACTGGCGGTGTTGGAGCCCAGGGACGGGTGGAGGAGGAGGAGGTTGGAGGAGGTAGGAGGGATTGCCACACACACAGCAGGGGAACAGCTGACGTTACTGAACCCCAATAACAGAGGAGGGACTGTTGACTGTGCGTACAGCACTTCTGGACGGCAACTGGCGGTGTTGGAGCCCAGGGACAGGTGGAGGAGGAGGAGGTTGGAGGAGGTTGGAGGAGGTAGGAGGGATTGCCACACACACAGCAGGGGAACAGCTGACGTTACTGAACCCCAATAACAGAGGAGGGACTGTTGACTGTGCGTACAGCACTTCTGGACGGCAACTGGCGGTGTTGGAGCCCAGGGACGGGTGGAGGAGGAGGAGGTTGGAGGAGGTAGGAGGGATTGCCACACACACAGCAGGGGAACAGCTGACGTTACTGAACCCCAATAACAGAGGAGGGACTGTTGACTGTGCGTACAGCACTTCTGGACGGCAACTGGCGGTGTTGGAGCCCAGGGACGGTTGGAGGAGGAGGAGGTTGGAGGAGGTAGGAGGGATTGCCACACACACAGCAGGGGAACAGCTGACGTTACTGAACCCCAATAACAGAGGAGGGACTGTTGACTGTGCGTACAGCACTTCTGGACGGCAACTGGCGGTGTTGGAGCCCAGGGACAGGTGGAGGAGGAGGAGGTTGGAGGAGGTAGGAGGGATTGCCACACACACAGCAGGGGAACAGCTGACGTTACTGAACCCCAATAACAGAGGAGGGACTGTTGACTGTGCGTACAGCACTTCTGGACGGCAACTGGCGGTGTTGGAGCCCAGGGACGGGTGGAGGAGGAGGAGGTTGGAGGAGGTAGGAGGGATTGCCACACACACAGCAGGGGAACAGCTGACGTTACTGAACCCCAATAACAGAGGAGGGACTGTTGACTGTGCGTACAGCACTTCTGGACGGCAACTGGCGGTGTTGGAGCCCAGGGACGGTTGGAGGAGGAGGAGGTTGGAGGAGGTAGGAGGGATTGCCACACACACAGCAGGGGAACAGCTGACGTTACTGAACCCCAATAACAGAGGAGGGACTGTTGACTGTGCGTACAGCACTTCTGGACGGCAACTGGCGGTGTTGGAGCCCAGGGACAGGTGGAGGAGGAGGAGGTTGGAGGAGGTTGGAGGAGGTAGGAGGGATTGCCACACACACAGCAGGGGAACAGCTGACGTTACTGAACCCCAATAACAGAGGAGGGACTGTTGACTGTGCGTACAGCACTTCTGGACGGCAACTGGCGGTGTTGAAGCCCAGGGACGGGTGGAGGAGGAGGAGGTTGGAGGAGGTAGGAGGGATTGCCACACACACAGCAGGGGAACAGCTGACGTTACTGAACCCCAATAACAGAGGAGGGACTGTTGACTGTGCGTACAGCACTTCTGGACGGCAACTGGCGGTGTTGGAGCCCAGGGACAGGTGGAAAAGCAGAGGAACACAATGTAGGCCGAAGCCTGAGAAAGTCGAAAGGGAACCTTTAACCCCCCCCCAAGGCGTTTGTAGCTGAAAGAGCCAGCTTGTGCAGCACAAAAGATGCAAAAGGAAAAGGTGGCTCTTTTCATCATGCTCCTTGCAAACACAGAACTAAACACTTATAAAATGTGTCCCCTGCAACCGTAAAACCGTCCCGGAGGTGGGACTTTCCTTCGTAATGTGACGCAGCCCAGCCGTCATTCCTACCCCCCCGGCGCCGCGCACCGGCTCCTCAGCGTTGTTTTATTCCGTCAAGGAGCCTGCGCTGTTATGTTATCCCGTGGCCAGGCACACTTAGCGCTGCCCGTCTTCTGGCATCATTTGGTGTCTGGATGGCTGCGCCTGTGCGGCCGCGCTGGCAGAGAGCCCGCCTCGCAGTGTCTTCTGATTTAATCCCACTGGGGGCCTGGGATCCATGGACATGCGCACTGCATATCTGAACCTCCACCTCTCACTCATCTCCCTATGGCTTCTTCAGACTGTGCGGTGTCACGGCCGTGGCATGCTGTTAGGGACCAGCTGACACCGAACAGTCTGAAGAAGCCATAGGGAAATGAGTGAGAGGTGGAGGTTCAGATATGCACTGCGCATGTCCATGGATCCCAGGCCCCCAGTGGGATTAAATCAGAAGACACTGCGAGGCGGGCTCTCTGCCAGCGCGGCCGCACAGGCGCAGCCATCCAGACACCAAATGATGCCAGAAGACGGGCAGCGCTAAGTGTGCCTGGCCACGGGATAACATAACAGCGCAGGCTCCAGGACGGAATAAAACAACGCTGAGGAGCCGGTGCGCGGCGCCGGGGGGGTAGGAATGACGGCTGGGCTGCGTCACATTACGAAGTAAAGTCCCACCTCCGGGACGGTTTTACGGTATCAGTGGACACATTTTATAAGTGTTAAGTTCTGCGTGTGCAAGGAGCTAAACAAAAATAGCTACCTTTTCCTTGGGCAGCATTACTGCTGCACAAGGTGGCTCTTTCAGTAACAAACGCCTTGGGGGGGGGGGGACAGATTCCCTTACATTTCAGTTGTTGTGTCAGCGTGGCGGTCGCATGACACATTGCCGGCTACACAGCTGGGGATCAGCTGACATTACTGAAACCCAATAACACTGGGTCGTATGTTTTGACTGTGCAGACGGCACGTCTGAGCCTCAACTGGCGGTGTTGGAGCCCAGGAATTTAAGTTCAGGTGGTAGAAAGATGAACACAACAGGAGACCTGGATAACGTATACAGTGACCTAATTATTCAATCAGGAGGAGGAGTGGCAAATTCCGGCGAGATCCAGGCCTTGTTCATTTTCAGGAAAGTAAGCCGGTCAACGTTATCGGAGGATAGTCGCATGCGACGGTCAGTTAGTACACCACCTGCAGCACTAAAGACACGTTCCGATAATACACTGGCCGCAGGGCAAGACAGCACCTCCAATGCATACTGGCTTAGCTCTGGCCATGTATCCAGCTTTGAGACCCAAAACTTGAAAGGGGAAGAGCCGTCTGGGAGTACAGCAAGAGGGCAAGACATGTAGTCTGTCACCATCTGACGGAACCGTTGCCTCCTGCTGACTGGAGCCGTCTGTGATGGTGTAGACTTTTGTGGCGGGCACAGAAAACTGTGCCACAGTTCGGCCATACTGGTCTTGCCTTGGGCAGAGGCACTGCTTCTGCTCCCTCTTTGTGCAGAGCCTCCACCACGGCCTGGACGCACTGAGCTGCTTTGGAATGCACTAGCAGCACTTCTCTCAGTTGGAATGGAGAAGATGATGGAATTGACCAGTGTGTCTTGGTACTCCCGCATTTTTCGCTCCCGGTTCAACGGTGTGATGAGGCTTTCTACGTTGTCCCGGTAGCGAGGATCGAGGAGGGTGAACACCCAATAATCAGACATGTTGAGAATGTGGGCGATGCGGCGGTCGTTTCTCAGGCACTGCAGCATGTAATCCACCATGTGCTGCAGACTGCCAACTGCCCAAGAAACGCTGTCCCCTGCTGGAGGCGTGATCTCTGCCCGCTCGTCATCACCCCACCCTCGCTGTACACACTGAGTACTGGACAATTGTGTAACTCCCTCCTCTGGACGGATGTCTTCCTCCTCCATTGACTCCTCCTCATCCTCCTCACAAACGGTCCCCTGCCTACGCGTTTGTGAGGAACCACGTGGCGCTGACTGTCCAGAAGATGATGGAAATGGTGAATCCTCATCCTCCACCTCTTCCACAACATCATCCCTTAGCGCTTGCAGTGATTTTTCAAGCAGGCAGATAAGGGGGACAGTCATGCTGACTAGTGCATCATCTGCACTCGCCATCCGCGTGGAATAATCAAAGGGACGCAAAACCTGGCAGACGTCATTCATAGTGGCCCACTCTGTGGTTGTGAAGTCTGTACGGCGCTGACTGCGACTTTTTTGCGCCTGAAGCAACTGGTACTCCATTACAGCTTGCTGCTGCTCACACAACCGCTCCAACATATGTAACGTGGAATTCCACCTGGTAGGTAGGTCACATATGATGCGATGTTCCGGCAGGCGGTGTCGGCGCTGCAGAGCCGCAATGCGCGCTTTTGCCGTGCTGGAACGCCGCAAGTGAGCACACTCTAGGCGGACCTTGTGCAGCAGTGCATCAAGATCCGGATAGTCCCTCAAAAAGCTCTGCACGACCAAATTGAGCACATGTGCCAGACATGGGATGTGAGTGAGGTTGCCGAGGCCCAGAGCTGCCACCAGATTTCGGCCATTATCACACACTACCATGCCTGGCTGGAGATTCGCTGGCACAAACCACACATCGCTCTCCTGCTTGATGGCATTCCAGAGCTCCTGCGCTGTGTGGCTACGATTCCCCAAGAAAATTAATTTCAAGACGGCCTGTTGACGTTTGGCCACGGCTGTGCTCATGTCGGTCGTAACAGGTACACGTTCATCACGGGTCCATGTGGAGGTGGACTGTGACGGCTCCTGCAGCGATGATTCTGAGGAACTGGTGTAAGAGGAGGAGTCAATGCGTACAGAATGGATTCCTGCAATCCTTGGAGTGGGCAGGACACGTCCTGCGCCACTCGCACGGTCTGTACCCGGCTCAACGACATTAACCCAATGGGCAGTGAGGGAAAGGTATCGCCCCTGTCCATGTTGACTGGTCCACGCATCGGTGGTGAGGTGGACCTTGCTACTGACGGCGTTCAGTAGCGCGTGTTTTATGTGTCCCTCCACATGCTTCTGCAGGGCAGGGACGGCTTGCCTGCTGAAGTAAAAGCGGCTGGGCACTTTGTACTGTGGGACTGCCAATGACATGAAGTCACGGAAGCTGTCAGTCTCCACCAGCCTGAATGACAGCATTTCCAGTGACAGAAGTTTGGCAATGCCTGCAGTCAGAGCCTGTGCTCGTGGGTGGTTTGACGAGAAAGGCCGCCTTTTCTCCCATGCCTGTACTACCGATGGCTGTAGACTGGGCTGGGAGTGTGTGGATGACTGGGAAAGTGGCGCTGCGGGTGGAATTACAGCGGGTCTCTGGACAACAGGGGCAGAGGTTCTTCCACGGCGATCCTGGGAGGACGCCGAACCAGCTGCGTGTGAGGTAGAGGAAGAGGCAACACGAGCTGAAGAGGTGGTAGCTGCCGCTGTTGGTTGGCCTACCTCTTCAGTGTGTTTTTCTAACTCCGCCGGGTGCCTGTTGCGCACATGTTTCCACATGTTGGAGGTATTGAGGTTGCTGACATTTCGACCTCTTTTGACTTTTTGATGACACACGTTGCATCTGACATAGCAAATGTCATCTGCAACTGTGTCAAAAAAGGACCAGGCACTGCAAGTCTTGGGAGCGCCCTTTTTGGCTTTTGGAAGAGACATGCTCCTAACGGGTGCCAAAGCGGAGGCTGCAGGATCCGCAGTCTTCCCCCTCCCTCTCCCTCTTTGGGCCGTACGGGGAATCTCTTCCTCAGAGCTGCTCCCACCACCTTCCTGTCCCTCACGCCAAGATGGGTCGAGGACCTCATCATCTACACTACCCTCTGCCCCCAACTGCTCCTCCTGGGTAGTCTCAGCAGCAGAGCACGCACCAGTAAGTGGCACCTGAGTGTCATCATCAGCTGATGCGGCCTGCGATGTGGTGACCGGAGCCACTGGCCCACCCGCCTCTTCAGAGGAAGACAGAAAAAGCTGTTGGGCATCACTGCACCCTGCCTCTTCTTCCATTTCTCCAATGCTGCTTGGCTGGCCCCCTGTTTCCAAGCCAAGAGATTCAGAGAACAGAAGTAGAGACGGCTCCTGTCCTGGGCTCTCTGTCTGCCTGGGCAATTTGGCAGGTGGTGAAGAGACAGATGGCTGCTCTCCAGTGCTCTGTGTCTGAGAGGATGTGGCACTAATGGAAGTTGATGCATTAGCTGCCATCCATCCGACAACAGCTTCAATTTGTTCTTCACGCAGCAGCGGTGTACGGCGCTCGGACACAAAGCTTCGCATGAACGACTGTTGCCTGGTGAAAGTGGGTGCTGATGAGTCACCGGTGCCCGCAGCAGGCACAGAATCCCCACGTCCCCTCCCTGCTCCGCGACGGCTCCCACGCCCCCGTGCCTTACTCACTGCCTTCTTCATCTTGGTTGACTGATAAAGATAAGCAGAAAAGTACTAACGGATTTGTGTGCTTATTCCTGAGCAACTCCTCCTAACAGGTATAAGAAGCACTAATTATCTAAAGTGTGGACTAGACACAAATATGAGCTAATGTGGCCTACAGAAATGTAAAGTGGTGTAACTGGTGTGTTTGGTGAACTTTATTATTTATTTATTTTTTGGGGGCTGAACTGACAACAGATAGAGCTGCAGTCACACGGAGACCGTGCAGACAGACGTAAACGGCGCTACAAGGCCCAAAAACCCTCCTCTACTTTATCCTATGTAGTGTTTTTCCACAAATTAGCTGGAGACGGGTGGAAAGACACTAATAGGATTTTTTTGAATAAATTAGCAGCAGACTACACTATTTTGAAAAAAAAGAAAATTGATTTGGCGGTATGACGCAGTGAAAAACCCTGAGCTGGAGACAACCAGGCTATAGCTGCTCACAGATTACAGGGCGAGCTGCAGTCACACGGAGACCGTGCAGACAGCCGTAAACGGCGCTGCAAGGCCCAAAAACCCTCCTCTACTTTATCCTATGTAGTGTTTTTCCACAAATTAGCTGGAGACGGGTGGAAAGACACTAATAGGATTTTTTTAAATTAATTAGCAGCAGACTACACTACTTTGAAAAAAAAGAAAATTGATTTGGCGGTATGACGCAGTGAAAAACCCTGAGCTGGAGACAACCAGGCTACAGCTGCTCACAGATTACAGGGCGAGCTGCAGTCACACGGAGACCGTGCAGACAGCCGTAAACGGCGCTGCAAGGCCCAAAAACCCTCCTCTACTTTATCCTATTTAGTGTTTTTCCACAAATTAGCTGGAGACGGGTGGAAAGACACTAATAGGATTTTTTTAAATTAATTAGCAGCAGACTACACTACTTTGAAAAAAAAGAAAATTGATTTGGCGGTATGACGCAGTGAAAAACCCTGAGCTGGAGACAACCAGGCTACAGCTGCTCACAGATTACAGGGCGAGCTGCAGTCACACGGAGACCGTGCAGACAGCCGTAAACGGCGCTGCAAGGCCCAAAAACCCTCCTCTACTTTATCCTATGTAGTGTTTTTCCACAAATTAGCTGGAGACGGGTGGAAAGACACTAATAGGATTTTTTTGAATAAATTAGCAGCAGACTACACTACTTGGGAAAAAAAAAAAAAAAAGGAACAGTATGAGGCAATGAACCACCCTCCCTGAACTGAATACAACCAACTATGGATGGCCTATGTGGCTGCACTCAGACTGGAGACTGGGCTGCACTCACACACACACACACACAGACCCTGCAGATCGCTGTGAAAACAGCGCTACAAGGCAAAAGCAAGGTGAATAGTAGGTGAACACAGCGGTTGCTAAATTAGCCTTTGGAAAGCACAAAGAAGCAAATCGCTATCTCTAAACTGTCCCTCAGTCAGCAAACAGCGTCCTGTCACTAACTGAATTCACAGCAGAGTGATCGCAAAATGGCGCCAGCGACTTTTAAACTGCATCATGACATCATTACACCAGCCAATCACAGCCTTGCCAGTAGTTTCATGCCCTCCATGCTAAACAGGATGTGCCCACACTTGGAATCAATCTCATTGGCTGAATTTCTGCTTTTTGAATCTTAGAACTTCCGATTCCGGTATCCGATACGCGGCAAGTATCGGAATCCCGGTATCGGAATTCCGATACCGCAAGTATCGGCCGATACCCGATACTTGCGGTATCGGAATGCTCAACACTACTCATGACATATATTCCACTATGACAGTGAATTAAACTTTTATAACATTTTATTGAAGAATTATCTTTTCCCCTCACATTCTCCCTTCACCTCTCAAGCACCAAAGTCCCTTTCACACATCCGATTTTCTAATATGTGTCATTTGTTTTTCTCAAGTAGAACACGTACCCATTTTAGCCTATAACCCAAGAGAAAAAGGGGAGTTCAAGTCCAAAGATTTTTGTATAAAAAGGGTATAATTTTATTACAACAATCCATATTGTATATCATTACATAGTAAACAATAATACATTATAAATATCCATAGTCTTAAAAATTCAGCAGAAAAGGAACAGGTGAAAAAGATCAGTGAATGCGCCAGATATCACCACATATCTCAAAATGTAAAGTGCAACGTGCGATATTATTAGTCCGGGAAGAGAAATAGTCAGGAAGGAGAGGTAACATACACACAGAGGTGCAGATGTATAGTCGTATGGGGATCAGTGTCCAGCTATACCCTAACCTTCCATATCCAAAAACTCTTACCCATCATGTGGTGACCACTGGCACTCCACCGTGCAGCCCCAACGCACGTTTCGCGTTGGCTTCGTCAGGACCGCCCCCTGACGAAGCCAACGCGAAACGCGCGTTGGGGCTGCACGGTGGAGTGCCAGTGGTCACCGCATGATGGGTAAGAGTTTTTGGATATGGAAGGTTAGGGTATAGCTGGACACTGATCCCCATACGACTATTCATCTGCACCTCTGTGTATATGTTACCTCTCCTTCCTGACTGTTTCTCTTCCCGGACTAATAATATCGCACGTTGCACTTTACATTTTGAGATATGTGGTGATATCTGGCGCATTCACTGATCTTTTTCACCTGTTCCTTTTCTGCTGAATTTTTAAGACTATGGATATTTATAATGTATTATTGTTTACTATGTAATGATATACAATATGGATTGTTGTAATAAAATTATACCCTTTTTATACAAAAATCTTTAGACTTGAACTCCCCTTTTTCTCTTGGGTTATAAGGTTTGCATTTTGGAGTGTCCATTTTCTCTATTGTTCTGCTCTGCTCATCCATAGTGTTGAGCATGCGTGGCAGACAACTACATATGTTTCCCGTGGTGGTCTGTTTATACCATTTTAGCCTATGTGGCTGTTCAGGTGTTTGTTTTCTTGTGGGCGAAGTGACTAAAAAAAATGTCCAATTTTTATCCATGCAAGTCTACGGGTCAGAGAAAAACTCGGCAGCACACTGATGGCATCCTAGTTGCATTTTAGTGCTTGTTTGTTTTTAACCAAAAAGCTTGAAAAACTTTAACTCCTTAACGACTAAGGGTATTTCAGTTTTTGAATTTCCTTTTTTTGCTCCCCTTCTTCCCAGAGCCTTAACTTTTTTATTTTTAGTGAAAGTGGCCATGCGAGGGCTTGTCTTTTGCGGAACGAGTTGTACTTTTGAACAACACCATTGGTTTTAACATATTGTGTACTGGAAAACAGGAAAAAATTCCAAGTGCAGTGAAATTGCAAAAGAAGTGCAATTCCACAATTGTTTTTTGTTTTGCTTTTTTTGCTATGTTCACTCAATGCTAAAACTGACCTGCCATTATGAATCTCTCCAGCTCATTACGAGTTCATAGACACCAAACATGACTAGGTTTCTTTTTATTTTAGTGATGAAAAAAAAATCCAAAAATTTTGTACAAAAAAATGGCGCCGCTTTCTAAGACCTGTAGCGTAAATAAAGCGTACTTCTGGTGTTTTTATTTTTTTGCTTGTTATGTCATTTAGTGATCAGGTTAATTCTTTTTTTTCTATTGATAGATAGACTGCAAGCTGCAGTACTTTGATCTTTTCTGCTACACACAGGTGATGATCAGATCGCCTGTGTGTAGCAGAAATGCTCACTTGCTATGAGCGCCGATCACTGCAGACCTCTGGTTGTCATGCTGACACATCGGTGACCCCCAATCCTGTGACGGAGTCACCGATGGGTGGGATTAGCAACACGCTTCCGGTAAGCGCGAGTTAAATGCCACTGTCAGAGATTTACAGCAGCATTTAACTAGATAACAGCAGCGGGTGATCACGATTCCACTCGCAGCAGTTGTGGGCACATGTCAGGTATATAGATCAGCTGTCATGTGACTGGAAAGGTGCTGGCATAGCGTCGGAGTCCGCACCAAACAGGGGAAGTCTGGCATAGGTGTACTATTACACCCAATGTCGGAAAGGGGTTACTCAGTTTTCTTTGCATACTAGAAAAAACTGATGAAACATTGTGAAACACCGATGCTAAAATGTGACACACTGACCAAACATTGATGACACAAAATGAACATATACCCTGCTGTATGTAAATAAGTAGAGCATCCTCACAGCGCACAGTAAGCGCGATGTGAGGATTTACCAGTATGTAATCACATAGAGTGACTACAGACTTGTAGGTTAAAACCGGACAACCCTTTTAACTAATGGCACACAAAGTCTCGGTACTGACAAACCTGTTCTATTCAAGAAAGATTAGGAAGTCTAAACCATGCCTTGAGGCAAACAACTATTAGAAGCCTAAGGGTACTGTCACACAGTGGCACTTTGATCACTCCGACGGCACGATCCGTGACGTTGCAGCGTCGCTTGATTATCGCTCCAGCGTCGTAGACTGCGGTCACACTTTGCAATGCACGGCGCTGGAGCGATAATTTCATGACGTAGTTGCGATGTAGAAGTCATGCGGGACATTGGGAATATCGTGCACACCTTTGTTAGTCTACGTTCACATTTGCGGTCTGCGACGCAGCGTCGGGCGCCGCAGCGTCGCCGCATGCGTCATGCGCCCCTATATTTAACATGGGGGCGCAAGGACATGCGTCGCACTTGCGTTTTGCGCCGCATGCGTCCCTGCGGCGCCCGCGTCCGGGCGCAGAGGACGCAGCAAGTTGCATTTTTGCTGTGTCCAAAATCAATGAAAAAAAGGACGCATGCGGCGCAAAACGCAGCGTTGTGCATGCGTTTTGCTGCGTTTTTGTTTGCGTTGTGCGTTGCGGCGCCGACGCTGCGGCGCACAACGCAAATGTGAACGTAGCCTTACACGCTGCGATCATGCCGCCACAGCGGGACACTTGACGACGAAATAAAGTTTCAAACGATCTGCTACGACGTACGATTCTCAGCGGGGTCCCTGATCGCAGCAGCGTGTCAGACACAGCGATATCGTAACTATATCGCTGGAACGTCACGGATCGTGCCGTTGGAGCGACCAAAGTGCCACTGTGTGACAGTACCCTAAGGGTATGTGTCCACGGTCAGGTTTGCTTCAGGCTTTGGTCAGGATTTTATGCAGGTAAAATCCTGACCAATAATGCACCTGAGGTCACTGGCAGGTCACCTGCGGTGTTCCTGCGTGTTTTGCTCATTGTAGCAACATGCTGCGTTCCGAAAAAATGCAACGCATGTGCGTTTTTGTGGGAAAAACGCATGCGTTTTTTAATGCACAGTGGAGACGGGATTTCATTAAATCCCCTCCACTATGCTGTAACATCTGGACGCTGTGTGTTTGACGCTGTGGCTCAGCGCTGCGTCAAAAACGCAGCGTTTCCTGAACGTGGACACATACCCTTAAAAAGATGTGTTATAAAGATGTTGAAGCTAGAAAACGTTGCATAAACTTTGCTAAAGACCTGATTGTACATTGATACATAAGCAAATCATCTATAAATGGAGAAAACTTAGAACTGTTGCTTCCCTCCCCAGAAGTAGGCTTTATGTTAAAGTGTAATGGTCATTTTCAAAATTCGCAATTCACAGCTAAAATCTGTATTCAGTGAAGACAGATTGTTACATTACTGAGATAGAATCTTCTCAGTAGCATCTGTCATCTATATAGCAGGAGGGCCAGGAGCTAGAAGCAGAGCTTCTGAATCCTCCCCCATCCTGTGTATAGAATCTTACCAGTAGTGACTGTCATCTCTCTGAGTAATGTAAAAATCTGTCTACACTGATTACAGATTTTACCAGTGAAATGAGAATTTTGAGAATGCATGATCAGTCCTGGCAGAGGTTTTCTGGTTACAATATATTTTCTCTGGCTCTATTTCCATGGCCTTCTGCAGAACTTGAAAACCACCAGAAAAATGCAAGCTTTAACATTTTTTGTGAGGCTAAAAAACGCTGACAAATTAGACTACGTTCGACAATGAATATTTGGTGAGTTTTTGTTGTTGCATTTCTACACCTATTAGTTACCTAAGGTTAATTACCTTTTTTTATGGCATTTTTAGTGCGTTTATTTTACAGTTGCTTTTATAGTGTTTCTGATGCTGATGTTTTTGTTTCTTTTTTTGTATGTCATGTTTTAAACAAAACTGCTGTTAGAGAAAGTGGGCAAACTAGGTGAGGTGGATCCTCGAAGTCCAAGTCTGGGTGGGTACACGGCTAATGGTGTCAGTGCAGCAGGTGGATGTTGCACGCGGGAAACAGAGTTACTGGAGACAAACTAAAAGTGTTAAAGGGGTCCTGGAAGCTGCAAGCGGTCAGGAGACATCCATGTGGACACATAGAGGCAAACTTAAAGTTTATCACAGGTAGCTGGGTTACTGGAAACCACAGACAAACAAGTGAAGTTCTGGTGACCACTGACAGGTAGCAAAGCTACTGGAAGATGCAGATAAAGACCTGCGTCACACTCAGCGTATGAAAATACTTTTCTTTTTTTACGGCCGTAATACGCAGAAATGTTCCAAAAATAGTGATCCGTATGTCATCCGTAGGCAGGGTGTGGCAGCGTATTTTGCGCATGGCATCCTCCGTATGTAATCCGTATGGCATCCGTACTGCGATATTTTCTCGCAGGCTTGCAAAACCGACATCTAATGGATTTATGGGCTCAAATGTTCGTTAAAACATATATACAGTATATATATACAGTGGGGCAAAAAAGTATTTAGTCAGTCAGCAATAGTGCAAGTTCCACCACTTAAAAAGATGAGAGGCGTCTGTAATTTACATCATAGGTAGACCTCAACTATCGGAGACAAACTGAGAAAAAAAAATCCAGAAAATCACATTGTCTGTTTTTTTATCATTTTATTTGCATATTATGGTGGAAAATAAGTATTTGGTCAGAAACAAACAATCAAGATTTCTGGCTCTCACAGACCTGTAACTTCTTCTTTAAGAGTCTCCTCTTTCCTCCACTCATTACCTGTAGTAATGGCACCTGTTTAAACTTGTTATCAGTATAAAAAGACATCTGTGCACACCCTCAAACAGTCTGACTCCAAACTCCACTATGGTGAAGACCAAAGAGCTGTCAAAGGACACCAGAAACAAAATTGTAGCCCTGCACCAGGCTGGGAAGACCGAATCTGCAATAGCCAACCAGCTTGGAGTGAAGAAATCAACAGTGGGAGCAATAATTAGAAAATGGAAGACATTCAAGACCACTGATAATCTCCCTCGATCTGGGGCTCCACGCAAAATCCCACCCCGTGGGGTCAGAATGATCACAAGAACGGTGAGCAAAAATCCCAGAACCATGCGGGGGGACCTAGTGAATGAACTGCAGAGAGCTGGGACCAATGTAACAAGGCCTACCATAAGTAACACACTACGCCACCATGGACTCAGATCCTGCAGTGACAGACGTGTCCCATTGCTTAAGCCAGTACATGTCCGGGCCCGTCTGAAGTTTGCTAGAGAGCATTTGGATGATCCAGAGGAGTTTTGGGAGAATGTCCTATGGTCTGATGAAACCAAACTGGAACTGTTTGGTAGAAACACAACTTGTCGTGTTTGGAGGAAAAAGAATACTGAGTTGCATCCATCAAACACCATACCTACTGTAAAGCATGGTGGTGGAAACATCATGCTTTGGGGCTGTTTCTCTGCAAAGGGGCCAGGACGACTGATCCGGGTACATGAAAGAATGAATGGGGCCATGTATCGTGAGATTTTGAGTGCAAACCTCCTTCCATCAGCAAGGGCATTGAAGATGAAACGTGGCTGGGTCTTTCAACAGGACAATGATCCAAAGCACACCGCCATGGCAAGGAGTGGCTGCGTAAGAAGCATTTCAAGGTCCTGGAGTGGCCTAGCCAGTCTCTCTAGGCTATTAATATCTGCCCTCAGTCACTGGCTTTACCACTCTGGCGGAGAAAATTGCGCGGGAGCCCACGCCAATTTTTTCCGCTATTTAACCCGTTATTTTAGCAGCTACAGCGCCCAAATTTTGCACATACACACTACTAACATTACTAGTGTGGAATATGCAAAAAAAAAAGGGATATGAGATGGTTTACTGTATGTAAACCATGTCTCATATCCTGTCGGGTTTGTGAAGGAGAAATAAAAAGCCGGCAATTGAAGCGCTGTATGAAATATAAATATATATACTGTATATATATATGTGTCTCACTGACATATATATATATATATATATATATATATATACACCTATTCTATGTGTAGACATTTATTCTACCTATTCTATTCTATTCTGTCAGTGTGATTTTACTGTACACCGCACTGAATTACCAGCTTTTCTAGAGAACACCGGTGCGTATTTCTCGCAAGTCACAAGTCATGGTCCTTGTGTAATCCGTATTTTTCTCGCCCCCATAGACTTTCATTGGCGATTTTTTTGCACAATACGGTGACAAACGCAGCATGCTGCGATTTTCTACGGCCGTACAAGACCGTATAATATGGATCAGTAAAATACGGCAGATAGGAGCTGGGCCATGGAGAATCATTGTACCGTATGCAATCCGTATTTTCTGCACCTCTCATACGTCCGTAAAACTCGCTAGTGTGACGCCGGCTAAACAGGTGATGTCCACCACTGACAGGTTGCAAGGTTACTGGAAGCCGTAGACACAGGTGAAGTCCTGAAGACCACTTATAGGTAGCAAAGGTAGCAAGGTTCTTGGAAACCGCAGACAAACACATACGGTCCTCCACTGACCGATAGTAAGGTTACTGAAAACTGCAGGCAAACAGTTAGTCCTACACTGACAGGTAACAAGGTTACTGGAAGCCACAGACAAACAGGTGAAGTCCTGATGACCAATGACAGGTAGCAAAGTTTCTAGAAGCCACAGACAAGTAACTCATGGACAGGAGACATCATTATGACTGTGGACTAGAACGGTGCACAAGACAACAAAAAGAATTAGTAGCAAGTCTTATTACAATACCAAGACACAGGTGTGTGTCATGGAAAGGCTTATATAGGCCTAGAAAATACAACACATTGGAACACGCTGAGCTACTTGCAAAGCCTGACGTGGAACACAAGAAAATCTAACAGATGGGGGCAACTGCGTAACAGCTGTTTTGTTTTTGATACTTTTAAGTATTTGGCTTTTGACTAAACTTCGTTGATGCATGTGTACTGTTTTTTTACCTGCAGATTTTTCTGTAATTCTATAGGGAAAATCTGCACATAAATCTCAGCGTAACCGCAAGAGAAACTGACATGTTGTGGGTTTCAATCACACACCTGAGGTCAGTTTATACAGTGTTAAAAAAACACAGTGGAAAAGAGATTTCTGTGAATCCCATCAACTTTTATGGAACTGTAAGATGCTACATTTTTTTGTGTAGAGAAAATATGCAGCAAAACGTAGGAACTGAACCTTAGTGCGTGTAATGGAGTCCTGATGAATCTGTTGATGCAAGAACTGCATAGTTGAAGACTTCAGATACTGCATGTGCACCTTAAAGGGACTCTGTCACCTGAATTTGGAGGGAACAATTTTCAGCCATAGAGGCGGGGTTTTCGGGTGTTTGATTCACCCTTTCCTTACCCGCTGGCTGCATACTGGCTGCAATATTGGATTGAAGTTCATTCTCTGTCCTCCGGAGTACATGCCTGCACAAGACAAGCTATGGCTGAAAATTGTTCCCTCCAAATTCAGGTGACAGAGTCCCTTTAATATAGATCCAACTAATACTTTTTTGATTCTTTCCCTTTCTACTTTCACAAGTAGTGGCGTGTAAACTCATACATGCTATTAAATTGCTCATAAACTGGACTAGCAAAGGGGTAGGTTTGATGGATATCTGTATTTTAAGCCCTTAGGGATGTGGCCTAGTTTGGTACCTAATGACCAATTAATTTTTATCTCTGCATTTCAAAAGCAATTATTTTGTACTCTTATTTTCTGAGAATAACATCATATGAGGGCTTGTTTTCTTGCAGAGTGAGTTTTACAGTTTTCAATGGCACTATTTTTCAGTTGCCCATAATGTATTGTCTAACGTTTTTTTTTTTTTTCTTTTATGCATTTTGAACTCCAAATATTTAAGTATGTTTCAAGATCTCGGGGAAATCAATACAGCTCAACCTTAGCACATTACATTAAGCAGGAAAGCAGGATTTCTGGTTTATTATTGTACAGTTCAAGTTTAAATAGTGTCACAAACAAAAAAACTTTCCAACAAAAGATGTGACCAATAGCAATTTAGAGATGTGAACAGAAATGTGAAACTTCTCCTCCCTGTAGTGTTAGCGATTGATCACCATGCAACAAGAGTTATGAGACAAAATGTGTACAGAGACAATATGGAATATGTTTTCTAACGGGTGTAGCCTTAACTCTTTTAATATAGATATTGCAAAGCAAATGGGTTAATATAGCTTCAAACATAGATCTTGGCTTTATATCATTCTTTAACTACCACCAAATTGCATGATATAAGGTACAAAGATTTTTATGAAATTATATCTAACCTTTATTGATAGACAATTAACACAGCTACAAAAGAAAAGACCATTGGAAAAAAAACATCAAACCCAGATAAAAGGAAAATGGGCAGTGTGGTCAGAATAATAAATAGCATGAAAATTCAGTGAAATTCAGGCAGTATAATAAAGTAGAACAACCAGCAAAAATGTGATCTGTGTCCTAAAACGTACGACTGGCAAAAACAAAAAGCCCAAATAACGTATCTTTATTAATGATATAGCTAAAAAACTGGTATTAACATCCTTATATGTATAAATTGGGTCATACAAAGGAATAGGGAATTGGGAACTAATTCACCCTAGCTCATTCCAATACTGTCCGCAGAGGTTGCCACCCTATAAGTATGATATGGCACCCCCACTCAAGGAATACTATCCCTCTTTGACGCTATCAAATAACATTATATGTGGTAATTGCCCAAATGACATTTTCATCCCCCAAAAAATAGCGTGTGTCGTAGACCTAGGTGGTGAACACACAGATTTAGAACACAATAGACAATATAGATAGTCTCAAATGGAGTTACTATGGCCCCTGAATAAATAGGGTACTTAGCTTTATGAACTCCTAGACAATTAGCTTAGTTCCAGCATAGCCTGTCGGTACTGGGCAGTGTGATCTTGATGCATGATATCACAAGTGGGTATAGGCTCCAGTTGGTATTTCATTTTACGTGAGCACTGATGCAAGGGGTCTCCTAGCTCTTTGATTGATATCCATCTAGTGACATGATTGGTTATTTGTAGCATCAGTGCTTTATCTATTCAGAGACTGGTTATATTATTATTTATTACGCTGTTATATAAACGCTATGATTCTGTAATCCTATGCTGCTATTACTTTGTTATACTGCCTGACTTCCAGTGTATTTTCATGCTGTTTACTATTCTGACCGCACTGCCCAATTTCCTTTTATCTGTTTTCTATGGGTTTTTTATGTTTTTTTTTTCTTTTGTAGTTGTGTTAATTTATTGTCATTGCTAACATTGTTACCTATGATTGTTGTTTGAAACTGTTAAACTGTAAAGCGCTGCGGAATATGTTGGCGCTATATAAATAAAGATTATTATTATTATTGTCATTCAATAAAGTCTAGATCTATTTTGATAAAAAAATCTTTGAATTTTATTTCATGTAATTTGGTGGTAGTTATAGGATTATGCATTGCATTTCTGGTACCCCCAAAATTTAATTATGGTATATTAAATTAGACTATTGTGAAAATAGGTCTAATTTTCCAGTTTTGGCTATTAATCTTAGCTTTAGGCTACGTGCACACGTTGCAGATTATTTGCGGTTGTTTAGCGTTTTTGCGCTATAAAAACGCTATAAAACCGCAAATGATCTGCATACATTAAGCATCCCATCATTTTTAATGAAATCCGCAATTTCTGTGCACATGATGTGCGTTTTTACGCATGAAAAACGCATTGCGGAAAAATAATGAACATGCTCATTAATTTTGCGTTTTTTTCGCGGTTTTCCCACTGTCTAATGCATTGGGAAATGTCCAGAAAAAAACACGCAAAAACCGAGTCAAAACCGCGCACAAAAAAAAACGCGCAAAAAACCACATGCGGTTTTCATGCGGAAATCCGGCAGAAATGTCCGGATTTTCACAGGAATTTTCTGCAAGAATTCCTGAACGTGTGTAGGGGGCCTTAGAGTATATAAAAATATGTGTCCAGTATTGTATCATATACTACATGGAAGAGTCAGTTTGTCTTGTACAAGGTATTTTGCTGACTCTGAGTTGTTACAGTGTAAATGTTATCTATAATTGCAGGGTGAATTTGGCTTTGGCATATACTGAACTGACAGAAGAGCTTTACCGTCTACGTGACCTTACTGCCCTGCAAAGCCGCATTCTCCGGTCATTGCTAGAGGAACAAACAGGTAAAAGGCGACCAATGTTTTATAAAGGCTCATATAACCACACCTAGGTGACAACTATAGATTTTAAGTTTTGTCAACATTTTAGGAGCCAATTCACCAGTGATTTCAGTGCCCTGTATATCTACATTGAAGTGGAGAAAAAAATGTTTTATGTATATTCCTGCTTCGATTAGCAGGAATGTACAGTTTATAAGACAAAAATTGTTCAAAGGTCTTCCTTAAATCAATGAGCCATCTGTGTAATGCACCAACACAGGGGGTTTTCCTAGGAGGAAGTTAGAACAGTTCAGAGAGCACCACTCTGACAAGCAGATCTAGATATTGAACATTAGACTAAAATGAGAATTTTTCAGACAAACCTTTTGGGCTTTCTTTGGTTGATGGATCAACGGGAAACACAGCCACCAAATACTATAATATGGAATTGGTGTAAAAACACCTATTATAATTGTCAGTTCAGGTGCAAATAAACTAAGTTGGCTGAGAGATGACGTCCATATTGAGTTTGGGGACGGAAAAGAAAGAAGAGGCAGCTCTTAGCCAGTCAGGAATCAGATTTAGTTGGGATCAAATAGCCAAATTATGTCTAGTTGTTTGGAAGATACCCGGGAAGGAATTTTGACATGCCTGATCCTATGTTCTTCAGTGAGATAAGTGTGCTATTAGATGTAGATGTGTCTCATAGCAGCTTATCCTGTTCCATCATTGAGAATATATGCATTCTCAACTGTATATAAAGAGGCTGGGAATAATTGTTGTTGATTGAACTAGCATTTAACTGACAAATGTTGGAGGTGTATGGCTACCTTTAGTTTCCAAAGTGTCTAATAATAACATTATATAACTGTTTACAAATATATTGGTTACACCAAGTATCTATTTTTTAGGACAAAGACACTCTCCTCCACATCGGCACTCTCCTTGTCAACTCCGCCACTCTCCTTCTTCTCTACGCCACTCTCCTTCCTCTCAACGGCGCTCCCCAGTTCCACAGTGTCCATCTCCCATTTTGCAGAGAAGATCTCCAGTCCCACAATCTCCAGTACACCAACGTCGATCCCCAATACCTCCCTCTTCACCCTCACGTAGATCTCCTGTACCCTCCCCATGCCCATCACCTGTGGGCACAGATATTTCATATCCTAAGTCCTCAGTGCACCAAGCAAAGGCATCATTCCAAGCCCGCCGTAGTTATTCTGAAATCAGCGAGCCTACAATGTATCCACGAAAACCCCGCTCGTTATGGATGCCAATAGGAACTGCAACCCTGCCCAAGCAGTTGTCCTACAATGAGGGGTATGTTGGCAGCCCACCTACTATCCCTTGCTTCCAAGAACCCCCACAGCAGTCTTCAGATGAGGATGAATGGAGTCCCCCATCCCCACCTAGTCCAGAGCCCGGAGCAGTACGCTGTGCTTCCTTTTGTGCTGGGTTTCCCATTCCTGATGCTGCAAGTAGAAGAATGTCGGCATCATACTCCAGAGCGGAACATGCACAGTCCTGGCCTTCCATCAATGTGAGTGTGCAGGTGGGGAAAATATTTGGGCTTCAGACAAGATCCAGTTTGGGTAGAAAAGAGCAATTCTAGTCCGATAAGAACAGTCTATGAATATATACTTTTCATTTGGTTAATTATTCCTAGCATTGTGTAGTAAAGATATGTCATTTGACAGTGTCACAAGCCACAATTTTGAGGCATGTATACGTTTAGAGCTGGTACCACTTTCCTTCATGCAATGCTCTAGGCTGGTGGTAATATGAGCAAGAGAGTAAACCTACATTTTCTTCTATCCTGATGCATGATCGAAGCATTGGTAAAATGATGACCTATTAGCAGCATATGCCATCACTTCATGTTTAGTGGGGGCCCAACCTCTGGGTCCCCCATGAATCCTGAAAATGATGGGACTGATGCTCTATCACAAAGCACAGGTAAGTGGGCCAACTACACTTTCCATTTCCCATGTTGCTTGAGACACTGTTGTGCAGGGAAAAGCACTCAAGGGCTTCTGAACAGAAGTAAGCCATCACTGTTAGAAATGGGACAACCACTTTAAATATATCAATGTAGAAATATATTATGCTTGAAACATTACATCTGGTCATTGCGAATATTTGTTGAACAATGTGTACATTTACCTTCTTCTCTTTGTGTCTGCTTTTACCTTTTTGCAGTTACTAATGGAGACAGTGGACTCAGAAGTTAGAAGCTGCCCTCTCTGTCAGCTAGCCTTCCCAGTGGGATACCCCGATGATGTTCTAATAAAACATATTGACTCCCATCTTGAGAACAGCAAGATCTAACAAATCACTAAGTTTTGGGCCCCAGAATGACAAGTTATGGGAACCAAAGCAAATCCAAACACTTACTAATGGCCAGGATAATAACCCCAGTTCTTATTCTACACCTTCAAGAACATAGTATGTTGTGTAATGATACTGAGTATCTATAGAATGATTGCACAATCCAGTAGAATGACTGATTTTTAATGCACCAAGTTACACAGTGAAAATCATTGGTAATTCATTAACTTAAATAGTTGTGTAATTAATGCAAGTCTTTGCACAGTATAATAATCATGAGTATTGAGTCACCTAAAGTGTATGTTCCCATGTTGGGGTGTTGAAAGCAGCCTAAACCACACTCACGTTTTGTGGAATGCATTTTCAAATAGAATGGCTATATAATTTTGACAATATTATCGCTGTTCTACATGCAAAACTGCCAGACTTATAACACTAACAATCATATATGACTAGCAAAATCAGGTTGCCAAATTAACACTGTTTAAATCCCTTCCCAGATTATGTGGACATGGTTTTGGCTACACGCAGTGACCCAACGTCACCTTAATAAACACTGTAAAGTAATAGTTGTTATATATGCACTCTAAAAAAACACATTGCACAGAATCGCCAGTTCATGTGGAACCAACAGTCTCAGCATACCTCGCCTCCGGCTGCAATTGCAATGCCTAGACCTGACTTGATCTTCTACAACTCAATTCATAGTGAACTAAACAAAATAAAAGGAATCATTTTAACAGATCCCATAACGTCTTACTAAACAAAGGAGTAGGTATCATTTTTTTTAAATATCTGCTATTTTAGTTAAATGTTCTACACATCAGTCAGGGTCCAGATCCTGAGACCCCAATGGATCGCTCAAAGGCCAAGTTCACATGACTGTATTTTTGATCTGACATCTGTCCATGAAAAACTGGATAGATAATGGACAGCATTCAGGTCAATATTATTCAATGGGGCAGTGCAGCTGAGCGATTTTTTTTTTTCATGGACTGAATCTGCTCATGAAATCAGTTGCAGCCGGAACTGGTTTCTTCTGTGAGTTTGATAAGACTAAAGACTCGACCATTCAAGTCTATAAATCAGATTCCATACACAGTAGCAGCTGATTTGTATGTATACATTGCAATTCTTTAAGATGGGAAACTGTATTTGGTCTTGTATATTTTTAATAACTGCTGAAGTATAAAAATGGATGCCATACGGATTATATATGGATGACAAATAAGCAAAAAATCATTTGAGTTTTCTGGATGAATTTCGTATGATTTTTTTATATGCTCATGTGAACTTGGCCAAAAACTTCTGTAAAGCACTTTACTAAGAAGTAAGAAATGCTCAGCACATGCACAGAGCAATGAACGAGCTCATAGACTTTCTATTTAGCACATTCACCACTTTAGACCCTAAACCAACGTCATTATGGAAAGCATCTTAATTGTTGATTATGTCTATACCTTTGTATTATAAGTCTGTTTCTATAGGAGGTTGTTTATGATAATGGGCTTACAAGTGCAGGAGGCTTGTTCCTGTACTTACAGCTCTCCAGCCTCTCTCCCTTATACTCCTCTCCTGCTAATAACTGACAGGTCAGTCTTCTCTGACCTGCTGGAAGCGTTGTCATTCTGGCGCATGGATAGTATTGTCATGATGACGTTGTGAGAGCTGAACTATCAATCCGTGTATCTGCCGCCCTTCTAAATGACGGAGCTGCGACGCACACCAGGGCCGCGGGGTACTTGGAACGGGGTCAGGCAGTTCTTTGGGGAAGTCACGGGGCCGTGACTCGACTCCGTGGCCCTGCGCGTGCAATAAAGATGATGCAAGGGGAAAAGTTTATATGGTTTTGATTCGTGACACCACCCGTGGTACTCTGCAAGGGATTGCCGACGCTGCGATTCAGGTCCACTGGGACCGATGGTGACGCAGCAAGGATGTTTCAGCTCTCCACAGGTGGAGCGGGGCCCCAGGGCAGATATAGGGTAGATTAGATGATGGGTACTGTTGCAGTACTGGGCAGTTGACGCAGCAAATAATTCTGAGGACACAGCAGGGTGCATTCTTCACACTTTACTCACAGTTTGTTTGGTACAATCACCAGCCGGGTGCTGTGTCCTCCGGGTTTGTGGTCCAGCCAGCTCTCAGGTAATTTGGGTGCACTTTTCCGTGGACCCCTTCTTGTGTACTTTTTTGGGTCGTCACTCCCCGTGCTGGCCTGCACTCTCCTGCCCTGCGCCTTAGATACAGTGTCCCAAGCCAGCAGCTTCAGGTCCTATCAGGCAACATCCTCCTGGTCCCCTTGACCCTATGTGGCTGCCTTTTTAGCGAATGTGCATAGATTTGGCTGTGGCACATACAGACACCACAGCCTGTGGTTTGCTAGCTGAGTTCTACAGTCTCTCTACTAGTCTGGGGCTGGTCCCCCTACTGCGACCTGATCTCTCCACATGACTACGGCCGGCGTGGATTCGGGCACCACGGGTGGATTCTTCACTTCCCTGGCCCCTAGGACCCCTTCTCTCTTGAGCTCCTCTCACTCCGTCGCACCTCTCACTCCTCTCTCTCACCAACTCTCCGACTAACTAACTCTGCCCCACTCCGTTTCCATAACAACTCCTCACTCCACCCACACCCTCTACTTAGTTCCCTCTCCAGCCTGAGATGGGGCCCTCCCTAAATAGGGTCCGCCCACATTCCCTGGCCTGGAGTGATGTGGCGTTGGATACTAGTGTGCAGGTACTGGGTAGTGCCCCCTCCTTACCCGAGAGTGGGTACCACACCTGTGGCTGAGGTGCAGTACCTCTGTGGCGACTGGACCCTCGGGCGCCACAGAGCCTGCACTAGATCTCGGATGAGGAATCCAGTCACAGAGAATAGTGACCTGTCAACTACTAGCAGGAAGGAGGCCATCACGGAGAGGAGAAACAGAGAGAGAGGCCAGGAGCTGTAAGTGCAAGTCAAGCCTCCTGCACCGGTGAGATCATTTGTATAAACATACCCCAATGGATTTCTAGAAAACAAGAAACAGACTTATAATACAATGATATAGACATATAATCAACCTTTCAGATGCTTTACATAGATGATGTTAGTATAGGGTCTAACCTGCTGACAGGTTTTCTTTAAGGACCCAGTTATTGTAGTAGGTGACTTTTTGTATATAAAATGCAGTATAGTGTCAGACTGAAGAAAGGTCCCTGCTGGATATTAGAACACATCCCCTCTTCACCTATACCAACACTTCCTGACCTGACTTGTAGAAAGAGGGGTGGTGCTGTGTAATGCCTCTGCACATCAGCAATACTTCCTTTTCCAGTTGATAATGCTGATTCGCAGAGACTTTATAGCAAAACTTCTTCATCTACACAAAGCTGTGCTGCACGGTGACTTTGGCTGCAACACAAGTTGCATGGCCATAAACCACTGTGTGCCTCATTGCAGCATAGTACAAGTGAATTGGGGACACATTGCAACCCATTAGTACCGTGACTACGACAAGCAAGACCCAAAAAGTCAGAGGCAGGTGGATTTTTTGTGGCTTGCTTTTCGCTCTACCTAGTGGGTCGAAATGCGATCCCATTCACTTACACTATGTGATGAGTTGAATTTAACTATTAGCTTGGTAATCTTGGTGGGCGGACAGTCTGGGAAATCCAGCATTCGTAAAAAGAATCTGTCAGCAGGTTTTTGCTATATAATCTGAAAGCAACATAATGCAGAAATAGAGACCCTGATTACAGATATGTGTCACTTACTGGGCTGTGTTTTACCTTTTCAACACAATGTCATGATTCCACCACACATGGTGTCCTATGGACGCTATGACAATGATCAGACTATTGCCACTTGTAGCTTTGTTCAAGTGGTATGTGTGCTTGATCTGTGCTCTGAGTTCTGAGTTGTATTCTGATCTGGGTTGCTGACCTTAGATTTACCTTTGACAATTCGTTTTACTTACCCTTTTGTCTTGATCCGCTACCTTCATGATACGCTGCCCTCAGACTGTTACTTGACTACGTTTTTGTCTTTTCCCTTTGTCTACTACGAGCCCTCTTGGTATTGATCCTGGACCTCTTGGCTATCCTGCCACAGGGCAAGTCCATGAATAGTGACTAGTGTCACATACAACCAATGTTTTATCAGCAACAGATTATCATTACTGGACAACTGGCCTTGTGCCTTGTAGTCCAACCCCACCCCAGCACTGATTAGTAGCATTCTGTCACTATACAATGTACACAGAAAGCTGTGGTGTGGACGGAGTTATACACAGCTCAACAACTGCTCTGCTCAGTCTGAGGCTGAGAAAATTGTGACTAACATAACTGCTGCTCCCAGTATACTAAGTGACACATCGCTGGAATTGGGGAGACTGTCCCTAACTCATACTGCTGTCAGATTGCATAGCGAAAACCTGCTGACAGATTCCGTTTTAAATGATGCCGCATTGATGTCATGATTAAGATTATTCTGTAAGTAGTTTCTTATTGTTTCACGTAATGCACTTTCTATGGGGGTAAAGTGAACCCGGATTTCTCCATATACAAAATTAAAGCTGTGATTCCACTTATTGCCATGGTTGATGCACTAATTTTTATATATGGTTCAATGCATCAGTACAGTTAAACAAAGCAAAGGAAACATATGGGATTAAAGGTTCTGTGTAACGTATAATATCAATTTTGATGTGCCATATAAAATAAATCTAAAGTATCTACATAATATAATATAAAAATACAGTTTGTCCTGTCCGTAAAGTCATGGTGCACTTTTGACCAGCCACTGGATAGCAACAAAAAACTATAGAAATGTGAAATCTGCTCCAAATAAAAGAAAAACTCTCCCAGTTTCATACCTATTCAGTGCAGTTCGATGTGGGCTCCATTTGTTGCCCTACACACATCCAAACGATAGTGAAGTTCTTGCCACACACGGGTAAGGACGTCTGGTGTAACAGAGTGAAGAACGTTTGTGATTCTCTGTTTTAAGTGATTAATGTCGTTAATACGTACAATGTACATATGTTGCTTCACATAACCCCAAAAGTAAAAGTCTAAGGGCATTAGATCTGGGAATCGTGGTACCACGGGTATGGCTTGACAGAACCCCTGCCTATCTACCGCCGGGGGGAATGTTCTATCCAGAAACTCACGAACAATGGTGTAGTGTGGAGGAGCGCCGTCCTGTTGAAAGATGACACCTTTTGGAAATTGTGGCACTGCATACAATTCCAACATGTCAAGATACCTGTTTGCCGTCACAGACCACTCAGCGAAAAAAAAATGGGCCTATCACGGGGTTTCTCCACCAAACTGCCAGTTTCCTTCAACTGCTTATCCCTATTCCTATGTGGTGGCGCTTCGTTATAAACGCGCCGATATTCACTTAGCACTTTGGTCACGAAATCGAATTTAGTGAGCCAGGGAACACACTGAACTTTTCTCTGTACCATCCACATCTCGACTGGCATGGAAAAACACACAGCTGGTATAAGCTTGTGGTTGCATGATGTCACAGACCTGGCAGTGTATTAATCAGAGTTCAGTTTATCAGGGGTTAATCTGACTGGGGGCTCAGCAACAGCTTAAATTAGTTTGTGTTGTTTGATTGGTTCTTGTTATCTCTCCTCATGAACAGGTCTGATATGATTAGGCCAGAGAAAGGGCGCCAAAATGTAAACTATAAATAGATACTGTGACTGGTCAAAAGTGCACCATGACTTTACGGACCCACTGTATATATGTACATCTCTGATGATTGTGTAGTGCCCCTTCTTCACTAACACAGCGTCTGGTCACACTCCTGCAGTAAGCCATTGGGTCTCCCTAGGTAATATCTTATGTTTGTACATCAGTCCCTGATGAACAATAGTGATGTGCAATTATCATACTCTTAACTGTATACTTGTATAGGACATAACTGGGGGATCCTATGGCTTACTATGGGAGCACAAGCCAGAAGTTATGTGATTTAAAGATCCATAAAGGAGGCCACATATATAAAGTTAAAGAGATAGTATAACAAATAAACTTTATTCTTTGTCTAATGAAAATCTATGCCATTTTGAAATGGACTTTTTGTAAAAGTTGCTCACAATTCTCAAGATCTCTGCTTGCTTTCAATCAATAATCTCTTTAAGGTTTATTTCTGTTGGATAAATAAAATCTGTCCTGTAAGTGATGATCACGTGAACAATTAATTTAGGACACAACCATGTGTGGACTTTCCACAGCAAAAATGCTGCAGAAATTCTGTTGATTTTAACCTTGCATTTCAAAGGTTGAAACCCACGATGAAAATCTGCAGCATAAACTGACATGGGTAGGATTCCAAATTTTTAACCTTTAATTTCTGCTGTGGATTTTCTCTACAGCATGTGAATAAGATTTTTTAAAATCTCATCTACTTTCCTGTTATTGAAATATGCAGTGCATTTTTTACATGCAGATATGCTGCATGCCGTAAATATAATGAGCAGAGCACCTATATATCTATCACATGACAGATTTTATGTGAATTATAACAAACAGGGATGTTAAATGGATATTCTCATGTTATTAAATTGCTTTAGTTAGACAGCAATGGGAATAAGTAAGTTTGCAATTGACTTGCTTTTTCTGTCTGCTGTCATTCTTCTGCTGTCAGAGCTCTTATATAGGGGCACCGGACCCTGGTCGAGTGGTGCACAGTAGTTACATTTCATTCAGGAGAGACTTGAACTCGCAAGATCCCAGCAACCTCTCTCTAGTCCTTCGATTTCTATACAGCAGTTAGCTGCTCGCCTCCCTCCCCCCTCTTTCTCTGCTTCTAACAGGGCTCTTTAAAGTCCTGTAGAATCACAATCCCTTGCCCTCAGCAGAGTCAGTTTCCAGTACAGTTCTCCTAATCATGGCTCTCACTGTCCTGAGTTGTGTGCTTGTTCAAATGTTCTTTTATCTCTATATGCAAATAAAGTGAAGAGTGTAAACCCAGAACAATATCATTACAATACATACAACCCATACAATGCAACCAAGAAGTGAAGAGACTGCAGAGCCCTGAGCTACTCAAGAGACGATGTGAGAATAACCCTAAGTTAGAAAGCATTTTGGAAATGTGTGTAACTTTTTATTGTACAAACAATAACCTTTGCTGAAACCAGAACACCCTTTCCATTTTGTACTTGCAAAAGAAGCAATTAAGTAGAATATCCTTATAATCCTTGCATGTTTGGTGATATCCATCAGACATGATACTGAATACATATCGGAGTGTTTGTGGCAACTACGTGCCATTTGTATGTTTGATATGAACTGATTTCCAAGGGACTACAAAACCTGTAGTAAAATTCAATAGATTATAAAATATGATATAACGGGCTATTTTCTATGATGATACATTTACACATTATTCTGTGATTAATATAATACTGTAATATGTATTTTTCCATTGGTGATCTCTGAGCAGGGATATGTATAAATGGAAAAAAAAGCAATCAATTATTCACTTTCACTTTGCACTTTGTTAGTATACCACTCTTCTATGTTTCTGTCCCATCTTCTGAACATCTTGAAACGTTATTATGTGAAATAAGTATGCATGAGAATACGTATTAATTCATTAGTAACTACTGACGTCACTGGTCACTTTTTTAGGTAAACAGTGGAGGCAGCCATTTTTTGGGTCCAATCAAGTAACATTTATGCTGCCACCTTAAAAAGGAGAAAATCTTGTGCCCAATCTCTTTTCTAACGTAACTGCCAGGATGGAAACACGTCCTAAATTTGTGTGCATGGCATAATCTCTTTCACATAAACATTAACCTGGATACATAATGGAGTCTCTTCACCTATAGGTGTTGCTGCTGTGGCCTCTTTATTAAGACTTTGTGAAGAAATGAATGAGTAATTAACTATAACAAACATGGATTTTAAAGGACTACTAAAACGGACTAGCGGCTCTCTGCACCTCTCAACCCTTTCACTGCCAGACAGGCCTGCAGTGCATTGACAAGAGATATCTCCATCGCATGCAGAAATGTGTCTCTGGCCAGGCCCTGGCATGTAGGAAGTTAAAATAAAAAAAAAAGAAGCTTCCTGATGGGAGTTATCTCTCCCTGAAGTGTTATACCTCAACCCTTAACTTATGTGTAATGTATGCATATACATGCCTATATGAATATATATGTGTGTATATACACTGAGCCTGCACAACAAGGTCTGTATTTATGGCTCTGACGGTCTCATGTCTTCCCTCCATGTCTGGTCCAGTGACACTGTGAGCTGGAGTGGTCTGCAGGTAGCTTTTCTTTGTGATGTGCTGCAGTGGAATGCCCTGCTCATTCGTGTACTGTGATCCTTATAGTGACAAAATACTTCAGTTCCGTAAATGCACAGTACATACAGCACTGTGATGCGAGGGTGGCATACCATACAGGATTGGTCAGTGTGGCGTATTGCATGTCGCTCTGCGGTCCTCAGAGTGGTACGCTGTTCTGCATTCTTCAGTATGACATACTGCTCTGCAGTTTATATTGTGGCCTAATGCTCTGCAGTCCTCAGTGTAGTATGATGTTCTGCGTTGTCCAGTATGGCATACTGTTCTGCATTGCTCATTGTCACATAATGCTCAGTGGTGTTTGGTGACATGTTGCTCTGCAGTTTTTAACGTGTACAGCATAAAATACAGCTCTGCAGTTCTCAATGGGCAGCATACTGCTCTGCACTGCTCCTTGAAAGATATCTGTTGCTCTGCAGACCGCTCAGCTGCTCTCACAGTTCTTTGCCTATTCCTGTCCTGTGTAAATGAATAAAAAGTGTTTTTATATACATATATAATACATTGTCTGTCTGCTGTTATTCCAGTGCTAATTTGCATACCTTGCCGCCAAGGGAGCATTGCCTGGCCTGTAAGACTCCAAATATACAAGCTGGCGGTCTCCGCCTGCAGAAAGTGTCAGGGCTATTGGTATGTACTGTATATATACAAGGAGTGGAAACATCTGGGTGTTCGCTTGTTGGCCCTGAAGGTAGCCTAGATCCTCCACATGGGACAGATTGTTTGAAAGTCCAATGTGCAAAGTGACCCTGAGGTTACGACGTTCCCTAGGTTTGGGAACCCCACTGAGTAGTGGTGAAGGCCCATTTACACACTCTATTTTTTCACAATTCGAGCATATTCACTTTTGTGTTCGGGCCTTCTGGCTTAGCAGTATGAGGAATTTTTATAACTCAGGTTCGAAGTCCGGACCATGTTCATGGTTCACATCCTTATTTCGTCAGTCTATTTTTTGTCACTGTGAGTTCTTTCCATTATGGTTGTTACTAAGACTTTTCAGGATGCAGTGCCCTTATAGGATATCTGTCTAGTGTGTGGGATGTGGCTGATGGGTTCCTCACCCTTCTGCAGTTTCTTTTTCACCTTTTTTGACAGGTGGGCAGACTTGCGTCTTGACCAACATTGGAGTGGCATCCCAGGTAGAATTTGGCAGCAAGGTTGTCTTACCATAAGTTTCAGCTCACAGAGGCCACCTATTTTGACCTTTGCTGTGGCACCCTGGTTTAGAGGGATGGGGAAGAGTTTTTTTAAACCATTATTCTTCTGGATAAGGCTTGCAACAGACTGCATCTTGAGCACTTTTATGTGTGCCATAATTCACTTTTTATGCACATGGGTGAAGTCACAATCTCAGGCTTTCAATAAAAAAAGGAAAAAATAAATAAAAGATTGATGCTTTCCTCCATAAAGCAATGCACACAAATCTCTGTATGCTGATATGCATACATGAAAATGTTAGTCAGTAGGCCCAATTCTTGACCTGTCCTACCTGGGTAATATCCCCACTCTGTGTAACCCCCATGGGGCATATCAAGGAGAGTGGGATGTCAAAAAACACCCAAAGCAAATTAAAGAGGTTGTCTCATTCTATAGAGTACTGCTCATTACTTAGGTTACCGTCCACTGCTACAGTCTATCAGAGGTCACTGATTTCCTAGGCGCAGCTCTGATGCTGGTCAGAGCGCTGTTTCTGGCCAATTTCAATGCTCCTCTACTCTTCTGATGCTGCATTGGCAAAGATGCTTCTGCTTGCAGCTTGGTAGAGCGCTCAGTTTAGGCAAGCTGTGTGACCATGCTGCTGGTCCGAATTATCAATCATACACCGTGCACCACCCTGCAAGCAAAAAGCTGAAAGTGTAACGGCGCGCTCCTGATGAGAGAACATTGGACAACTTCTTTAATACTTATCTGTCTTATGTTCTCCAGTTTCGACTTCCGGCTACTGGCTTTAGAATGGGATGGATGGACGGATGAGTGACTAGAAAATTCAAAGTTTCCTAGAACTCAAATGAACAGAAATTAAGTTACAAAGCTGTAGGGCTGGGGTTTGATAGTTAATTTCCTAAGTATCATGAATGGGGTGTGAGTGGGTGTTATGTGGTCTGTATATGTAGAAATGATGGTGGGAGGGGAGAGTTGTAATTGCAATGGTGTTGTACAAATGCAGGGGGATTGAACAGGAGAACTGTGGTGTGTGGTTTGCACTGCTTCCTCACATTCTGTGTCATATATATAAGGTTTAGAATACATGCTTTCTTATGTTGACCATGTGTGAAGTATTTGGGGCTCAAAGGGCTGCAAATCGACAGTGCTGAAAGGCGTAACTTAAAGCCCCGAGAACCTAAATCTGCACAGGAAATTTAACTTTGTTCCATATGTTAGGCTAGAGTTACACTGGATTTGTCCATTAAGTTCTATAGGACTGTTTAAATCTTTATTCTATACATATGCCCCAGTTGTATGTAACTCTATTGATATAAAGTTGCACAAACACCAACTATTGAGTTCAATTGGGAAAAATCTAAAAAACAGCCTAAAAGTTCATAACAATATCGAATAAAAAAAAGTGATGACAATCATATTTAATAATTTTTTTGTTTAATGTTATGAACAGTATATAGGTGCTTCTCACAATTAGAATATCATCAAAAAGTTAATTTTCAGTTCTTCAATAAAAAAAAAGTGAAACTCATAATATATAGAGTCATTACAAACAGAGTGATCTATTTCAAGTGTTTATTTCTGTTAATGTTGATGACTATTATCAACAATTTCTCAATTTTCCAACAAAATCTATTTTTGTAGCGACCACATTACATTTGAAGTGACTTTGAGGGGCCTATATGACAGAAAATACCAACAAGTGAGACCTTTTTAAAAACTGCACCCCTCAAAGTGATCAAAACTACATTAACTAAGTTTATTAACCATTCAGGTGCTTCACAGGAATTAAAGCAATGTGAAAGAAAAAAAAAATGTAACTTTTTCCTTCAAAAATGTTAATTTAGCCCCAAAGTTTTCATTTTCACAAGAGAAACAGGAGAAAATGGACAATATAATTGTTTTCTTCTGAGTACAATGATACCCCTTATGTGGTGGAAAACTACTGTTTGGGTGCACGGCAGGGCTCAGAAGGGAAGGCGTACCATTTGACTTTTGGAATGAAAAATTCGCTGTAATCTATAGTGGACGCCATGTCATGTTTGCCACTGATGTACCTAAATAGTGGGAACCCCCCCCCCAAGTGACCTCATTTTGATAAGTTCCCTGAAGAGTGTAGTTATCTAGATGTGTGGCGAGCACCTAGAACCCACAGGTGCTTCACAGAATTTTACAACGTTAAGTTACGAAAATTAAAAAATACATTTGTTGGCTTTGCCCTAAAGTTTTCATTTTCATAAGTGTAACAGTAGAAAATGAACCATACAATTTGTTGTGCAATTTCTCCTGAGTACTCCAATGCCACATATGTGGTGGAAACCTCCTGTTTGAGTGCACGGCAGGGTTCATATGGAAAGGAGCACAAGTTTAAATTTTGGAGTGCGTAATTGGCTGGAATAGAAAGCGGATGCCATGTTCCGTTTGCAGAGCCTCTGATGTCTCCAAACAGTGAGAAACCCCAGTAAGTGACCACAATATGGAAACTACACCTGTCAGGGAACTTATCTAGAGGTGTGGTGAGCACCTTGCACCCACAGGTGCTTCACAGAATTTGATAACTTTGAGACGTAAAAAAATATTTGTTTTGCCCTCAATTTTTTGTTTTCAAAAAGGTAAAAGGAAAAAATGGACCATCCAATTTGTTGTGCAATTTGTTCTGAGTAAACCGATACCCCATATGAGGTAAAAAAAAAAAAACTACTGTTTGGTTACATGGCAGGGCTCAGCAAGAAAGGAGTGCCAACTGAATTCTGGTGCTCAGTTTTGGCTGCAATAGATTGCAGATGCTAAGTCTCATTTGATGAGCCTCCATTTTGGAAACTACACCTCTCGAGGAATTCATCTAGGGGTGTAGTGAGCATTTTTATCCTTCAGGTAATTCACAAAACTGTAAAACATTTTAGGCTGTGTAAATGGAAAATTATGATTTTTTACCACTAAAATGATGCTTTGGCCCCAAGTTTTAATTTTCCATAGGGATAATAGGAGAAAATGAACAATACCATTTGTTACACAATTTCTGACAAGTACACCAATACCCCATATGTGTTTGAAAACTACTTTTGAGGCACAGTGGAAACTGCAGACGGGATGGAGCACCATATTGGTGTTCAAATCTTGCTGGAATGGTTTGAGGGTGCCATGCCTCATTGGCAGAGCCCCTGAGTTATCCCATTGAACCCCTCCATAAGTGACCACATTTTACAAACATACGCCTCCCACTTAAACTAGGGGTGCAGGAAGCATGTTGACACCACATATGCCTCACAGAACTTTATACTATTGGGTGCTGAAGAAACAATAGTTACATTTTTTACAACTAAAATGTCATTTTAGCCCACATTTTTTTATTTTGATAAGGGATAATAGTTTTCCTGACCTCACAGTTTGTTGTGCAATTTCTACTGAGTGTGCCAATACCCTTCATGTAATCAGGAAATCATTTTCAAGCATAATGGAAAGCTGAGGAGGAAGGAGCGCCATAATTTAGTGCAAATTTTACTGTTGTGGTTTGCAAATGCCATGACCCACTGGGAGAGCCCATGAGGTCCCAGAACAGCAGACCCCCCCATAAGTGATCCCATTTTACAAAATACACCTCTAAATGAATTAATCTAAGGGGGCAGTGATCATATTGACACCACAGGGGGTGTCAAAGAACAATATACCATTGGGCGGTAAAGAAAAAATAATGAAATTTTTACCACAAAAAAAATTGTTTTAGCCCCAAATTTTACATTTTCACATAGGAAATGGGTAAAAATGGCTCCAAAATGTATCTTACAATTTGTGCTGAATGTGAAAATAACCCATCTGTTTCTGTGCTGTACTTTACTGCTTAGTCACACAGCGAGATGGAGGGAAGGAGCGCTATTTCACTCTTGGAGAACAAATTATTGTAGAATAGTTAGCGGACTCCATATACAGAGCTCTTAAGTGCCAGAAGAGCAGAATCCTCTCTCTATTTACCCCAATTTGGAGATTACACCCCTCTAGGAATTTATCTACAGGTGTAGTGATGATTTTGTCTCCATGGGTGTTTTCCATAAACAAGCAGCAGTGGATGTAGCCTGTTGAAAATGGCAAATCTGCCAGTGTAGTACCTAGTACATTGTAGTGCCCATACATTATAACAAAAAAGGGGAGAAGCCAGCGCTGCTTATGGTCAGAGTGCAATACATGCACATATTGATTTCTAACTGTATTTCAAAATGAGACATTTAGCAAACAATTGATCAATTCCTTGAGCCACCCCGCCACGCCAAGGCATTCTCATAATGGAGCAGTCCTACTCTACGTTTTTTATATTCGCTGTGCCATTACGGCCTCCTTAATGTATTAAAAGCATGACCACATTAAATGCAAACTGTACCTGAAGCGTTTCTGAATCACTCCCATGGCGCCAGAAAGAGCAAGCGCAGATAAAGGTTGACCAGGTCTGGACATAGACATTTCAGGTCCAACCTCCACACTGCCTAACCAGCATCAGAGATAAAGGGCGAGACAGGCCCGGACACAGGTGCACAATCAAACAGAGCCAAGGGCAGGGCTGCTGTATGTGTGTACAGCAGCCTAGATTAATCACAATGAACACAGAAAGAATGGCGTACATAAACCAGCGGGCACAGCAACAGTGGTGGTCAGCCACAAACCAATATCAAAACAAAAAGGGAGAAGCCAGCGCTGCTTATGGTACAAAAAGTGCACATGCACATATTGATTTCTAGCTGTATTTCAAAATGAGACATTTAGCAAACAAGTGCCCATACATTATGCCAACTCGTGCTTCTGGAAACATGCACCTGTAAATTATGTGTTCTCCCATTGCTATAGAAATGCCACACATGTGGATACTAAATGTGGTTTTGGCACACTATGGGGCTCGGGAGAGGGGCATATGAATTTAGGATAGCAGAAGTTGCTGGATTTCTTTTGGGATGTGAAGAGCAATAGGGCTTTTCCAAAGCCTTTCAACTACCAGTAACGTGGAAGCCCCTATATTTTAATTGACAGATGACAGGCCTGAATGGAGGCTTTTTTTGTGAAGTGAGTTGAAGTTTTTGTTGGGAACATTTTACATAACATTTTGGATAACATTGATCCTGCGCTCTACGCTAAGCACTTACATTAGGGTTTCCATCTCAATCTCTGAATGACGTGATTCAGATGAAACCCCCAAGGGATCCATTCACTATAATGAGGCATCAGAGTTACTCTGTATTGCGTCTGGCCTCTGTTCAGCGGTGCCCTTCTTTTCAGAAATGCACAAAACTGTGGCCGACCACACTTTTATGCACGCTTAAAAAGACGGACACCGCTGCATCATAGGCCAAACAGAGTCCACAGTGTCTCTGTAACAGGAGTGGTGGAACCACTGTGCCGTGTGTTATGATCCTTAGTGGTTGAGGATCACAAATTACTCCAGCTAAGTAACAAACATAGGACAAGCTCTAGGGAGGTGGCAAACTGGACTGACCGCAAATCTGAACCTATCCAAACACACTAGAAGTAGCCGGTGAATGTGCCTAAAAATCCTAGACGTCCCGAGCCAGCCTGAGGAACTAACTACCCCTAGAGAGAAAGAAAGACCTCTCTTGCCTCCAGAGAAATAATCCCCAAAGATATAGAAGCCCCCAACAAATAATAACGGTGAGGTAAGAGGAAGGCACATACACAGGGGTGAAAGCAGATTCAGCAAATGAGGCCCACTAATACTAGATAGCAGAAAATAGAAAAGGGAATCTATGCGGTCAGTAAAAAACCCTTACAAAATATCCACTCTGAGATTTCAAGAACCCCCACACCAACTAACGGTGTGGGGGGAGAAACTCAGTCCCCTAGAGCAACCAGCAAGCGAGGAAATCACATTTTAGCGAGCTGGACTACAAACATAATGAACGCTGATAATCAAAAAATGATCAAACAAAAACTTAGCTTGTCTTGGAGAGACTGGGAGCAAGGTAGACACAAGGAATCTGAAGAGCACTGAATACATTGATAGCAGGCAAGGAACTGAGTATCCAGGTGAGCTAAATAGGAAACCAACCAAGGATAACGAACCAGCTGATGCTGCAATCTGCAGAAAGACAACACTACACAGTATCGCTTGTGACCACTAGAGGGAGCCCAAAAATAGAGTTCACAACAGCCGTGGCCCAAGGAGAGCCTAGAGGGGCGCAGCTAGGTGAACACCTGACTCTTCACAAGAGCCTCTGTTGGTGGGGTTAGACTTGGCTCCCGATGGACACTAGGTGCTACACCAGGGCAGACGTCGGGCGCATGGCAGCTGACACTAAAGGGAAAGGTGGTTGGAATAGCCTGGAAGGAGCATACAGCTGGTATCGGCAGGTATGACTGGTATGCAGATAGGCACAGGCAGGTGCAGGCTGCTACGGCTCGTATACAGAAAGGCACATGCAAGTGCAGGCTGGTATACAGATAGGCAGGTGCAGGCTGGTATAGAGATAGGCTAAGGCAGGTGTAGGCTGTTACGTCTAGTGTAGAGAGGCTCAGGCAGGTGCAGGCTGGTATAGAGATGGATGCAGGCTGGTATAGAGATAGGCTCAGGCAGATGCAGGCTGGTATACAGATAGGCAGGTGTAGGCTGGTGTACAGATAGGCAGCGGCAGGTGCAGGCTGGTATACAGATAAGCTAATGCTGGCAGGCATGGCTTAAATACAGACAAAAGGCAAATATAAACAGACAAGTACGGAACAGGTAACTGACTGGCGGGTACTGTGGACCTGACAACTAGCAAGCGTGCTAGTCACTAACCACTTTGCTCAGGCACCTCCATTTAGAAGAAGGTGCTTTAAATAGTAAGTGTCCCCAGCTTTTAGCTATGGACACTTTAGGATGATGCACATGGCCCCTTTAAGAGGGACGGAGCGCATGCCCTAAGGCTACGTTCACATTTGCGTTGTGCGCCGCAAACAAAAACGCATGCACAACGCTGCGTTTTGCGCCACATGCGTCCTTTTTTTCATTGATTTTGGACGCAGCAAAAATGCAACTTGCTGCGTCCTCTGCGCCCGGACGTGGGCGCCGCAGGGACGCATGCGGCGCAAAACGCAAGTGCGATGCATGTCCATGCGCCCCCATGTTAAATATAGGGGCGCATGACGCATGCGGCGACGCTGCGGCGCCGACCGCAAATGTGAACGTAGCCTTAGCACAGTGTCCTGTGATCTGCACGGTGTGTGCTTACCTCGTGAAGCCGTCGACAAGGATGGAAGAGGAAGTGCATGACAGGGGCTGTAGTGGTGAGTGAGCCGGCATCCCTGCTGGGGAGGAGGGGCAGCGTGCAGGGATGCTGTAGCTGCAGTCTCCATCTGCCTCATAGGGAATCTTCCATCATGAATTTCATCTGAATCACATATTTCAGAGATTTACCTGAAAACCCAGATGTAAGTGCTCAGCTCAGAGTGCAGGATAAATGTGAGCTGAGCCATACAGCGATGTTTGAGAGACAGAATGAACAATCAACAGGAGGTCAAGAATTTGTTTTATTTATTTTTTACGCCGTTCACCATTAGGTATAAGTGATTATACGACTTTATACTTCAGGTTGGTGCAATTGAAGAGCTACCAGATTTACCAGATATAGATCAGTTTTTTTTATGTTTGGCTGCTGTCATGCACTTAAAAACGTTTTTTATCTTTGTATCCCCATATTTTTTCTATATTCCTGCAGACAGAGTCATATGAGGGCTTGGTTTTTTGTGGGAAGAAATTATGTTTTACGTGGTACAATTTTTGGACACATAACATTTTTGATTGCTTACTATTCCAATTTTTGAGAACCAGAATGAACAAAAACCAACAAACAGGAACTGTTTTTTGTATCATTTTTAATGCCATTCACCATATGGTAAAAGTGATAAGGCACATTTATATAATTTTTTTAGGTCTTGCCACTTTTACACAATAAAAACAATTTTATAGAAAAAAATTGTTTTTACATCGTTATATTCTGAGAGCAGTAGCTTTTTATTTCTCTTCTGATGGAGCTGTATTGTGGCACTTTTTTTTTATATTTTCAGCTATACCATTTTTATTTACATTTGACTATTTGATCGCGTTTAATTGACCTTTTTTTGCAGTATGGTGAAAAAACAGTTTTGTTGCCATGTTTTTTTATAAAAAATTTTATGGAGTTCAATGAAGGGGTTAAATAGTATGACAGTTTTGTAGATCGGGTCATTCTGAACACGGTGATACCAAATGTGTGTATTTTTTAATATTAATATAACTATTGCTTTAAAGGAAATCTGTCACCCCCGGGATGTATATGACCTATTAACCCTTAACCCCCGGAGCTTTTTTCGCTCCCCTTCTTCCCAGAGCCATACATTTTATTTTTCCATTATTATGGCCGTGTGAGGGCTTGTTTTTTGTGGGACAAATTGTACTTTTGAACAACACCATTGGTTTTACCATGTTGTGTACTAGACAGCGGGAAAAAATTCCAAGTGCGGTGAAATTGCAAAAACAAGTGCAATCCCACACTTGTTTTTTGTTTGGCTTTTTACTAGGTTCACTAAATGCTAAAACTGACCTGTCATTATGATTTTCCAGGTCATTATGAGTTCATAGACAGCTAACATGTCTAGGTTCTTTTTCATCTAAGTGGTGAAAAAAAATTCCAAACTTTGTGAAAAAAAAAAAAAGGGCCGTTTTCCAATACCCGTAGCGTCTCCATTTTTCGTGATCACGGGTTGGGTGATGGCTTATTTTTTGTATGCCGAGCTAACGTTTTTAATGATACCATTTTGGTGCAGATATGATCTTTGGTCACCTGTTATTGCATTTTAATGCGATGTCGCAGCGACCAAAAAAACGTCATTCTGGCTTTTTTTACTTTTTTCTCGATGCGCCGTTTAGCGATCAGGTTAATCCTTTTTATTGATAGATCGGGCGATTCTGAACGCAACGATACCAAATATGTGTGTGTTTGATTTTATTTTTATTGTTTTATTTTGAATGGGACGAAAGGGGGGTGATTTGAACTTTTATATTTTTATTTTTTTTATATTTTTAAAACATTTTCTTTTTACCTTTGGCATGCTGCAATAGTCTCCATGGGAGACTAGAAGCTGCCACAACTCGATTTGCTCTGCTACATACAGGCGAAGAGCAGATCGCCTCTATATAGATTTTTCACTTGCTATGAGCGCCGACCCCTGGGTGGCGCTCACAGCAAGCCGGTACTGACAACCATAGAGGTCTCTAGGAGACCTCCGGTTGTCATTCCAACACAGCGGTGACCCGGGATCACGTGACAGGGGTCACCGGTGGGCGTATTTCCGGCGTGATTGTCAGAAGCACTTGTTAAATGTCGCTGTCAGTATAGTGACCCAGTCGAGAGTGTGTCCTTCCCTTTAAGTAATCCTGGATTGTGAGTAGCTTCTGTACACTACAGCTCACTCTCTAACTGCCCCTCTACATTATCCCCTGCGTTTGTGAGCTGTAATTCTCCATTTCTAGTCACCTCCATTTTAGATGCAATGCATTTCTCATGTGTTCTGGCGTCATCTAATAGTGAAAGTACAATGACTCATAATTATTGTTTTATAAGGATCTGAGATGTGAATTCGGTGTCCTATTGGCCAGCTTCTAGTCATATGGTCAATAGGAGGAGCTGTTTTCCAGGCAAGTCTAGAATGTTCTTTAGTCTAAGGGATGCCCTCAGTGAGAGCAGAACACATGTGGAGGCTGTTTTCACTATGAGATCTCCGGCAGGCCTAAAGGCCCCGTCACACACAGCGACGCTGCAGCGATACAGACAACGATGCTGATCGCTGCAGCGTCGCTGTTTTGTCGCTGTGTGGTCGCTGGGGAGCTGTCACACAGACCGCTCTCCAGCGACCAACGATGCCGAAGTCCCCGGGTAACCAGGGTAAACATCGGGTTACTAAGCGCAGGGCCGCGCTTAGTAACCCGATGTTTACCCTGGTTACCAGCGTAAAAGTAAAAAAAAAAAAAACACTACATACTTACCTTCCGCTGTCTGTCCCCCGGCGTTCTGCTTCTCTGCACTGTGTAAGCACAGCGGCCGGAAAGCAGAGCGGTGACGTCACCGCTGTGCTGTGTTTTCCGGCTGGCCGGCACTCACAGTGCAAAGAAGCACAGCGCCGGGGGACAGACAGCGGAAGGTAAGTATGTACTGTTTGTTTTTTTTTACTTTTACGCTGGTAACCAGGGTAAACATCGGGTTACTAAGCGCGGCCCTGCGCTTAGTAACCCGATGTTTACCCTGGTTACCAGTGAAGACATCGCTGAATCCGTGTCACACACACCGATTCAGCGATGTCAGCGGGACCTCAACGACCAAAAAAAGGTCCAGGCCATTCCGACACGACCAGCGATCTCACAGCAGGGGCCTGGTCGCTGGTACGTGTCACACATAGCGAGATCGCTACTGAGGTCGCTGTTGCGTCACAAAACTTGTGACTCAGCAGCGATCTCGCTAGCGATCTCGCTATGTGAGACGGGGCCTTAAGAGCCTGGGTTCCATCTCTAACCTGTACAGACATCATTCTAAAGTCTTTCTGACTGGAATCACCTCAGTTTTTACATTCACCTATAAGTACTTGTGCACATGCCGTGACACACTGTGGGGTTAACCCCCAAAACAGGTCTGTAACCTCTAATTGCTGCATCTACTTCCTTTTGTAATCTATCAAAAGACACTGTCAAGTGCTCTTAAAGCTCCAGATCCCAATCACATCTCAGCATCTAAGTGTGAACTGTAATTGCCATGGACTATCCATGAGAGACTGTTCTTTATTTGTTCCAAGTTATAATTCCCATTCCTGCTGAAGTACAAGCAACTGTTAACCCTGAGACCAATGTGTGTCATAATTCCTTCGGCTGCGGACACCGTGTGGGGGTGGATAGCAGGGAACATTCGGCTTGGTCATTACATCAAAAATTAAACTGGTTAATAGCCACGAGTGGATTGCAATTCCACCCGCGGCTATTGGGCGCACATCTCAGCCGTTCAAAACAGCTGACATGTCCCTGGAAAGATGTCGGCTCACTGCTGGAGCCCACATCAAAGGGAGGGAGTCTGACATAGGCATACTATTACGCCCGATGTTGGAAAGGGGTTAATATGGACATACAGGTAATAAAAATTTTACACTAGTCCTACCCGTATGCCTCATATTAACATTCTTGTTGTTGAGAAATGTTATGGCATGTGGTGCCTGGAGGAAATCCCTGCCTCCTGTCTTTTTTGTAATACTACCTCCCTCCCATGTACGTCAGTTATGGCCCCGGAATCCCATGCCTGCACCCTGCAATCCCTCCACAATACATACCTCATCCTCCCTTCTGTGAGCACTGCATTCAGGGATCTGCATAGGTGTCGGCGAGTCACTGTGACCAATAAGGTGCTCTCCCCACTTCCTCCCTGCATAATCATCACTAGGAACCATGTGTACATGGTGATGACTATGCAGGGAAGAAGTGGGAAAAGCACCTTATCGGCGCGCACGCCAGAGGTCACTGGAGCGGAAGTCAAAGCACAGAAGGTCCCTGAATGTGGCGACCACAGAAGGGAGGAAGAGGTACATATTGTGGAGGGATTGCAGGGTGCAGGTGCAGGATTCCGGAGCCATAACTGACGTGCATGGGATGGGGGTAGTATTATTATTATTTATTTATATAGCACCATTGATTCCATGGTGCTGTACATGAGAAGGGGTTACAAACAAGATGCAGATATCACTTACAGTAAACAAACTAACAATGACAGACTGATACAGAGGGGCAAGGACCCTGCCCTTGCGGGCTTACATTCTACAGGATTATGGGGAAGGAGACAATAGTCTGAGG